>NC_090440.1:511654274-512279274 GCF_031143425.1 Pleurodeles waltl
TCTGGCTACCATCCAACCCTCAGAACACAGACCCCCTCACTACCCGACTCGCCAGGGAGGAAAGGACAGTGCCTTGTCTGCACAGGCGGCATGACTTCAGACCCATCACTGACAAACTACGAGAGATAAAACATTTGTTATCAATGGGGTCACCCTTTCACCCACTTGTTTATCTGAGAGGGTAACACTGCACCATCCGGACTCTGGCGGAAGTGAAGCATCTCTTGTGGTTACCAGCCAACCCCTCAGAACACGGACCCTACTCGCCAGTGAGGGAAGAATTGCATTGTGTCTGCACCACAGCATCCAGACAATGTCGCAAGGAAGCAGCCTCACTGTAAACCAAATGTGACATCCTTCAGCATCTCCGCAATGTGGGGGGATCTGCTCTTTCAACTGCTCCCTCCACTTCTGCCTCCCTGTTATGTTGAGACATTATTTCACCATTGCCCTGGACCCTCACCCTGGCAACATACACCGTGACCTCCGCTACTCTGAACCATTTATGAGCAATACCACGGGGTCCCTGAGGCCAATTTGCTCAGTCACACATACTGACACTCAAATTGACCGAAAGTGCATGCCGCCCACGCTTCATGCCCCCAGAGGGTGACTTCTCATGCAGGATGTGTGCACTTACTTGCCGATCTCCATGAGATGCAGATCGTATTATCGGGCCCTGTTGATCTGCTGTTTTTGAGTACCCCTGTTTTCTTTCTTTTCTTAGGTCAGCCATTGAGAACGTTTGTAGCTGCTGCTTTTTCTGTCCTGCACACTCTATGCCATCATGTTTGCGTGGACAACCCACGAGCTCCTCACCTCCTTTAACTGCTAACTTGGCTATCATGTTATTCCGAGAGGCCCCACACTCTGTGCATCACTAGTGCCGGGAGACAGACCCAGGTTCTTGATGGAGCCCACCCCTCCGTTCCAAGCCATACCTCACTGCACACCTGCATACACTACAACTACACCATCTGCCTTTCATCACAACAAACTCATCCATGGGCACTAAACTGCTCTCATTGAACATCCCTGGCCTTAACTCATCTAGCAAGCATAAACAGGTATGGGGATACATACTACACCATGACCCAGATGTGGTACTCCTGCAAGAGACCACCTTATGAGGGCCAACTGTCACTGAATGGGGCACCTGAAGTACCCACTGCAATATCGGGCCCACAGCTCCACCAAGAAATTGGGGGTGGGTATTTTGTGCGAGGCTGGTTTTAGCTCCATCGTCTCAAGTGTGGCGCGAGACAAAGAGGATCCCTACCTGAAAGTGAGTATCAATCAATCAATTAGGATTCTTATAAAGCACTGCTACTCACCCATAAGGGTCTCAAAGCGTTGAGTGGGGGGGGTGGATCTGCAGTTCAGTTGTAGAGCCAGGTCTTGAGGTTCTTTCTGAATTGCGGCAGTGATGGTGATTGCCTGAGGTGCAGAGGCAGTGAGTTCCAGGTCTTTGCAGTGAGGTAGGAGAAGGATCTTCCTCCAGCTGTGCTCTTGCGGATCCATGGGACGGAGATGTCTGGTGGTAGTGTAGAAGGAGAGGCGGTGGTTGAGGTATGCAGAGCCGGCGCAGTGGAGGGCTTTGTAAAGGGCTCTCAGGTGGCCGGTGATGTGGCTGCAGCGTGGGATGCTCAGGATGAGCGTAGTGGAGTTGTTCTGAATGTTCTGCAGCTTCTTTAGGAGTTTCTGGGAGGTGCCGGTGTAGAGTCTATTGCTGTAGTCTGCTGCTGACGAGGGCGTGGGTAACCGTTTTCTTGGACTTCGTGGGGATCCACCTAAAGATCTTACAAAGTGGGCTAATCTTGCGGAAGCAGGAGTACAAAACGGCATTGATTTGACAGTTCATTGAGAGCGAGGAGTCCAGGAGGATGCTGAGGTTTCGTGCATTGTCTTGGGTGTTGGGGGGTACCAAGCACTGTGGGCCACCAGGAGCCTTCCCAGGCAGAGGTGGTGGAGCACAGGATGAGGAACTCGGACTTGTCTGAGTTAAGCTTGGGGCAGCTGTCCTTCATCTAGGTGGCGACTGCCTTCATCCTGTTGTGGAAGTTGCTCTTGGCGGCTGTGGGTTCATCTGTGAAGGAGAGAAGCAGCTGGGTGTCATCGGCGTAGGAGACGATGTTGAGTCTGTGGCTTTTAATGATGGCTGCAAGCGAGGCCATGTAGATGTTGAAGACGATGAGGCTCAGGGAGGATCCCTAACGCACTCTGTGGCTGATCTCTGTGTGTTCTGAGTTGAACACGGGGAGTCTGACTCTGTGTTTTGCCGGTGAGAAAGGCGTGGCTCCATTCTAGGGCTTTGTCGCAAATGCTGGCGTTGTGGAGTCTTGCACAGAGGGTGTGGCTTCGGCGTGCAGCAGCCGCGAATAAGTAGTGTTTGGGGAGGGCTGGACAGCTAGCAGGTGGGAAGTGGCAAAACAGCAGTGGAGGGTACAGAGCCACGTGGGACGAGCAAGGGCAAGGAAAGGGAAAAAAGGCACAGAAGGAAGAGGAATTAGAGAAAGTGAAAGAAAGCAATAATAGATGAGAAGGAAGGTGAAAAAAGAGCAGATGAGCAAAAAGGCAGAAAGCAGAAAGATAGAGGGCAGAGAGTAGCAGCAGAGTAGAGATGCTTCCCACTGGACCACCAGGGATGAGGCTCAGGAGGTGCCTCAAACTTAGAACCTGAAAGGGTCAGGGGACAAAAACTACCAGCCAGAGCTGTGCAGTGAGGGAAGCAATTTATTGACAAGGTCAGTAAGATCACTTAGGAGCTTAGGAGCAAACATCCTGTCACACTACGTAATGTCAATGTCCCTAAGCTCCAACAAGACTTATAACTTGGACAAACCAAGACCAACTGACAGGAGTAGTTGGTGACATAGTAGCTGGGGGGACTTAAACTTAGTGTGGGACCCAGCCCAGGATAGGATTGTGATCAGCTACCAGGGCACAAGGGCTATGTTGGCACACCTCAAATGTGACATTACGGAGCAAGGACTAGATGATGCTTGGCACTTTGAGCACCCGATGCGAGTGGCTACTCTTTTTATTCTCACGTGCCCACATCATGTTCATGCATCAACCATATTTTCCTATCCCCCTCTCTTCTGGATACCCTTGATGCAGCAAACATGTCAGAGGTAACTATATCTGCCCATGTAGAATTATTATGGTGTAGCGCCCTCTACTCCCGCAAAGAAACCTAGTGCTGGCGTTGGCCTCCAAAACTTCTATGAGACTTGGTAGATGTGGCAGAGATCCATAAAGGGATTGCTGAATACTTCGAACTTAATTCTCTCCCAGATACCCACTACAAACGCTGTGGGACAGATTTAAAGTGACCATAAGGGGAGAAATCTCCACCATAGCTATAGTTAGAGGGAGAGAATCATCTTTAGTGGAAGAGACCCTGGGCACTGAGAGCAAGGAGTTTGAAAGGCAGGGCCAGGCTGCCCCCACCAGATGCACCAAACAGAGACTAGCTATTCTTCGTGGTCAGATGTGCGCACATAGATTCAATAGAGCAGATCGGTCCCTTTTAGCGCTCAGCCTGAAATTCAATGAGGGAGGAAACAGACTTTGTTTAGCACAGGTCTGCGCACATATTGCTAAGCTACATAATGGGGATAATGGGTGGGCCATCTCTCAACGGGACAAACAGCGGGCATTCCATGATTATTATTAGACTCCTTATAAGCGTTCAGGTGACTCTCCACCTTTGGTGGAGGAGTACTTGAGCATCTGCGACTGGGACCCCATTCATCCTTAACATGCCGAGCTCCTTGATGTGCGCCGGTTAACCTTGTGGAACTGCCACAAGTGGTGCAGGCTCTCCCACTAGGCAAAATTCCAGGCCCTGATGACTCCTGATAATTTTTTACAGAATGTTCCTCCCTACCATGCAAGACCACCTTCTAAAGTTGTTCAACTTCTTTACTCAGGTCACGGCCCTAATGCCCTCCATGGCTCAGCCAAAATCTCTCTTATTACTAAACCGGAAAAGGACCCGACGCACTGCTCGTCCTAGCACCCCATAGCTCTCCTTAACACAGATGCAAAAATATTTACAATTATACTAACCACTAGGTGGCCACTAAGTTGCAGCACTACCTCCCTGGTCTTATCAACCCAAACCAGGTAGGGTTTATACGCAACCGGCAGGGGGCGGATAACATGCCTCCGGTGTCGCACCTCGTACAAAAGGTCCACTGTCACAATATCCTGGCCTGCCTTCTTTTGCTTCATGCAGAGGAGGTTTTTGATAGGGGGGGTGGTGTGGTGATTTCTTCAGTTGGTTCTGGGTAAGATTGGTCTGGAAGCAGGCATGATTTCTAAAATTATGGCCTCATATGTAGCCCAGACAGCCACTGTCTGTGTCAATGGACAAAATACGGCCCCCCTAAACATCCTAAGGGGCACCCACCAGGGGTGCTAGCTATCCCCCTTTTTTTTGCCTTAGCTGTATAACCCCTGGCCATTTTCATCCTTTGAAACGTGACCATTGCGGGCATTCCTTTTGGGGGACGGGAGCATAAGATCAGCTGTTTCATGGATGACCTCTTACTGACCAGCTCCTCTCTACCAGCTTTTGTTCACTGTGTGGCTAGGTTTGAATTGGTACCTGGCTTCAAAATCAAACTAACCAAATCCCATGCGCTTAATCTTACTATACCCAAATGGGATCTCCCTGCACTGCAAACACTAGTACCATTCCAATGGGCCCCTGCCACGATCAGATATCTCAGCCTTAATCTGGGCCTCCTGGATGCAGGAAAAATGGCCGCAACTATGGAGGTCTATTCTGGAAGACCTCCGGCGCTGGAAGCCCCTCCATATGTCCTGGCTGGGCCGCATCAATGTTATAAAGATGAATGTCGTGCCACAAGCCTTGTACATCTTTAATTCCTTGCCTCCCCCAATCCCTCAAGATGATATCACTCACTTGCAGTGCAACATTCACTTTTTCATATGGAATGGAAAGAGACCAAGAATCGCCAACTCCTTACTGATGCAACCTCGCAATAGGAGTAGATTAGCATGCCTCAGTCTTCTTGAGTATTACTGGGAGGTTAACCTTTGATACCTCTCCGAGTCGGTGGACCATGAAAGTGAAAAACATTGGTTCCATATGGACCGTGCGATGGCCTGCACCCTCTCTAGGATCTAGATTGGCTTCCTAAACACGTCGAACCATGTAGTGCATATATAGTTACTCCGACCAAAACAGTGCTCAACATCTGGGACAAACTGGCACTCAGGAGGGGGCTTACCACCTTTTCTTCCCCCAACATGTCCACTGCCCAAAACCCTGATTTCATCCCTGCATTAGCACCCCAGTCTTTCCCTAGCCGGGCAGCCGGGGACTGTAGGACACTCCAAGACCTTTTTATGGGAACTTCCATCAAATCCTTTCACCAGTGTAAGGCCGGCTTCCAACTCCCTAAAACAACAAGACTTCAGTACTGCCAGTTGCCTCACTGGACACTTCACCCCTCCAACTATCCTGCAGCTATCAGACCCAATATGCTCTTTGAAAAATTGGTGCAAGCATACACTGGCTCTAAAGATCTTATTTCTAACACATATAAGACCCTCCAACTCACTACACCCCCTCAAAATCACACTTAGCTATCTCACTGGCAGGCTGAGAATGCAAAGATCAATTCCCCCATGCAGTGGAACACTCTTTGGTGCAACATACCTAAGCCTCTCTCATTGGGAAGCAGCGTACATAGTTATGTCTCAGTGGTGTTACACACCACCCGTCTCTCAACTATTTACCCCTCCACATCTCCTCTCTGCTGGAGATGCAGACTTGAGGAAGAGGACTTTCCTCATATCTGGTGGTCGTGTATCCTCATTACCACCTCCTGGAAGAAGATCCTTGGCCACATTAAATCCACCTTTAGATACCCTATCCCTTCTTCCTACCCCACTGTTATCCTGTGCATTCACCCTCTTGCCCTGGAGGCAATGACACATGCACACTGGAAACTTATTAGCCACATGTTATATGTACTCCTGTACGACATTGCTCCCAACATGCAATACACTATATCGTATGTTGATCTAGATTTGTTGTTCTTAAATGTTTTACATGCGACACGATGAGCTTCAGGAAACGTTTGGTACATGTAGCTTCAATATCTGCTTTGTTTACTGATACCTACAACCCTAAGCTTTGATATATGATCTCTCTTTATAGTGCATACTGATTTGACTTCTGTATTACTGTGATTGCCCTTGGTGGCACTGTTGCCTTACGTTAGATTTTGACAAAACCTCTAATAAAAAGATAAAAATAAATAAGTACAGAACACTCCACTGCGGACCAAGAAGATCAGCTCTGCATTGGGCTCGTTTTTCTGCAACCCTAACAATATTCACTCAACTCAATCAGTAAATGAGTGAAATAAACATTAATTAGAGGGTCATTCTGACCCTGGCGGGAACCGCCAAATGGCCGCTCCGCGGTCAGAAGACCGCGGAGGCCATTCTGACTTTCCCGCTGGGCCGGCGGGCGCCCGCCAAGGGAGCGCCCGCCGGCCCAGCGGGAAAGGCCCTGCAACACAGAGGCCGGCTCCGATGCAATGCAATGCAATGCAGACAGTGAAAATCTCCCTGGGGCCCTGTTAGGGGGCCCCTGCACTGCCCATGCCAGTGGCATGGGCAGTGCAGGGGCCCCCAGGGGCCCCACAACACCCGTTCCCGCCATCCTGTTCCTGGCGGTAAAAACCGCCAGGAACAGGATGGCGGGAAGGGGGTCGGAATCTCTATGGCGGCGCTGCTTGCAGCGCCGCCATGGAGGTTCTGCCCAAGCAGGGGAAATCCGGCGGGAAACCGCCGGATTCCCTTTTCTGACTGCGGCTTTAACACTGCGGTCAGAATGGGCAATGAAGCACCGCCAGCCTCTTGGCGGTGCTTCCGTTGCCCCCGGCCCTGGCGGTCTTGTACCGCCAGGGTCAGAATGACCCTCTAAGTGCCACATCGCAAAAGGGCACTGCTACCAGCACTTTTTGAGTGGTTTTAAATGTGCTGAGTATGTAATGACAGTCTGATAGAGGTAAACATTTTGGAAAGTATCCATTTATACATTCATTCTAATTGGCGTACGTTAGGCCTGACAGCCTTAGGGTGGTCACCCCTAACTTTTGCCTGCCTCCCTCCACCTATTAGATACTGTTTTTTCTGGTTTTAAGATTATGCGCACTTTACCACTGCTATCCAGTGCTAAAGTGCATATTCTCTCTCCCTTTAAACATGTTAACATTGGATCATACCCAATTGGACTATTTAATTTATAAGTTCCTAGTAGAGTGCACCAAATGTGCCCAGGGCCTGTAGATTAAATGTTACTAGTGGGCCTGAAGCACTGATTGTGCCACCCACATAAGTAGCCCCTTAACCTTGTCTCAGGCCTGCCAATGCAAGGCCTGTGTGTGCAGTTCCACTGCCAATTCGACTTGGCATTTAAAAGTACTTGGCAAGCCTAAAGCTCCCCTTTTTCTACATATAAGACACCACTAAGGTATGCCCTAAGTAACCCATAGGGCAGGGTGCTGTGTAGGCAAAAGGCAGAACATGTGCATGTGTAGTTTACATGTCCTGGTAGTGTAAAACTCCTAAATTTGCTTTTACACTGCTGTGAGGCCTGCTTCCTTCATAGGCTAACATTGGGGCTGCCCTCATACATTGTTTGAGTGGTAGCTGCTGATCTGAAAGGAGTAGGAAGGTCAAATTTAGTATGGCCAGAACGGTGATACAAAATCCTGCTGACTGGTGAAGTTGGATTTAATATTACTATTTTAGAAATGCCACTTTTAGAAAGTGAGCATTTCTCTGCACTTAAACCTTTCTGTGATTTACAATCCACATCTGGCTGGGTTTAGTTGACAGCTCCTTGTGCATTCGCTCAGACACACCACAAACACAAGATACTCAGCCTCACTTGCATGCATCTGCATTTTTAATGGGTCTTCCCTATGGGCCTGACACTTGCATGTCAAAGGACAGTAGCCTGCCCTCACACAAAGGACTGCCACACCCCCTACTGGGACCCTGGCAGGCAGGATTGAACTGAAAGGGGACCTGATGCACTTCTAAGCCACTCTTTGAAGTCTCCCCCACTTCAATGGCACATTTGGGTATTTAAACAGGGCCTCTGCCCCTACCAACTCAGACACTTCCTGGAGAAGAAACTGGAACCAGAACCTACATCCTGCCAAGAAGAACTGCCTGGCTGCCCAAAGGACTCATCTTTCTGCTTTCTGTGAAGGACTGCTGCCTTGCTGTTGTCCTGCTGCCTTGCTACTCTCTGGCTGTAGTGAAGAAGTGCTCTCCAAGTGCTTGGATAGAGCTTGCCTCCTGTTCACTGAAGTCTCAGGACCAAAAAGACTTCATCTCTACAAGAAGGACTCGTTGTGCAGTGAAATGCGACGCACAGCCTGCCAGAAACGACACACAGTCTGCACTGTGGTGAAAGTTTCTCTGCACGCTGAACCGGAACGATGCAGCCCGACTTTGCAACGAGAAGATCCAAGCAGCACCAGCATAGCGAACAGAAATTAGACGCACGGCCCACTGGATCAACACACAGCCAAGTCGGAATGACACAGCCCGACTTCCAGAGAGGAATCGACGCAGCATCTACCGTGTGGTACAAAATTTGATGCAACGCCCACCGGATCAACGCAGCTCCTGTGACTTCGTCCAGACAGTGCCGGAAAACCACGCATCGTCCCCGGGGTGTCTGAAAACCCCGCAACCCGAAGAGGATCCTCGACTAAGTGCCGGAAATGGACGCACAGACGTCCCTGCGTGAAAACGAACTGACACATCGCTGTGTGCGGCCCGAGAAATCGAAGCACACCCCTTGGTTTCCACGCATCTCCTCCTCTGCGGTTCTTTGCAGAGATTTTTCATGCGACCAGGACCTTTGTGCTTGAAAGAGACTTTGGCCCTCATTCTAACCCCGGCGGTCTCAGACCGCCGGGGCCAGGGTCGGCGGGAGCACCGCCGACAGACCGGCGGTGCCCCGCTGGGCATTCTGACCGCGGCGGTTTGGCCGCGGTCAGAAAGGGTAAACCGGCGGTCTCCCGCCGGTTTACCGCTGCCCTTAGAATCCCCCATGGCGGCGCAGCTTGCTGCGCCGCCATGGGGGATTCTGACACCCCCTACCGCCATCCTGTTCCTGGCGGTTCGCCCGCCAGGAACAGAATGGCGGTAGGGGGTGCCGCGGGGCCCCTGGGGGCCCCTGCCGTGCCCATGCCAGTGGCATGGGCACGGCAGGGGCCCCCGTAAGAGGGCCCCACAAAGTATTTCAGTGTCTGCCTAGCAGACACTGAAATACGCGACGGGTGCAACTGCACCCGTCGCACCTTCCCACTCCGCCGGCTCAATTCTGAGCCGGCATCTTAGTGGGAAGGTTGATTTGCCCTGGGCTGGCGGGCGGCCTTTTGGCGGCCGCCCGCCAGCCCAGGGCAAATCCCAAAATACCCTCAGCGGTCTTTCGACCGTGGAGCGGTATTTTGGTGGGGGAACTTCGGCGGGCGGCCTCTGCCGCCCGCCGAAGTTAGAATCACCCCCTTTGTTTGCTTTTAAAAGACTTAAGACACTTTATATCACTTTTCAGTGATATCTCAACATTCACTTATTGCATCTTTAATCGTTTTGACCTGCATTCATCCAGATAAATATTAAATATTTTTCTAAGCACTGTGTGGTGTATTTTTGTTGTGCTATATGGTGTTATTGTATGATTTATTGCACCAATACTTTACACATTGCCTTCTAAGGTAAGCCTGACTGCTCAGTACCAAGCTAGGGGCACAGGATAATTTGGACTGTGTGTGAATTACCCTGACTAGAGAGAGGTTCCTTGCTTGGACAGGGGGTAACCTGACTGCCAACCAAAGACCCCATTTCTTACATTGTATAAAGGCATTTTATTGTCTTGTAGCTTATTGTGTTGGGGTGAAAGGGTAGCTGAGGGAAGCTCTTATGGGAAGAGGGGCAGAATCTGCTCCCACCACAGAATTAGCAGTGGTTTCTTCTAGAAGGCAGGGGAGCATTGCTCCCCTGCCTGTTGCGAGCCACACAGGCAAAAACAAAATTGCAATGAAAAGATTTCTTTGCCATTTTACCTTTACTGGTGTGGGCAGTGCACACTGCAGCAGCCCTGAGTGGACAGAAGCACCGCTGACTAGACTCTCCAAAGTGCACGTCACTTTGGCTGGCTCTTTTGCGCTGGCCAAAGTAACATGCACACTTTGAAGCTCTCCATTCAGCTGTCTTAGGACAGCTTGGTGGAGACCAAGCACAGGCCTCCAGGGCCTGAAGGAGTATCCGGCCAGCCCCGTCCATCCAATCCAGGCGCTTCTCTCATACTGGTTAACAGCATGAGAGCAGGATCTGGATTGGTTATAGGAGCTTTTCCTCTATCGGACAGCAGAAGAACACCTAGCCTGTAGGTAAATGTTGTTTAATTTTATTTTATTTTAAATGTGCAATGTATGTAAGTGTGTAATGCAGGTATTTGCACTGGTTGTGTTTATTTTGTAGTTAGTGTTAGTGTTTATTTAGGCTTTTGGAGGAAGGGGGTATTTTATTTTGGGATTTTTTAGGACGGGGTGGTTTACTTTGGGGCTTTAGAGGGAGGGGTGTTGTTGGTGGGGAAGCAGTGGAGCACTTCACTCACTCCACCACTTTGAAAGGGTACCAACCGCCCTTGCACGGAACACCTCTACCTAATTTCACTTTGGCTCAGGATCCATGCTCATTTTAAGCAATAGTCTAGCCTGAGCTCTTTTTAAAGACAAACGCACATATAATTCAGACAGTACTATATCATAGCCACTGAAATTATGCGATTCTGTGACAGCAGCATATGCTGCATATCTGGCACTTGCCATATAAATGTGCATATTTCTACAAAAAAAGTATCTAGCTGAAGTGGATCAAACGTTACTAAATAAATTGTTAGGTGTGAGTCACAATGTGACGAACCATTTGCAAAGGTGGTCTCCTTTAAGTTGATGGTCGTTGTATTCAGGTGCTAAACAGACACTAATAAGGTGAACTTTTCACCAAATGAGTTTTAATCTGTGGTAGAAGGACGAAGTAGACAAATAATACAGCCATTAAATGTGATGTTTCACGGCAAACAATCTGCTTATTTTTACATAATTTTATATCATTTGGTTTCTTCATTGCCGCATTTCAGTGGCCATGAATATACTCTCTACAGTATCAAAGTACTTTACAAACGCGTGTAACAATGCTCCTTGCTTTGTATTGTTGTGCTTCACTGATTTGTAGAGCGCATTGTTGCCCTCGAGGGGTGTCTTGTCTCTGAAAAGCATAGTCCTTCACTAGCGATAACATAGGATTTATATGTGTATATGAGAATAGTTTTTATTACTGGAACAGAATGAATCTCGCTTCTGTGGGGGTTTGGGATGGGATACTTTAGTACTGCCACACTCAGGATACAGTGTGGGAAAAGGGAGATGAAGATACTTTGTCCTTAAGAAGATCGTGCAGCGGGTTGAGTGCCTTCTTCAGAGCATTGCATTCTCGATGGTACACAAGTTTGATTGTGGCCAGGCTGCTTTTCGAGCTTTTTGATTGTGAAAATTTGAGAAGCAATGAGAAGGACAAAAGGGGCACCTGCTATTTAAATTTAAAGGACAAGAAGCAGTTTCCTCTATGGCAGTTGTCTTCAAACTTATTAGTGTCGTACTCCTCCCCCCCCAGTGGGAACAAAAAATCATTGCGGCCCCTCCAAAATGTTCACAATTATTCTTTTAAATTGGCAATGTTTAAATATGTCTAGGCCTATTTAAACATTGCAGTTAAGTTATTTTACTGTTTTAAAAATGAAGTCCAACGCATGATGGCAAACATACTATTCTGGTCAGGCAGGCCTTACTAACTTGTAAAAGTATCCACAGTGTGATTGTTAGAAGAGGGGTGGGAGTTTTGATGAGTATTTGGAGTCCGTTCCCCTTTGACACATATTCCCAGCTTGAACCTAAATGACAAAACATGTAGTGATGGCCCATTACAGAGCGGTTTAGTGTTTATCATTTTTTTTCAGCTTAATACACATCCCTGTTATCAGCATAATGCTTCTTTTGGCCAGGGCCTGGCACCCCTGGGATCATTTGAGCCCCCCTGGGGTGGCCAGCCCTCCAGTTTGAAGATCCCTGCTCTATGGTGTGCTCTAGTGGAACAGTCAATTATCTTGTTCTGTAAATCTGCTCATCTGTTCCCAGTCCCCCAGACTATAGCTATCTTAATGTCAGACTGCAGGGAATTACTATTTAAATTTTAAAAAACATACAGTAAATTTGAATGAAAAACACATCAAAATACAGTAAAGTTCGGGAAATAAAGGTTGGGGCATTGTAATGAGCTTGTCAAGTGCAACACTTTCTATCTCAAATATCATTTGTTTTCACCTACACATTAATCATATCTGTATTTTAAACGATAAAACCACGGTTCCTATGTGAGGTGAGCTTATGATGGACGCAGAATTAAAATGTAACATCTCAAAACTGGATAAAAACGTATTAATGTACCTATATAAAGAGTCATATATAATTTCAAACGTTATCCGTTCGCTTGGGTTGTCGCAGACTGGCGGCCATTTTCACAGGTTAATGCCAAAGGAAAAAAGCACTGGCAAAGCCAATAACCCAGTTATTTAAAACAGAGCCATAGTGACTTTGACCGTACTTATTTTCTTTTGCTTTCTATGTATTCAAGTCCAGGTTCATTAATTAGGAACGTTATAACAAAATTTGAGAAGCAATGAGAAGGACAAAAGGGGCACCTGCTATTTAAATGTAAAGGACAAGAAGCAGTTTCCTCTATGGCAGTGGTCTTCAAACATTTTAGTGTTGTGCCCCTCCCCTGCAGTGGGAAAAAAATCATTGCGGCCCCTCCAGATTTTTCACACTTATTCTTTTAAATTGGCAATGTTTAAATATGTCTATTCTTATTTAAACATTGCAGTTAAGTTATTTTACTGTTTTAAAAATGCAGTCCAATACATGATGGCAAACATACTATTCTGGTCAGGCATGCCTTACTAACTTGTAAAAGTATCCACAGCATGATTGTTAGAAGAGGGGTGGGAGTTTGAGTTTTGATGAGTATTTGGAGTCCCTTCCTCTTTGACACATATTCCCAGCTTGAACATAAATGACAAAACATGTAATGATGGCCCAGTACAGAGCGGTTTAGTGTTGATCATTTTTTTCAGCCTAATACACATCCCTGTTATCAGCATAATGCTTCTTTTGGCCAGGGCCTGGCACCCCTGGGATCATTTGAGCCCCCCGGGGGTGGCCAGCCCTCCAGTTTGAAGATCCCTGCTCTATGGTGTGCTCTATGGGAACAGTCAATTATCTTGTTCTGTAAATCTGCTCATCTGTTCTCAGTCCCCCAGACTATAGCTATCTTAATGTCAGACTGCAGGGAATTACTATTTAAATTTTAAAAAACATACAGTAAATTTGAATGAAAAACACATCAAAATACAGTAAAGTTCGGGAAATAAAGGTTGGGGCATTGTAATGAGCTTGTCAAGTGCAACACTTTCTATCTCAAATATCATTTGTTTTCACCTACACATTAATCATATCTGTATTTTAAATGATAAAACCACGGTTCCTATGTGAGGTGAGCTTATGATGGACGCAGAATTAAAATGTAACATCTCAAAACTGGATAAAAAGGTATTAATGTACCTATATAAAGAGTCATATATAATTTCAAACGTTATCCGTTCGCTTGGGTTGTCGCAGACTGGAGGCCATTTTCACTGGTTAATGCCAAAGGAAAAAAGCACTGGCAAAGCCAATAACCCAGTTATTTAGAATAGAGCCATAGTGACTTTGACCGTACTTATTTTCTTTTGTTTTCTATGTATTCAAGTCCAGGTTCATTGATTAGGAACGTTATAACAAAATTTGAGAAGCAATGAGAAGGACAAAAGAGGCACCTGCTATTTAAATTTAAAGGACAAGAAGCAGTTTCCTCTATGGCAGTGGTCTTCAAACGTTTTAGTGTCGTACCCCTCCCCTGCAGTGGGAAAACAAATCATTGCTGCCCCTCCAAATTTTTCACACTTAGGGGCTGATTCTGACTGTGGCGGGCGGCGGAGGCCGCCCGCCACAGTCCCGCCGACAAATGACCGCACCGCGGTCAAAAGACCGCGGCGGCCATTCTCACATTTCCGCTGGGCCGGCGGGCGCTCTCCAAAAGAGCGCCCGCCGGCCCAGAGGAAATGCCCCTGCAACGAGGATGCCGGCTCCGAATGGAGCCGGCGGAGTTGCAGGAGTGCGACGGGTGCAGCTGCACCCGTCGCGTATTTCAGTGTCTGCTTTGCAGACACTGAAATACTATGCGGGGCCCCCAGGGGCCCCGCGGCACCCCCTACCGCCATCCTGTTCCTGGCGGGAGACCCGCCTGGAACAGGATGGCGGTAGGGGGTGTCAGAATCCCCATGGCGGCGGAGCGCGCTCCGCCGCCATGGAGGATTCCCCCGAGCAGCGGAAAGTCGGCGGGAGACCGCCGACTTTCCGCTTCTGACCGCGGCTGAACCGCCGCGGTCAGAATGCTCGAGGGAGCACCGCCAGCCTGTTGGCGGTGCTCCCGTGGTCGGTGACCCTGGCGGTCACCGGCCGCCAGGGTCAGAATGACCCCCTTATTCTTTTAAATTGGCAATGGTTAAAAATGTCTATACTTATTTAAACATTGCAGTTAAGTTATTTTACTGTTTTAAAAATGCAGTCCAATACATGATGGCAAACATACTATTCTGGTCAGGCAGGCCTTACTAATTTGTAAAAGTATCCACAGCATGATTGTTAGAAGAGGGGTGGGAGTTTGAGTTTTGATGAGTATTTGGAGTCCCTTCCCCTTTGACACATATTCCCAGCTTGAACATAAATGACAAAACATGTAGTGATGGCCCATTACAGAGCGGTTTAGTGTTGATCATTTTTTTCAGCCTAATACGCATCCCTGTTATCAGCATAATGCTTGTTTTGGCCAGGGCCTGGCACCCCTGGGATCATTTGAGCCCCCCTGGGGTGGCCAGCCCTCCAGTTTGAAGATCCCTGCTCTATGGTGTGCTCTATGGGAACAGTCAATTATCTTGTTCTGTAAATCTGCTCATCTGTTCTCAGTCCCCCAGACTATAGCTATCTTAATGTCAGACTGCAGGGAATTAGTATTTAAATTTTAAAAAGCATACAGTAAATTTTAATGAATAACACATCAAAATACAGTAAAGTTGGGTAAATAAAGGTTGGGGCATTGTAATGAGCTTGCCAAGTGCAACACTTTCTATCTCAAATATCATTTGTTTTCACCTACACTTTAATCATATCTGTATTTTAAACGATAAAACCACGGTTCCTATGTGAGATGAGCTTATGATGGACGCAGAATTAAACTGTAACATCTCAAACTGTGTCATATAAAATTTCAAACGTTATCCGTGCGCTTGGGTTGTCGCAGACTGGCGGCCATTTTCACAGGTTAATGCCAAAGGAAAAAAGCACTGGCAAAGCCAATAACCCAGTTATTTAGAACAGAGCCATAGTGACTTTGACCGTACTTATTTTCTTTTGTTTTCTATGTATTCAAGTCCAGGTTCATTAATTAGGAACGTTATGACAAAATTTGAGAAGCAATGAGAAGTACAAAAGGGGCCCCTTCTATTTAAATTTAAAGGACAAGAAGCAGTTTCCTCTATGGCAGTAGTCTTCAAACTTTTCAGTGTCGTACCCCTCCCCTGCAGTGGGAAAAAAAATCATTGCGGCCCCTCCAGATTTTTCACACTTAGGGGGTTATTCTAACTTTGGAGGAGTGTTAATCCGTCCCAAAAGTGACGGTAAAGTGACGGATATACCACCAGCCGTATTACGAGTTCCATAGGATATAATGGACTCGTAATACGGCTGGTGGTAAATCCGTCACTTTTCCGTCACTTTTGGGACGGATTAACACCTCCTCCAAAGTTAGAATAACCCCCTTATTCTTTTAAATTGGCAATGTTTAAATATGTCTATACTTATTTAAACATTGCAGTTAAGTTATTTTACTGTTTTAAAAATGCAGTCCAATACATGATGGCAAACATACTATTCTGGTCAGGCAGGCCTTACTAACTTGTAAAAGTATCCACAGCGTGATTGTTAGAAGAGGGGTGGGAGTTTTGATGAGTATTTGGAGTCCGTTTCCCTTTGACACATATTCCCAGCTTGAATATAAATGACAAAACATGTAGTGATGGCCCATTACAGAGCGGTTTAGTGTTGATCATTTTTTTCAGCTTAATACGCATCCCTGTTATCAGCATAATGCTTCTTTTGGCCAGGGCCTAGCACCCTTGGGATCATTTGAGCCCCCCTGGGGTGGCCAGCCCTCCAGTTTGAAGATCCCTGCTCTATGGTGTGCTCTATGGGAACAGTCAATTATCTTGTTCTGTAAATCTGCTCATCTGTTCTCAGTCCCCCAGACTATAGCTATCTTAATGTCAGACTGCAGGGAATTACTATTTAAATTTAAAAAAGCATACAGCAAATTTGAATGAAAAACACATCAAAATAAAGTAAAGTTCGGGAAATAAAGGCTGGGGCATTGTAATGAGCTTGTCAAGTGCAACATTTTCTATCTCAAATATCATTTGTTTTCACCTCCACATTAATCATATCTGTATTTTAAACGATAAAACCATGGTTCCTATGTGAGGTGAGCTTATGATGGACGCAGAATTAAAATGTAACATCTCAAAACTGAGTAAAAACGTATTAATGTACCTTTATAAAGAGTCATCTAAAATTTCAAACTTTATCCGTTCGTTTGGGTTGTCGCAGACTGGCGGCCATTTTCACAGGTTAATGCCAAAGGAAAAAAGCACTGGCAAAGCCAATAACCCAGTTATTTAGAACAGAGCCATAGTGACTTTGACTGTACTTATTTTCATTTGTTTCCTATGTATTCAAGTCCAGGTTCAATAATTAGGAACGTTATAACAGGAGGGAAATAGGGTTGGGCATTAAGACGTACAGGCTCTATTTTATAATGTATGTTGTCCGGGATTTTGGTGGTGTGAGGTGTGGGGGTAGGGCAGTAGAAGACAGTCACATCACATGGTGGTCTGATAGCGTAATGGACTCATGCACTTACTACGTAGATAGGTGTGTCTCATGACCGAATCCTGGCAGGTACACTTAGCCTTTCATTTTCTTGAGGTTGATAACATGAGTTCCTTTGCATTTGGTAATAAGAACCCGCCTGTTACGAGTGCTTTCAGCCTTTATATCGTGCTGCAGTAGTGGAAAATAAAATGAATTAATTTACATTGTTGACACTTGAGGTCATTGACAGATAAGTGTGCCTCACCTCACAGTCTGCTCCCTATGTACATAACACACTCAGAAGCCCTTCATGGAAAACATCTAAGACATCGACGATGCTATATAATGTAAGCCCCTGGAAATAAATTAGTCGGTCACCCAGAAAACGGATCTATGAAATCAGTTTCATCCTCGGCACTGCTTTCAATTACACAATGTAAACCCATTAACCTTTTTACTGCAGAGATATGAGTTATTGAATTCGGTGTCATCCATTCATGAGAGACAAAGCAGTGTAGCACGCGGCTTGATGCGCACCAAGGAGCACTGTGGTGTTGTGGTTTATAGAATTTCGAGAATAAATACGAAAAATGAAGAGTGTGACACCTTTGATTTACACGGCATTGACATTTCAGGAATATGTAAGTCAATGCAAGAGGATTACTAGTTAATACTGTTGTGAGTAGTAAAAGTGTTACTGTTATTGAAAAGTAGTAGAACTAGAAATAGGAGCCAAGAGTATGGTTGTAATAATAGCAGCGATAGCAATACTCGTAGTAAATAGATGTTGTTGTTACAATAATAGCTGTACTTTAGGACTGTCAGGCTCATGACCCAGAATGACTCAGTCTGGTGAATGCTGGATATGCCGGGCTGCATTCATTACTTTGGGGCCTGTACTCTGCAGGTTATGGGCAGCTCTGCTGCTGTTTTAGGGCTGCTTCATTGTGAGCGCTCATTTCCTCTTTATTAGCATCTCTAAAAGTATAACCTTCTTTGCAAAGCTGTGGTGTGGTGCACAACGTTCGTGCTGAAGCACCCCATACCATTCACAAGGTAAACAACCACTTGTGTCCTGCGGAAAATTCTGTACAGCGAAGTGTGCAGGGCTCTGGGATGGACATCCAACTGGGCCGCATCCTACCAAGTGGAGCGAAGCTTCCCAGTCCACCTCTGTTTCTAGTTGCAGTGTACATGCTGCAGTATGCCCTTGACTCAGTGGGTAAGAGAGGGACTCTTTTACAAGGGAAAGGACTCTGGCCCTCATTCTGACCCTGGCGGTTTGAAACCGCCAGGTCAGAGGGCCGCGGAAGCACCGCCAACAGGCTGGCGGTGCTTCATGGGCAATTCTGACCGCGGCGGTAAAGCCGCGGTCAGAAAAGGGCAACCGGCGGTTTCCCGCCGGTTTACACCTGCCCAAGGGAATCCTCCATGGCGGCGCTGCTTGCAGCGCCCCATGGGGATTCTGACCCCCTTCCCGCCAGCCTGTTCCTGGCGGTTTACACCGCCAGGAACAGGCTGGCGGGAACGGGTGTCGTGGGGCCCCCTAACAGGGCCCCATAATGATTTTCAGTGTCTGCTTTGCAGACACTGAAAATCGCGACGGGTGCAACTGCACCCGTCGCACCCCTGCAAATCCGCAGGCTCCATTCGGAGCCGGCTTCCTCTTTGCAGGGGCTTTCCCGCTGGGCCGGCGGGCGATCTTCTTGAGATCGCCCGCCGGGCCAGCGGGAAAGTTGGAATCACCGCCGCGGTCATTTGACCGCGGTGCGGTGTTTGGGCGGTTTCCGCCCGGCGGGCGGCTCCCGCCGCCCGCCGGGGTCGGAATGACCCCCTCTGTCTCCTTATTCCACTGTGCATCTCAATATCTAGGCCAGTGGGTGTCTGTTACTCTATAACAGTGCCAATGGTACTGAAGGCCAGTCAGAAGCTTTTGTCAGCTGGGTCACAATCATCATGTGGGGCCCTTCTTCGGCTTTTCAGCACCCTGACCACCTTGTTCAAAATATAAACTATACCCGGGGATTCATTTGAAGGCAGCTCCGGCATATGGTACCACCTAGAGAAGTCTGCTGTTACCTTTCTCGATGCCCTTATTTCCACTTGACCTTATGTGGGTCACAATTTGAGTCCATATTTGTCTTTCATCTGATATACTCAGCAATGCCAGCAAAATGGTGCCCCAAGAGGTGCTTGTCAAATGGCACCTGATTGCAGTTGCAAAATGACAATCGTTCAACCATAGCAATGTGTGGGGTGCAGGCAAAGATGCAGGTATCATAAATGTCGAGCCCGTAGCCAGAAGTATAATTTGGGGGGGGGGGGGTGACTGGCGCTCAGTTAGGGACAAATATTAAAGCTGTGCAATGTAGGTGCATTCTTTCCCAAATACTGGTTTTACTACTAAATATCGACCCGCAGAATATCAAGGTACATAAATATTAAGTACAGCATATCGAAAGGCAAGTGCATATAGGGAAGTATGGATTTAAGATTTGTAACACCATATCTATGTACCTTGAAAATATGTAAATTGTGTAGGTACATATATGTTGAGTAAGGTATAGAAAGTATATTCTTACCTAGTTTCGATATTAACGGTGCACACTGTGTGATTGTATGAGAAAGAATACATGGATGTTTGTGTAAGGTACATATTAAAGAAAATCTGATCAACTTTCCACAATCAAACTTTAAATTTCAATTAGATGGTATTTAAAGTAGAGGGATGTAAAGTTGTAAATTTTGCTAACTGGCAACTTTGCATATTTTCTAAACAGTTCAAGATTTGTGAAATGCAAACTTTTTGAAGTTCTTTTATTTTTTTTTTAAATAAAGCTGGTTTCAGCCAGAGCCACCTCTTCAACACCTCTTGCCTGATGTCCAGTGTAGGAGGCGGCCCAGTGTGTGGTGGACACCTATGGTGTTACATCTTCTACTGGGTCCAGGGCTCTCTCGTGGTAGCTGTGGAGAGCAGCCAAGAAGTATCTAGGAGGAGTGTGAAAGACTTGCAATACCACAGTAGTCACACAGTAACTTATCACACATGAAAGGAACCACACAGTGTTGCAAAAATAAAGGTACTTTATTAGGGGAACACCAAACTATATTACTATAGGCAACCCCCCTTCTGGAGTAAGCACAAAATATACACAGGTAATCATTTCTAAATAGCATAAAATAGCAATGGCCCTATAGGGTGACCAAACCATAAACTAAAAAAGTGGAATGGAAGAATGAGTCCCCCACCAGAGGATATGGAGTGGTTAGCGAAGGGCTGGGAGAGAGTGGAACCCCAACAGGTAAGTATCTAGAAGACCCCCAGCTACCAGGAGAGGAGAGGTAAGTAACCTGGTTGTCCCACAGGCTTACATGGGGACTTGTAAATGGAATATTGCAAAAGCAGGACCACGCCGGTGGAACACAATGGTGGATTCCAGATGAAGAGGACCTGCAGATGAAGGGGACAGAGTCCAGTCGTTGCAGGAGTGTCCAGGTGGGGTAGGAGGCAATGCCCGCTCTTCTGTGGGTAAAGATCCGGGTTAACGGTAATGGAGGAAGACCAGCTGCTGGGTCCAGGAGCTACAGAGGAGTCCCTGAAATCACCCAGGAGCTGTCCCTCGTCAGTTGCCGGATTGCAGGTGGATCAGTGGTCAGATGGACCACTAACAGGCACAAGCAAATGCAACTGGAGCTGTTAGAGATTTGCAGAGCTGAAGAGGACCAGGAAGGTCCTGGGGACTCAACCCTTGGAGGGGAGTCCAGGCTGATCCTGAGAAGACAGGGGAGCCTCAGAAGCAGTTGGAGCCCCCATGAGCAACCCACTGGTAGCAGGCACACTAAATTGAAGTGAAGCCCAGTCAGCACACCTGAAGATGAGTCCCACGTCGCTGGAGCAGCAGAGAGAAGACTTTCCTTGCAGAAGTGGAGTGCTGGGGGCCAGGGCTATTTGGAGGCTTAAGATCCATAGGAGCTGGAGTCAACAAGCCTTAGTTACTGCAACAATTGGGGTGCACAGGGGTTCTGTCTTGGAGGAAGAGGCAAGGGCTCACCATCTCTCAAGTTGGAAAGAAGGCAGAGAAGACCCAGAGGACCACTCAGAGAACCACCTGTGTTGGAGAATCTTTGCAAGTCCAGAGGACAGCAGATCCCAGCAGCCGGATGTCATTGCCTTAGGTGCCTGTGGATGCAGAGGAGTGACTCCTTCACTCCAAGAGAGACTCCTTCTTGCTTCTTTGGTGCAGCTGAAGTCTTGCTGAACCCCCCAGAACATACACAGCCATGACAATGTTGCAAGTTGCCAACAGGAGCAGCAGAAATGTTGTTCCAATTTCCAAAGAGAGGTGTCTCGGTGTTGCAGTTTTGTTCGGCTCCTGTGGAGTCCAGCAGCGATTTTGGTGGCCAGGAGCAGAAAAGATCATTGCAGGGGAGGCCTGATGGAGTCTTGCACGCTGAATCCGGGGACCCACCCGGAAGGGAGTCTCTAAATAGCCCAGAAAGGGGCTCCCTCTGCAAGGTGATCACCTATCAGAGGGGGTCAATGACATCATTTGCTTAACTAGACTAGTTAAATGCTCCCAGGGGCCTCTGCACATCTTGGTTTCAAGTTGGCAGACCCAAATGGCCACCTGGAGGAGCTCTGGGGGGTAATGATGGAGAGGGGAGTGGTCTCTCCCCTTTCCTTTGTGCAGTTTCACCCCAGGGCAGGGCCTGGGGATCCCTGGACTGGTGCAAACCAGTTTATGCAAGGAGGGCACCAAATGTGCCCTTCAAAGCAAACTGTTGGCATGGGGAGGCTGCCTCTCCCCAGCCCTATAACACCTGTTTGCAACAGAAGAGGATGTTGCACCCCTGTCACACAGGAACTCCTTTGTTCTGCCTTCCCCTGCTTGAGCTTGTCAAGCAGCAGGGGGGCAGAATCAGGTATGAGGGGCTGCAGCAGTGTGGGCTGTTTGCAGACCCTTAAAGACTGGTAGGGGCAGTACTGCAGGGTCTTCTAAGGAACCCCCAGAGTGCATGGAATCATGCCACAAATACTGACATCAGTATTGGGGTATGATTCTGACACGTTTGATATCCAAACATGATTAGGTTCGGAGTTACCATTACGTAGCTGGACCACCTACATAGCTAAAATAGTTTCCCTGCAATTTCAAAGTCCAGGAGATTGGAACTGGAGTTCGTAGTGGCACCTCTGCTCATGCAGAGGTGCCCACACACACAGGGACCTGCACCCTGCCCCTTGGGCTGGAAGGGCCTACGATAGGGGTGACTTACAGTGACCTAGTGTAGTGACCAACAGTGAAAGGGTGCATGCACCTTTTCACGCAGGCTGCAAATGGCAGGTCTGCAGGCACAGTTTGCATTGGCTCCCACGGGCGGCATAATACAGGGGAACCCCTGGTGTAACAATGCCCTGGGTACCTAAGAACCATATACTAGGGACCTACAGGGGTGCACCATTATGTCAACTGTGGGGTGTAAAGAAGTGCCAAAGCAACTACATTTGGAGAAGAGAGCACAATCACTAGGGTCAAAAAGTGGGGTAAACATGCCAGAAAAGGGACTTTCCTACATCCAGCCTCCACACTCAGCATTTATTTGCTGGAGGATGTTCTACCTGGCACATTCTGCATGATGAAATCATTACCTTTGGAAGGCCCTGAGGGATAAACCATACCTCACGTAAAGCTGGGAAACTTCATCTGCTTTGTAAAGTGCTGGGTCTCCTAATTCTGTCCAACTTTATAAGTGAAGTTTTAATTTAAGTCACCATCAAGAACATTTTGGAAAATTAGTGGCAACCATTGTGTTTTAAACATTTTAGGGCTGCAACAATGGTGAAAAATAAATAGAATTTAAATGTCATCTTAGAGTAGAGGTCCCCAGACTTTTTTGTCCCCCTAAGCAAAATGTTTTGAAGTCGGCCCCCTTAGAACTTTTATGGCAAGGAATGGGAGAGCGGGTGAAACATGACTGAGTGCAGGGGGCACAATATAATTTCATGGATATTTTTCTATTGCTCGTACACCCAACTAAACATGAGACCTATAAAACAGCAAGTGCATCAAACAAAAACAAGTTTTGACCGAAAAATACTACTCCCATAACTGGGGTGCTGTGAGCTCCTCGCGCTCCTGGACCCCAATGCAACTGCACCTGCTGTACTAATGATAACTGCAATTCTGAGTACCTTTGCTACCATTTCTACTTTTTTCACCCCTTTCCCACCATGTCTGACAATCACTCCAATCTTGGGGCAGGTCCTGTGTCTCTTTCAGAAAGAAAGAGCTCCTACGTGCTGTTTCTTGTTTTTTTGCAAGTGCGCCCTCAGTCCTTATGCTAGAAAGGAAACATAGTTCCCATGCCCCTCTTTTCAGTGAGACATTCATAATTGCGATGATCACCAGTGCTGCTATATCTGCGTCATCACTAATAACGTCTGTTTGCAAAGCAGGCAGCCTCTTCTGCCCTTTGATAAAAACATGGACTCCCAACTTGCCACACCTCTCTGCCATCTCTCTGAGAGAAAACAAAGATGTCTCTTCTGCTTTAATTTTCCCCTTCCATGTGCCATTGCTGTGAGGGCCAAATCAACACTGGCAAGTTTGCAGTGGGCCCTAAGCAAACAAGGAAGGACAACGAAACAGCCATAATTGGCGTTGAGTTGGCTCCTCATAACGCTTGGCTGTGGTGCCACTGTACCTGCAGCACCAATGATACTTTCTGCCCATTTGTGTTAAAAAGCATGGAGGGTGACCTAGGCTCTAATGATAGAAAGGAAAATGGGCTCCACTGTACTTTCTAATGGTAAGACAGCCACAATTGAGCATCCGTGGCCACTTACACACCTGGAAACAGTACTTGCTGCCCTTTAAAAAAACAAAATAAAGGCCAGTTACGTTGTTCCCTTTGAAGACACTCTCTGAGGAGGCTGTCTCTGGCCTTTTGTAAACATACAAATGAGTCCCCAGACAGTGATTCCTATTCTGGGCCATATATGACAATTTCCACAAATCTCTCTCCTTTCCTCTATCTCCTGGACCATTACTGTGAGGCCCCAGGGGTCAAGAGGATCAGGGCTCTGCGTCTGAATTCAACTCTGCTGGCCTTCTCTCTGCCACACAATGGACTCAACTTTCACAAAACAATGGCTACTCAACAGCTGACTTTGAGATACCTCTGCCTAAAAGCAAAGGATGTGGCGGTAGTGCAGAGAGTTAAAGAAGAAACAGGTCTTCCTACCAGCCATTAATTGATTGAGTTACTTAAAGCCAGGGCCACTGGAATTATGAGTCTTTGCAGCAGCAGTGTTTACCACATAATTATGGGTTTATCACATTTGCTACTTAGTCCACCACCTGCTGCATAATCTGAAGATTTTAACAAAAAAGATTTGTTTCTAGCTCAAACGGAACAAAAGTTACTTAAAATGTGGCAAAGTGTTCCAGAGCAGTGCAAGTCCCTTTCCAAAGGTAATCTTATAGCTACTTGTTGCTGTAATTGGGTGTTAAACTGGTACTACTCAGGTGAAATATTTCCCCTTACAGTGATACCAGGAGTTAAACTGACAAAATATTGAAGTAATGCTAACCATACAATGTGCTGTATTACGCTGCATAAGTTACCTTTTCTTGCTGCATAATTTAGTCAACCCTGCCACTTAATGTGGTCCTCTCCTGCCATATAATTCCAGTGACTATGCTTAAACGCTCATGGTAGCAAATATTTATTATTTTTACATTGTAATGTAATAGAATCATCCGTCTTCTTGAATAAAGGGGACACTTATAACATTTGCAGCAGCCTGGCTTAGACTGTGAAATACTATTTTAAAATAATGACTTGCATATTCACAGTGATTTCTCCCACAGGCTGGGACTTCTTGGCACTATAAACAGGAATTAGCCATCAGAAGGTCAAATTATGCAGCAGTGTTGACTAAATTATGGGGCAAGAAAAGGCAAATTATGTAGCATAACACGGCCCATTTTGTGATAGTATTACTACATTATTTTGTCTTTTTTACAATTGTTAACACTGTCCTGGCACATTCTGTCCCTCATAAGTAATAGTTCAACACCCACATATAGCAATAAGCAACAGAAAGTTGACCAATCACCCTTTCCACAGGGCTTTCCACTGCGTAGAAACACATGTTGCTGCATTTTTAATAACTTATGAACCGTTTCAGGTAAAAAAAAACATTTTTTGCTAAAATCTACAGTTTATGCAACAGATGATGAATTATGTGGCAAATCCGTAATCATGCAAAAAATGTACCAACTAGGGTTCAATTACTTGCCACACAGAGACATCTGCAGGGATGGTGGTTGCTAACTGAGGTTTCATAACCTAAAAGAGTACATTTATCACCTGTTAGTTTTTAACTTGCATTCATTTTTCAATTTAGCTGTTAGTGCAATATTTTATAAGCAGCTACCTGACAATGAAAGAACAAACCACTTAGGGGCATATTAATACTCCGTCTGCGCCGAATGTGCGTAAAAAATTTTGACGCACATTCAGCGCAAACCTTGCCCCATATTTTAACTTTGATGCCCAAGCCTGCAAACGCCAAAATCCCGATATGTGCGTCATTTTTTGGATGCGGCAACCCGCCTTGCGTTAATCATATGCAAGGTAGGCGTTCCCGTCCAAAAAATTACTTAAATGGCCATGGGTCGTATTTATGCTTTCGGGCAAAAATGAGGCACGGCCGGGAGGCGGAGCCGGAAAATGACACACAGCCCGATTTGAGTCAAAATTTAACGCCTGGGTCAGGGCAGGCGTTAAAATGGGGCAAACACACCTGTATTTAATCAGAACACACAGAAGCAACAGCAGAGCAGCAGAGCATCAAAAGGGAGACATGGAGGTGCTTCTCATGCAGCATGCACGCAGATGCAGAACCCAGCAACAACAACAGCAGCTACCACAACACCAGCAGGGACCCCAAAGGCAGCACAGAAGGCAGGAGAGGATATTCCGCCCCAGAACAACCCTTAATGGCCTCAGGGAACATGACATCATCCAGAGGCACAGGTTGAACTGGCAGGCCATTCAGCAGCTGCTGCGAAACATTGAGCCACAGTTGGCACCCACCTTACTGACACCCGCACCATCCCAACAGAAACCAAGCTGCTTGCCGTACTTCACATGCTGGCAAGTGGTTCTTTTCAAAACAACTGGTGCCCTGGTTGCCGGAATATCACAGCCATCATTCTCTGCCTTTTTGCCCAAAGTACTGGTTGCCATCATTGGACTCACACCCTGCCACACCTGCTTCCCTAACACACTGCAGAAGCAGCAGGAAACAAAACAGGGGTTCTACCTCATTAGTGGCTTCCCACACGTCCTTGGTGCAATCAACTGCACACATGTACGCCTTGTGCCACCTGCTGCAACTGAACACCTCTACCACAACAGGAAGCACACACATTCCATCAATGTGCAGACCATTGTCGATCACCAAGGATTGATCACCAACATTGTGGCAAAATATCCTGGCAGTGTCCATGACTCATTCATCTTCCGTCAATGCACCATCAATCAACACTTCCAGGATGGACAGTATGGCAATGGACTACTTGTTGGTAAGTACAAAAACCTACTTATATACACACTGCACAGCAACCCCCTAGGATACACAACACATACACCACAACAGCAACATGTTGACAGGAACACACTGAGGTTGTGACATTGCTAGCCATGTTTCATAGGTCACCATTGAACCTGTCACACATCTGAAATTACTGTACAGCCTAATGTTAAGACGTCAATGATCACAACGTTTGGAGTGGTTTGCCTAAATGTCACCTTGAAAATTGTAAGCGTCTCAATTATGTTTACATTAATACATTGCATAAGTCTAAAGGTATGTAATGTTCAGGGTACATTGATATGAACGTGTTACCAACACTGTCAAATTTAACCTGTGTATGGAACTATCATCTCACACCAGTGAAGACACAGGGACACCTGTATCACAAGTCACAATGCTAGGGAGGGCACACTGTACTGCAAATCCCAAAAAATTCTGCTGACAACTGGTCAGCAGGCAACACTCGTTCGGCCAAGGAAACAACACAATGCAGATGGTACATCCTACAAGCCTAGGATGCGACACAATAACACAAAAGAGTCACAGACAACACAAGACAACTACTGCCATGCAAGGTGATATCAATGGGGCTAGCTACATCAACATGATCCCATTCATTTTCTGTTTCAGCTGATCAGGGGTATGGCATCCAGCCATGGATAATGACACCTATTGGCAACCCAAGTACTGCAGCAGAGCGTGCCTACAATGACGCACATAGGAGCACACGCACCATAGTCGAGAGGACCTTCGGCATCCTCAAGTCGAGATTCAGGTGCCTCGACATCACTGGTGGTAGCCTCCTATATTCCTCTGAAATGGTCTGTAAGATCATTCTAACATGTGCCATCCTGCACAACATTTGCATAAGAAGGAACATTCCCCTCCTGGAACCAGAGCCACACATGCCTGAAGAGGAGGAAGAGGAGGATGGTGGCCTGCAACATGAGGGGGAACAACAAAACACGGCCGCTGGATTGCGTAGGCGCCAACATATCATGAACAATTTATTTTAAATATAATTACCATCGCCACTTTATGACCTAATGTAAATAAACACCGATAATGATCACCATAACATGGTCTGGCTAATCATTTTTGCTCACCTTTATCTCTAACTATCAGAATAAGAGTGTTGCCTCATGAAGCATTGCTGATATACCGATCAGGACACAGAAAATCCCTAAGCAATTGTGATGCGTATCAAACAACGGTCACATACACACACAGTGTAAATGACATAGATCCTGTACATTTCACCTTTGAAGGCCAATAGCAGAGGACCACACCTATTTCACACATACATGTTGGAAACATGGTTCATCCCAGCATATGGCACACAACTAAGACACCATCACTCAATAAGGGGGAAAAAAGCCTCATACATGAGGCAGTTGATGTGCTTTTGCATCAGTAACAGGAATGTATGACCAGACCCTTGTTAGCAGTAAGTCCAACTGCATCCAATCTTTGCAAGGACTATCTGTGACTAGAGTTCCATATAAGCAGAACATAGACAGCACAAGCGCCACACATATGACAAGCATTGCGCACATGACATTCCATGTACATGTCAGCCCATTTCCTAACTCCTGACACACCCATGCACCTGGTCACAACCCCCCTGTCTGAAGAGGTCCCTGGAATAGTAATATGTGTACCCCGATATTCCCTCCTCTACACACACAGACTAACAATAGTAATCCAGTGTGCTACACCCTTTCCTATGGTATACCATTTTCATAGTACATCTGACTGCATGGACGTCAGGACAATTAATACACTGGCTTGTAGTTTCTAAGCCCTGTTGACACCTGTAGATTGCTTCCCGTGTGAAAGGTACTGTTGGCCATTTGAACGCAAATCTCACCTACATGACTTGTGAGAAACTGATGCAGCCCACACCTGTGATGACCTCCATGCACACCACCCATTTCAACATGCACTGCCCCTGCTGTTGTCTGGAACAGCATAGAAGTTGCCATTTTGTCAAATACACAGTTAAGCATTGCTAGTAATGAAACCGTGTAACACAGCCCTTGGGTTCATGTGTCACCTTCAAAAACACAAGACATACAAAGTTTTACATGTCAAGTGTCTAGTTAGTCCTCCAAACAGTCTTAGTCAGACCACTGATTATGTAACTTGTGAAATTGCTGGATCCTGATTCACCCTGCATCCTGTCAGCCTGACTGGCATCTATCTGTGCGTCACCTTAAATATTCCTTGTGGCTACATATGTACCACACTTGCTTTACCAAACCTCTCATTCCTCAGAGGGTTTTTTGTCATGTGCTTTATCAATGCATACCCAAATACATTGTATAGCATAATCTGCCTTTTAATTGTACCATATTTGTGATATTACCTTTGAATACCAAAATCATGGCCCATCCCTTGTCTGAGTCTCATTTATGCATGAACGACAAAGTGTGACAGTGTCCCAGGGCCATATGCAGGGATTGGGTACGGGGCCTTCAGCAGAACCAGCAACCTCTGATAATGTCCATGAAAAGTCCACACATGTTAGGACCCTGACAGTTCACACGCTGAATTACATTGCTCACAACATATTGATGGTCCGTGCGTGGAGAATAGCTGAGAGAATAATCAGCACAGAGGCTATGATGCTCCCAGATGCAGTGGGAATTTCAGAGGCCAACCTGTGTACAAATGTTGTAATGACACCTGCCGGAACATGACACCTGAGACATGATCTCACTCAGCACACCAGGGTTGCCCTGTTGACAGTCTTATTACACGTCTTCAGTGACAGGGTGGGACCATCCCCATGTAGGTTCTCATGTCCTCATTGACTTTACTCACATTGATCTCCGAAGGATACTCAGTAGATGCAGGAATAGCTGCCACTGACTCATGATAAGACCTGGACATAACTGTGACAACATACACCCCTAAAAATATACAGGATCAACATTGGACCACATACATGAACAAGACACCTCTGTGCAATTGATCACTGGATATATGTGGACATGTGCTGCCTTGTCTGCTGGTCCACCACAGCCATTGGAGAGTTGTGGCTCAGTTATATGACCTCAACTGTGGCGTCATAATACATTTGTGGTTCACCTTTGGCTGTCTGGGCCAATTACATGGTACCCACTTCGTCAATGCATGTGCCTGACTCACTGTGGGATTCACCAACAAGTGCCTAGGAAGCAGTTACCAAAAATCTAGGACATGGGATGGTGAAATTTTGGACCATTGACATGAACAAGCGTCTGCCATCTATCTGGTGCATGCTTTGTCATTTGTGGTGTCTACGTTAACCAAAATCTTGGAAGTGCACACAACGGATGTTGCTACATGTATGACTAACACATGTCCTCTCTCATTCCCAAAATGACTTGCATCTAAGGTATAGACACATTGACTTCACATTCATACAAGCATATTTTCAAATATGCATCTTGTGATGCACACACACTGGGTCAACAACTACATTAGTTGCCACTGCACACACATTGAGCCATAGGCATTGAAGTATTGTACTTATGTACGTCACCTTGCTATCCTCTCCTGAAGCCAAACAAGCCCAAATTGTGCAATACATATATATAGGCCACACATATGGCCATCTAGTGCGTCAGCCAACCATCAAAATCCTGTTAAGGAAGTAGCAGGTCATGGTCCGCTGCAGAATGATGTCTCACATGTGAACATACACCATCAACTCCATAATGGGTGCAATCAGTTGTGTCACAAATGTAACATAACATAAACATTTTAAAAATCACCAAAACCAGTTCCTGCACTGAAACTTTGACGTTGCTAGCGTTATGAGTCATTTTTTTCCCACCAATACATATTTTGCGTCATATTTTTCGACGCACAGGAGTGAAAATTAGGCCGCATCCAAACAATTGTAAAGACTATTTACTATTATTTGGATGTGGCCTAATTTTCACTCCTGTGCGTCGAAAAAGATGACGCACATTCTATATGTGTGAAAAAATATGACGCATAACGGTATAAACGGCGGCCATTTTATACAGGATGTGATGTAATAGGATATTCTGTTTACAGATTATGTACAGTGGGTGTACTTTCACTTTCACTTTGCAGTCTGTGAATCTTCTAGACTGTGTGGCTGTGTTCAGAGTGTTGTCCAGTGATTTTGTGCTTTTGTGTCCTGTGTGCTATCTTACTTGTTACTTTGTGAAATAAATATTGTTGTTGTATAATGTCTGAGTGTGTTTTGTTTACAATTGTCCAGTATTGTAGTGTATATGTTGTTTGTGGGAGTCTGTTGTGGGTAGTGCTAGTTTGGGCTCTTTTAGTTGTTAAGTTTACTTTTCTTTTTTTCATACTCCTACTTTTCCCCTTTTCTCCTTTCTTCTTCTTTCTCCCCTATTCCCCTTTTCATTACTGAGATGTTGGGTAGGCCACGTCTTGGCAGGATGGGTGAGGAGGAGTTGGGGGGGTTCATATGGCTGGTGTGCCAGTTCCTCCAACTCATGATCGAGGCAGGGGGCAGGGTGATACAGGGGTATCACACTGAGGCGCGAAGAATCCGGTGGGGAAAGGTGCTGCATCACTTGCAGCGCGTGTATGGGAGCCTGGGAATGACCACCAGCTGAAGCACCGCTAGGCTGACCTCATCACCAAGGAGCAAGATCTGCTGGACCACCTGGGAATAGTGATTGGTGGCCCTGTTGGTTAGTACAAATCATGTAAATGTGCACGATTAAATGCTCTGTAGTGACATCAGATGATTTGTACAATATCTGCCAGCTAAGTTGCCGACTGTGTGGAATGCTGCGGAAACATACAGGGTAATTAATGCACAATGTGAAGGATTACAATTGCTAGCCGTCACAAAGCACGTGCTCTGCAAACTTACAGTATACTTTTGCTTAATGTTATTTGGTGCCACCTTTGTGTCAGACAACAAAACAAAATAGGAGCCAAGCATGTCTATATTGGTCACATTTGCCAGTGAAGTATAGATGTACTAATATATTGGCAAACTTTGTTGACGCAATAGCTAGACTGACTTTAGAAACACTACATGATGCAGGAAATGAATGCTGGCTTCACGTCTATTGATGATAGAAATGTGGCCCAGACATATGTCTCATGTGAGTCTGGTGAGTGTGTAAGGAAAGCGTTCACGGAAGTCCTATGAATGTTAGGGATTATTGTGGTCCTTCATCTTTTTGGATACATGTCAGATCTGGATTTGAAAACATTGGGAAAAGGTGTAAGGTGCCCTCAGCTAACATCTTAGACTGGTATTTGGAGTTTGTTGTGCCACATTCCAATTAGGGATGGCAGTCCAAAGGTATGCACATGGGTTTATATCTCTATGTTTGGTGCAAATCACCATTGCTGGGCCACATCAAATGAAGAAACTGTAACAACATGAGGGCTTACAAAAGTCCCGGTCCCTCTGTACATTGTAACTATGTGTAATAAATGTGTCATGGCCACATAGGCTGTTTGACTGGTAATGCAGTCCTCAAGTAACCAGGCTTTGGATGTCTCTCTTGGATGCACATGATGAGACGATTACACACCATTATTATTTCTGGTCACTAATGAAGGAGCATGTTTGCCACCACATGATAGTTAGGGCCACTGCATGTGTGTAGATATGTGTGTAACTGTCACAGGAGACCCATGCTATGTACATGTTGGCCGTGATATATCAGATGCAGTATCATCATGTTTGAATGGTTTTCATTACTTTAGTCAGCTTACACATTGTTTTTGTCTTTGAAATTGTTGGTCAGTGCACAGATTCTGAGCACATTTCTTCCTTCCATGCCTTACAGGTGGACCAGCACCCTACACTGTCGGAGAGGTGGCTACATTTGAGGACCCCGACCACTCCAGTAAGTGTTGATATGTCTGTTATGTGTTGTGTTTGCTGGTGATGTGTGATGGACTCCTGTGTGTTACAGACATAGCAAGGTGTGATGCGCTGGCCAATCATTTGTCTTGTTCCATGAGTGGGATTTCAGTTTCTCAAAACTTTTGCGTTGACCAATGATTATCCTATTGTATTATCTAGGGATTGTAGGTCATTCCTGTAGGCCTCGCAATAAGAACTGGGGTGAGTCATGTGGATAACACTTGTATCAACAAGGGTCGCAATGGAACTCATCTCAGATTTAGTCCGACTGTCAGACCCACATTCTCCCAGATTGGTACTGAAAATCGCTTTCCAAAAGACTTCTGCTTCCCGATTCACCAAAGTGCTTATTAAACTGTAGGTGGAACTTCCTAGCAGCATGTACTTCCACTTGAGTGCAATGGCCTAGGTGTGCATGCTAAACATGATCATGGGTGTTCTTGCATCTCTGTGTCTGTTGTAAGTCATGCCTTACTGGAAGTATATGATGTGGACCAAGGTCTGCATTTCCTGACATGTGTGGCGCTATGATTGGCCAAGGGTTTGCAGACTCCTAATTGTTGATAGACCTTACCTGTAGTGTGTGTGTAGAGCCAAACACGTGTAGAGCTTTCTATACACTCCTGGTTGTCCATGTTGTTTGGAATTGTTCGTTGTTTGTCCACCCCCCTCAAACACATGCATGGGTTTGTGAATAGGATACCTAGGACTGATGCTACCAGTATGTTACACATCCATGTGAATAAGTGAATGTTTGGTCTGAACCTAGTATACACACTCAGGTATGGCACAAGAGTACTATACCAGCAAGTCCAATTACAACTTGCAGACCATGTGGCTTTAGTTTTTCATTCCGTACACTGACATCTGTAGCCCAGGCATTGGCGGAGGATGTGCAGCATGATGGTTAGCTGACAACTGGAAGAACTCAGATGGCAAGTTAATGCCAGTTGTTACCCATCTTGTAGGTTTTGGATGTGCTATGTGTGATATGACCTTTGTAGGCTGGCCTGCCATGTACTTTCTCAGGGACATTCAATTATCTGTATGGTGATATGAGCTGTTAAAAGTACAGTAGATGTATTGTCTGATTTACTTCACAATGCAGTTCCTAATGTAAATTGTTTGCCTTTGTCTTCACAGCTGCAAACATGACACCCATCCAGGTCCGTGAGTTACAGCGGCGGGCCATGAGATACCAACATATCCTTCTGGTAGAGTCGGGGTTCAGGAGGATGGCCCGTAGATACCGCAATGAACGGGCCTCCGGAGCATGGAGGGCTTTCCCACAGGGTTGCCCTACTTTGCCCACCACAGCCACCACCAGCACAACCACCACTTCCACCCAGGTGGCACCACCCACAGCTGGGACTGTTGTCCCAACGTCTCCAGTTGTTCCAGGCCCCAGCAGTGCAACACCTTCAGGGCAGACCACAGGCATTGGCTCTACACGCCCACAAACCTCCTCCTCCGGTACCCAGACTGCCCCAGCTGCTACAGTTGACCCTGCAGCTTTCCAGGCAATGGAATTTAAGATGGACCGTGTGCTGAGGAAAATTAGTAATCTGATCCGGGATGTTCGCCATATGAACAGGCGTGTGTGGTCCATCAAGCGGACCCTCCAGAGGGCCAACCTCTAGACTTTGATATATGGACATGATTCCTTCCCCTCCCTCCTCTTCTCTTGTTCTCATACTTAGTGGGCTTAGTGTTAGGTTAGTATAAGCTGTTAGTTTAGTTAGTGTTAGTGGGGGGGGAGAGGGGTCCAGAATCTTTCTATTTTTACTTATTAAGTGTGTGGGTGGGGGGCTATGTTGGGGTTCTTGTGTGTTTAAAAATAAAAATACAAAAAAATATATATTTGTTTAGGATAGTATAGTATGTGTTTAGGTTAGTATCTGTTGTCCTCCATGTGTCCCGTCTCATAAGGGGGGTTGATGTTTAGAACGTTTCGTTACATGTGATAAGTAACTTTAGGTTAGGTTAGTAGGGACAGTTGTGGGTAATGAGTAGTCATGGTAGAATAGGGTAGGTAAGACTTTTCCCTCAGATTCCTCTTCTGTGATTACCATTTAATAAATATATAGTGAACCCTTTACAGTATGTGTTAAATGCTTGTTGATCATGGCCTTGGCATTAGTGTACATGAATTTTGAACTATTATATTTGTGTCCTATGCGACGAACAAATCCCAAATGAGCTGTAAGATTGGCAGCTACCCCAGAGCTACCTTGCAAAGATTCCACCATTCGTTGCAACCACCAATCACAGTTAATATGGATCCCAATGTGTTTTTGTCGATAAGTATGTTTTCAAAGTCACAAATAGTGCTTCCAGACTTGGTATTGGGGGAACAGTTGTATGTCTGACTGCAGTGTGATGTTCAAGGACACCCTTATAAGATGAGTTGTCGTAAGCACTCTTGTAGTATCGTCTTCATGACTCACATAGATCATTTGTGACACTGTTCAGCATGATTACCTATTTGGATGTAAACTCAGACACCTTCATTCATGCTGTTTTTGGAGTGTTTGCTTAGATTTGTGTGCACTGTTATATGTGTTAGTATTGCATGGCGACAACATTTTGCTGCCACTATTTGATGACTTAGATGTCCCTTGAAGATTATTCTGTCCAACACAGCATGATGGTGTATGGTTTCTCACTTCATCAGATATTACCCTCAGGAAGGGCAGAGTATAATGCAATCCTGGCCACTGTGCAGATTTATCTTACTACATAATTTCAGGACAGTTGTATTGACAAGCTACATTATTTGACAGGAGGCACATTTCAGTTATCTACTGCACAGTTGATGTGTCACATTATCCAGAAACAGATTTGTTGTGTAAGTGCTATTTATTGAAAAGTGCTGTAGTGCTATATGCACATTGTCCATAATTGTGAGTCCATTATAGTGGCATCTTCCATTGTGATCCTACACAAGGGGTAAAGGAAAATGCTTTTGACATGCTGGGGTGATGTGTCAGACAGTGCAGAGGGACAGGATTTGCCAATGAGTAAGAGAGAGACAAGCACTGGGCAGGCTGACAAGATACACAGTGGTTTGCAAAACATTCATTGAGTACAGTTGTTGTAAGACTGGCATGTTACAAAACGCAGGACCTTGGCAATAGTTGGCCATGTGGCAGGGACTAGTGCTTCCGGGTACTTTTCCGTGTGAATGTGATCTGTTCCATGTTTTCTTCTTCTGATGTGTGTGTTGCCTCCTCTGTCCTTGGTGGTGGTGGTTGTGAAGGGGCAACACACACCTCAGTGTTAGAAGACGTGGAGTCAGACATCCTGGTCACTGCTACCTGTGAAGGTCTTAAGGGCAGTACTGCAGCAAGGAGGATCTTTTGATTCTTAAGAATAGCAGCCACATCATGATGGTAGGCAGCCAGGTCGGCCCTGAGGGGGTCATGATTGCATCCGTGCATGCAGTGGAAGGTTTGGGGTGCGAGGTGTTGTGGCAACTCCCTTACTGCAGTCGTGAATTCCTTGACAGTTTCTTGTAGTCCTTGCAGGATGGATGTTAGGGCTTGCATGGCTGCTGCCTAATCTGCAGATGACATCATGCACGAACGCACCCCCTCTAGGCTGGCTGCCATAGTTTGCATCCCCACCGGCATCTCATTGGCCAGCTCCTGCTGTACCCCCAACTACAGTTCTCTCAAAGCTGATGCCTGTGTCGTCTGAGCCCTCAGCTGTATTGGAGCTGGCAGGTCTTACAATTGGGGTGGTGGGTGGATCCTCTGCGATGGCTGCTTTTTCTGTGCTCCTCCTTGTGACTGAAGGTGGGGTCTGGAATGTTCCAAGGACATCTTGGATGGTCTGCTGGGGAATGTTTGTCAGCTTGTCATCCATGTCATCAGGGTATTCTGGGACAGGCATATCCGCAGGAGATCCATTGTCCTCTGCAATGAAATAGGGTACAATTAGTGTGTCTGTGTTGTGGCATTTGTGATGTGACATGCCTGCCTTGTGATGATTTCACATTCTGATCTTGTTTCGTGTTCATTGCTCCAGTCTTTCAGATGGGCATTCTCCCAGGCCTATGCCCCACCTGCATGTCACATGTATTGTAGTAAGTTATTAGACTTGTCAGCATCATCTCCCCTAGGTTTTGGTTTAGGCCAAATAGTGATTTGCCACCTTCTTGTCCTACTCAACCCTCCGTCTACATCCATTCACATGGTGAGACCTTTCACTGGCTGTGGGTGTTCTGATGGCACTAGCAGCACACTTAACAATCTGGACCTGCCCCAGTTTCTGATCTTTCACATCCACTTATATTTAGTTGACATGTAGCGTATCCTATGCATAGCATTGTTATGGCACAATATGGAAGTTGGAATTGGTAATGTGTACAGCTGCTTTTGGGGAATGTGTGGTACATTGGATTGCCCTGACAGTCGTAGCAGTGTCCTATTTTCTCCTCTGACTGTGCAGGTGTAGGTCAGTGACCAGTTACATGTGTCCTCCCCCTCAGTGCTGCTGTCTAAGCAGTATGCCATTTGGGATGTTACATTGTGACTCAGGCACAGGATGGACCCTGACATATGCAGCATGGGTGTGACCTTAGTGCTGTGTAGCTCCTAATGTTGATGACATTGGCTGATGTTTGCAACAACTATGTGCATTGACATTTGACAGGACTGGAGCCTTTGTCTTGTTTCAGGGGATTATTGGAGTTGTCATCCTCAACCCTCTAATTTAGGTGTGTATGATCCATGGGGAAGTCACTGCCATTGGCTACTTGGGCTGCACACAGAGCAGAGGTGACAGTGGCAACTGGTGTCACTGTTACATTCCAGTTGTCAGTATGGCTAGAGGTTGTTAATTGGGCCCTAGTTAATGTAGGGGCTATAGTGGCTGACGTGTGCCAGGATGTCAGTTTGACGTTGTGCCCTTCCCTCCTGGCGTGCCTTTACCTTTGCTCCATCATTGGCATGGCAGCATGCCCCATGGGACTGTTGTTGGTGTAGTGTTATGGTGTGCCCCAGCTTCTCTTTGTGCAGGCCATGCCCCCATGCCATACCCCTTTACCCATGCCACTCCATGTACATGATGACTTCCATGCATTTTGTGGTCCGTATCCCCACCGCTTACAGTTGACATTAGTGCATTATAATTCCCCATGCGACTTACCCTGCATGTGCGTTGCCTGCTGGTAGTCTGCGCTGTACTGTCCTTGAATCCCTGTGACGATCTCCTCAGGGATGATGGCTGCGACCATCTCATCCATGTGGTCCAGGGACTCCTGGTGTGCTGGACTCCCACCTCCAGTCTGCAGTGATGCCTTCCTGTTCCTGACCATCTTTTCCTTGGTCCTGCGCTTGCAGTCATGCCAGCGTTTCTTGCACTCGATGACTGTTCTGTGTACTTCTGCCACACTGTTAATCTTGTCAACAATTTGTTGCCATGTTGCCTCTCTCCTACTGATTGGCAACTTTGAGGTGACAAACAGTTGGTGCTGGTGTTCCGACACCTCTTTTACCAGAATTTCCTGTTACTCTGCACTGAAGCGACACTTTATTTTCTTCTTAAAAGTGTCCTGTTTCTTGTGTGGGTCCTCCTGACTGGTTCCTGGTCTGTTGTAATCTTCCTGGGGTCTGTACAGTCATCTGGAATCCATTTTGGCTCTCCTCTGCTGAAATGGCTGTGTTCGCAGGGAATTTTGACGCTATTGCGTCAAAAAACACTGCATGTCCGGTGTACGATGTCGTAAATCGACCCACAGTAATTTCTGCCGCGTTAACGTCGTTTTGCTTTACGACATGACGCTGCGGTGTGCGTCAAAAAAATGACTTACACCTGTGGTTTGCGCCGCCGTGCGTCAAAGTATAAATTTGACGCCCACACGGCGCACCAAAATGGCATTTTCCGGCAGTAATATTTTTGACGCAAAACTGCGCCGGCGCAGTTTTGCATCAAAAAGTATAAATATGGGCCTTACACTATTTTTATATTTTTCCATTTTTTTAGGCACCTCTTCGACCCTGCCACCACACTCACTGCCCCCTGCCCCCACAGCACTCCGATCACAGTTGTCACTGTTTTTAATCCACTTCAAGAGCTCCCTGTAAATAAAGATAGCCTGGAAATGCGGCAAATAAATAAGGCCGCAATTCCAGGCCATCTTCATTTACATGTACATGTACTTTCAGAAGCATTTGTGGCCCCCTAGTAACCCTTCCACTGCCTCCTCCCAGGGTGAGTCCCACAGTTTGAAGACCTCTGTTTTAGAGGGAAAGTTGGTTCCATAATGAATTTCACTATGAGGTTTTGACAAAAGATAGACTGTTCAAATACATTTAATCTAAAGTAACAGTCAAACTGCATGGACTTGAAGCAGGCTTAGACATTGGCATATACTCCTCACAGTTACAGGAAGGTTGTGCAAAAGGTCTACATGAAGCAGCAAGACATGTACAATAGTAATTGGTAAATTATTGTTTGAGTCTGGGATGGGTCCATTGAGATCTCTGTTCTGGCTGAGGACACTAGTTCCATCTCCACTTAGAGGAGCCATAGATGGGCAGGCAGCAGTAATGCCTCTAAGGTTCTGAATAGTGGTGTCACTGTTTGCATTTAGGATCCTGTTCTGGGATAACCTCTCTCTTTGATGTTGTTTTCATGGTGGATCCATTTTGGGTGCTCCACATCTGTAATTATGGACACTGCTCTCTTTCACATGCAATAGACTGGCTGCATAGAATCCTCAAGGTGGGACCCTCTGTGTGCCTAACATTGCTAGGTTGAACATGCACTTTTATGAGTGTTAAATATAGAAAGTATTCAAGACTGCCATGTGTACTAGAAATACAAAATAATTACTTGCAGAAGGATCGTTCAGCATTGCTACAGGTGCATATAAAAGTCAAGCTTCAGTTAAGAGACTTCCATATTTCAATGTACACTAGAAAGCCCAATTACCTCCATAATAGAAGCTGGACTTCTCAGCAAGTAAGTTGTACTTTCCAGCAACTATGCCAGCAAATGTAGACATGGCTGGTACATACATTAAGAGAAGGAGTCAGCACTTATCACAGAGAGCATACAGTAACACATAACAAGGGGGCCCCACTGTTAAGCAATTTACAAAACATAATGTGGCTCAAGTAGTATTAAAGTGCTAAATTGTGAATTGAAAATGCATTGGCCACAACATGATAAGCTATAAATTTAAAAACTCCAGTCACCATTTCTCTACATGTATCTAGCTCTCATTTGGCTCCTATAGGCTGTCTTAATTTTTCTCTGCTCACCCCATCTCTGTCCTCACTGTTGCTCTCCACCGTTTCCCTACTGCCCCTTTCTGTTTGCTGTTGCATCTATCTTCTACCTTCTGTCACTCATGCTCATATTGCTTTTTCTTATTTACTCTTCTTTCTTTCTCTCCTTCTTTATGTTTCTAGAAACTCTTCTCTCTATCTTCTCTGTACTTCTCAATATGTTTTATTCTCTCTGTAGCCCTCTTCTTTATAGACCATGTGTGGCAACTGAAACCTTCTCTTGGCTGTGCATAGCAATGAGCTGCAACTGCTCCATTTCTTTGGCCACTGTGGTTTTCACTGTTCCCAAGTCCATGAAGCATACCATCCTGTGGACCTTCTGGAACTGGAGAAGTTCCCTACAATTATGGAAAAAAGGAGTTAATGATATGTGCCCATCATATCCCTGCAGCTTGTTGTCCATTGTAGTTGATCAGGACATTGGGCTGCATGGATTTGGTGAATGTTAAACTGCTTTCTGGCAGACGAGGATCCATTGATGTCCATTACGGTATGTTCACAGTGCAGTGGACTTCAATAGGTCGTCCACAGTACTGGAAAACAACATCATTCTCGTAAAACACCAGAAACCTTTTATTTTTGTCAACACCAGAGCAGTACGCGCTCTATTGGCGACAAAAATGCAAAAACCCAGCACTCTCAAAACAAAGTAATTTAAGCATTGTGCTGATATGTTGTGGTTTAACCTTTTGCATTGCAGAGTTCAATCCTGAAAACTTATTTTTAATATGCTTACAAATACTGTTCCTTTGCAATGTATTGCTGCAGGTTTTCAGAGTGTGTTAGGGTGTGGACCCTTTCCAGGGCCTTCCAGAGACTTTCCCTGCAACATGCCTGGGCGTGGTTCTGGGCTGGGCCAAGACTCTATAAAAGAGAGCCAGCCCAACTCCCAGTGCTCACTATTCAGAGGTCCCGGTGCAGAGCAGCAGCTTCTTCCTGAGCTCCTGTCCCGGCAGCCTATTTGGATCTTCCAGTCTTCTGCCCTAATCCTTCATTGGTGATTATTTGGACTGTCCCGACACCGTTATTTAGAATTTTCATATTCTTGGTTTAAATTCTTAAATGAGTAACAGATTACTTGCGCGCTACCATTTCTTGACATTTATATGGCAGTTTACAAATAGGCAATACACGCGATTTATTTCATAAAGGTTTGACTTTGTTATTCATTGCGCGCTACCATTTCTTGACATTCACATGGTGGCTTAAGAATCGGCAAGACGTGCGATTCGTTTTATGGTGTTTAAACATTGTTGTCCATTGCGCGCTACTATTTCTTGACATTTACATGATGTTTTACGAATTGGCAAGACGCACAACTCGTTTCATGAGCATTTAACTTTGTTGTTCATTGCGCGCTACCATTTCTTGACATTTTACATGGTGGCTTGAGAAGCGGCAAAAGAAGCGCAATTCGTTTCATTGTACTTTGATCTTGTTATTTATTGTGAGCTGTTATTCCTTGACATTTACATCGTGTTTTACGAATTGGCAAGACGCTCGATTCGATTAATGATGATTTGACTTTGATATTCATTGCGTGCTACCATTTCTTGGTATTTTACATGGTAACACTCGAATTGGCAAGACGCACGATTCTCTCCTCGAGTTTAATTCATGTTGTTTATTGTATGCTACTATTCTAAGGTATTTATTATGTAATATTCGAGTTGACAAGTTATGTGATTTGTTTCCTGAATGCATATTGTGTTATTCATGGTGCACAATCCTTTTATGGTGTTTACTATATATATATATATATATATATATATATATATATATATATGCAATTTGCGCAATTTGTGTTGAAACATTTTAAGAGTACACAGAAGGCCAGAGTTTCTAGATGCAATATTGTATGGTCCTAGTATACATTCTCAAAACAGGATTTATATGACTGGTTTAAAATTTAGTCAGAATGTTTTTTCTGATTCTCATGTAAAGGAAAGTACTTGAATAAGAAAGTTTTCATTTAATTCATCTTGATTCCCCTACAGGTATCCGGCCATTTTGAAACTTAGTCATTTTAAACTTAACTCTTAGATTGTTCATGTTTTCAGAGTGACTAGGCTTAGAATTATAGTCTAGTATTGATTTCAGGAGATATAATTTTCATATTGTGTGTTCTAACCTTTTTCTTACTACAGGTCTCCTTCCCAGCTGTTCCCTTCCTAATCCCCTCTTCCCCTCTTGAACTCTCTCAGTCTCTGTGATTTATCTATCAGAGTCTTGGAGCTGTTCAGTGGTGGACGTGTTGGGAACATGCACAGACCCTGAGGATCTGGTGACTCTGACAATTTTCCAAAATCATAGTTGGGCACAAAGGAAATGCTTCCCTCAAGCCGGAGGTTCTTTTTTTTTTTTTTTTGCTGTATTGTGCAACATGCTATTTCACTGACATTATACAGTGAAACAAACATGAATGGGCTAATGGAATCTGCGGGAAGCCACAAATGTTCTACCACACAGTGTTCCCACAGTTCTCTCAACAACAGCAGTACCCCACTTGTGTCACTGGGCTATCACCCATGAGAGGAAAGGACACAAAAACAACAAGGAATTATTACGATTTTATTTTTCAAGTTGGCCCTCTTGGTAATGTGGGTAGCTTCAGTATAGAAATCAGGGTTGGTTAGCACCTAGGGAAACCTGTCAGGCCCAGACATTTCTGAGAACAAGGCATCTATGGGACTGTGTGGCTTGTGTAGATCTTAATACCATTTCTTATCCAGAATACAATGCAACATCACACTGGCTAAATCACTGATTTTTCTTATATTTCTGTGAAGGAAAAGTCCAGAATGTGTGAGGATCCATAAAATTCCTACCATGGACTTCTCCCGCACATCTCCCAATAAAAATGCTACCCCAAGTGTTGACCAAGTGTTATTCAATTAGTATATTAATTACATAGGGCCTCATAGCTGCAGTGTATTTGGTATGGCTATAACTTAGATAAAGGTAAAGCAGAATTCAAAGGAGTCCACAAATTTAAAAAAGCAGAAGAATACTACCTATATTACAATATGTAAATATTAGAAAATGTCGCTCTTGTGAGATGTTGAGAGAGGTCAGTTATAATACAAATGTATTCCGCCACAGATGCCCTGCTTATGGTTTCCAAAATATTTAGGGATGAATCCTCAGCATGTTGACCCTGGCAGGCTTTTGTAGATATTAAACAATTTTGAAAAGACAGATAATTTGATATAGCAGCCCGCTTGCAGGCTATATTCGGTCATTTCAGATTCACACTACTGCTAGTTAGGGTATTTGCAGCCCTCTGAAGAAGGCAAATGAACCTTACAAACAGTCTGGCTCCTGCAAAAACAAAATAAAGTTCTGTAGAGCAAATACAGATTCAGTATCTCACCTGGCTATACTTCACAACAGGCCAGAGTAGGCTGGAACAATAATAGGCAAATGTAAGTTGTACCTGACTTATGATGACTCATACCCCAGCCCAATAGGCTAATCAAAGCACTATGGCATTTTGGAATCTAGAGATTTTCTGATTCGACATTGCTTCTGAATATCTTGTAAGTTTAGGTATGACAATAACGCATGTATCGGGAAAGAAGAAGGTCATGAAGGTTTCCGGCTTAAGAGCAACATGTCTCAATGTTCTGCACAGTTGTGCAATCTTTTCACACAGTCAATGTTTGTTTGACATATCATATATGGAAGGTGGGAAGGGAGTTCAGTTAATACCCATTGAATTATTGGCCTCTCAGCTGTGACTGCAAAGTAGTGTTGGTCCCATCTTTCACATCCGCTCCTCACACATTACACTGTGGTGTCTCTCATGGGTCCATTATATCCCCTCTTTTATTTAACATCTATCTAACCTGATTAAAGCATTCAACCTCACCTGTTACAACTATGGAAATCATTTTGAAAATGGATGGCCTGGACAATCTTTATAATTTAAAATTTGATGACCGCCTTTGGACCATAAATTCATGAATGATGAATAACTATCTAAAGCTCAATGCCAGAAATTATGACCTGCGGACAATGGCAAAAATACCAGCCTATTGCCATATGGCCTAAGGAACATGAGGCCCCTCCAACAATATCAAGAGATGTCAGAAAGCTTGGTGCACTCACATTCTTCACACGCAAAATACAACTCATCCAAAATGCTTCTATAAGACATCTTCTCCACCTTGACTCAAGAGAACATATGACCCCAGTCTTGCAATCACTCCACTGGCTACCTACAGCTAGAAGAGCAACCTTCAATGCACTTTACAATGTCCACAGAGCATCCCAAGATAAAGGATTGCTAAATCTGCAAGTTAAATTCAAGCAATACAAACAAAACAGGACACTGCGCACCAGGCTTGCATCACAAATCATCATAAAACCTTTCTGTAGAACTCCAAAGAAGGCACTGCTTTATCAGTATAAGCCACCAAACGCTGAAACTTACTACCAGCCAGCATTTGGAGCATCCAGAAATACAATGGCCCCACTCCATACCCTGGCAACAGAAACCGGGAAGGCAGTCACACCCTCAAGCTCAATCTTCAGTTTACAATCCACAGATTGGAAATAACCCAACCAACAGACCACTTTTAATAGGAAGGTAAATAAAGGAGGGCTTATCGCTGGTTCAATAGGGTATTATATAGTTATGTAATTTCATATTAAGATTTTTGACACACACTAATACTAATAACAAAACACTCAGAGGTTGGCATCCAACTGTAACTTACACCTCTTACATTGACATAAGACATATCTGCTACGGGGGTTGTCCCTCACTCGTACTGTGCAGCCATAAACCAGCCATCACCAAAAAAACAGGTGTGAAATAACTGAGGAGATCCGTCACATTCTGCTGATCAATCAGAGAACTTTCATCTAGTTCACAACTGCAGGTCCCAAATATCTCCACACTATGATCGCTTCCTTACATCTCACAATAGCATTTAGGTATGGGATGATAATAACAATTTCCATCCCAGCAGATCTCTCCACTTCCCTCTCCCTCCAACCATGCCAGCTCAGGCCAAACAAACTGGACAACCCAGTGCAGTAGACAGCTCAGCAGGCTATAATAATCCGAAATTACATAAAGGAAGCTGCAGAGCTGTTCAGAGCGTACTGAAAAAAAAAAAACTGCATCTCTGTGTCTCTCACACCTTATCATCCACCACACTGCTATGTGCTGCATCCCATAACACGGTACCTGCACCTCACAAAACTAAGGCAAAACTCTCCTAACAACACACCCAATAGATATCATAGCTTGCTGCCAATGTAGGTAAGTGCTTCAGTGCCCCCAAAAGGGGTCTTAATTGCTATTCAAATACTACAATGCAATAAAATACGATATGTATTATTCCTGCTTTGGAAAGATTTGTTTTCATCCTTTTAAAATCTTTGTTTCCATCACACTGCAGAATTACAAACCAAAATGTGTTTAATTTCTGCTTTCATAACTGTTGGTATATTTTGAAAAAGTTGTACAGTTCATTTACAGGTATTTCATGTTTTGAATATTAGAAACAAATTCACAACCTACAGTCTTTGAGTAGGTAATTTGACAGAAGGCACAAACAGCGTAAACTGAAAACTTGAGCTTCCTTGAGCTCATAACCAACTTGAACTTGAACACTGTGATTAGACTTGAACTGGAATCACTGAATCTGTCTGCCCAAGCAGGTGACCACACAAGATGTCCCAGATAGGACCCTGAAGCTAGAAAGAATGAAAAAAACCTCATAGTGAGAGCAGGAACTCTATTCACTGAGGAAGGAACAATGCACCACCACAAACATTGAGGGCCATATTTACACTTTTTTTAGCACCACATTTGTGTTGTTTTTTGATGCAAAAGCGGCGCAAACTTACAAAATACAACTGTATTTTGTAAGTTTGCGCCGCTTTTGCATTAATAAGCAGCGCAAATGCGGTGCTAAAAAACTATAAATATAGGCCTAAATGAGAACAAGCTTCAGCTAAGAGTTAGGATAAAAAGCAGCTTAGCATGAAAAGATATAACGTTTGTCCATGAAAAGGGTGGAAAGAAATAATCTCCACCTCCTTATCTTTAATAAACCTATTAATCCTCTGCAAAGGCTACAAAATCCTTATGTTATGGCAAAGCAAGGAGGCATTGTTATGACTTGTTCAAAGCCTGGTAAGCAGGATATTCACTGTATGCTAAATCAGAAGAAAGTATGAGGTCATTAATGTAGTGGTAGCAGGCCAAAGTGCTGCTTTCAAAATGTCTCTGGACTGTAGCCCACAAATGAGGCTTTAGATGCCATAATTCCATTTGTGGAGTAGGCATCCTTTGGGTCCAAGCAGATCATCAAGGCCATCCACTGCAGAGTGTCCCATAGAAGATGGATGTCGCCCATCTTGAAATGTTGATATTGGATAAGGGGTTTCAAAGATTTTAGGTTAAGCACTGATCTCAGGCCTTGGAGTTTCTTGATGACCAAGCAGAGAAAGCTTACAAAACGTCCTAGAAGCAGAGCCAGAATGACACCACCTTTCTTAAAAGCTCAATAACCTCTTGCCCCACAAAACAGAGCAGGCTATGGTGCCTAGACGGGGTTTGTGATAAGGTCTAGCAGATATTGTCAGATGGTTTGAAAGATAGTTTGAAGGCACCAAGGGTGTATTATAACTTGTTTCAATTGATGGAAATATTGCTGATACATTGTTACATGTTTTCTCAGACCAGTAGATGCTTCTTGGACATTATGCAAGCACATATACAGTATACAGAAGACTTACCAGCCGGAGCGAAAGGAACAGACAGATTTTCATCTATGCATCTCACAGAATTTATCTAGAGATAGTGTACATTGGGCCAACAACCAGATATTGCTAGAGTTTGTCAGGAATATACCTATATTTCTTGTGGTTTGAAGATACATTTTTTCCCAAAAGACACACACACAAGAGATCCACAGTATGATTTGAAAAGGCTTTATTAAAATGTGAAAGCCATGTTTTAGTGCAGTAGATATGTAAACATTTAATTGCAGAAACAACAATATCGGTGATTAACATAATGGCACAACATGTGAATAAAATGCAAATTGACAGCTTATATTGTGACAATCCATGATGGAATCCCTTCTATCCTAGTTCTAGGAAATGTCTATACTAGCACCACACCCTTGCCAAAAATAAGACTTTCTCAAATGGCGCACACGCCTAACTGTTCATTGCTTGTATTTTTCCAGTGTTGTGCCTGTCTGTGGGGAGGCTGGTTCTCAACTTTTCTATGCTGCAAATCTGGAAGGTGAAAAGCGCGATCTTGATGCAGACTGTGCTGTAGATGTTCTCTCTGGAATGCCTGAGGCTCCTGTCCTTGAGAGGTCTGTAAACACACCTAATATAATATTTCCCAACCTTTTTTAGGATAAACTGAATCCATTATCTGTGATGAAATGTGAGAACCGTTTCCGAAGCAGGTTAATTCTTGCATATCCATCCAGAGTCATAGTGCCTTCCTTAAATGTCACATTTCATGAATACATAATATATAAACTAGACGTACACTATCAAATAATAAAACATTGTTGCACTATAAATGCTTGTAAATCAAAGAGCACAACGCAGGTATAAAATCTACACAAGAGGCCTTAGGCAACGATGAGCCCAACAAGCAAATGTACATTATTAAGGGGGTAAGAGGCAGAAATAGGTAAACATGCACCGCTCCCTGGTATAAGGGAGAGAGGAAAAAAATCTCACCAGAAGTAGATCTGGAATAGGCTTAGGAAGGGTATAGGCACCTCTGCCTCAAGCATGACCTCTGCTTCAGCCACAGAACGTTGCATTATAGAACTGGGGCTTGGGTCACCATGGGCAAATCAGCAAGAGAGATAAATACTCCTGCAGCTAGTGAGATGCAACCTACAGCTTCAAAACGTGCTTCCTGTAAAAGACCGTATTAATTGTGGACTGGGTGTGCTCCAGGGAGGGAGGGAATGTTGACATGAAAGCTGGTAACCACACTTCTCACATCTAATAAAATTACGCAACTATAAAGAAATTAGCCCTGTCTACATACATGTGAGAAACACTGAACATTCTTCCCAGGTTTGTAGTAAATGCTGTTTAAGGTCACTTTGTTTTGTTCCCCCCTTAGTTTTTCAGAAGTATGTTTAAAGGTTTTGCAATGTGACCTTTAGAAATGTACCTCTGAATAAAACAAGTCACCATTTTGGAATATGCAGTATCTGGTTTTGACTTGGCCAAACGAGCCTGGTTGGTGTTAAGTATAAAGGTTCAAAGCCTTCCTAGCAAGTTAAGGACCTATATATAATTTGCTGTTCCCTACTCATCTAGAGCAATTCAGCCTTTAACGCACACCAAAAAATTTTAAGGGCATAAACAGAATGCACAGCTCTATTTTGTACCATTTGCAAAAAAAAATTTCTCAGAAAAAACAGGTACATTGTCAGGCCATGCTGCAACCTAGACATCACCACTGCTTGAACCAACAGTTTACGATAGACAATAGTCATCATCCGATAAATTTTAATCAACATATATAGATTCAATTTGGATGTTTGAATCACTGCCTCTCTTTCCAATGAGTAAGAGAGCATTAAGCAAGGCCATAGCCACGGGGAGCGCAGGAGGGAGGGGCAGGCCCATATTAGTCTTTGCCCCCTGCCTAAACGACCAATGCAGTTGGCACAGTATTTATCAAAAACTCAGGCCCAAATTTGTGCGCCACATTTGTGTCATTTTTTGACGTAAAAGTGGCGCAAACGTACAATATATAATTGAACTTCATATGTTTGCGCCGCTTTTGTGTAAAAAAATTATGCAAATGCGGCGCAAAAATAGTGTAAATATTGGCCTCAGTTTCTCTAATAGCATGGGGATGAGGGTGCCACAGTGCCCCCAAAAAACATGCTTCTGTTCAGAAGGTGAATGATCAAAAATTGTATTTCTACCTAGTCCCATTTGTTGTGTTCAAGAAGGTTTAATGTCACACTATGGGCGGATATCTGACAACTTTGTGACAGAGTATCCCATCCACCAAGGTCGTAATCAGGCCCCATGTCTTCTGACAAATTGTGTGTGGTTTGAATCATCACAAAAAATGGGAATAGACATCTTTCAGTTTGATGCCTACTTCATTTATGGGATTATGGCATCTAAAGCCTCATTTGTGGGCTATATTCTAGAGGACATTTTGAAAGCAGCAGCAAACCAGTCTTTGAACAAGTCATAACAATGCCTCCTTGCTTTACCATAACATAATGTTTGTCAATTTGTTTCTAATACATAAGTAGTCTTTTTAGTTCAAATTCTTGTTCACAAGTTTGACTCTTTTTTGTTCCCGGATCTTCAATCAAAATAGGGGCTATTAAATCATAGTGATTTATAATGACAAATTTTTTCTTGGGCAACAATTACAGAAGAAATTGGCACATGGTGCAAATCCTGGATATCGACTCCAGAATATGAATGGTGCTTAATATCATTGTCAAAGTATCATAGCTATAAAAATATCAAATTGTGAAATAACGAGGGTAAGTACATATCTTTTTTTACAATATTACTAAAGTTAAAATATTGATTACTAAAATATTGTGTTGCTTAATATTGTTTTTTGTATACCATTTAGTTCGTTTTTGTTGAAGATATTATTATTATTATTATTATTATTATTATTATTATTATCAATATTGTTATTATTATTATTATTATTAATATTATTAATCAAAAATATAGTACCACGTTATACTTTCTTATTTTTTTCAGTTGTTGGGGCATTTGGGTGTAGTGTTTCATTTTAAAAAAAGGCTTCTTTGTTATTTTTTATGTTTTCATTGTTGTATGTTAGTGATTATTTTGTAAATATATTTAATTCTTGTATAATTCCAAATATTAGTTTTTTATGGGCTTGGGGGTTTTAATGAAGGCTAGAGGGTTTAGTGTATGAAATAAAATAAGTAATAATAAATCATTAGATTTTTACGAAAAAAATCTGAAGTAGATTTGAGAACATGGATTTGAAAAAATGTTTCTCTTATATTTTACTTTATATTTCAAAAATATTACATTCATTAATTACTTAAAAGATTAACTATCTTTTTGATTTCGTAATATTTGTAGTCATTTCATTTTTCAATTATCATTTTCTTTTTCAATTGATTTAATTTTATTTAATTTTACAAATTAAAAAGATGATTTTTAGAAACATTTGTATTGAGTATGTGAAATGCAGTATTATTATTTAATACATTTTTAAATAAGTAGGTTGTATTTTGAAGTTACTTGGAAATTAACAAAATATGTAGAAACGGATTTTGAAAGTTTTTTAAATGTGTCTTAAATATGTAGAGTTTTTGGAAATTTAGGGCCTCATTATAAGTTCGGAAGTCCCACCATGGGCCCACCAAACTGACAGGGAGGACACCACTGTCATGGGGGTGAGGTTCCACCTGAGCATATTACAACATTCCCGCCGAACATAGTAATATGTGTTCCCGCTAGGCTGCCCGGCAGGAAGAGTTTTAGGATAGTGGTCTTGGCTTCTTTAAGGGAGCCGAGGCCAATATCCTAACACTCCAGCACCCTCGGAATGCGCACTGTCTGCTATGCAGACAGTGCGCATTCCGAGGGAGCTGGGCTGGGGGGCCCGCTGTGGCCCCCGGCACTGGCTTTCCTCCAGCCTTTCCATGGAAAGGCTGGCAGAAAAAGGAGTTGTAATCAGCCAGGTGTTGCTGAGTTCATCTCCACAATGGCTGGTTACAAGCCTAACCGCCGACACCCCATCAGGATCTTTGATCCTAGCGGGGATGGCGATTTTTAGGTGGGTCTTCCAGTCAATCTTGTGTTGTGGCAGTCAGACCGCCACATCAGCAGCAGTCCGACCGCCAGCGCCAGGCTGGCAGTCCTAGGACCTCCAGTATTAGAATGAGGCCTTTAGTTTTGTTATTAATTGTGACATAGCCAAATGTATGCACTTACCCAACCTTTTACTGGACTCGAGTTAGAACAGTAAATGTGACCCACTAATAATTACATGAACATACTCAACTATTTATTGGATGGGAACTACAGTAGTGAATATGCCTTCCCATTGGATGCAATGTCCTACATTTTTGTTGAACTGGATTTAGTGGTCATTACCAGTTTGAGAGTCTCATGACTGCCAAACCCAGGGTGGAGGTCATACCGATGCACTCCTGGCAGTCCGACTGCCGGATTACAACCCTGGTGGTTGGACCGCAGGGGACCCCTATCACTGCCTGGATCAGAGATCCTGACAGGATTGCGGCAGTCAGAGTCGTAGTCAGCCACGGCAGCGCTGAGTTCAGCACAGCTGGGCTGATCACAAGTCCTTTTTCTGCCAGCCTTTTCATGGGAGGGTCCCCGCCTTGAAAATGCTGGTGTAAAGCCAGTGCTGGGGGCCATCAGGGGCCCCTGTACTACCCATGCCCATTGCATGGGCAGTTCAGAGTCCCCCCGCCAGCACCCTCGGAATGTGCACTTTCTGCCTCTTCCTCGCGACTTTGGCAGTCCACTCATTCCGACCACCAAAGTTGTAATGAGGCCCGTAGACTAGAAAATAGGCCTCCCCCTACATATATGCACCTACTCCCATGGTAATCGGACTGAAGTCATAAAATTAAATGGACCCCTTCCCCAAAATATATTCACTTTCCTCAATGCTAGTGGGACAGGAGTTAGGATAATAAATCTACCCCCTTAAATATATGCACTTTCTCCAAAGTTAAAAGGATTGATGTTAGAATAATAACTCTTACCCAGCAAAACAGATGTGCTTTCTCAAATTGTAATTGGGCCGGGGTAAGAATAGTTAATCTGATCCTCCACAAACATGCACTTTTCACATCATTAGTTGGTCTGGACTTAAACAATAAATCTGCCCCCACCGAACCCCCACCAAAATATATGCATTTTCTCTAATCTTAGTTGGATTGGAGTTACAATAGTAAACTTGACTCCCTATCTATATACACTTTCCCCAATGTTTGTGCAGCTAGAGTTAGCATATTAAAGTTTCCCCCTCAATCATATGTATTTTCCTAAATGTTAGCATGACTGAAGTAAGAATAGTAAATATGCCCACCCTTCCAACAATTTGCGCTTTCTCTAATGTTTGATCGAATAGTACATCCTCACTTTACCCAGTGTTTGTAGGACTAGAGTTAGAATAGCAACTCTTCGCCTGTCCTCCTCAAATACATACACTTTCCCCAGTGTTTGATTGACTGGGTCTAGAATTGTAAATGTGACCCCCCCCTCGACACCCAAATAGAGGTGTTTTCCCAGTGTTAGCTGGACTGCTTTAGAATAGTAAATCACAGCCCCAAATATATTCATTATACAATATTAGTTGGTCCATAGTCAAAATAGTACATGTAATTCCCACAAGAAGATTTTTTGAAAATAATAATATTAGTGAATGATTCTACATTCCATATTGTTTTATGTTTACTTTTAATTTTTGTTGTCTTTTGGTTTTACATTTAGTAATTTTTGTCATTAATTAATAAATAATTATTTTAATTTGTAAAATATTTGTATAAATATCTACATACATTTTGTTATATATTATACATATTTCTGTATGTAACTTCATTAAAATATAACATTTTTCCTATATGTTCTTACATTTCTAAAATGTATTTTATGTTTAAAAATTAAACATTTTAATATTTGAAATATTTACTTTTATTTTAAATGGAGATTTACATAGATTGCTTTATATTTTTTGTAATTGAACTCTGTTTTTCAAACTAAATAGTCATGTACAAATGTGTATTTTTTGTAATTTCCTGTAACAATATAAATATTATTTCAATAATACCTACAAAATAGACTCATTTTAATTATGGAAATACATTTAGGAAAAGTATTGCAATTTTTAAAAATGTGTTTTTAAATTAAATACATTTACTATTTTAAAATTGTATTATCAATTTATTTTGGTTTTCTTTATTTTGGTTAATGCTAATGCTAAATTTCAAATCCAGTACTGTTGAAATACAAATTTGTGTAGTTTATATTGTTTAACATAAGACATGTTTGTAGGATGATGTTTTGGAATGGAAAGTTATGTTATTTAATGTACAGGGTTCACAGTATTTTGGTAGTCAATATTTTACCTTGATATTTTGGAGGATCAATGTATTTGTAGACCATATTCCTGGATATCCATCAGAAGCCACAGAATGTTGCCACTTAACAGAGGAGGCACTATGTCAGTGATGCCTACCACTATGTTTGGAACTACCACAACAATTTCAAGGATGCTGTACATAAGCCAATGCAGAGAATATGGCCATAAGTCCAGAGTTGCTGACTTTGGAAGGAGGGAACCAGGTTTGAATCCAGTGTTGGCGCAAAATCCTGTGATTCTGGGATTCTGGGAAAATCACATCATCTCCCTGTGCCTAAACAAACATGAATCTAACTTTGTGTAATGTCACTGGTGCTTATGTGAAGAGCTCCGGTGCCCTTGGGTTGAGTTTGCGCTATGTAAAAGTCCCCAAACAATGTGGCCATCTTATTGCAGGGCCAACATATTGCCTGGGATTGGCTTCATAATTCCTAGAATGCCTAGGTGATCAGATGTTAAGGATTGCTACTTTATGTCAGGGCCATCCAAATGCCCAGAGTACCAACAATACGCAATAAAGAACCACTTTATGCCAGGCTACCAAAATGCTTAGGATGCCCACAAATTCCAAGTAGGGCCACCCTATGCAAGGGATATGTCACCCAAATGCGTAGAATCCTTATAACAAGCCAAGAGCTGCCACTTTATGATAGAGCCACCATAATATCTAGCAGGTATACAAACTTACTTGTGTATCCACCTGTTCATTTGGTGTACGTACAGAAACCAATTGAATCACACTCAAGAGAAATATAATTAAATATGGAACAATTTAATAAAGAAGCTGCTTCTTTAAAACATAAAAAGTGAGAGGAATTGTTTCCACAACCTTACTGAGTAAACATTTAATCTACAATGCAGGTGCCAGGCTTCGTATTCCAAGAAACAGAGGAATCAGTCTAGAGGTACCCACCAAGTGAGTAAATACTGGGTTCAAACATAGGGTTGCAACATGTGAGAGCACATAAAAATGTAAATTAAGCCAACGACGTTGCCTGGCCCCTGACAGTGTATTGTGGAACCTGCTAACTAGAGTGCCACAAGGACCCCGCAGGCAGGCTGTGCATACAGATTTCCCTACCTGGGAAGTTGCTTTAAAAATCACAGTCAGGTGTCAGGACAGTGTAATTACACTAATGCAGTTATTATTATAGTAATCACATTGTCCGGCCACCCACAGCGCTCATAAAGCACTGATGGGATGGGATGAAACTTTGACTTTTTTTTACCTGTGCGTCAATTCTAAGGGCCTGATTACGATTTTGGGGGATGGGATACTCCGTCACAAATGTGGATATACCATAGGATATAATGGAACCTATAATACGTCACATTTCTGAGGGAGTAATCCCATCCGCCAAGATAGTAATAAGGCCCTTATACTGCTTCACAGGTGGAAAAGAACAGGCACATTTCACCTGTTTCGAAATACACCCAGTCATTTCTCCCAGCTGTACCAGCAGAGGACCCTGGACATAGACACAAACGGGCGAACACAGACACACAGGGATATGCGTAAAAGCAGATACCTTCCCAAATACATCCTCGTGCGCACATAAACACAATAGCCTGTGCATGAAGAGCAAGAAATTTGCAAACACAAGCAAACACAGGCTCACAAATGCACTTATCCTCACAATCACCTCCTAGCAACTTACATGGTCCCATCCATGTGGCTTCCTCTGCAGTTGACAGGGACAGCAGCATCGACCTCCATGTACACAGCATTGGCATTCTCTGCTGTCTAGGCTTTATGGTCAGACATGCCAGCTTAGAATCTCAAATGAATGACACTCACAATGTTCTTTGAGTAAGCTGCATAGTGATTCTACAGAGGTTGTAGATCCCATGATATAGAAAGTTGGCTCTGTATATACTATCTCAAACTGAGAGATAGTGTGCAGAGTCCAAAGGTCCCCCTTAGAGGTTGATAGTGGCAATATTAGATAATACTAATGCTCTATGTTGGGGTAGTGTGGTCGAGCAGTAGGCTTATCAAAGGATAGTGTTAAGCATTTGTTGTACACACACAGGCAATAAATGAGAACACACACTCAAAGACTTAACTCCAGGCCAACAGGTTTATATATAGAAAAATATTATTTTCTTAATTTATTTTAGAACCACAAGATTCAGAATTCAAGTAAGTACATCAATTGTAAGGTACTTGACATGGGTAAATATGAAACTTTGAATTAAAACAGTAATGTACACAATTTTGGAAAAAATGTCAATAAGCTATTTTAAAAGTGGACACTACAAAAATCAACAGTTCCTGGGGGAGGTAAGTACCAGTTAGATTATCAGGTAAATAAAGCACTTACAAGTTCAGTGTCCGGGGCATAGGCAGCCCACCATTGGGGGTTCAAGTTAACCCCCAAACATCCAGCACCAGCAACACAGGGCCGGTCAGGTGCAGAGGTCAAAGTAGGGCCCAAATAACATAGGCGCCTATGGAGACTAGGGATGCTCCGCTTTCAGTCTGCTAGCAGGTAAGTACCTGCGTCCTCCGGGAGCAGACCAGGGGAGTTTTGTAGAGCACTGGGGGGGTCACAACCAGGCACACAAAATACACCCTCAGTGGCACAGGAGCAGCCGGGTGCAGTGTGTGAAGTAGGTGTAAGGTTTTAGGTTGAAATCAATGGAGAGACCCGGGGGTCACTCTGGCTATGGAGGCAGGGCACGGGGGGTGAGCTTCTCGGACCAGCCATCTACTGGACAAGGATGAGGGCCACCTGCTGGTCACTCCAGCACCAGTAGTTGGTTTCTCTCGGGCCTGGGGGCTGCAGGTGCAGTGCTTCTTCCAGGCGTCGGGTTCTTTCTTACCAGGCAGTCGTTGTCAGTGGGAGCCTCTGGATTCTCTCTGCAGGCGTTGCTGTGGGGGTGCAGGGAGGTTGTCTCAGGGTGCCCACGTCATTGGAGTCACCTGAGGGTCCTCTCTGCAGTGTTGGTTCTTCTGGACACAAACCAGGGGCGTCAGGTGCAGAGTGTTGGGGACTCACGCTTCCGGAGTGAGGCTGGAGTACCTTTAAAGATAGTTTCTTTGTTGCTGTTTGGACAGAGCTGCTGTCCACTGGAGTTTCTTGGTCCTTTGGTTGCAGGGCAGTCCTCTGAGTCCTCAGAGGTTGCTGGTCCCACTGAATGCATCACTGTGCAGGTTCTTTGAGGCTGGAGACAAGCCGGTAGGGCTGGGGCCAAGCCAGTTGGTGTCTCCTTCGTCTCTGCGAGGCTTTCAGGTCAGCAGCCCTTCTTTTTGTTTCAGGTCATCAGGAATCTGGTTTCATGGGTTCAGGGTCACCCCTAAATACTCACTTTAGGGCTGTGTTTAGGTCTGGGGGTCGGTAGCCAATGGCTACAGTCCTTGAGGGTGGTCCCGTTACACCATCTTTGTTCCTCCTCCCTGAGGGGAGGGGGTACATCCCTAATCCTATTGGGGGGAATCCTCCAAAGCAAGATGGGAGATTTCCTAAGGCAGGGGTCAGCTCAGCTCAGGACACCTTAGGGGCTGTCCTGGCTGGAGGGTGACTCCTCCTTGTTTTTCTCATTATCTCCTCTGGACTTGCCACCAAAAGTGGGGGCTGTGTCCGGGGGGCAGGCATCTCCACTAGCTGGAGTGCCCTGGGGCACTGTAACACCAGGCTTGAGCCTTTGAGGCTCACCACCAGGTGTTACGGTTCCTGCAGGGGGAGGAGTGAAGCACCTCCACCCAGTACAGGCTTTGTTTGTGGCTACAGAGTGCACAAAGGCACTCACCCCATGTGGCCAGAAACCCGTATGGAAGTGGCAGGCTGGCAGAAACTGGTCAGCCTAGCACTAGTAGGTGGACTGGTATACAGGGGCATATCTAAGATGCCATCTGTGTGCATTTCTCAATAAATCCAACACTGGCATCAGTGTGGATTTGATTTATTTTGCTGAGAAGTTTGATACCAAACTTCCCAGTATTCAGTGTAGCCATTATGGAACTGTGGAGTTTGTGTTTGACAAACTCCCAGACCATATACTCTTTATGGCTACCCTGCACCTACAATGTCTAAGAATTGGCTTAGGCACTGTAGGGGCATAGTGCTCATGCAGCTATGCCCTCACCTGTGGTATAGTGCACCCTCCCTTAGGGCTGTAAGGCCTGCTAGAGGGGTGACTTACCTATGCCACAGGCAGTGGGTTGTGGGCATGGTACTCTGAGGGGAGTGTCATGTCGAGTTAGTCTTTTTCTCCCCTCCAGAACACAAGATGTGAGGCAGTGTGCATGTGCTGAGTGAGGGGTCCCCGGGGTGGCATAATACATGCTGCAGCCCTTAGAGACCTTCCCAGGCCACAGGGCCCTTGGTACCAGGGGGCCATTTACAAGGGACTTACCTGTGTGCCAGGGCTGTGGCAATTGTGGAGACAAAGGTACAGTTTAGGGAAAGAACACTGGTGCTGGGGCCTGGCTACCAGGGTCCCAACACACTTTCAATCATATCTAGCATCATCAAAAAGCAAAAAAGTTAGGGGATAGCCATGCTAACAGTGGCATTTTCCTACACATGCCGTCAGCCACATTACATGTGTGAGTAAAAGGACTTTCCAGCATGCAAAGCAGTACAGCTGGCTGGGGAAAAGGGTGTAGAAGTCTCTCTTAGTGAGGACACCATCAGCTCTGTAACTGCCATGAGTCCTCTTGTCCCTCAAAAAGTTCAACTTTTCATATTCGCAATGTTTATTTTAGTTTGGGTGTCAGCCAAAGGGATTAAATCTGTGTGGTGCTGCCTCCTGCTAGTTTTAAAAAAAGGTGCCAACCATTTCCACTCTCCATTAGTGACTCCTCTGTACACAAGCAAGCCGCAACTGGACACCAACAGAGAGCGCATTATGTGTGACAATAACTCTTCCCAGGCATGAGCAGTCTAGCTTGGGGTAGGAAGAAGATAGCATGGAGGAGAAAGGTGTAATTTTGTATGTGATCTACTCCCAGTTCCTCCAGTCACAATCAGTTGGGGACAATAAGAGCCTGATTTTGATCTTGGCAGATGGACTACTCCGTCAAGAGGAGGTTCAGTAGGACAAAGAAAGAATCAACAGCGAGAAGAGAAGCATTAGGGCAAGACAGATGCAGAGAAGCAGAGATAGAAGACAAGCAACTACGAGTGCTGGAGACAAAACAAAGAAGACTCAGTGAACACTAAAAGTATCAAGAAGTGCACATTTTTTTTTACTTACTTGTGGTCACATTTTTCTGGAAAGAGTGGACGTTTGAGTATGTAGACATGTTTTTGTTTTTTCTGTGGTTTAGGTAATTTATGTTTGATATATTTTGGTGGGAAAGAGCTTTCTGTGCCGTGTGGTGATGTTTTTCAATGTCAGTTTGATTCAGGAAGATAGTAGTCAACCTTTTGTGCTAGGAAAAATGTCAGGTTTCACTTTTGCGGTGTTTACATTTCCCCATATTTTATTAATTTGTGATCACTTTTCAAAGGTTCCTTGCATAGCTAGGAGAACAGAATATTTACTTAACGAATGTGAACTTCAGAAAATGTTCGCATGAATAGGAGAGGTTAGCCCCTGGCAAAGGTATTAGGCATGGCAACCTGCACAGGCTGGCCTAAAGCATGCGATCATATATGAAGGATTACTAAATGATCCCGTATTATGCCTCGCTGGAATGATGGGCTTTGGGTTGATGCCGATTGGGTACATTTGAGTCCTTGCAGAATAAGTCAGAAGGACATCTCAAGGCCACAAATCAGTCACCTGGATGGCTCTTTATGGGCTGGTGCAGAACATATGATGGACTTGTTTAATTAACCACTAGACACTAGAACTAGATGGTCTACTAGTCAGCTAGGGGTCTGGTGCTTCATATACAGATGATGGTTATACCAGGGTGCTTTCATATTTAGTTAGTATTAAGAGAACCTTATTGTGATTTGATTTGAGTGAGATTTATAAAGCGTGGCAAATGCCGGTAGGCATCAAGGTGCTTTAGTCTCACTGGTCCGATTCAGCCGGAGCAGATTAGCAAAATTGCAAAACTCATGGGGATTTCTATTTCAGTATCAGCGTGCCTCCTAAGAGCTTGTTTTCCTCTACCCCTGTGTCCATTATACGGCAGGGGCGCAAAGGTAAAAATATTCTTTCATTTGCATTAAGCCAGGACCCCATGCAAATGAAGAAACACCCTCTAAAGATAGTGCTGGTGCTACAGATGCACCAGTGCTATCAGTATTACAGATGGGGCTGCACAAGTGTCTGCGTCCCGTTCTGAAAGACCATGGTACCCCGGGGGTACAAAAAGTGAATTTAGTTGTTTGTATGTTGTCTTATTTGAAAACAGACACTTCCATGGCATTGGCCGTTCGAAGCACACAAGTAACTGTTGTTATTACCATAAGATCTTTTGAGTATTGAGTACTCTGACTGAGGAAAGTTGCTTGAATTCTCTGACAATGTAAATGCGTTGTAGGTGTGACCAGTTACTAGCACAGAGTTAGCTGCTAATGAGTGGCAGCTCAGTGGCTGGCATTAGTAAAATAATCTGGAAGAAGAGTCCAAGGCCCGGGCTCCAGGTTAATGGGTGGCACCGTTGATAACTATACCCGAGGGCCTCACACAGCAAGGAGAGTGAGAACTCTTGCTGGACCTCAGGTATGTAGGGACAGAGAAAGGCTGGCGCATCATCATGTTGCCCGGTGACGTCACTAGGATCACTGCCCTCTTCCATCGTGGGAAGTGCCATGCAGTAGGGACCAGTGTCTATTAATAGTACACAATCAAGAAGTCTTTCAACAAATAATTTACAATTTAAAACTTAAAGTCATTTGTACAAAGGTTTTAAATTTAACATTGGAGTAACACAGTGGTCTCTTCTGTCGGACACTTTATTCACCTTATTTCTCAGTAATTCTGCGGGTGTCCCTGTCAGGCTGCCCCATTATGAATACCCAGTGCACAAGACACAGTCATCATATCACATAGGTTGCTTCTAATACCAGTAGGATTCACATATCAGTCCTAGGAGACTCTGAACTAGCCGAGGAAGAGCCCACAACCTTTGTCAGAAAAGTGCAGCCGAATTTACAGTATGCCACCTCTGTGCACGCACATTTTAGTCATAACTCGACCCAATCAACAAGCCGGCTTTTAGAAGCACAGTCAAGAAAATAGGGTACCCTGAGAACGACGAAACATTCAACACGATGCTAACACAACCAAGCTCCTAATTGGGTGCCATGAAAAAGAGCACAGGAGGGGAAAACACATATATCTGCCAAGGCGCCAAGTAAAAGAGACCTGTTCTGTGAAGGGCACATTACCCTTGCCTCTCCCTGTGATTCAGCATGGTAAGTATTCATTCCTAATAGGCTTACAGCTTAGTATGAAATATTAGTGTGCCAAGACGTATGATGACACAGCTGTATTCCTGTGGGAGGCTGTAGACAGATCTCACAACACAACTGTGGACAGCCGCAGGACCTATTGAGGGCTAGCTGAAAAACTAACGCAATACAAATACAGCAATATTAAACGAGGACGGGAAGGGACACGGTTGTATCAGTGCTTAATTTGTAAATAAAAACGTACCAGTACCCAAAGCTTTCCTCGGAAACATGCGGCTGCTGCAATTAAATGCTCGAACACGGAATACCGAGGCAGGATAATCCTGAAGCCATCTAGGACTCTTTAATCCATTTACAGGCCCTTTTAGCTCATTATTGCAGCATTCTGCTTTCTACCTTTGTGATGCTTTTTCGTTTTTCTCTTCCCGTCTTTCCCATATGTCTTTTGCTTGCAGTAAATAACTAATGCAGGAAACTAAGTGCCAGCCCTCAAACATAATGCTGGTGTCTCGCACTGGAAACCTACGGCTAAAATTAAGCACTGGGTTGTAAGTAGTTTTCACCAAATTTCAACTTTTTAACTGAAAGTAAAGAGGATATGTTTAATTGTGGTATATGTGACACTGTGCTGGTCAAGAGCACTGAGTTCATATTTTGCATAACGTAATAAATATGACGCTATGGGCACTTATGAATAGATCAGGCCATAATCCTAAACACTCTCTCAAATTATGAAAAAGAAGTAGGAAGAAACTCTCCATAAAATCATAAAGTTTATTGTGAGGCAGGACTGAGGGGCTTAGTTGCCCAGTGCAACTCAGCCTTATTGCTATTAACACTATGGGCCTCATTACGAGTTTAGATATCACAGTGGCGGCCGCCAAAAGACCACCACATTGGTGGTAATCCAACCGTCATATTGAGAGTCACACTGTGAAGACTGTCAAAATTCAGCCAAAAATCCAAAACCCCAGGACACCGAAGAGCAGGAAAGAGGTGGTCCCACCACCAGCACCACCAACCCAACAAAAATCCACCCACCAGATTACAAGCCACAAATCACTACAGCTGTCCTTCCATGGCTGAAAACCATTGGTGGTGCAAATTGCCGCAGTCAGAACTCACATCAGTCAAAACACCACACTGGACAGTTTGAATACCACACACTTGACACACATTCACACACCCGACACACCTACTCACTGTACTATAAAACACAACCCTACACAACCCAGAATTTTTTGCATGAAAAACTCCATTCAGATACCCAGAGAGAAGGCAATACTATATAGATAGCACCTTTACACAATAGGCACACATACACATCACACTCAGCACACACCCTACATCAGCACAACTAACACAATACACACGTCACTAGCACACACAATCTGCCACAACCATCTCACCTTCACAACGCACCAACCACACCTCATCAATTACCCAGCACTCCCCCTTACACTCACAATACTCCCACACACCGTCTACACAACTACTACAATGTCCCCAAAAAAACACCCGTGTTTCACTGACGACGAGTTGAGGGTCATGGTGGATGAAATTGTCAGGGTAGAGCCACAACCACTTCGAACACAGGTCCAACTAACATTGATTGCCAGGAAAATGGATAGTCGACAGGGTCAACCCAGTAGGCAGCCATCCACGCACAAGCTAGGACATCAGGAAGAGGTGGAATGACCTCAGGGGGAAGGTGCATTCCATGGCATCACACCATCAGATAGCCGTGCAGAAGACTGGCGGTGGGCTCCCACAGTTCACATCATGGGAGGAGAAGGTCATGGACATACTGCACACTGAGGGCCTGACTGTAACACCTGGGGGACTGAAGTCTGGTAAGTACCCACAACAGTCATGTCACACATTTGTTTTGTCCTGCATGCTTCCTAACCACCCAAATATTCCCTAATTAACTAAATATCCCACTACACCTCCCATCTAATCACCTAATGCCCCTCTCCTGCATGCCACCACTCCACTCAGCCTAACTGCCCTCACAGCCTTTGGCAATGCCACGTTAACTACTGGCTAATCGCATCACTGCGACTCCCAGAATGCACTAACCCATCATCGTGAAAACCACATCACATGTAATGCATGTACAACTAAAGTACTAGTTACACCATCTAGATTGTTCTAGTGAGGACCAGTCCATGACAATGACAGCAACGCAATGGCACATTCACAATAGCAAACAAAGCAAAACACAGCTACAACTCGTTGACCATTCCTAATGGCCACAGACCAACTATCCCAAGCCAGAAATAGACTGACCTGGGTTGGAAAGTAAGATGGCAGTCGATGCACATGCACATCTAGATGCAGGACTATTACCCTTGCATACTCACATACTGTGTTCCCACTAGGACACCATTGTGCAGCCTCATTGTGTGACATCTAGCATGTCGGGCTATTCACTAGGTAACAGAGGTGAACAGGCATGTCAATTATCAGACAAAACCAGAACCTATCTGCAGTGCAATCTGTACTAAACTTGTATGACAGTACCCAATATGGAAGATAGAAATCAAGTCACAGAGTTGTATCTACAACTAAGGTATGTTGTGCAGCATCTGTCAATGTAATTGCAGGGAATCATGTAAAGCCACTGTCAGCATCTCCCAAAGAGGCAACCAAACACACATTCTAACCTGCACTCTGTGTCTTATTCCCTCTACAGGTAACCCTGCCATTGCCACCATGGAGAGGATACCTGAGACTGCCAGTCCCCCTAAGTGAGTACAACACGCCTGGATGTCTGGACAATGACGAACAACCTGGCCCATCTGGGACACCTGGTCAGTCAACGACTCCATGCCTCACCATGTCCACATCAACCCCCCCTCAAACCCTGGTGCATCCACATCACAGGCGACCATTCACCCCCAAACCTGTCTCCCAAGGACTGTTGAATCAATTGTGTGCCCCGCAGTACAGGTACCTGAATCAAATCCTAACATCCCTGACAATGAAGGATCTGCTACCACTGGGAGTGGGCACACTGTGCCAGGGGCACAGGCACCTGAGGGTAGGGTGCGTGGAAAGGATGTTATGGGCCAGAGGGTAGGGCCACAAAGGAACTCCACTGACCAGGAAACCATCTCCCAAGTCTTGGGAGCATGTGAAATATCCCAGGACAGGATGGGCCAAATTATCACCATGTTGGGGGAAAATCAAAGGCTGCAGATGGTACACCACCGGGAAGTCATGCAGCAGTGGTAGGCACACAATGCCACAATGGCTACCATTGCAGAGGTGCTGAGGGACATCAATGCAACCCTCATTTGTTTCTCAACACACCATCAGGCACCTTCCACTAGCTGTGTGACATCTGCCCTATCTACATCTGCGACTAGTGGAATGGAGACCACGCCAGGGGAACCACAAGCCTCAGACACCCCTCCCTCTGTAGCTGAAGACCCCTCACTCCAGCAAACGTGGACGTCCACCCAGACATCCGACTGGAGCAGTTACCAAGACCAAACCCACTGCCAGGAAGTGAACCTCTCCTGATTTGTCACCCTTGTGTGCCACTGAGACACCCTGTAGACTGTTCTGAGACATAACTCAATTTTCCCATGGTACAAGGACACTGGACCTGTGTACAAACTGGTGTAACAGCTTCTCTGATGAATCTATGTACCATGACCTCACTCATCACCTTGTTTGTCATTTATTCACTTTTATTTTGACTTCTATTATTCTGATATGCACAATAAATCACAATTGAACACAGCTACTGTGCATGTGTCTATGTAATACATCAACAATTGTCATATTTGCCAATTGAGGCCTGCTCATGCCCCCCTGCATCAAACAGCCAGTGTAATGGTCATCAGAGGGAGGCTCCATCAGCAAGAGACACATGACAACAGAAATGTCATAGGACAGATGTCAGAGAGGTTGAAATACAGGGCAACAGAATAGTATAGTTAGTACACCAATCTGCAAATAGAGCATGAAAGAGAGTATAATCAGGATGGAAGGCATGGTGGCATACAATGCACATATACAGGTAATAGAAGTCATGCCCATGGTAAACCACCTACAAAGCAAGGGCACCCAGAATGGACTTATATATCACCAGGTACAGGCTCTTCACATATCCATACCATAGCTACATGATCACTTATCCCATGGAACACACAAAGAACATCAATGAGGAACCCAGTACTTTAATTATACACTAACATAGGCCCGTACCTGTAGGATTGTCAGTCACATTTGTCAGTATACAGTTACCTGCACCTTGGACACCAGTGTCACAATACAAACACAGTTAGGTCCCTTGGTCATCACAAAGTACCCCACCTATTGTGAAGCCAGAGGCCATGATCCAGTCATCACACATGGGCCACAAACTTCAACTGACACGTAATACACCACTTCAGATCCCCACAACCTCACTGGTAATAGGAAAGGACTAACCAATCACAACCCCACTTGTATGAAGGAAGTACTAACAAGGTACTATCCCACTGTAACTATATCCTATGTTGCAGAGTCAAACAAGAGATGGCAATTTCATTGAATGGAAGGAAAGAGGATAGCCGAATGCAAGAAACATAGTTCAATACTTGAGTAGTCCATTACAGAAGTGTATGTTAGGATCAGATATAACAATACATGATATAGCAGACCATATTTTACAATACTCTTTACAATTTATCAGTGGAGCTCATGGCACCCCCACTGATGAATCAAGTCAGGAGGTATAATGGCAGCCATCTACTTCATGTTGTGCACATTCAAAACCATCAAAAGGGCTACTTCACATAACTGTATGTCAGTGGAAGTACTGATTGATGAGATCTGCCCTAGAGTCACCTGCTCCTTCTTCCTCTGGCTCCTCATCACTTGCCATATCAGTATTTCCAGCCACTGGTTCTGCTGTCTCCCCCTCATCTGCTATCAATGGTTTCTGATTTCTCAGGGCTAGATTGTGGAGCATGCAGCAGGCAACAATTATTTGGCATACCTTGGGGGACGAGTAGAGGAGGGGCCCTCCAGATCGGCCCAGGCACCTGAATCTTGCCTTCAGGAGCCCAGATTTTCACTTGATTACATGCCTTGTCCTCCTGTGGGCCTCATTGTAACAGACTTCCCCTGGCGTGGCTGGGTACTTCACTGGTGTCAACAGCCAAGGACGGTTTGGATAGCCTGAGTCACTTGTGAGCACAATGGTAAAACAACTCATAAATAGTTCCTCCAAATGGCTATATTGTGATGACAGGAGACATAGCATAAAAACACATACTACAATGCAAACTTGCCAAGCAGCAGGCCCTCTCTGTTTGTAGTCATGCCATCAGTTGTGGGACATTGCTGTTCTGTATGATGTAGGAGTCATGTATTGATCCAGGAAACTTCCTGTGAATTGTGAGATGTACTGGTCTGCCAGACACACCACCTGTATGCTGATTGAGTGGTAGTTCTTCCTGTTCCTATATATTTGTTCATTGGCACTGGCAAGGACCAGGGCTACATGGATGCCATCAATGGCTCCTACCACATGAGAAATGTGTCCCATCTCATAAACGTCTGCCTTCACATAGTTCAAATCCGCTTGGTGTCTCAACAATGCACACAGTACATCCTTCAACACCAGACTGAACATAGGCTGAGATGTCCCTGATGTTAAGGCAACAGTATTCTGAAAGGACCCTGTGGCCAGGAAGTGTAGCACTGACAACTGACAACCTGAACGAGGTATGCCATAGGGATTGCGAACGGCAGGCATCAGATCTGGCTCCACCTCAGTACAAAGATCCATGATGGTATGACGATTCAGACGATATGTCTAGATGACTTGCCTTTCCTCCATGGTTTCAAGGTCTACTAGTGGACAGTACACTTTTTGGTTGTCTCACTTTCCTCATGGCAGGATACCTATGTTGAGAGAAGAGAATATACAATGAGTTATGCAGTATGCACACATCATTAACACATTGAATATTACCTGACACCTAACATCAGTAGAAGATGTGGAGCACTTCTGACATATACAGTACAGGCCATAGATATGTACCTAATTCACCCTCATTGCTGCACATTGGCTAACATGTAAATGGGAAACTAATGTTAGTGTACATGTGTGTAAGACTTAGCTGTCCTGCACTAATCACACATATGTTTAGGATTCTACCAATATCTACCCGTGGCCTACGTACATCAGAGTAGCTTTACATAGTTCTCACCATATATACCCCCACAACACGTGAGTCTGTAGAAATTGGCACAATATGTGGCACAGCCATGATGGCACAACATACGGATACGTAAAATTTTGGGGGGTAAGTGAATGACGCAGATAAGTGAGCACATCCATTGATTACATGTACCCAAAATGGCAAGGCACCTGACCTACTGTAGTGGACAGTTGGAAGTGACCTAAGTCCGCCGGCGGAAGTCGTCATGGCAGTAGGCGGTCGCAGCCGCTGTGCAACTTGCCATTGGTTAACAGTGCTGCCTTATGCAGACTTGGGCCAATGCCCACTAGCAGTGACGGTCCTGTATGTGGCGGCCTTGACCTCCATTTTCTGCAGTATTCCTCACGTGACTCCTGACATTATTGCCATCAAGACCTCCATGATGTGAGCTGCTGTATACTGCCTCTGGAAGCCATCATACCACGTCATGCAAGAGATAGGGCCCCTAACTTCACCCCAGAGAAGCTTGAGAGGCTGGTGGAGGAGGTCCTACGCCTGTATGAACAGCCATATGGGGCACGAAAAGAGCAGGTGACTCCAATGTCCTAGCCATGTGTGATAGGTGTTGTGTGTGACGTTGCATCGGGCATGTGAACTTGTGAGGGTGTAGACGCATGCAGGTGGCATAATGTGTAGGCATGTGAGCAGAGAGGATGGGTATGTGTGCATACTAGCTGTGACTTATATATTTTGACCACTCCCATTGGTATGGTGCATGTGTGCATGACTTTCTCCTTTTGTCTGTGTCATCCATATAGGTCAATGCCCATCAGAAGAAGGGGATTTGCCATGCCTTCGCCAAGCAAGTGCGGACCCTGTAGATCCACAGCTGGCCGGGCACCCATTATCGTAAGTGGTGGGAGGACCTGAAACGCTGGGCCTGGAAGACCGCTGAGGCCCAGCTGGTGATGTCCTCCCAACGAGGGAGCAGTGCCCGTAGACCCTGACCCCTTAATGGCCTGCATTTTGGCAGTGGCCTACCCTGTGGTGAATGGGCTTTTGAGGGCAGTACAGCAGTCACAAGAGGATAAGTGCTGTCTGACTCCATGTACTCTGGTAGTATGGTGTTTGCTGTAACACTTTAGCAGCTGTGACAATGTAGTGGGTGCTACATGTATGTAGACTAGTGGGAATACATCGTACTCACATTGACTGACTAATAGATGGAGATCTGGCATTAGGGTTGGCCATGTGTATGTTTAGCTCACCTGTATCAAGGTATATCTATGACTGTATGTGGAGATGCACAATTGACATTGCCACATGTGTGACTCCACTCAGCCATATATTTGTATGCAAGCTGCTGTATCATCCTACCCATCTAGTATTTCCAGGTCCATACATCTAAGGTGTCAGACCACTCCCATCTGTGTAGATCACCTGTATTTGCTACTGTGTGCCTGACATATTTAGTACATGGCCTAGTTACCTTTTGTCCTGGTATAGGTGATATGGCCAGTTTATGACTGTACATATGGGTTTGTGGTGGTGTTCCCATTGTCCCTTCATATTCATACTGCGGGGTATGTGCAGGTTGTAAAGGAAGGACATCGAACTATGGCTGTCTGATTGTTAATATTTGGCCGTACCATGCATTCCCATGCCATTCAACTGTAGGCGGTTTACTATTATCTCAATGTCCTTGTTTTAGAGGAGGTAAGTGATTAGCCTGTCCTAACCACTGACAATGTGCAATGTCCATGCTATATGTGCCAATAGCCTACCAATACTTGGGAAACACATGGAATTAGCCGTGTATATCATGTCACAATGGTTACTTGAGGGCAGATGTTGTTGAGTGGGACAATCATTGCTTCGCTTAGCCTAGCTGATGTGGACAGGTTGGAGAGTAAATGGTTTTGTGTTACTTCTTACTTTGAGACGTTATGGTTTGGCTGAACTACTTTTTGTCATAATGGCAGTCATGTAGGACCATGTGTACATCATGTGTACATGTCTTTTCAGTGGGATATTGATTTACTCATGTTGACATGTCATGGAACTTTATCTGCATGTCAGGTGGAATGTTATGTGCCCTATTAGGATTTAGTTGGCTGGCCTTGGTTTAGGTGTTCTTACACTGTTCTCTGTGATTGTCAGTGGATGCCTCATGTGTGCTATGTAGGCCACTGTAGCTGTACATGCCTGTATGATGTCATGTGGTGTATCTGTGCACAGTTACTGCAGATATTCCTCTGGGATTTGGCACATGTAGTGATATGGCTGTTCTTCAGACGTGGAATCTAAACATCAGCTGGCACTTGTATGGGACTGCCACATGTTTTGTCTTCATAAGAGATTGTGGGGGTCATTCCGACCCCGGCGGGCGGCGGGCGCCGCCCGCCGGGCGGAAACCGCCCAAACACTGCCCCGCGGTCAGATGACCGCGGGTGGCATTCCGACTTTCCCGCTGCAAAAGATCGCCCGCCGGCCCAGCGGGAAAGCCCCAGCAAAGATGAAGCCGGCTCCGAATGGAGCCGGCGGATTTGCTGAGGTGCGACGGGTGCAGTGGCACCCGTCGCGATTTTCAGTGTCTGCCAAGCAGACACTGAAAATCATGCTGGGGCCCTGTTAGGGGGCCCCTGCACTGCCCATGCCACTGGCATGGGCAGTGCAGGGGCCCCCAGGGGCCCCACGACACCCGTTCCCGCCAGCCTCTTCCTGGCGGTGTAAACCGCCAGGAACAGGCTGGCGGGAAGGGGGTCGGAATCCCCATGGCGGCGCTGCTTGCAGCGCCGCCATGGAGGATTCCTTTGGCCAGGGGAAAACCGGCGGGAAACCGCCGGTTTCCCTTTTCTGACCGCGGCTTTACCGCTGCAGTCAGAATTGGCCAGGAAGCACCGCCAGCCTGTTGGCAGTGCTTCCGTGGTCGTTGGCCCTGGCGGTCAATGACCGCCAGGGTCAGAATGACCCCCTGTATCTATTATGGCACATATGTACAGAGGGTTCGGCTAGGCATGTGATTGGAATGGCAGGTACTGTTTCGTCTGTGAATAGACTTGTCTTTACTTGCATGGGACATGACTTATGGACATGGCCAGGTCAAGTGTTGATTCGGCACATGCATGATATAGTGTAATCCATGAACTGCTTTCCCTTATGACCTGGATTAGGACAGATTTCAGCTTTAGCCAGGGCATGATAAGCATGCTGACATACCCTTACAGGTGATTTGATGGAATGCTCCATTTGTATTACCTTACATGGATTATGATGTCAGTACAGAGATGATATAAAGGGGAGGTTAGTAGTAACATGTAGTGATATGATAGAGGATATGTGGTTTTCTATATGGGAATGGCTAGCCAGGAGATGTATACCTACAGTTGTGCAAGTTGTAATGTGCGTATGTGAAGAATGTGATGACCCTCTCTCTTCCTCCCTAGCTCTCCCTCCCTCTCTATTTGTGTGCATCAGCATCGGCAGGCAAAGGAGACGGGACACAGGTGAGTGGGGATGCTGCTGGCCACAGGACCCAGAGTGCTGATACCACCTACAACGAGGGACTCAGTGGCCCGGAGGGCGAGGGGAGTGCCGCGGGGGAGACAGGATCATCATCATCATCCTTGGAATCCTCCTCTGGTGGACACACCCTGGTGACGGCAGATCCATGAGGGACCATTCCAGCACCATCTTTGTCCGCCACCCCCTTACTACCACCGCCCTCCCTGTAGCTCTCCACCCAATTGGCCGTGCCCGCTTATCCCAGAGGGTGGGCATCTCCTTCACCGCAGGCACCTCTGCCCCTGCCAGCCCTGCTGCCCTCAGTGAGGAGGCTCTTGACCGCCTGAGGTCGATCTCTCTGGATCAGTCAACCATCGTGAATGCCATCAAGGGACTGACAACTCAGCAGAGTAATGCGTTCCTGAATGGCATTCACAAAGCACTGGCTGGCCTACAGAGATTCTTTCAGGCTCTGGCCCCACACTGTTGGGAACCAGTCACCCTTTGTCTTCTGTCCCCCCTCCACCTTCCTCTTCCCAATCCCAAACCCCTTTTTCCTGACCCAGCCAAAGCACACAGACAGATAAGCATGCATCCACCTCAACATCCAAGGGTACCGCTGACAAACACAAGCACCACAAGACCCACCACCGGCACGCACACAAACAACACCCACCTGCAGACACACCAACAGTTGGTTCCTGCACTGACTCCTCCACCATCCCCAGCATCATAGACACAACACCGGACACACCTGCAGACACCACATCAATATTTACTGATCCAGCCACAACTTCTATCCTACCCACAGTTAGTACAGTAGCAGACCCTCAGACATCCTCCCCAGTCATCACATCCACAGACACCACAAGCACAGACACGCCTACATGCAGCACATCCACCATGCCTCCAGTCACCACCCCAACAGACAGTCACCCATCCACCATGGCATCTCCCAGCACTTCCACCCCCTCCTCCCAAGACACATAAACACCACATCTGCCAAAACCACAATTACATACATGCCTACATGCAGCACATCCACCATGCCTGTAGTCACCACCCCAACAGACAGTCACTCATCCACCATGACATCTCCCAGCACCTCCATCCCCCTCCTCCCAAGACACATAAACACCACACCTACAGACACCACAATCACATACATGCCTACATGCAGCACATCCACCATGCCTGCAGTCACCCATCCACCATGGCATCTCCCAACACCTCCACCACCCTCTCCTCCCAAGATACATAAACACCACATCTGCAGACACCACAATCACATACATGCCTACATGCAGCACATTCAGCATGACTGCAGTCACCACCCCAACAGAGTCACCTCCCAGCACCTTCACCCCCCTCCTCCCAAGACACATAAACACCCACACTCACCCATCCAACAGACACAGCACCCACAAACATACCTTGCACACACATGCACTCAAGATATCCACAAAACACCTCTTACAACCACTCCCTCTTCCTCCACTCCCAAACCCTTTTGTCATGACCTTCCCCCTGTGTCAAAAAAGGCTTTCCTCCCAGAGTTAAACCTTTTCCCTACTCCTCTCATACCCTGTGATACCCAAAATGTTCTGTGTCCCTTCCCAAGTCCAGCCCTTTCACCTCCAAGACCTCCCCTGCCCCCGTAAGTTCCAATGCCCCCCTGCCATGCCCTCCCATGCCAAGAAGTCGACCCCTCCCAAGAGTTCCCAGTCCTTCCCTAAGTAACGACCTAAGCACACCCAAACCCGAGTCCAAAGATTCCTCTCCCAAACCTAAGCCAAAACCCTTCCCTCCGCCCCCCAATCCCTATGGTGCCTGCCTGCACCCTTGGTGCCCCTACCAGTGGAGGTTACATGGCAGTCAGGAGTCAAGTTGGGGCACTTGGAAGTGAAATATGTGCATGTTGCACACATGTTTATGGACTGGCTTATGGCCTTGATCTTTGTAAATAATTGTGTACATTTATTTATTTATTTATGTACATATCTCAAGGCCTGTTGGTTTGAAGGTTACATCGTTGTCCTGCCTTTTTTTTCTTAGGGCTGTTTTGGTCTTGGCTGCTTTCGTTTTTGTGTGTGTGGTGGTTGTGCTATCTGTTGTGGCCTGGAAGCATGTTTGGGTGTGTGCATTCCATTTGTCCTGCAGTGATGGGTGTGTTTTGTGTAATGGACATGTGTAAGTTGGGGACATGTATTTGTGTTGGTATTGTGTGTTGTGATTGTGTTGACATTTGTAATTTGCAGTGTTGTGTGACTTTGTCCGGTTGTACTGTGTGTGTGAGTGTGTGTGTGTGAGCACCTTGAGACCCTAACGGGTGAGTAGTGCGCTATACAAGTACGAAGTTTAATTGGTATGTTGGATCTGTATGCCTCGTTGTATGGATGTGTGATTGTGTGTGTTTGTTGTCTGGTGTTGCTATGTTGTGTTGTATGTATGATTTGTCAAGTGGAGGTGTGTATTGTGGATGATTAACAGTGCTTTTGAGGTGTTACCGTTATGGTGTAGTTTTGTCATTTGGTGGTGTTGCGTGTGACTGTGCAAGAGCTGTGTATCTGGGGGATGGTCTGTGTTCTTGGCATGTGCATGTGATGGCCGTTGAGTGTGTACTATGTATGTGCATGTGTGTATGTCGCTGTCTGTGAGTAGAGCGCGTATCAGTGTGAGGTTACCTGTGTGTGTCGCCCTCGCCACCCGTTCCAGATGGCTCTATGTTGTGTGTGCGTAGGTGCATTGGCATTTTGCAACAGTGACAGGTAACTCTATGTACTCACAGTTGCTGTCTTCATCATCGCCGCTGGGTCCGGAGTCGCTGGGTGAGCAGAAGCAGTGGGAAGACGTGTAGTTCACGTTCCATTGCGGCTCTAGACAGGTATGTGTTCTTGAAGGTCTTCTTTTACAGAGTCGGTTTCCGCCAGGGTTTTCATGGTGACATGGCAACACCGGAAATCTTGGCGGTGTCCAGCCTCGTAATCTGTCCAGCAGGAACATGGTCTTTGCTGGCCTGCAGGTGGCTACCGTCATCCGTGGCGGCCTGACAACAGAGGCGGTGCCGGCAGTGAATTGGCTATACTCTGCGGAATACAGCAATGGTCATAATTTGGCGGTCTTCTCTGCCAGCCTGTTGGTGGTACGAACGCCACCACCAAAATGGCAGTCATGAGACCGCTGAACTCGTAATGACCCCCCTATCTGTCTCAAAAGTGTTTGGCTCAAAAATACTTTAAAAAATAGTTACGCTGGGGCCTCTAATTTTTGACAAAACTATTTGAAGTCATATGTTAACTATGCTGCCCATTCATCTTTACTTGCTTCTTTTACTCCTAACGATTATAGGCTATTTACTTTATATGCAGCCATAGCCAACATCTTTCTTGAAATTATTCTCTTCATTTATTGTATACATAAATATATAAAGTAAAGGACCTATAAAGATACAACTTGTTAGACCAGAGATACTTGGCGTAGTGTTCTAGCAGGCTTTTTGCCTTCACTCCCTTACTTTGTTGAACTCATTTTTTTGGCATTACAACTCCGTGCTCTTACCCCTGCTAACCAGTGCTACAGTTCTTGTACTCTCTACTTAAAAAATAGTGTAACTGGCCTACACCTAAATGGCACATTTAATTTACTTGTAAATCCCTAGTAAATAGCACTATATGTACCTAGGACCTGTAAATTAAGTGCTACTAATAGGCACCAGCACTCATTGTGCTACCCATTAAAGTAGCACTGTAAAACATGCCTCAGACCTGCCACTGCAGCCGGTGGTGCAGTCTTAAACTGCCATGTGGACCTTTTTTTCACCTATAAGTGACCTTAAGGTAGGTCCTAAACGCTCATGGTGCAGGGTGCATGGTATTTAAATATAGGACATGTTTAATTTACCCTAAAGGCTCGTAGTGCAGGGTGCATGGTATTTAACATGCAGGACATGTGTGTTTAATTTGTATATGTCCTGGAAATGAAAAACTTCTACTGTCGTTTTTTATTACTGGTGTGTGGTTATCTCTTTCACAGACTAACACTGAGTTGCCTTATTGCACTTAATAGGAGCTAACTTCAGATTGAGAACAGATAAAGAAATATTTACACTCAAATTGTAAGTTAAAATCCTTTTAAATGGTGATGTAGGATTTTAAGTTACAATTTTGAAAATGCCACTTTTAGAAAGTTGCAACAACAAGGTGATGGATGGAATTCTTGAATTAATCTCAGACACTGGCAATTGCTCGGGGTGCACCCCATTCCATTGTTTTTCACTCCCGATGCCTCCTCAGTTTGGACCCAGCCACAAGCATCTTGTGTGGTTCACCCTAACAAGGATTGCCACCCCTTTCAACTAATAACCCATTTTTTTACATAACGCTGGGTAGGCACCAGAGAGCTGAAAAATATATCTGCACTGGTAACGCATGTTCTTCGCAGACTGACTCTCCTGCCTTTATTTGATGCAACAAATTGATTCGTCAGCTTCAGAGTAGAGCTTCTCTCTGTTCCTGTCACAGACTGGATGCAAATAAAGGCATGTATGGTGGCCCTCTCAATGGCAAAAGAAAAATGGAACCCCCTCCCAGTAGCATGATGTTACCCTCCACTTTAATACACATTTGAAAGGTGTCACAGTTAGTAGGAAAACGCCACAAGGGAAAAAAGCCTCCAAGGTAATCTTTATGGCTCTCGATTGATTGTGCAATGTTAATATCGTGGCAAATAAATTGTCTTAAACAAATATATTGCTTCCAGTATCAGCTGAAAACAGGTAAAGTCCTTTAAGGGTTCTTAAAATTAGCTAATTAAATTAATTTACGTAATTTAACGATTGTTTCATTAATGATTTATTTTTGTAAATTGTTCATTATTTCTTATTGGCATTGGAGAATTACATTGTTAATTATGTAAATTATTTATTTAAATTCAAAGGTTTCCTTTAATGTGTTATGTTTTTTTAAGATCTATTTATTACATTTTTTAATTGTGATTTACTTAATTATGATAGTATCATTTCACATTTTGTGCAAGTTGTTGAAATTGTAGAGGAGTAGGGTGTGAAGTGTGTATACTATACTTTTTACATTTTGCCTGCATGCGCGCTTGCGCCCTGTGCTTGTGAAATCTCATGTAAATAAAAACAACAAAAACTGACTTTGAGTCCACCCATCATTTACCGATACGTACTATTAGGTAGGTCTGACGTCACTCTCTTTGCCTCACTTATTATTTGTCAGCTCGTCATCTGGTTTCACTCTGCAGGGCTTTCTGCTTTGCTCTGATTTCTGTTCATGCCATGGAGCATGGCCGAAGTACAGCTTCCGATCCCTCAGCATTGGCTGGTGACCAGTGTCCTTCCCCTGGCTATGTAGTCTGAAGGTAATATTTTTTTCTTATGTGCCGTCAACCACACTGCCCATTTTGGCAGCATGGGTGTGTCCTTAGTGCTGTGTCGCTCCTACTGTTGTTTACTTTGGCTATGTTTGTGACAACTATGGGCATTGACATTTGAGTGTTTTGGGGCCTTTGCCTTGTTTCAGGAGATTGTTGCAGATGTCATCCTCACCCCCTAATTTAGGTGTGTATGTTCCATGGGGAGGTTACTGCCATTGGCTACTTGAGCTGCAGACAGATCAGAGGTGGTAGTGGCAACTGTTGTCGCAGTTACATTGCAGTTGTCGGTTTGGCTAGAGGATTGCTAATAGGGCCCTAGTTAATGTAGGAGGTATGTTGGCTGACGAGTGCCAGGATGTCAGTTTGACGTAGTGGCCTTCCCTCCTGTTGTGGCTTTCCCTTTGCTCCATCGTTGGCATGACAGCATGCCCCCATGGGACTGTTGTTGGTGTTGTGTAATGGTGTGCCCCAGGTCTTCTCAGAACGGGCCATACTCCCATGCCATGCCCCTTTACCCATGCCACTCCATTTATTAGATGACTTCCATGCATTTAGTGGTCGGTATCCCCCCCCATGCTCACAGTTGACATTATTGCATTATAATTCCCCATGCGACTTACCCTGCATGTGCGTTGTGTCCTGGTAGTCTGCGCTGTCCTGTCCTTGAATCCCTGTGACAATCTCCTCAGGGATGACGGCTGCGACCATCTCCTCCATGTGGTCCAGGGCCTCCTGGTGTGCTGGACTCCCCCCTCCAGTCTGCAGTGCTGCCTTCCTGTTCCTGGCCATCTTTTCCTTGGTCCTGCGTTTGCAGTCATGCCAGCGTTTCTTGCACTCAATGACTGTTCTGGGTACTTCTGCCACACTGTTTATCTTGTCAACAATTTGTTGCCATATAGCCTCTCTCCTACTGATTGGCAACTTTGATGTGACAAACAGTTGGTGCTGGTGTTCCGTCACCTCTTTAGCCAGAATTTCCTGCTCCTCTGCACTGAAGCAACACTTTCTTTTCTTCTTAAAAGTGTCCTGGTTCTTGTGTGGGTCCTCCTGGCTTGTTCCTGGTCTGCTGTCATCTTCCTGGGGTCTGTAGTGGCATCTGGGATCCATTTTGGCTCTCCTCTGGTGAAATGGCTGTGTTCGCTGTGTTTTTTGACGCTATTGCGTAAAAAAAAACGGCGCATATCCGGTTTGCGGTGTCGTAAATCGACCCACAGTCATTTCCGCCGCGTTAACGTCGTTTTCTTTTACGACTTGACGCCGCGTTGTGCGTCAAAAATAATGACTCCCACTGTTGTTTGCGCCGCCGTGCGTCAAAGTATAAATATGATGCCTGCACGGCAAAATGGCATTAGCCGGCGGTAATATTTTTGACGCAAAACTGCGCCGGCGCAGTTTTGCGTCAAAAAGTATAAATATGGGCCTAAGTATTTGTGAAAAAAATGGAGGATGGCAGGATTTTAAAATTATCCATTTTCTACACGAACAACACAATATACTTTTAGTCTTACTGCACCCAAATATGTTACGCAGTTACCTACCCAGTTGTACTATTTCCAGGATTTTAACCTCTTCCACAGATCTTCACAGAATGTGCCTTCACCAAATTACCTTACATTTAGGCGCGTGAAAGGCCTGGGACTTGTTTGTCTGGCCCATCAGATTGCAAATGTTGCCATGGTATCAGAGTCTCTCATTGCTATGGGGATGCATGCTGGCCACAAGATGACGTTGTACCAGCGAGCATAGCCACATTGTAAATGTGGTTTCAATGGCTGGCAGCCAGCCCACCACAAATATGACACGACAAATACAGTGCGGGACAGGCAGGTGCGCTGTGACGTCTTCTGTCTGGGAATAGGAAGGTGTGGCAGTCAAGGTCCAGTACTCAACATATCTGGCCTCCTACGGTTACTGCATAAAACGGGCGGCAAAAATACAGTAATGAAAAAAAAAGTGCTACTGTAGTGATCTGGTTGTGGTAGGATCAGCTAATTTAGGTGCGCTCGAAGTAGAGGTGCGTGTGGCAGGAGCTGCAGTACCCACAAAATAACCTTACAGGGGGGATAAGCAATACAGATCCCTTCAAATTGTGTTACTGTTACATTTGATGTGAGTTCCAAGACCATAGTCTAGTGTCTGTGTCGTGCCGTATCATCTGATAAACTGCGGCTTAATTGGCAAGGAAAATAGTGTTTACTTTTCTTTTCCTTGTTTGCAGAGTGAGAGGAATTTTGTAATGTGAACCAAGTGACAATATTTCTGCCTTACAGGAAGTAAAGGAAAGGTTGCAGGATGTCAAACGTTTTCTAACACACAAAATATAAATACTTTTATATGAACTTTACAACTATTTGAAAATCTAGCAGCAGTAGGAAAAGTCCAAATGAGGTACTTTTCTTGTAATTGTGAACTGTGACGGAAAAAAGATACCTTTCTTTTTTGAGGTCTTGGAACAGCATGAATGCTAGAGGAGGATGTAGCGTAACAGCCAGAGCTGTCGTTTTTGGAACTGGGAACTGGGCTTGAGTCCTGTCCTCAATTCAGCATCCTGTGATTTGAGGCAAAGCACTTTGTCCCGAGCCCAAAATAACGCAAAAACAAAATTGATGTGGCCTTGTTTTAATGTAAAGAGGTCCAAAACCTTTGAGTCGTGTTTGAACTATTTAAAACTGCAAAAAAAAGTAAGTTGATGCAGTGCTTTCAGAATCTCTCTGTTCCATAAAGTACCTTTTCTCAGAGCAATTGGGTATATTTTATTTACTAGCATTCATACCGAGTACTTGACATGCAGCTATTTTTATATGCCACAACTATTGCCAATGCTTGTTTCATGTTTGTATTTGTTAAATAATGTTTATATTGGTAAATTTTTTATCTATTTGTTAAAGTCATTTTTAAAAGTATTTGTTTATACAAATTATTGTTTTCAAATTACTTTTTTATTTGATTTTTATGCTGTTTTTTAATGTTAAAAAAATGTGTTTTAATTGTTACTTAATTTAGAGTGGGAATGCTGAATCTTACACTTACAAAGTCCCTCACTTTCTCAACTGTAGCTTAAGATGGAGTGGGAATAGTAAATCTGACCCCCCACCCCCAAAGTCAAACACGTTCAACAATGTTGCTTAAATTGGAGTGGGAATAGTAACTTTGACCCTCTACCCTGAAAGTTCAATGCTTTCCTCACTGTTCCTTAGGCTGAAGTGGAAGACGTAATTTTTATTCCTCTTAAAGTTAACATTTTTTGACATTATTTTTATTTTGGAATGGTAATTTTATTTTATTTATGTTTTGGGTTAATCTTCATTTTAATTGAATGTAATTGTTTCATATTTATTTCACATTTTTTATATTTGCAGGCATATTTATGAGAGGGTCGCATCACGTTTGCGCCACGCAATGTGGTACACACATGATGCAAATCTCTAAGTCAGATTTTTGAAGCCACTCAGAGCTATTTTGTGTGGCTCCTAGTGGCTTCAAATATCTGGAGTAATACAACACAGCGTAAATTGCTAGATAGCATTATTCTGCCCAAGGAAAGGTGTTCCATGGTTGTTGCTTGGATTGTCCCACACGACTTCCATGGATTTCGACGCTGCCCCAGATTTACCAGAACTTGCAAACCTGGGGATGCACAAAACATCTTACACCTTCCTAGTGTAGGCATTTCTTCCTCTTTTGATGTATGCTACATTCTGCAGCACACATCGTAAGAGGAATATCCTTCTCAGGATTGTTTTTACTCAGGAAGGTACCCCTCCCTTCACAAAAATTAGCCTGCATGCAACACAGGCACCCCTGCACCGACCTGCCAGGGTGTCTGCATTGGGCTAGGCAGCCAAAAGGGTGCCAATGCATGAGAAATGATAGGAATGCAGGGTATTGTGATAAATAGGGGGTATTCCTGCCCTTTCCCTGTCACGTAGTGCAGCGCAGCAAGGGGACTCGCTGCACTGCACTGCATTGGGTGACTTGGCCATAAATATGGCCCTTTGTTATTTTGGGTGTAGAACTGAAAATATTTTGCCTTTTTTGCTGATGATCTATCTATTTGTATTACTTATTGTAGGATATTTTTACATTAGAATCTTTGAAATTTGGTTACTTTTTTCATTTTTATTTCAATATGTTTGTGTTTTTTAATATATTTTTGTCGATTCTTTTTTACAGTATATTTCAACTGTAATTTTATGTTTTTGTTTTATTTTGGAACTCTTTGAGTAATATGAATTCTACAAATTATTCTTGAAATGTAATTTTAATTATTTAATAATTATATTGTAAAATTTAATTCGAATTCTATTTATTGTAAATGCATATTACATATAATTTAAGTTTTTTAAATTTTGGTATTATTAGGTTTTGTCATATTTAAAAAAAAATATATATATATATATTCTCATATGTTGGCATTGATTTTTATGTTTTTCAATATTGTGTGACGTACAGTAGAGTTATTTATTTGACAAGTGTAAATGAAAAATCCTTATGTAATGTTTGCAAAGTTGCTCGAATACTTGTGCGCGCCAGACATGAAACCTTATGAAACAACAAAACCTTGTGTAACTTGTGTGGGTGTTGGGGTGGGGGATATCAAAGAGTGACAGTGCTTTGCAGATTGGTTTTTGTTGTGCAATGGAGAAAGTGTGAGAGACATGGGGTGTATTATAGGAGGTAAGTGTGCTGCTATGCTTCACTTGTTTGAAATTACTTAGAGCCTGATTACGACCTTGGCAGATCAGATACTCCGTCACAAACAGGACAGATATCTTGTCCTCCGTATTACAAGCTCCATTATATCTTATGGAACTTGTAGGTGGGGATATCCATAACATTTGTGATGGAGTATCCCATATGCCAGGGTCGTAATCAAGCCCTTAATGTAAGTCGCAAGTCATGCAAGTAGTCTTTTCCACTCAGAGACTTCCCCTACTGCCCGGCAGAAAGAATTGATCATTGCCTGCGCTTTTGAGATAAGGCTGACTCAGCGTTGGGGGAGGCATGTCTGAGCGTGGTCGTCAGCCAGGGAGTCATGGGGCAATAATGTTTGTGTCGGGGCTCGTTGAAAGCTGTCTAAGTGGTTAACATGTCATCTTTGGATTGGGCTTTACAGCTAATGAGTGGTTCATGCCATCCCTTTCACATGGGGAGCTTTCTAAGCCCTCTGGCTCCCTCATGTCTGGACAGCATGCCCTTGGATTCAGCTGAGGAGACAACCGAGTAATACCACATCACTGGGGCAGGAGAGGGCCACTGGTTTTCCATTGTTGGGTGATGCAGCATCTGGCTAATGTCATGGCTAAATTTTAGAGCTAGAGCTCCTGAATAGGCCTAGAGGGCAGAACTCCGATTAGCGTAAGTTATTACGGTCAGACAGCTGACTCAGCTGGTTTGTTATTGCGGCCTGAAGCAATTTTACCCGGGACATGTCCAGAACATGTGTTGCATGTCTACATTTAGTTTGCATTTCAAACAAAAACGTTTGTTACTTTTCTCGAGAGTCAGGTGCGCTCTGTGAAGTATGGAAAGTTTTCTGGTTACAGCAGCCGGATTTGCTAGTTTTTGGTCCCGTCAAGTGTCATTGCACTCTATACCCATCTCTGTCTCCCATTTGTCATGCAATGCGTCCACCAGGCATAGGGTGTGAATGGTGAGTGCTTTTGTCACCCATGTATGAGATGTCTGTCCTTGTCCATAGTGGGTATCGTTTGCATTATCTTGCGTGTAGGCATCTTGTTGTCTATGATTTGCCAGCAAACCTGCAATGTGTAGGTTAGTCCATTATAAGTCAGGAAATGACCCTGTGGTGCCCATGCTGCTCGCTAAGCTCCTCAAGGGTCTGCAAGTGTTTCTCCTGAAAACGATCCCCCAAAGGTTCCAGGTCAACTGAATGCCATTGTTTGAGACTAGCAAGGACCCTTATTCCTCCTGTGGGTCCAGCTTTGAAGTGAGTAATAGCCAGTGCATATGGGAATGTTGGAGCTATAAGAAGTAAGGGTCTATAATAGCATAGGTCAGTGGTTCCCAAACTTTTTCGATCCCCGGCTCCTTTGACCTATTGGCCGTGTTGGCCACGGCTCCCCATTATGTTACTTTTTTTTGGCGGGTGGGGGAACGTAATCCCAGCCTGTACCTGTACCTACACTATTTACAGTTTGACTTCTTAATTCTCTCGTTCAGGTTCCTGAAAACCATTTATTTTAAACTATTTCTTTTCTTTTGTCATAGGGATATTATTAATGGTACTCTGGCGCCCTCCGCTGGTCACAATAATTAATGCAGGGGGTTTTGTTTCCAAAACCACGGTGAAAAGCTACCGATTAAAAGCACCTCCGAGTGGTTTCCAGACTGTGTGCGGCACCCCTGGCTAATTTTGACGGCGCACCAAGGAGCCGCGGCGCACAGTTTGGGAACCACTGGCATAGGTGATTTACTTGTATTAGAAGAGGGGATGGACAGGTGGTGCAGCCACTGAGCATAAATGTTGGAACACCTTGGTCACTGATCATGACGGTAGCATTGTTGCAGGGTCATCCAGAGGCCCAGCAGCAAAGCCATTAGAGTTGGGAGGAAAGAAAGTAGTGCTCAAAATTCAGTACGTTGCTCGTGTCTGTGGGCCATCTGATCTTGACAAGAGGCACTCTATGTTGCCCATTGCTTCAAATCAGTTTCCCCAGCAGGGTGTCTAGTGAGCAGAAGAAATGTTCAGACCGGTATGGAGGCAGGTTGGCAAAGTAGTAAACTGGGCGAGTGAGCATTTCCATCTTGGAAAGAGCAGTTCTGCTCATCACCGAGAGCAGCAGCATCCTCCAAAATGACACGTGGCCCCTAAGAGCTGCAATGTTGCCTCTTAGATTTCCGTTCAGTAAATCTTGGTCGTCATGGTAAATGCGCATACCAAGATATCTGAAAATGTGTTGTTGCCAGTAGAGTGCACCATCTTTCATGTCCAGTTGCACCTCAGAGGATGTACGGCTTGAAGGAAGAAGACAAGATTTCCACCAGTTTAGACAGAGACCCACAAATTTACAAGAGGCCTCAAGGGCCTCAGCGATATCTACATGGTCCCATGTGACATCCTTTATTTACAGCAGTATGCCATCTTTGTAGCATAGGCCCTTCCTCCCTTCCTCCCAAGAGTTACCTGCAACCAATCTTCCAACCGGTTAAGGATCTTGCAGATCGGTCTGCAACGCCTCAAGTTACCTGGCTCACCTCTCTACCTCTTGCTCTCTCTCACCTTGGCCTCTCTTTCTCTCTCTCTCTGTAAATTTTGTGCCACTTCTCATACCCCTTCTGCCTTTTCTCTCACTCTTTCTCTTTTGTGCCTTTTTTTTTCTTGCTGTTTGTGCCTTCTCTCAATCTTTGTGCCTTTTCTTAATCTTTTTGATACTTTTCTGTGCCGTTTCTCTTGCTCTTTTTGCCTCTTTGTGCCATTTCTGTGACTTTTCCGTGACATTTCTGTTCCTCTTTTGCCTCTTTAGTGCCATTTCTTACATTCTTTTTCTGACCTTTGTCATCTCTCCAGTTTCTCTGCACCCCTTTCCACCCTCTCTTGGCACCTCCCCCTGTTCCTTACGTATGCCTTTGCACCCCTCACTTTCACCATCATTGAGCTCCTCTTCAACCATGCCCACAGCACCCTGTGCTCCTCCCCCACTCCCAGGAGCAACCTAATGGTGGCCACAGCAAGCCTGTCTGTACCTGTCTGCACCTGTATGGCACCCAGCACCAGAAACCCTGCCCAACCCTTTCTCCCACGAATATGCCGCGCTCTGCTTCACGGATTGAAGTCCGGATACCCACCCTCTTCACCTGGTAAGCCATACCACACAACATGGAAGGAGACTTCATCTGCTTCCTCTGCTGCTTCACTGCACCACTGTGCCTGCAACACCAACCAAGAACATATCCACTACACCCACAAACGCTCAAACACCTATCCCCAAAGTCACCCACACCCTCCACACACCAATAGCATGCATGCTCTTCAACACCTGTTCACTCAGCAAACATGCAACAGGGATTTGGGACCTGCTGGAAGACGGCACCCCGGACTGCCTCTTCCTCGCTGAAACATGGTTGACCACAACTTCAACACTGGACATTGCCACCGCCATCCCCTCTGGATACAAGATCTGCAGGCAAGACTGCCAAACCAGGCACGGGGGGGAATCATCTACAAAGACACCTTCATATACACCACCTCCACCGAAGCCGGAATGAATTACATGGAGCACTTCAACCTTAAATTTCAAATCACACCAATTTCACCCTGAGTTGGACCCTAATCTACCAACCCCTAGGACTCCGAGTCAGCTTTGGAAACAACATCACAGACTTCATTGCTCCCCTAGTGCTTGACACCAGTGCTTTCATCCTCCTAGGAGACCTCAATTTCCATCTTGAAGACCGGACCAACCCCAACTCTACTGCCCTAGTTGACAACCTAGGAATCCTGGGTCTAGCCCGATGGATCACAGAGCCCAACCATGCCACAAGACACATCCTAGGCCTCATCTTCACATTTTGGGACAGCATTGCGATCAACACCCTAGGACCCAACACCTGGAAAGACCACAATATAATTAGTTTTACAATCGACTACCATCAACCCAGAACCGCTCTCTCAGCGGGCCGAGCATGCCGACACTAGAACAATCTAACATAGGTGGAGTGCATGACCGCCCTACATGAGAATAAACCAGAACCCACAGTCACCAACTATGCCGACACTCTGGCCTCATGAAATTAGGCTACACAGCAAAAAGCAGAACACAAGCCAACTGGTAAACAGAACACCTCAAAATGACCAAGCAACACTGCAAACAACTGGAACAGAAATGGAAAAAGATGCCATCAAAACCACCTAGAAAGGTACCACCAGCTCATCTGGGAAGCCAAGAGAAAGGCCCTAGTCGAACAGATGAGCATCTTTACACTCATCAAAGTCTTCACCACACTCTCAGCTGTCACCAGAAACATCAGCCCTTCACAAGATCTGTGCAACAGGCTGTCAAATGTATTTTGAAGCAAAATCACAACCATACACAGCACCTCCTCCCCACAACCAGATGCCTGGCCCACTCCAGAAGTCTCCAAGTGACAAAATAAGTCAACATAAACATCACATGAGACACAACTAGCATAGAGCAAATCATGAAGATCATTCACTCTGGGATCCCAGCAGATCCTGTTACCCACCACACCTCTGACAAAGGACCAGCCCACTCAGCAAGACCCTCAACTCATCCTTAACACTATGCCTGGTTGGAACTTGTGGAATTTCATTCCTCTGAACTCTGCAGAGTTACAAAAAAAATCTGCGAGATTCCACAGAATTATTTGAACAGGTGGAAATAGGCACATTGTGCTCCTTGAGCTGTGAATCAGCACGAACAGCACCACACAGTGCATCAGGTGGCACATCTTCTCAAGCTGATTTTGCTTCCTCTCGAATAGATTTTCTACTTGAGTGACAGCTTTTTGACCATGAATGGTTATGACCGTCTGTGACCACCTGCATTGGAGAAATCCTTGCTGGTGTTCTCCTAGCACCTGAAAATCACACTAGGGGATGCCAAATCTCATTAGCGCTTGCTAACTTACTGTTTTTGAGCCTAGCACAAAAAAAACTCTGCCAAGCGGCACTTAGTGGAACTTGGCCGGAACTCTACATTACAAATGTAACACGGAGTGGCCAAAATTCTGCCGGCAAAGCAGACTATACCACCCACCCCTACTCGACAGCTCCATCAGTAAAGCCATCTTCCCAGAACTATGAAAACACACATCTGTCAATGCCCTCCTAAATAAACCCTTGGGTGTTCCTCCCAAACATGACAATTACTGACCAATCTCCCTTCTTCCCTTCACAAAGTCCTGGAAAAACCGATCAACAAGCCTCTCTCCAACCACCTTCTGAAACACCAGCTTCTCACCACCACACAATGAGGATTCAGACCTAACCACAGCATGGAAAACACCGTTATAAAAGCAATGGGTGACATCTGGATGTTTCTGGAGAGGGGAGACCTGAAACTCGCATCCGTCTAGACATATTAGCAGCATCGGACAAAATCTCCCATCCTAAACCAACAACTTCACCAAGCAGGTATCAAGGGATTCATCCTCAAATGGATCTGCTCTTTCCTCACAGGAAGAATCCAAACTGTCAACATGCCCCCAGGCTTCTGAAGCATTCGATCTTATTTGTGGAGTCCCTAAGGGCTCCTAACTCAGGCCGGTGCTCTTCAACATGTACATGACCCTGCTGACCGACATCATACGAGCTCACAACATAAATATCCTCACTTACGCCGACAATGCACAACTGATACTTTCCCTCTTGGACAAAAGGCCCAACACCAGGAACAAGTTCATCACAAGCATGACAGAATTAGCAAGCTGGATGAAATCCAGTTACCTTAAATTTAACTCGGACAAGACCAAGGTTTTAGTTGTTTGAAAGAATGCCTCTCCATGTGTCTCCACCATGTAGCCCACAGACCTTGGACCAACCCCCATGCCTTGCTCGCAAGAGAGAAACCTCAGAACAATCATAGACAACAAGCAGAACATCATCACTGCATTTAGTGCAGTGGTCTAGGCCTGCTTCAACACACTAAAGAGGTTGATGAAAATCTTTGAATGGCTACCAGGCAACACCAGTAAAATAATCAGCCAAGCCTCATAACCAGCAGACTAGACTATGGGAGCAGCCTGTATGTAGGAATAACCAACCAGCTCACTAAAAGACTGCAGACTATCCCAAAATTAGCAGCCAGACGAGTTCCCAACCTTCCGCACTGAGCCCACATCACACTATACCTTACGGAACTCCACTGGCTCCCTATAAACAAGTGCATATCTTTAAACTCCTTACCTACACCTACAAAGCTCTTGACAACACTGACAGCCTACCTGAACAGCGCATTCTCGTCCAACAACCTTTGAGGCACCTCTGCTCTGCTGGTCTCTCACTAACACACACCCCTCGCATACACAAAAGCTGAGCAGGGGCCATCTCGTATCTGGCCCCTCAATACCTAGTGCGACAACCCATAATATATCAGAGCCTCCTCTTCTTTTCTTGACATATGCTGGAAGTGAAGGATCTGGATTTTTCAAATAGGCCCCCAGGGACAGGTCTTACACACTTACTAAAGAGCACCTGGATGCCCTCATAGGTAATTAGCACACTCCAAAACACAGATACTATACCAGACCATAACATAACCTAACATGACATTCCTGTTTTGTAGCTTAATATCCCTGTTCTTATAGCCAATGTTTCCAGCAAAACATCTTGAGTGATTAAGATTTCACTACATTTCAAATTTAGGTGCTTGTGTGATTTTCATTCATTATAAATAGGTAACATTCTGATAACCCTGTTGGTTGTATCTCAGAATACTGAGTACAGAAATATTATCTGACATAAATATAGTGTTAAAATATAATTTAAAAAAGTAGCATTCTACTGTGTGTAGATTTTGTGTTATTATTAGTTCCGATGAGGCAATATTTTCTTAGGTGAAGGGGACAATTCACAAAGGCATTCATGAGTACCTGAACTGAACTAGTTAAGGAGTATTTCTTCTTCTACTCATAAATGCATTTATAAATTAGCCTCTATACTTGGCACATGATATTTAAATCAGGCGATAGTCTGACTCGGTTCTTCTGGTACAACACCAATCTACAATAGTCATTTCTGTGACACCTTTTCTATGTTTATTAGTAAAGCAAAATGTATAACTTTAAGAAATTAAATAACACAGGAATCTTGTCATGCCATTTTCTTCTGAATTTTCAAGTAGGACAATGATTCTTATGTTGTTCCATTGATTTTGATTTTTGAAGTCCTCTGCAAGAGACTTGGAAGCAACTGCCTATGGTCCTCCGCTAATTTAACCAGTGGTAAATTGTGGCCTCTTCCTCTTAATCCAACTCTTACATGGCATTTTGATTTCTCTCCACATTATATGTCATCTGACTGTTATTAGTGCATTTTGCCTACTTGTTTGATACTCTTTCCATAGGGTCAATCAAGGGCTGGATGTCCTTTAAAACATTAAACTCTAGATGTTTTCCATTAAGTTCCAGTGATACTTTTTATTATTCCTTGAGCATAGCAACTTGCCATCTCTCTACTCATGGTACCTTTCCAGCTTTAACAACTGCTACTCGGTTGTACCATTTTAGGAACAATGAGTCCTCCATTGTTTGCAAATTTGTGGACTTCATCTTTTATGAAAGCACCAATGATTTGTTAAAGTACTTCAGAGCACTGTGACTGTGATTCTTCTCTTTATCAACCTGGCACTCTGCTAAATTCACTCGTAGCCGGAACAAGATAACCCTGATTATAATTCAATTCGGTGAGGTCCTAGCAATAACCCACAGTGATTTTTGTGCCAGAGCAAATAGCAAAGCATATTTTAATACATACTTTGTGTTTTGTTTGGCTGACCAAATAAAGTGGCATATATGTATTTCTTTTTTCAAATGTATTAATTTTAAAAACATACCATTACAATTCATTACCCTGTCCCCTCCCCACCCCTTAAACAAGGAGAGAGATGTGAGTCACACCATGTGCAAATAAATATAAATCCATATATAAAACTGAATCACATAAACAACATAATTGGTACTGTTGCATCAAATTACAGCAGATCAGCATAACAGACATATCGAAAGAGTATTAATCAACTGTCCCGTCCACATCTTGTCCAAGTTCAGGATCTCCCATTTCCTGGTGTATCCGGTCTTCTACTAAGTCCCATTCCATTCTACCTCCCTGTTCCATTCCATTGTAAACTAACCTGTAGTGTAACCCACATTCAGCTCATAGTACCCGCCTCGCAAATTCCCATAACCATTGCTTCCGGGTTCTGTGATGGAATCATGCATGCCTGAACTACACAAGTCTCTAGAACGCGGTCACAACAACAGCGTCTTTACCGCACAAGGCTTTACCACACATGACTTTACAATGTATTTTGTTGTAAAAGCATTTTTGGTAAACGAACATGCGTGGTCAATTGTTCCCCGCCCTGCCCCCTTACATATGATACCATACTCTGCAATCCACCCCAACCCAGCCCTTAAAACTGCCTCTTCCATCCCCTGCCCTGAGCCCTACACTGCCCGCCCTTTGCCTTAAAAGTAACCCCACCCTGCCCTTAAAACTACCAGGACTTCCCAACCCCGCAGTGAACCCTAAAACCTACCCCGCCCTGTCTAAAAACCACCCTGACCTCTCCACCTTAAACCCTAAAACCTACCCCACCCTGTCTGAAAACTACCCTACCCTAAACCCTAAAACCTACACCACCCTGTCCGAAAAACTACCCCGATTCCCTGCCCTACACCCTAAAACCTACCCCACCCTGCCTTAAACACTATCCCAACCCCACTCTAAACCCTAAAACCTACCCCACCCTGTCTGAAAACTACCCTGCCCTAAACCCTAAAACCTACCCCATCCTGTCGAAAAATCTACCCCAACCCCCGCCCTTGAACCTTAAAACCTACCCCTCCCTGTCCTAAAACCTACACCGACCCCCGGCCCTGAACCCTAAAACCTACCCCGCCCTCTCCTAAAAGCTACCCCAACCCCGACCCTGCCTTGAACCTTAAAACCTACACCACCCTGTCCTTAAAACGACGCCAGCTTCGCGTCTTCGCCCTTAACCCTAAAACTTACCCCACCCTGTCCTAAAAACTACCCCAACCCCACGGCCCGGCCCTAAACCCTAATACCTACCCCCCACCTGTCCCAAAATCTACCCCAATTCCCCTACCCCACCATGAACCCTAAAACCTAATCCGTCTTGTCCTAAAAACGACCCTGACCCTCCGTCCCTGCCCTGAACCCTAAAACCTACCCCCTGTCCTAAAAATTACCCCGACCTCCCTCCACCCTGAGCCCTAACACCGACCCCTTTAAAAAAAAAAAAAGATAAAACTGCCCTTGCCCCCCAAGCCCTTTGACCCCACCCTGTCATTAAAAATTCCCCCACCCACCCCAGCCCTACTTACCTGGCCACAGCGTTCCTCTCCTGGCTGTTACCTCTGTGTGCCTGAACCATGGTGTGTTAACTGCGCATTTGCGTGGTTCAGGCACATGTGTGGTTCAGGCAGCGTGGTAATGCTTGTGTGGTTACGGCCACGTAGTAAAGGCTGTTTCCCTTGCTTATGTGGTATTGGGTTGTGGGGCTTGGTGACATATTGACAATGGTCATATTTTGGGCATTATGTGCAATTCTATTTGAAGAATGCAGTAGAATGATCATTGTCATGCAGGTGTTTTGCGTATAATGTTTTACTAACTGCTATATCTTCATTACTCTTATACTGTAAAAAATGATGTTCAAGCCTTGCGATTCTTTCTTACACCTGTTCAATCTGGTGATCAAAGCATGCCAGTTTTCCTTTTACAGACACTATGTGCATCATTTAAAACTCTGTGGGCGGGTTACCGCGTCACAACGGTGACGGATATCCCTTCTGGACATAATGAGATTTAGATTTCGGCAGACGGGATATCTGTCACCTTTGCGACTGAGTAACCTTTCTGCCGAGTTCTAAATCAGGCTCTTTCTTATCAGTAGTACACTCTATAAATTGCTCGAGGTGTCTCACTTCCTCTATATTAGAAACCAGTGCAATATCCAGAAGATCGTTTGTTGGCAAACCATTCTCATGTAGTATACTGTTTTACATTATTTTGTTTTTGTTGCCAATAAGCGTCTTTTTGGGGGAAAGGCTGCAGGCATTGTGAAGACTGCCAGTTTAAATTCGCAATTAAATTATGATTTGCGACATTATAATTCTCCAGGCCATTGGAGCAGACACAAACTTAACAGCAGCAGGCATGTAAAAACAATTAGCTGTTAAATAATAAGAACAGAACCCGCCTTAGTTATATATTTTGCAACTGAAAATGAAAGTAGATTCGGCCACGGAGGTGTATGTGAATTAGATCCACCAAAGTCAATAGAACAACGAAATGGAAAAGAGTGAATAAAGTGATCAACACAATATCAAGAGATAGTTGCTTGAAACCTTGTAAGATAAACTTCTCAATTAAAATAATAGTATTAAATGACACTGTTAAAACATAGTGGGCTCAGTTAGCACAACATTTCCCTGAATTGCACCAAAGCAGATCATGAAAAAGTCACAACCTGTGCACGAGCAATTTCACAAAGAAAATTATTATGCATGCAAAATGAGATGCACATGCACCAACTGCCTTTCGTGCAAACCTTTTTCACCACACACACATGTTGCGCTCTGACACTTACAAGAGGGTGTGATAGGTACAGTTTTGTTTGAACATCGCCTCAGTTACTGTAAAGAAATATATAATGGGCTGTTACAGAACTGTTAGATTAGCAACCATACTCATACTGGCTGGTCATTCAACAAGTCGATTGCCGGTGTTTGTAGTTGTTTTGTTTAGTGCGTGCTTTCTGCTTCGTTGTTTTGTGAAAAGTATGTGTTTTTCTCATACTATTGTGCTTCGAACCATCTAGATGAGAAGTGATGCTCTACGGTCGTGGCACTTGTACGAGAAAGAAGATGAAACAGTACTTTGCCTGATAAGAATGGTAAAGGTGCACGGGTTATGGGGGTGTTGTAAAGGCACCGTGCCCAGAATGGGGTCAGAGCACAAGAACAGGTACTCTATCCAAGTCGCGGTTAGAATTTCAGTAGTGAATAGTGGCTTTACAACTTCTCTTCTCATAGGAGGGGTAGAACTAAAAGTAGCTTGTACGGAAAGGTGAAATGTATACATAGTACAAGAATGTAGAGGTACACATATTACACACACGGTTTACAGATACTTTGGGTAAAATTGCATGCACACATTACGTGGGCAAACAGTAAGAAGTAGTCGTATTACGTTGAAGAGTGGTAAATCTTCTGTTACAGAGTTTATGGTCCTGTTTCTAGGACTGTGTTCTTATTTAGACAAATCCTGTGGTAGGCTGTGCGAGGATGACCGTAATCTTTGAACTTTTTCATAGGATAATATGATAAAAGAAGTGCACTATATTATGGACGTTTGATAGGATCAGCTTGAGTGCCAAAAATATAGATGTGAGTTGATAAAATGATGCTGAGAAACATAGTACTTTAGCAAGGTGACAGGATGGCACCGCTTGTCTTTCTTTTTTGTCATTTGGATGCAGCATGTGGTAGGCATGGGATGGACTATAATATGGTTGACTTATGGAATGGAGATTGTTGCTTCCTACTCCTAATGGGTTTTTATTTATTTTATTTATTTGCAATCTTATATAGCACAAACCAAAACCCAAGGGTAACGAGGGGTTGTATCAGAGTGCTTTACATGGACCATCAGAAAAAAAACATTAGCATTGTCACAGTGGAATTTAGACAAAAATTAGAGTTTAGTGCCTGAGGAATCAAAGCCTGTTTGCATAAGTAGGTTGGTAGCAGTTCATAACATATACTCAATTGGGGGATATATTTTTGAAGGAGTAGAATTTGCAGTTCTTTTTCGAAGGAGACAAATGAGGGTTTAGTCCTGATGACAGGTGGGATAGCATTACACATTTTGTGAGCAGCAACTGAGGAGGGTTGTTTCAGAGTTCTAGATTTTTTTGAAGGTAGGAGTTTCCAGATGCAGGGAGTCTGACCTTCAGTGAACTCTGGGAATGCCCTTTAGTAGAGAGTTGTCATACTCAAGTTTCAAGAAGACCATCAACTGAACTACCCTTTTGAAGTCAATGTTGGTATTAGTAGGTTGATCCCTTTGAGAAGCTTCATCTAGAATTGGGCACCCTTTGCTATAGAGTTGATATGAGCATTAGGATTAAAATTGAAAGTCAAGAGTAAAGTCCAAGGATCTTACCTTGTGTACAAGCAGAGACTATCCAGGTCTTTGTAGGTTGGGTTGTACAAGTGTAAGTTTGCATTTGGGGATGGCTGACCTATTGCCCTGTATTTAGTGGTGTTGCTATCATCCAGTCGTTTTCTCTCTTCTTGCAATGTTGATTTGCATATTATGAAGTATTCTGTGTAAATGAAGGGTTCACTGGTAGAATGCCCTACGAGAGAGAGAGAGAAAGAGAGAGAGAGAAATGTCTCTGGAATGTTCTCACTCCTGACTGATTGAAGAAGGAGGAGTTGCAGTTATTTTTGAGGAGACACAGGGACAAAGAAAGGAATATTTTGTCCTGAGGATGATGATATAAATATATATATATATATTTATGTTTAATTAATTTTGTTTTTACTGGAAAAAACTAAGATAACAGGGATGTTATAGTTAGGATAAAGAATTTAAAAGACCATGGAAATTCAGTATAAAAACCAAAGGTTGCAGGGACTTGCACCCCCATCATGCACATTTTTTTCCATCAAAAATTTTACTGCAAATATTACATTGATATTATCAAAGATGTGATGATTGCCGTAATTTGTGGGGTATTAAGCAGTGCATGGTGAGGGCGTGAGTTATAGTTACCTTAGGGCACGTGTTATAATTACTTGAGATTACTCTAACTATAACAGGTGAATTTCTATGATTTTGCACTTTTAAAATGTGAGCCTAACTATGACTTCCCTGAGCAACCTCACTGACCTGGTCAGTGAACTGCTCTGCCTCAGCATAGCTCCACCTGCAGGTGGAAGCACTTCCTGACTTGAACTCTGACCTCTGTCAGAAGTTTGAGGCCCTCTTCCAACCACAGGCTTCTGCCTGCACCTCATCCCTGGTGCCTAGTGGGAGAGCTGTGCTCTTCTGCTGGACTGCCCTCTGCCTCTTTCTTTTTTCTTCTTCTATTCTTTTTGTCTGCTGTTTTTTGGTGCCTTCTGCTTCAGCGCTTTCCTCCATCTCTGCCTCTTTCCCTTTTTTCTTTAGAGTGCTGTTCTGTGCCTTTTTCTCTTTTTGTGCTCTTTTCCTCGCTTTTCCTCTCACTCCTCTCATTCTTTCTCTCTATCTCTCCTCTCTCGCATAAACCCCACTGCTGCTGCCCCTGTGGCACCACCCCCACCTCGTTCGCATTCCCCCGCCAATGTTGCCCAACGGCCCTGCCCCCCTTTTTTTGCACCATTCCCGCTCCCGCCTCCCAGTTGTCCTCTCCTCCCCATCTCCCTACTTAATGGCGGCCGATGCGCAGTAGAAAGAGCATACTCACTGACCTGGTCAGTGAACTGCTCTGCCTCTGCATAGCTCCACCTGCAAGTGGAAGCCCTTCCTGACTCCAACTCTTACCTCTATCAGATGTTCAACGCCCTCCTCCACCCGCAGGCTTCTGTCTGCGCCTCATCCCTGGTGCCTAGTGGGAGAGCTCTGCTCTTCTGCTGGGCTGCCCTCTGCCTCTTTCCTTTTTCTCCTCCTTTTCTTTTTGTGTGCTGTTTTTTGATGCCTTCTACTTTGTCACTTTCCTCCTTCTCTGCCTCTTTCCCTTTTTTCTTTAGTGCTGTTCTGTGCCTTCTTCTCTTTCTAGGCTCTTTTCCTCATTTTTCCCTCACTCCTCTCTGCTGCTGCTGCCCCCGTGGCCTCGCCCCCCTTTCTTACACCATTCCCGCCCCCACCTCCCAGCTTTCCTCTCTTCCCCATCTCCCTACTTAATGGCGGCAGCTGCTCAGTAGAAAGAGCAACCTCACTGACCTGGTGAGTGAACTTCTCTGCCTCCGCATAGCTCCACCTGCAAGTGGAAGCCCTTCCTGACTCGAACTCTGACCTCTGTCAGAAGTTTGAGGCCCTCTCTGCCCGCCCCCTCCTTTCTCGCATTCTCCCCGCCGCTGCTGCCCTCGTGGCCAGACCCCCTTTTTCATGACATTTCTGCTCCCAGCTGTCCTCTCCTCCCCACCTCCCTACTTAATTGCGGCCGCGCGCAGCGGGCGCACCAAATGCGAACTTAAGGCAAGCCCGTCTGCGCCCATCTGTGGTCCGTCTGCGACCTTACCGTGATCTAACCAGGACCCCTGGACCTCTCACACACCACCGCTACCCATCAGCAGCACTCATCGCATTCAACCCAGAACACAACATCAACTGCAAGCAGGCATCTCCAAGCAACACCACGGGACCCTTCACCTGTCGCCACTGCAAATTCACCAGCCTTCGTCATTCAAGCCCACCCCGAGGACCCACAAAGCAGAACACAGCCTCAGATGTGATCAACACTTTCTCCATCCATAGTCACACCATCGAACCCTGAAACCTCATCAACACCACATCTCTGGATGTTGCCTTCCCCATGGCTTAGCCCCTCCTCGGCTCCAGACATCACCATCGCCATCCTAGATGGCTACAAGATCACCCCCAGAGGCAGCACGAACAGCCCCGAGGGAGGCATTGCCTTCGTTCACAAAGAGTCTCCACCCCTATCCATCAGCACCAAAGACTCCGCTACCAACCATGAACTCCTCCACTTCCAGATTGGAACCAACCCTAACACCACTCTGAGGGGCACCTTTATCTACAGGCCTCTGGGCCCCCGGCCTCCTTCCTGTGATACCATCACTGACCTAGCCTCCACCCACGCTCTGACGTCCAAGGACTACATCCTAATGGGGGACCTCAACTTCCACCTGGAAAAACCTTAACGCCAACAACTCCACCACCCTAATCGAAAACCTCGCCAACCTCAGACTCAAATAACTTGTTACCACACCCACTCACTTGGCTGGTCACTCTCTGGACCCCATTTTCTCCACCAGCAACCACATCTCCATCAGCCACACCACCAAAGTCCAATGGACAGACCACCACTGCATTCATTTCACCTTCAACAAACCCATCGGTGAACTCCACACTGTATAACTTTCCCGCAGGAATTGGAACAAAGTCACTGAAGCCCAGCTCACCGCCACCCTTAATGCAACACACACCCCCAAGCCGACGACGACGCCAACACTGCCACACACAACCTCCACGAATGGATCACCAACTGTCACCACCAGCCTGTTGACCGAAGCGTCACCACAACCCCCCCTCCTCTACTGGAACAACATCACCGACACAGAGACCCGCGACATCATGGCAATCATCCACTCAGGAGCTCCCACCGACCCCTCCCCTCACCACATCTTCAACAAAGACAGCAACATCATTGCACCCAAACTCCGGCATACCATCAACTGCTCCTTCGAGACTACCACTTTCCGAGATAGTTGGAAACACCCGAGATCAAACCTCTACTGAAGAAACCCACCACCGACCGGACAGACCTCAAGAACTACCGGCCCATCTCCCTGCTCCCCTTTCTGGCCAAAGTCATTGAGAAGGCAATCAACAAACAGCTCACCACCTTCCTGGAAACCAACAACATCCTGGACCCCTCTCAGTCAGGATTCAGAAGCAACCATAGCACCGAGACCACCCTCCTCGCTGCCACAGACGACATCCGCACCCTCCTCGACCGGGGCGAGATCGTCGCCCTCATCCTCCTGGACCTTTCTGCCGGCTTCGACACTGTCTCACATGACACACTACGCACCAACCTCCATGACTCCGGCATATGAGACTCAGCACTGCAATGGCTCTCCTCGTTCCTCACCGGCAGAACACAGAGGGTCTGATTCCCCTCCTTTATCTCGGAAGCCACCAAGATCAGATGCAGCGTCCCTCAAGGATACTCGCTGAGTCCCACCCTCTTCAACCTCTACATGACCCCACTAGCCACCATCGTCAGAAGCCACGCACTCAACATTGTCTCCTACGCCAACGACACCCAACTGATAGTCTCCCTCACCAACAACCCCACCACCTCCAAAAACAATTTCCATGAAGGAATGAAAGCAGTTTCTGCCTGGATGAAAGATAATTGCCTCAAATTGAACTTGGCCAAAACAGAAGTCCTAATCCTCAGCTCCACACCCTCCACCTGGAACGGGTCTTGGTGGCCTTCCACACTCAGAAACGCCCCCGACCTTGCCTGCAACCTAGGCGTCATCTTAGACTCATCGCTCTCAATGAAACAACAGGTGAGCGCGCTCTCATCGGGTTGATTCCACACCCTGCGCATGCTTCAAAAGATCTACCAGTGGATCCCCACTGAAGTCAGAAGGACAGTCACCCAGGCCCTTGTCAGCAGCCGCCTCAACTACGGCAACGCTCTCTATGCCGGAACCACCACCAATACCCAGAAAAGACTAAAATGCATTCAGAATGCCTCCGCTCGTCTCATCAAGAACACCCCATGACACAGCCACACCTCCACCCTCCTAAGAGACCTACGCTGTCTGCCTATCGACAACAGAACAACCTTCAAGCTCGTGACCCACGTCTACAAGGCCCTACACAACGCCGGACCATCCTACCTCAAACCACAGACTCTCCTTCTACACTCCCGTCAGACAACTCCGCTCCACCGACCAGGCCCTTGCCAAGGTCCCCCACATCCAGAAAACCACAGCCGGAGGAAGATCATTCTCCCACATCGCTGCCAAGACCTGGAACACCCTCCCCATCCACCTCGGGCAATCTCCCACCCTGTCTCAGTTCAGGAAGGACCTCAAGTCCTGGCTCTTCGACTGATCCTCATCAGGCCCCCTATAACTACCCAAGCACTATGCTGAGCGAGGGTTGGCCGCAGGGACTGGCCTGCAACCAGTCCATACCTACAGCCCCCCCTAACTATCTAACCCGACACAAAGCACTGCCTTTGTCCTTTCCAGAAGTGAAGATTCAACTGTGAAACCTGCTACGTTTATATTTGCAAGTGCTTCCTGCTGAGGTTTCATTTCTATGAAATAAGCATGTAGGCCAGAACAGCCTAGCTTTTTAATACATTTGTTTGGGGGGGAAGGAGGTCGCATGGCCCCCCTCCTCCTGCCAATTTTGGCCCTGGGGACCTGTCTCCGAGACCTGGCATTTTTTATTTTTTTATATTTATTTGGGGGAGGGGTGCCATGCGGCCGCCCCCTCCCTCTGCTGATTTCGGCCCTGGGGATTCCATCAAATGGGGCCTGGCCAATAATCCTGAGTGTCCCACAGGACACCTGCTGCATTGGGGACACCAGGGGAAACCTGAAGGCCACTGCGGTCCCAGCTAGCTCCTCACCTCCTGCAGGAGCCAGTATTGCTTTTGCACACAGGGAGCTGCTAAAGATGCAGCTCCCTGTCTACAAAAGCAATTGTTTCCTCTGTTTCCCTGTCATAGGCAGGGAAACAGAGGAAACCTCCGCTCCCAGCAAGTTAGAGCTGTTTGACAGCTCTTACATGCTGCAAGTCGGATCTAACAGCTTTGTCTCTGGGGTGGGCACCATGATACATAGCAGGAGCCAGCCCTGGGGGGTGGTGGTCCACAGGGCCATAATTGGCTCCACAAGGTGGCCGCAAAGCCCCCCCTCCAATCTTCAATTTCGCCTTAGGGAGGTGGTAGTCTCTGGGGCAGGTGGCCCACAACAGACCCCCTACCTTATTTAAATTTATCCCCGGGGAGGTGGGAGTCCCCTAGGTTGTGGGGGGGCAGGCACATTTAATACTATCTTTGGCCCCAGGTAGGTGGCGGCCCCCAGTGGGTGCAGGAGGGCCGAGTGGACCCCATGCATTTAATTTTATGTTAGCCTTGGGGAGGTGACGGTCCCCGGGGCTCAGGGGGGTCCACAGGTCCCTCCACTTCAAATACTAGATTGTGCCCTAAGGGAGGTGGTGGTCCCCCACATTTTACAAATCATAAACCCCAGGAAGGTGGCAGTCCCCAGGGCAATAATATGCCCAGTAGTAGGGCACTTGCGCCCCCACCTTATTTTTTTATATGCCTCTGGGACCAAGTGCATACCATGACTTTGCAGTAAAAAAAAATGTAAAGTGTTTTTTTTTGCTCGGGGGGGGGTCCTTCTGGGGCCCTAGTACCAGAGCTAAGGTGTCAGAATGACCCTTCCCTGGCCCTTTTTCTTTTGTTCACTGTTTTTCTGAAATCCTAAAATGGCTCCAAACACTTCCTGGTTGAAGTGTTGGCACCAATCAGAGCTGTGCATTTCCTTGAACGAGCTCGTCATTTTTTCATAAAGAGTTTGCAAAATCAGATATACAAATTTATTTTCCCTTTAACTCTCTAAAAACTACTGAACAAATTTACACCAAATAACCAAAAGCACAATCTGTGAATCAAAAGCTAGCTTTCTGCCAAATCTAGTGAAATTCCATCCAGCGGTTCAGGCTGTAGTTGTGTTCAAACATCCTATGGAAATTTACATGGGAGACACAAATATTTTGACCCACACCCTTTTTCTGGGCCCCCGCTTGAGGGATCACCCCGAAACTTTGTGTGTGCAACAAGAATCTCCAGAGCACTTTGGTTTGGTTTGAAAATGTTGGCAAGATTCGTCAAACGGTGCCAAAGATATTGGCAAGTCAAAAAACACTTGTTTTATGGAAACATGGTCCTAACTATAACTACCTACTAGCGACTGCAGTAGGTAACATGTAGATATATATATATATATATATAGATAGATAGATAGATAGATAGATAGATAGATAGATAGATAGATAGATAGATAGATAGATAGATAGATAGATAGATAGATAGATAGATAGATAGATAGATATGGAATGTTCACACTCTCCTGATTCTCCCAGGAACTGATGACCAGGTGTGAAGACCTTAAGACTGAGCAAGATACACATTAGCTCCTGATGTTCAACGGGGCATGTACCTGTAATCGGATTCCTTGAAAAAAAGACTGTCAGCCAACCTAAGGTGTATGTGTTTGTTCTTTGCCACCTGATAACTTGCATTATTCTGCCCCCCTTCTTGATAGTGCATCACTGACCCCACCTTCCAGCCTGTATCAACATTACAACTTGTTGCATCAGCTACAAGGCAGTAACCCTCAAAGCACTACCCAATATAGTAGAAGAAATCAGCAGCTCTTATGACCTCCACAACACATACAGCTACGATAGGCTGAAAACCTACATGTGCAAATAGGAAAGGACCAGAAAACAGAGGAAGCCTCCTGTTGGACCTGGCTTTTTGACAGGGACATCCCCAAACTTTTTGCCTCCTTCCTCCTATTTTTTTCTGACCTGTTGTTGTTGGCTTTTGACCTCTGAGCACTTTACCACTGCTAACCAGTGCTAAAGTGCATATGCTCTCTGTGTAAATTGTACTATTGATTGGTTTATCCATGATTGACTATTTAATTTACCTGTAAGTCCCTAGTAGAGTGCACTACATGTGCCTGGGGCATGTAGATTAAAGGCTACTAGTGGGCCTGCAGCACTGGTTGTGCCACCCACCTCAGTAGCCCCTTAACCTGGTCTCAGGCCTGCCATTGCAAGGCCTGTGTGTGCAGTTTCACTGCCACTTCGACTTGGCATTTAAAAGTACTTGCCAAGCCTAGAACTCCCCTTTTTTCTACATATAAGTCATCCCTAATGTGTGCCCTAGGTAACCCCTAGAGCAGGGTGCTGTGTAGGTAAAAGGCAGGACATGTACCTGTGTAGTTATATGTCCTGGTAGTGTAAAACTCCTAAATTCGTTTTTACACTACTGTGAGGCCTGCTCCCTTCATAGGCTAACATTGGGGCTGCCCTCATACACTGTTGAAGTGGCAGCTGCTGATCTGAAAGGAGCAGGAAGGTCATATTTAGTATGGCCAGAATGGTAATACAAAATCCTGCTGACTGGTGAAGTCGGATTTAATATTACTATTCAAGAAATGCCACTTTTAGAAAGTGAGCATTTCTTTGCACTAAAATCTTGTTGTGCCCTTCAATCCACGTCTGGTTAGGTTTAGTTGACAGCTCCTTGTGCATTCACTCAGACACACCCCAAACACAGGGTACTCAGCCTCACTTGCATACATCTGCATTTTGAATGGGTCTTCCTGGGCTGGGAGGGTGGAGGGCCTGCCCTCACACAAAGGACTGCCACACCCCCTACTGGGACTCTGGCAGACAGGATTGAGCTGAAAGGGAACTTGGTGCATTTCTTAGAGACTCTTTGAAATCACCCCCACTTCAAAGGCACAACTTAGTATAAAACAGGGCCTCTGCCCTACCTCATCAGACACTTGCTGGAGAAGAAACCGGAACCAGAAACTACATCCTGCCAAGAAGAACTGCCTGGCTGCTCAAAGGACTCACCTGTCTGCTTTCTCCAAAGGACTGCTGTCTTGCTGTTGCCCTGCTGCCTTGCTGAACTCTTGTCTGGCTGTGAAAGTGCTCTCCAAGGGCTTGGATAGAGCTTGCCTCCTGTTCCTTGAAGTCTCAGGACCAAAAAGACTTCTGCCTTTCACGTGGACGCTCCGTGCGCCGAAAATTTCGACGCACAGCTTGTTTCGCGGCGAGAAAAACGCCGCACACCGACGCTGATCAACGCGACGCCCTCGGGACGATCGAGACTTCGACGCACAACCTCGCAAGGACAAAGCCGCCCGACTTCCAAGGAGAAATCGACGCGACGCCTACCGTGAGTGCGAAACTTTGACGCACGGCCTCGCAAGGACAACGCCGCCCGACTTCCAAGGAGAAATCGACGCGACGCCTGCCGTGGGACCAAAATTTCGACGCACGGCCTCGCAAGGACAACGCCGCCCGACTTCCAAGGAGAAATCGACGCGACGCCTACCGTGAGATCGAAACTTCGACGCGCAGCCCCGCAGAACGACGCGCAGCCGGAAAATAAGCAGGAGAATCCACGCACAGACCCGGGACATCTGGTAATCCCCGCGATCCACAAAAAGAGACTGTCTGCGCGCCGGAAAACGACGCCCGACTTCCCCGCGTGGAAAAGAACGACGCAAGTCTGTGTGTGCTGAGGAGAAATCGACGCACACACCCCTTTTTCCACGCATCTCTTCTCCTGTGGCCCTCTGAGGAGATTTCCCACCAGAAACCAGGTACTCTGTGCTTGAAAGACACTTTATTGCTTTTTAAAAGACTTAAAGACACTTAATATCACTTTTCAGTGATATCTTTACAAATTCGTATTGAAACTTTGATCGTTTTGACCTACAAGTACCCAGATAAATATTCTATATTTTCTAAACACTGTGTGGTGTATTTTTGTGGTGTTATACTATGGTGTTGTATGATTTATTGCACAAATGCTTTACACATTGCCTTCTAAGTTAAGCCTGACTGCTCGTGCCAAGCTACCGGAGGGTGAGCACAGGCTGATTTTGGATTGTGTGTGACTTACCCTGACTAGAGTGAGGGTTCTTGCTTGGACAGAGGGCAACCTATCTGCCAACCAAAAACCCCATTTCTAACATTGGTGATCAGCGGTGAGAATAGGACTTGTGTTTGTGCAGTGACATACAGTAGCTAAGTATTTCACTACCTACCCACAGTTGAAGGTCAACTTGATTTTTTATCTCTTTTTTGACTTTTGTTCTCTGATGTCCTCCTGGTTATACTATTGATATTTTGGACTTTGGATTTTGGTTTTTGCTGGTAAGATCCTATCAGAATGGGATCGCTTACCTACTTATTCTTTTTGCCTACTGACCACCTCACTAAGGCTGACCTAAGGAAGCTTTGCAGAGAATGTGGCCTTCCTGTAGCAAAGAGATCTACTAAAGCAGAGATGCTACATGCCTACATAGTCTGGGAGGAAGACAGATGGGCAGAGAGAGAGGCAGCAAGAAACCAAATGACTAAGTACCCCTCAGAGGAGGAGGAGGACGACTCAGATGAGGAAAGAGACCCAGTGAAAAAAGAATGGCTCATGGCTCAAGCACGGTGGATGGAAGAGCTAGATGAGTTTATTGAAAGGGCTGAGGCAGCAAGTCTCTTAGCCCTGGAAGAAGAAAAGATTGCAGCTCAAGAGCTGAGCTGTAAAGAGCTGAAACTGGAGGCCGGAAGGGCTGAGTCCAGTTCAGATGGTGGCAGCAAAAATCTTGCATCTAGTACTGCTGAAGAAGGGCACAAGCCCAGAGATGTGGTACCCAACTTGAAGAAGGGAGTTGACACACCCCAGGCGGTTCAAGGGTATGAGGTAGTTCCCGTTATGCACAGGGTCCCTGAGAAGGATTGGGGAACTGGCACAGGGAGTCATATTCCTACTGGGGGGAGGGACACTTTACTGACTCTAGCAGAGAGTGACAGAGAAAAGGGTTCCCCCCTGGTGGACGTCCTGGATATAGAGTGTAGGGACATCCCAGAAGAGTTTGGGTTGAGTGTCAGGGACAGACAGATACTGTCTCACCAGTCTCAGGAGGGTGAAGTAGAGTGCTTTTCCAAGGTTGAGTTACTGGGTGGTTGGGTGAAGGGTACTGTGGTTAATACATGTGAAGGGCAGAGTGATGTAATTGCTGGAGAGCATATGACTGGTCCTTATTTTCCAGAGCTACGCCAACACCAGGTGGAGTGTGAGTTCTCTGACCCCAGGGAACTTACAGTGGAGGCAGACTTTTGGGTGAGTACCAGAGAGTCTGAAGAGGCATTTGGGGGTGCTCCTGAAGGGAGTGGTCTAGGTGGTTCCCGACCAAGTGAGGTGGGAGAGGATTGTAGTGTCCCAGGTAGGTCTCAGAGCCTAACCTGTACCGTAGGGCTACCTTTTGAGGGAAGCCCCGCAGTGTCAGAAGAACTTGGGGGGATGACTGTAGACAGCATCCCAACAGTTCTGGTGTCTGGCAGTACCACTCCTAGTGAGGGGGTGCAGAAGTCCAGACATAGGGTTGAGAGGGGGTGGCCGACCCCAGTGGAGGATCTTGAAAGTCAGGGGTCAGCTCTGAGAGCAGAGCCCCCCAGGAATGACCCAGGTGAAACCGTTTCTGGTTTGGGGGAAACCCAGACTCTGCCGGATGGGCAGAGGTCGGGAGACCTGCGCCAACCAGACTCTTGTGTGGCCCTTGGGGACGGTGTGTCCCTTGTGGGGGTGAGAGTGCCCCCCAGGAAGTCCTGGCATGCCAGGCAAAGATTCAACCTCAGGGTGGTGACTCTGGGTTGGATAACCGGGTTCAGAGGTTAAACTTTGACCTGGTGGGGGGTAGATGTGCCCCCCAGAAAGTCCTGGAATGCCAGGCAATGGTTCAACCTCAGGGTGGTGACTCTGGGTTGGCTTACCAGGTGAAGAGGTCAAACTCTGACCGGGTGGGAGGTAGGTGTGCCTCCCAAGAAGTCCTGCTGTGCCAGGCAATTGTCCAACCTCAGGGTGTTGACTCTGGGTTGGATGGTCAGGTTCAGAGGTTAAACTCTGACCTGGTGGGGGGTAGGTGTGCCCCCCAGAAAGTCCTGGCGTGCCAGGCAGTCGTCCAACCTCAGGGTGTCGACTCTGGGTTGGATGGCCAGGTTCAGAGGTTAAACTCTGACCTGGTGGGAGGTAGGTGTGCCTCCCAGAAAGTCCTGGGGTGCCAGGCAATTGCCCAACCTCAGGGTGGTGACTCTGGGTTGGCTAACCAGGTTCAGAGGTCAAACTCTGACCTGGTGGGGGGTAGGTGTGCCCCCCAGAAAGTCCTGGTATACCAGGCAATGGTTCAACCTCAGGGTGGTGACCCTGGGTTGGAGAACCAGGCTCAGAGGTTAAACTCTGACCTGGTGGGAGGTAGGTGTGCCTCCCTGAAAGTCCTGGCCTGCCAGGCAATGGTTCAACCTCAGGGTGGTGACTCTGGGTTGGATATCCCGGTTCAGAGGTTAACCTCTGACCTGGTGGGGGGTAGGTGTGCCCCCCAGAAAGCCCTGGTGTACCAGGCAGTTGTCCAACCTCAGGATGGTGACCCTAGGTTGGAGAACCAGGTTCAGAGGTTAAACTCTGACCTGGTGGAGGGTCAGTGTGCCCTCCAGGAAGTCCTGGCATGCCAGGCGATTGTTCAACTTCAGGGTGGTGACTCTGAGTTGAATGGCCCAGTTCAGAGGTTAAACTCTGACCTGGTGGAGGGTCAGTGTGCCCTCCAGAAAGTCCTGGCGTGCCAGGCAATTGTTCAACCTCAGAGTGCTGACTCTGGGTTGGATACCCAGGTTCAGAGGTTAAACTCTGACCTGGTGGGAGGTAGGTGTGCCTCCCAAGAAGCCCTGCTGTGCCAGGCAATTGTCCAACCTCAGGGTGTTGATTCTGGGTTGGATGACCAGGTTCAGAGGTTAAACTCTGACCTGGTGGGGGGTAGGTGTGCCCCCCAGAAAGTCCTGGCGTGCCAGGCAATTGCCCAACCTCAGGGTGGTGACCCTGGGTTGGGGAACCAGGCTCAGAGGTTAAACTCTGACCTGGTGGGAGGTAGGTGTGCCTCCCAGAAAGTCCTGGTGCGCCAGGCAATTGTTCAACTTCAGGGTGGTGACTCTGAGTTGAATGGTCAGGTGCAGAGGTTAAACTCTGACCTGGTGGAGGGTCAGTGTGCCCTCCAGGAAGTCCTGGTGTGCCAGGCAATTGTTCAACTTCAGGGTGGTGACTCTGAGTTGAATGGTCAGGTGCAGAGGTTAAACTCTGACCTGGTGGAGGGTCAGGGTGCCCTCCAGGAAGTCCTGGCGTGCCAGGCAATTGTTCAACTTCAGGGTGGTGACTCTGAGTTGAATGGCCAAGTTCAGAGGTTAAACTCTGACCTGGTGGGGGGTAGGTGTGCCTCCCAGGAAGTCCTGGTTTGCCAGGCAGTGATCCAGTCTGAGGGTACAGACCCTGGGCTGGAAGACCAGGTTCAGGGTGTCCCCCCGGACCTGGAGGGAGGGGCTACTGATAACAGTGCCCCTACCATGTTGTCTTCTGAGGAGGCCACTCCTAGTTGGAGGGTGCTGGACCCCAGAAGGGAGGGCAGGGGGAGGGAAGCCTCACCCCGGGCCCTAGTCCAACCTGAAGGTACAGGCCCCAGGTTGGAGGGCCAGTGGCAGGTTAACAGCCCTGCACTGGTGGAGGAATGGTACAGGGTGACTTCTGTAAGCACCCTGACCATGTTGGACTCTGGGGGTACCGCTCCAGGAGGGAGGGTACAAAGCCCCAGAGGGGAGGACCAGGTTCAGGCTGTCATCCCTGACCTGGTGGAAGGGAGAGTGGTTAAAGGGTGCCCAGCACCTGGGGCTACCGCCCCCCACTCTCCACAGCCACAGTGGTTGGAGAGCTTTGAGAGGCCTGGGGCCTGGCTCTCATCCCTGGCAGCTGTCAGTAATCACTGTGGCTTGCTGTCCGGGTGGACAGAGTTATCCCTGGGGAGGGGACAAGTGTCACACCCCAGGGGTAGAGTGGGCAACACCACTATGTTGGTCATGGTGGTACTATCCTGCTCCTGGGATACATCTGTGAGCAAAGTAAGGTTAGGTGCTACACAGATGGGATCCGCAGGAAAGGAGAAAGGTTCCCCATGGATGGGCTTAGTGGGCCCTGAGAGTATGGACAGAGGGATCCAATGGGAGTCAGGAAGGCGAAGAACTGGAGCATGCCCCTGCTGTTGTGGGCCTGGGTCCTTGTTCTGTCGCCTCAAACAGGGAAGTACATCAGGATAGTGATTGTTCTCCCCTGGCTTTAGGCTGGTGGGGGGTCATGTTGGACCTGGCTTTTTGACAGGGACATCCCCAAACTTTTTGCCTCCTTCCTCCTATTTTTTTCTGACCTGTTGTTGTTGGCTTTTGACCTCTGAGCACTTTACCACTGCTAACCAGTGCTAAAGTGCATATGCTCTCTGTGTAAATTGTACTATTGATTGGTTTATCCATGATTGACTATTTAATTTACCTGTAAGTCCCTAGTAGAGTGCACTACATGTGCCTGGGGCATGTAGATTAAAGGCTACTAGTGGGCCTGCAGCACTGGTTGTGCCACCCACCTCAGTAGCCCCTTAACCTGGTCTCAGGCCTGCCATTGCAAGGCCTGTGTGTGCAGTTTCACTGCCACTTCGACTTGGCATTTAAAAGTACTTGCCAAGCCTAGAACTCCCCTTTTTTCTACATATAAGTCATCCCTAATGTGTGCCCTAGGTAACCCCTAGAGCAGGGTGCTGTGTAGGTAAAAGGCAGGACATGTACCTGTGTAGTTATATGTCCTGGTAGTGTAAAACTCCTAAATTCGTTTTTACACTACTGTGAGGCCTGCTCCCTTCATAGGCTAACATTGGGGCTGCCCTCATACACTGTTGAAGTGGCAGCTGCTGATCTGAAAGGAGCAGGAAGGTCATATTTAGTATGGCCAGAATGGTAATACAAAATCCTGCTGACTGGTGAAGTCGGATTTAATATTACTATTCAAGAAATGCCACTTTTAGAAAGTGAGCATTTCTTTGCACTAAAATCTTGTTGTGCCCTTCAATCCACGTCTGGTTAGGTTTAGTTGACAGCTCCTTGTGCATTCACTCAGACACACCCCAAACACAGGGTACTCAGCCTCACTTGCATACATCTGCATTTTGAATGGGTCTTCCTGGGCTGGGAGGGTGGAGGGCCTGCCCTCACACAAAGGACTGCCACACCCCCTACTGGGACTCTGGCAGACAGGATTGAGCTGAAAGGGAACTTGGTGCATTTCTTAGAGACTCTTTGAAATCACCCCCACTTCAAAGGCACAACTTAGTATAAAACAGGGCCTCTGCCCTACCTCATCAGACACTTGCTGGAGAAGAAACCGGAACCAGAAACTACATCCTGCCAAGAAGAACTGCCTGGCTGCTCAAAGGACTCACCTGTCTGCTTTCTCCAAAGGACTGCTGTCTTGCTGTTGCCCTGCTGCCTTGCTGAACTCTTGTCTGGCTGTGAAAGTGCTCTCCAAGGGCTTGGATAGAGCTTGCCTCCTGTTCCTTGAAGTCTCAGGACCAAAAAGACTTCTGCCTTTCACGTGGACGCTCCGTGCGCCGAAAATTTCGACGCACAGCTTGTTTCGCGGCGAGAAAAACGCCGCACACCGACGCTGATCAACGCGACGCCCTCGGGACGATCGAGACTTCGACGCACAACCTCGCAAGGACAAAGCCGCCCGACTTCCAAGGAGAAATCGACGCGACGCCTACCGTGAGTGCGAAACTTTGACGCACGGCCTCGCAAGGACAACGCCGCCCGACTTCCAAGGAGAAATCGACGCGACGCCTGCCGTGGGACCAAAATTTCGACGCACGGCCTCGCAAGGACAACGCCGCCCGACTTCCAAGGAGAAATCGACGCGACGCCTACCGTGAGATCGAAACTTCGACGCGCAGCCCCGCAGAACGACGCGCAGCCGGAAAATAAGCAGGAGAATCCACGCACAGACCCGGGACATCTGGTAATCCCCGCGATCCACAAAAAGAGACTGTCTGCGCGCCGGAAAACGACGCCCGACTTCCCCGCGTGGAAAAGAACGACGCAAGTCTGTGTGTGCTGAGGAGAAATCGACGCACACACCCCTTTTTCCACGCATCTCTTCTCCTGTGGCCCTCTGAGGAGATTTCCCACCAGAAACCAGGTACTCTGTGCTTGAAAGACACTTTATTGCTTTTTAAAAGACTTAAAGACACTTAATATCACTTTTCAGTGATATCTTTACAAATTCGTATTGAAACTTTGATCGTTTTGACCTACAAGTACCCAGATAAATATTCTATATTTTTCTAAACACTGTGTGGTGTATTTTTGTGGTGTTATACTATGGTGTTGTATGATTTATTGCACAAATGCTTTACACATTGCCTTCTAAGTTAAGCCTGACTGCTCGTGCCAAGCTACCGGAGGGTGAGCACAGGCTGATTTTGGATTGTGTGTGACTTACCCTGACTAGAGTGAGGGTTCTTGCTTGGACAGAGGGCAACCTAACTGCCAACCAAAAACCCCATTTCTAACACCTCCTCAAGCTACGCAGCAAGATTGTGAAATTTCATTCCACCACAGATCCCACTCATCTTATTGGTTCTCCTCTTTACAAAGAATCTAAAATACCATCTCTTCGATGTACATCATTTTCACCATCAATAGAACACTGCGCTTCAGCCTTCTTCAGCACGGGAAAAAGAACCTGTACCCTGATGCTAACCTTGCCTTTCATCTTTCTGCGGAAGAAGCCCTCTCCACTTCTCTCTACAACGAACATACATAACATACAAATTTAAACGAGCTTTTCACTCCTACTTCAAGGCTGAAACTCTGAAGCCAATCGTCGAACTCCAGCCACCACTCTGCTATGTGGAAAGGCTCTAAAGATGCCCTCCTAGCTTTGTAGCCCACTTCCAGCCATGAACCAGTAACTGCTTCATCTGGCTGCTGTTGATTCATGCGAAAGAACTGAGTAACGTATTTCTTTAAATAAAGCAAATGTATAAGAAACAAAAAGTACAATAGACCTAAATAGAACAATGCCCCAATAAAAACGCACAACTAAAGCCATAAAGATAAATGAAGCAACTTATATCGCATAAGTTACACAATATTGATCCCATATATATCCTGAATTGTGCAGTGTGTCACATTTTGCTGCACTTAGGCATGCACTTATGTCTCTGACTTCTTACGAAATTCTGCAAGCGAGTTAAATGACTATAATGTCGTTCTGTCACTAAACATTACATTAGCTCCTTGTTGAAGCCCCCTCTCTTTGATCTTTCCCGCCCGGCTGTAAACTCACAGCTTCCTCCTCGAGGGCATTTCTTGTCTCGTAGGGCCTCGTGTCTGTGCAGGTCTCGACCAAGCCTGGGCGAATGCCAGCGAGTACGCGGTACCTTGTGTTTCATGAATTAATCAGCACTGCCAAGTGCATTGCTTGACCCTTTAAACTCGCTGAAATTAATATAAGTAGACAACCAAAGTGCGCATGGCCCCCGAAGAGTCTCAGAAGTTCGCTTGAGCAAAGCAAGCCCCCTTAAAATTTTATAAGGTTGCTTTTAAAGCGAGTGCCTTTTAACATATTGCTGCTGACAAGGGGCACCGCCGTCGCCAGTGACCCTTTGTTCACCTTTGACCCCAAAGCATTAGAATATGGTTGCTGTTCTGAGGGAAATTCAACATGAGGTCTGTTGTTCTACTCCTTGGTCTGATTTAAACTCTTCCAGGGGACAGCCACCTATTTAACCCATTGCACTGATATGTATGTCAGGGAAGGAAAGAAAAACCTTCCTGTGGGTTCCTGATTAATTCCGTTTTGAGATCCAGGAATCCAACTCCAGAGGCCTGCCTTGCTGACTAAAAATCTGCCAGATGCTGACCGCCATGTTGAATACGGAGCAGCGTAATTTTGGCTCCATCCTGTATACGTCATCATTGTGCAAAATATGCTTTTATGTTTGATATTATATTTATTGTGTGCTTTAATATTATTAATGTGGATAGATATATAACATTATTGAAATGTCACCACTGAAAGAATGAAGCTGTATAAACATGTACAGTTATGTTCATTTGAAACCCTCACATGTAGACATTGTTCACATTTTATATTTATACATTAGGTTGTATCTGTAGAAGTAATCATGTATTTCTTAACTTGTGTTCAGCATTTATTTGCTTAGTATTTGGGTGTGCATCTATAATCATGTATTCAAAATGCACCCTCAATATTGGTTAGAGTTAGCTTAACTAAACGCCTTAGCTTTAAAATGTATTTTGCTTGGATAGTGTGTTCTTTCTTTGCAGGTGCATTTTAAGGCTTCGTCAGCTAGAGAAAAGGAGTATTGTTCTATGTATTAGTTTGCTGATAATAAGGTCTGAGAAGAGAAATATTGGCAATAGATGTGAAGATCTACTGAGCAGCTTAAGTCTCCTATTCATCACATACCAGGAACAGGGAAGGTCAAGGTTGCGGAAACTGTCCGAGTAATGTGGGATGAGAAATTCAGGTGGTCTTGCAAATCCACCAGATAAAAGAAAAGCTGGTTGTTTTTTTGGAGGGGATGAACAAGATAACATTGATGGTGAAGTTCTAATTATTGCTTATGTTGTTAGAAGGTAAGGCAGATTCCCTTAGACTTTGAGGGGTACAGACCTCTCTGCTTTATTTATTCCTCCATGCTAAACACTTATTCCTTTTTCCAGAATACTTCTGAAGCCTTTGCTATGCTGACACTTTCTCACGTTTTTGAATTTCTCTAACATTTAATTCCAACCATCCTTATTCCTGATTTACAAGTTTGATTAGATGATTTAGAATCATTTCATGTTTAGGAGCAAGCGGGTTTGTTTTTATGAAACACATATTTCTAATTCTCAATTTCTGTATTGCTGTGGTTGGTGTCCCTTTGTATCTAAATTTGATGAGACTGCAAAATTGTGATATTTCAGCTTGCTAGCTGTATTTCTGTGTCTTTTTAACATTTTCATGACTTGCAGGTATATTTGATTGATTATTACAGTATTTGAAAATAAATTATTTAACTACAATTATTGATTCTTGGTCCTCATTGTGTGACCACATGTGCTTCACAGAAATTTAAATTGTTTAATATTATTGATTCCGTCAATGTCTCAGTCAATTGAAAAAAGACCTATTAGAAGAGAGATTTAAATCACTCTACTGTAAGCTCTCAGTATATGAGAACATATTATGGTTGATTCCTCAAAATAATTGAAAAATATTTGTTGAGTTTCACCTCGGATCAGCAAATGCTTCCCTATTTCAGTGTTCCCCAAAATTTGTTCAAGTATGTCTCATAATTCTGCACAAGTTCAGGGAGTAATGCTACTCCCCAACACCTACTCCTGATGATTGTCTATATTATAGAAAATCTAGGGGAATAAGGGTAGCAGACCTGTTCATTTGCACATTTGGGGACACATTTTCAAACTTTCATGCAGCGCTGCACAGTAAGCCACCTTGCTACGATTTTACTGTATTTAATAATATACGACACATTCTTGTCCTTTCCTTGCGCTGGCACACTTTTGGCCTCCTAGTGCCAAAGCAGGCACCCTTGTGCATGTGATGAAAGTGTGCCTGCGTTGTAGGCAGGATTGTTTTTGTGCAGGAAGGGACATCATCCTTTACAAAAACAATCCTCAGAGGCATTTTCCTCTATCTAAGTGTGTTGCAGAATGTGGAACACCTAGAAAGAGGAAACAACGGGGGAATTAAAGAGAGTTCTCCTCGTTGCACCTCCCCTAGGTAGGTGTAGCATTTTGACGCATTCCAAGGTTTACCAGTGTGGGTAAATCTGGGAATGCATCAAAATCCATGGGGGGATGCATCGGAACACCTACACTCCACCCATGGAACTCCTTCCCACTGCAGGGTAACACAATAAAGCGATTTGCGCTGCCTTGCATTACTTTAGATTTATCAAGCCATGCAGAGCCACACAAAGTGAATGTGCATGGCGTTATAAATCACACTTAGGTTTAGCGCCACCCTTGTGCCCCCTTGCGTGGCACAGGGGTGATGCAAAACTCTTGATAAATTTGCCCTTTGACTTTTATTTTCACCTTTTTCACCATAACAGAAACAATCTGGTGAAAAGCCTTTGTGTCCTCCTCATGGATGTTGTTTCACTAAAATTCTAGAGGTAGCAGAATTAACATCACATGCTATTCCTTTGATCTTAATGACATCACAGGTAGGACATCATATGACCTTTGACCCTCAATTTCCCCAAGAGTTAATTTCGCACAAATTTAACCCTGGTAACATCATAATAAGAGACACCTCTGAAGATCCATAATAAATGCATTGTTATTATAACAACAGAACACATGTCTATTTTAGATACCACTTTTACGAGGGTGCTGACATGATTTTTTAAAGTTCTGGAGCAAAATACCAGCCACAATTTGTAGCAAGCCAGTGAAGTGAGTGAGCCAGACCTCTTGTAACAGGGTTCAGCCCCTGCCCTAGAGATTTTTTTTTTAAATGAGGCTATATATTGTATTTTGAAGCACACTTTCACATAAGCTTTTTAAAAAGCCACAGCTCTGAAGGGACACACCCTAAATATTCATGCCATTTCATAGCTAGAACTCGCTCTTCTGTCAGTTAGCGTTCTAGCTTGTGCCTGCAATCTCCAGCGTCACAGGCCTGCCTATTTAATGGTGGCCAGGGCGCAGGATGAAACTGCCTGATTATGGTATTTGCTACAGTGCACAGTGTATTTTGGGAACTTTTAATGGTATTTTCTAAAAAGATAATTTTGAGGAGTTTTTCATTTTATCAACAGTGTTTTAATTTGGGCTGAGAATCGTTTTGTGTTTTTTTGGGCAGGCGGGGGAATCAAACTGGAGCATTTTTAGCTAGAACTCACTCCTCTGTCATTTTGTTTAGAGCAGTTAGTGTTCTAGCTTTTGCCCGCAATCTCCGGCATCACGGGCCTGGCAGAGAGGAAAGGAGGTGGTATAGCTGTTATAACTAAAGATAAGTTTTGCTGCAAAATAGAGAAACTTGATATCCTAGGCTGTGAAGTATTGTTATTTCTTATGGCCCTGACAGAGAAATGTACTGCGTCAGGAGCACTAATTTACCACCCCAACCCAGGTATGATTGGGAAGTGGTGTTCTGACTCAGGAGAGGGGTTGACTCCTGTCATCCTTAAATGTGATAACTTTACCGTGCTGGGTGACTTACATTTACACTTAAAGGATAAATCAAATGCACCAGCTATGTCCTTGATTGATGACTTTTTGACTCCGAACCTACATTTATTAAACCATCTCCCCACCCATAAAGCAGGTCATTTATTGTATCCTATTTTTACAAAACTTAGTAATGCTCAGTCTGATGTGCCTCTCGCTCTGATATGGTCTGACCATTCGACACTACCCTGCTCACTTTGAATAGATTTTCAGCCATACAATAGGATGACGCAGTCTGTTTTCTCTATCAAAAGTTAGACATTCCTAAATGGAATGCCCTGTTGAGGAAAACCTCCCCTGCCTTAGATAAAGTGGTGGAGCTTGAGGCTCAGACGTTAGACAGCTAGTTAAGCTTGCTGTGGACGTCATGGTACCCACTACCACTAAGAGGCATCATAGATCATTACCCCCAGCACTATGGTTTTCGGAGTCTCCGTATAATGAAATGAACATTTGTAAATATTTTGAAAGAGTTTGGCATCAATCTTACTGTCAGGAGGACAAGTCAGTGTACAAGAAGTCATTAAAATCCTATCAGAAAAGTTGTCATGAAGCAAAAACTTCAAATTTCACAAAGCAAATCAACGAAGTCCAAAACTGTTCTAAGACCCTTTTTAATGTGGTGAGGTCACTGGCAGATTAATCAAGACTGTCTCCAACTACCCCATTGTCCCAAACACAGTATGATGAAATTGCTGAATGTTTTTATTAAAAAAGTTGAGGCTATAAAAGCTAATTTCTCCACTGCAGATGAGGTTAATGATCCTATAAGTACTCTTAATATAATGACTACCTTAGGAAACTTTGAGCCATTGGATCTATTGTCTTCTAGGAGGCTTCGTTGTGCCTTGAAATCGGGCTCCCTGTTGGACCCTTGTGCCCCAGATATTTTAGGTAGGCTGTACCAACAAAAATAAATTGAGCTAATTGTTGAATTATTAAATCAGTCACTGCTAAAAGGGGTAGTTCCTAATAGCTGGAAAACAGTGTTAGTTACACCTCTGCTGAAAAAGCCTAATGCAGACCCTCTTGTATGGTCTAATCATAGGCCAATATCTCTTTTGCCTATGTTCTCAAAACTGTTGCAAAAACGTGTGACTTGCTAATTAACAAGTTATATCAAGCAGAACGATTGCTCTGTTCCTCCTAGTCGGGTTTTCGTGCCGGTTACAGCACTGAAACAGCACTCCTGGGGGTTACCGAATTCCTAAGATATAAACTGGATGAAGGTGGAGCGGGTGCATTTCTCTTATTAGATCTGAGTGCCGCATTCGATACTGTGAACCACAATATGCTCCAGCAGAAACAAGAGGAAATGGGAATTCAGGGAAAGGCTTTAGCCTGGATCAGATCCTTCTTTTGCAATTGTTCCTTCCAAGTATACACTAATGTCTAAGCTACACTCTTCAACATCAGGTGTACCTCAGGGATCTATCCTGAGCCCTTTACTATTCAATCTCTACATGAGACCCCTGACTGACATTTTTGAGAGCTATGGCCTTACTCTTTTTAATATGCTGACGATACACAACTTGTTGTATCCTTGTCATCTAAGGATAATCAGACTCCTGCCGCTCTACCTTCCTGTCTCTTACATGTGTCAGACTGGATGAGGGTTAACTCTCTGAAGTTAAATGGTGACATGATGGAGGTTCTTCTGGTGGAAAATTATTTTTCACTCTGAGATTAGCACTTATGGCCGGATTCCATTGGTGTTCCCCCAAACCCGTCCCCTTTTGTGAAACACCTGGGAGTTTTGTTCGATCAGGAGCTGACCATGAAGCATCAGATTCCCAAGGTGGCAGCCATTTGCTTTGGCATATTGAAACCACTTAAAAACATTTCTGTTTGCATCCCGTTGGGTGTTCAGTACATCATGATACAAGCCTTGGTTACGTCAAGTCTGGACTACGGGAATGTTTTATACTTAGGGGTGACTAAAGGCCTGCTCAAACGCCTCCAAATTGTACAAAACGCTTCTGCACGTTTACTGCTTTGTTCCCAGAATTTCTCCAGTACCGCCAGCTTGTTAAAAACTCTTCATTGGCTGACAATTGAAAGCAGGGTGCATTATTATGGCTTTTTGTTACATGCACAAATGCCTTTATAACTCTGCTCCTTCTTGATTGAAAACTTTGGTTGTTAGATACTTGCCAAGGCGTCCTCTTAGGTCTAGCCATCAGAACCTAGTGGTTATCCCTAGAATAAGGAAGGCTCACCAAATGGGCCATTCTCTCAGCTTCCTGGTACCTATATTTTGAAATGAACTTTCAAGTACCTTGAAACAATGTAATTATTTTCCAACATTTTGGAAATTGCTGACAACCTGGCTGTTTCAACAATCAGGTTTATAAATGTTCCAATCTGGCGGTGTTCTGGTATATAGACATCTGTATTTCTGGCTAGCACTGGGGAACCTTGCTGGTAGCTATGTGCTTTATATACTATGTAATCATTCAATCAATCAATAGTGTGCCGAGCCAAAGAAACCTGGCATTCCCCATGAGTTTATCCCATTTTTTCAAAATGTGTTTCTTTATGTTCAAAAACACCTCCATTGTCCCAGGGCCAGTATTTTGCCGTGGGTGCCCTCATAGGCCAAGATTTACATACAGAATACAAGTTAATTTTGCCATCAATGCCATTCAAATATCATGGGTGACCCTTATGTCAAAGGTGACCTCAATATATCACGGCCAGCATTTTGTCACGGATGACACCTCTCATATGCCACTTTTGTCCTTCCTCATGACAATATTTACCTTTAATGTGCTAGTGCCAGCATTTTGCCATGTGTGCCACCATACCAAGAATGTCCTCATGTATGCCAGCTCCAGCATTTTCCACAGATGCCCTGCATGCCAAAAATTACCTCTAGTATGCCAGTACCAGTATTTACCATTATGCCAAGAACTACCTCCAGTATTAATTACATCCAGTATGCCATTCTCACTAATGCTCACTTACACTCATACACTCACACTCAATCTTACTCACTCACTTTCACTATTCATTTTCACTAACATGCATCCACTCATTCACTGCCACTCACTTTCATAAACTCCCTCCACCATTCTCACTCATTCTCACTTATTATCACTCACTCTGATTCACACATTTTCACTCATTCACACTCACTCTCCCTCAAATTCACTCTTTATCTGATTCAATCATACTTTTTCACTCACATTGATTCTTACAATCTCTAACACTCTTTCACACTTAATTCTCACTCACATGCAGTCACTCTTACTCTGACTCACTCTGACTCACTCATACTTATTGACAGTCAATGTCACACATTATCACTCACTACCCATCACTAACTTTAACTCATTTTCACTTACACACACATACAAACACACTCACACATACACATGCTTTCTTTCAAATAAGCATACTCTCACCCACAAGCATGGCCGCAACATAGATTTAAACTAATTTTTCACTACATCAGCTGTCATTCCAGCTAATTGTACTACATTTTTATCACAATAATAGTGAATAAAATAATATATCATTCACAATTATTGTAATAAAACGTTTTCAGAAAACAAGGACAGTAAAGCACCAACTAATACCTATAAAGATAAACTGCCCCTGTGCTCCTGGCACTTATTTAGCCACCTCTGAGGCCAGTGGTCGCAAAGGTAGTGCCAGGGGTTGAAAAGAGCAAGTCACGGGTTGCAATTGGGACCCCTGGTGACCCCTAAATGACCTCCACGTTACTCCTCGACTGTTCAGAGATCTTTACTACTCTATTTACATTTTTAGGACGAACCTTTTGCAATACTTAGTTTCCTCAGTAAACTCTATGACCACTGCAGGGGAAACAACCGTTTCCACTTGTTTAACAAACTTAATACTATGAAATTCCACTCACTTGTGGGTTTGCCGCAGTCGTAACTGCTAGTTGTAGTCGGGAAAGTCTACTAAGAATGGATCTACGAATCAGAATTCAAACGTTATGGCCTAGATTCCCTTATTTCTGGTTCAACATTACATTCACGAAAGCGAACAGCTTTGCAAGATTAACTACTTGCACAGAGGCATCTTGGGACAAATACATTACTTAAATGATCTAGTGACTTTTGTGTATATTCACCCTGGTCTGAAGTAGGTAGTCAATATTAGGGCTGCCTAGTTGTCACTTGGATCTCAAGTAGTTGTATGTTCTCTATGGTTTGGATTGAGCTTATCCTGTTTTTGGGGGGGGGCACCAAAACTCAGAGATTTCCAGATACCTGTCTCCAGGGTGTGCAGTTTGAGGGTTCTCTTTGACTCAGTCTTTCTATGATTCCTACGAGGAAAAACTGAACTGTTTCTTATTTCTCAAAGACTTTTGTTAAATCATCTTTCCTCTTGTCTCGAAACGGAGAAGCCTCTGGTGGTCATTCCAACCCTGGCGGTCCATGACCGCCGGGTTGGAGGACCGCGGGAGCACCGCCGACAGGCCGGCGGTGCTCCAATGGGCATTCCGACCGCGGCGGTAAAGCCGCGGTCGGACCGGCAACACTGGCGGTCTCCCGCCAGTGTACCGCCGCCCATTGGAATCCTCCAAGGCGGCGCAGCTAGCTGCGCCGCCGAGGGGATTCCGACCCCCCCTACCGCCATCCAGTTCCCGGCGGTCCGCCCGCCGGGAACCGGATGGCGGTAGGGGGGGGTCGCGGGGCCCCTGGGGGCCCCTGCAGTGCCCATGCCACTGGCATGGGCACTGCAGGGGCCCCCGTAAGAGGGCCCCTAAATGTATTTCACTGTCTGCTGCGCAGACAGTGAAATACGCGACGGGTGCAACTGCACCCGTCGCACAGCTTCCACTCCGCCGGCTCGATTCCGAGCCGGCTTCATCGTGGAAGCCTCTTTCCCGCTGGGCTGGCGGGCGGCCTGAAGGCGGCCGCCCGCCAGCCCAGCGGGAAAGTCAGAATTACCGCCGCGGTCTTTCGACCACGGAACGGTAACCTGACGGCGGGACTTTGGCGGGCGGCCTCCGCCGCCCGCCAAGGTCAGAATGAGGGCCTCTGTGTAGGCAGTCATCTGTTCAGGCTTGGACAATAGTAATTCATACTTTCTTGGCCTTCCTCGTATTCCTTTGGTCAGGCTCCAAATAGTTCATAGCAGTATGTTCAGACTCATCATATGGCTCTACCGCCACAGTCCCATACCCTCACACTTAGTGGACCTTCAGTGACATCCTTTGGCAAAAGTGTTGGTTTCAATGCCTTGCGTATAGATCACCAATACATTGTAGCAACATCCCCTTCTTTCTCTGTAGCCACTTTAGTCAGTCATCCTTTGCAAAATCTACTCTCCTCTTTTTTGGATCTCTTCAGAGTTCTTTAATTATTTTTAGGTTCTCAGAGGCTACAGGGTGTTTTTTGGCTGTCTGCACCAAGCTTTGGAACTCCACCCGTATAGCTGTCTTACATGTAAGTTCCTTTTGGATGTTGCACCTATAGTTTGCCTGAAGGATGTAGTGCTTCCTCTGATCAGATCTAAAGACAACATACAGCAGCAATGATACTTAATGTGCATACACTCAATAATCTGATAGGTGGAATAAAAGAGTGGTGGATAGGGTAAAGTCATTTTAAATATGTGGGACAAACTGCCTAGTGTGACACAATATGGACTGAGCAAAGTACAAGAACTTACTCTAACCGAAACCTCTTCTCTGGAACATACCCTCTGCTTATCTCTTAAACTAACCACCTCTACCTTCTGATACACTACAGTGTAATCCTCTGTTGTCCACCTTTCCTTGGAAAGCCCAGTCTCTTACATACCCACCTTGTCATAAACCGGTAAAACTATTGTCTTCCTTATTTATTTATCAGTCTAGAGAAATTCTGAACCTAGGTACTGTTCAGAGGAGGAACAGCCTGCAGGTTCAGAGGTTCTGCTTATTTACTCATCAATCTAGAGGAATTCCAGATCTCCATTCTTCCTCTGAACCTGCAAGCTGTGCACCGGGGCATCACTGTCTTCATAATGTATCTGGTGGGATGTCTTGATAATGGATCTGGTGGGATGTCTTGATAATGGATCTGGTGGGATGTCATGATCACTAAACAATTATGTTAGATGTTCCTCCTGCAATCAGCGTTTGCAATCAAAGTTTATCACTGAAGGTCCTGGATCTCACATTTCTTAGAACTTTTATCTCCTTTTAACAAATGTCCTATCTGAGCTTATAAAAATGTTACTGCTGTTTTAATATGAATTAAAAATAAAAAGACTGCTTCTATATGTAAGTGTTGGAAACGGTCTCCCCTTCCGCATTCAGGTATCTAACCCTTCACTACTGAAGCACTATCTGTGGCATGCTTTCAAGCATGATAAAACTGCAAAAGAATGAATGAAATAACTATGTTCCAAATGTGATAAAGACCACACATGCAACTACAAGTTGATAAATAGCTTTATTGTGTACCTTAATGTTTTTTTCGCTAACAGAATGTGCTATAAAAATATTACAAAAAATAAACCAAGCACAAAAAATTGATGCCATATTGTAATGTAGGGAGCTGCTTCTTCGAATTTATTCACTGGGCAGCCGAGAAAGTTGAACCATAGGACCATTTAGAAGGTCAAATGCAGGCAAAATGAACAGGAGAAACTAATCTTAATTTCTGTAAACCTACAATCTCCCAGGACAAGTATTTAGGGATTTTTTGGAAGCTTTAATATTGTTTCTATATATTTAGGGTTTTTTCCAGCTTTTACTTTTCTGTACGGTGTCAGTCCTTTGTTAGTAGTCCATAATATATGGCACTGCTCATTCCTATAGGCAGCGCTCCAGCCCTCCCTTCCTGATTACCATTTCATTTTCTTTTTTTCACCCTTGAGACATCTCAATTAGAGAATATTTTCCATGGTGTTTATCACCACAGATCTACAATGTTGGTCTACAGGCACCATAAGTGGAGCATAAAATAAATGAGGAGACTTTGCTCCTCATGGAAGGCGGTGGCACCACCAGCATGCCTGTGTTATGTGATGAATGGACGGTAGAGAATGTCTTGCTGGGGTATAAGTCCTAGTTTTGTTGGAACTTTGGTGCACCTTTATTTAAAGACAAAGAAACAACAGCGAATGTGGCTAAATCCTAGCACTGATGTGTTAATCTAGATGCCAAGGGAGCGAAGGTGTTAATAAGCAAACAAAGGGCCATAACTTGAAATTGTACCTATGTCTCTTGAAAATACATAAATCCATTCTCCTTCTATTGTTATAGTTATAGGTTATTATACAGTGGAAGTTCAATGTTTGCATATGCTTTTTAAACAATACTTTTTTGTTTTGAATGATTTTACCTTCAGAGCAGCTAAAATAATTTATCAAAAATGTTATTCAGCTCGCTTTATTGTAGAGGTAAAATTCATTTAAACGCCAAATGTCTGCATGTTTTTAAACGGCTATCTTCTCTCAAGGCTTATGGGCATATCAAAATGGAAGCATCCCTCCTGCCTCTGTCACAAGTAAAACATTAAGGCTAACAGGTGTAGGCAGTGTTTAAGGTGATTCCAGCCCGTTGATGTGTGTTTAGAAAGTAGTGATGTACGGTAGCACGGCTGCCTCAACCCCACTCTTCTCAGTTCTGTAAAGAAAATACTCTATTGCTCTGAGAGGACAACCTGTTCTGCATTCAAAGACATGTGACTGTCAAGCATCCAGCTTTACTCCCTACCACCCATCAAGTCTAATTAGAAATGTACTGGATCTTCATTCACTATTGGAGATCCTGGAAATGATAAAGTCACAAATGTGCTACACCTCTCTCCCAATGCTCCCCCTCCAAACTCCCCAATTTATTCTGCCTTGCAGTCTGTCTGCCTATAGCTGTATTGCAACCCAATTTTCCTGTAACCTCAGGAAGAATAAGGCCCTCATTATGATCTCGGAGGTAAAGAGCGCCGAGATCAGTGCTGGCGGTCAACAGAAGACCGCCAGCGCGATGACCCCCCGCTGCTGGCCCAGCAGTGAAAAGGGCCTTAACATTGACTGCGGCCAATGTTGGTGTGCAGCGGGTGCCGCAGCACCTGTCGCGCATATTGCTGCCTGTAAATCGGGCTGTGACTTGCGCGACGGGGCACTGCATGGGGGCCCCGGAGCACCCCTCCCGCCAGCATTTTCCTGGCGGGGGAACCTGCCAGGGAAAGGCTGGAGGAAAAGGGATTATTATCCAGAGGGCAGGGCTGCCTGCAACTCTGCCCTGTCAGATAATGATTTCCGCCATCGTCAGGCTGCCTGTTGGCGGTCCCCTCAGCCTTCATTATTTGGCGGCTGAGCCCGCCATGCTAGTGGCAGTCATTACCTCCGCCACTGGCGTGGCGGGCTCAGCCGCCAGTGTTCATAATGAGGGCCTAAATTCACTGATAGGGCCAGTGCACGGACTTGTATCCTTGCACTGGCCCTAGTCACTAACACACTCGACGTTTTGCCATCCCAAATCCTTAGAGCAAGGGCAGCATTTGAGCTTTTAGGAGATATCTGCTGCCCAGTAACGGGGGCCCAGAAGGCGGTCATCTCCAATTGCATTACTCTAAATTCATCTCAGGCCCCTTGACCTGTATTGCAATTGCAAACTTGTTAATCCCAACACTCATGATATCTGAACATTTTAATACTTTCAAATGTGTCTAATTCGCACTTATCTGGACCATCCTGGTGACTACATTCATAAATCATTTACTCGTCTAAGCAGCGACAAAAAATCGAAAAATGACCTTATGTGGACCGCCTTAATGGCAAAGGAAAAGAGGAAGCTACAGCAGAAACTAGAAAAAACAACAGCCGTCCCGGGAAGAAACTAACATGGCTGATCAAAATGCTTGTAGAGTGTGCAACATTATGGAACCAGCCTGAGATAATCTAATTATCAAGCAAATTACCACACAGACAGCTGCAAGGTTTGCAGAGATTGTTACAAGTGTGCCGTAAATGGGCACAATTGATAGAATGATTGCGCAAGCATCCCGGGGGCAGGGGCTGCGTCGGCGCCATCCTCAGCAAAAACTGCCGTCAACAGTTGTTGTTTCCCTCATTTCACTAAATGGAACACGCGGCGGACGCTTCAGCAAACAGCAATTTAATACCACGGCACGCCTGAACTGCAGTCATCAGCACCGGCGCAAAGTCGGATTTCCAGCGTCTTCCTGGTTAATCAAGGCAATTGATCACTCTTTATTAAATAAAAACCTGTTTTCCACTCAACGATTCTGCATACTGCTGGGGAAAAAAGAAAGACTAATTAGTGGCTTTAATTTAAATTCAAGCATTACTAACTCATGTATTTAGAGAAACATTAAACACAGACGCCTGCAAATTCTCTTGCCTCGCGTTAGGCTTTGCATCCCTGCAATGGAGCTTGCCTGTCTATTACTCACCTGTTTAGGGCTCAAGGTGGGAGGAAGGGGATGTGGAGTGTCCAGAAATGAAGCGATGTCAGCCCATCATAAGACTGGGCAACATTCAGTTTCCTAAGGGAACCTGCGTATGCAGTCAGCAGTCAAAAACTGTTTCCTGTGGAGACATTTAGCATTAGTTAGGACTAGTCATCTGCGGTTTTCACTGTTTAAGCACATTAGTATTGCAGGATCCCATCCTCAATAGCAGCAAAGTTTTGATCAGTTAAGCACATTAAAGAAGCTGAAATAATGGTAGCACCCTTCTCGGCAGCATGAGGTTGGAATTGAGGTTCTTCATTACAGCTGATAGACGCATGTTAAACCATACTCTGAGATTTATTTACTGCTTTAATGACACCTAGTTCCTCCAGCCAGTCAAAAGGAAGACTATCACCCTGGGATCTTTAACTCTCAGGTTTCTATTTTACATCAATTCTGGCAGAAATAGCTCTCCTTCGTCCATTAGTACACATCTTTGTAATTGTAAAACTCTGACATAGTACTTAAGCACTTTAGGGCAAGTAGCATGCTGCTCCGGGCCACAAGATTAGAATTTTATAGTTAGTAGATATATATGTGTTTTTTGTATACATCAGTTGTGTTAGGTTTGTGTTCGTGATTTCTTGTGTGTCAGTAGAGTTTAGAGTAAGGATACAAAGTTAGGAATGGATTTAAAAGAGGAAGTAGTAAATCATATAAATATCCACATGTACATAAAAGGAGTAGTATTTACATGGTCTCGTGTACATTTAACCCCTCCCAGACATGCGAGTACCATCATGGTTCCCCTGGCCTTTCACTCCTTCTTACCCCCTTCCCACTCCCCTGCCCTAAATCATCAGGGGAAACACTGTTGGAGGATAATATGTCTGCAGTTTATTACAGTCAACGTACATGGTTCATAAAACATCACAGCTTGTGGCCATAGGTATGTTCCATTATGCAACAGCCCCTTTATCAACATTTATCCTGCCTGCTTGTTGCAGTGTTCCTGTGCAGCCTTGATCATTGGCCCCTGTTGCAGGTGTGTAGCTCCTGCCGGCGGCTAGGCTACTCTTCCTACCAACCTCTACGTGGGCGGCACTCAGACCTCGCAGGGGTGTAAGTACCATGCCCCCCCTAACGCTGTTCCTCTCTTTTGCCATGCCTGCTCTCCATGCCCCTGCCATGAGGCATCCCAGGGGCACTGTCAGAGCGGCTCTTCTTCTCAGGCTGCTTATTTTCAGTCTGGCTTTTGTGCTTTGCTCCACCACGCTGCCAGTAGTTTACCGATCGCTGGCAGCTACCCCTTTGTTGCTCTTATAAAAAAAAAAACTAGTTGTTCTAAGGCACCTACTATATGGAGCAAAAACATAGAAGCCCCAGGCTTTGGCCTTGCATACCTTTGCCATGCACATGTTTAATTTTCGCTGAGATGTTTCGAATGCCCCATGATCCCTTCCCCCTCTCCAGGTCACCTAGCTATCACCTCGGACCACAAAACATCTTCTAGGGGCATCAGCCTTGCCACTGCTGCAACCCCGGATACCATAGGCCCCAGAAGATCCTTCCTTTAGAGGCAAACCAAGTAATTGCCCTCTAGATGTATGAGTACGGTGTCTGTCTTCCCTTTCTGAAGTAACAAACTCGATCTGGAGGGCAGTAGCTGGTCCCATCGCATTCCTGGTTGCCCCTGCCATATCACCTCTGTGTTACCCAAACAGATTTCTTTGTAATCCTTCCTCGTCATGGCCCACCTCTGCACCCATGTGATAGCAGACTTCCCCAGGATCCATACTCTGTGCTTGCCACCCAGAGGACCTGTTGTGGAAGAAGCAAGACTCAGAGAATTGCTGGTTGTAAGAACCCCTTTAAGTCTCTTTATCCCTTCATCCCGAGGTGTTGGCACCCACTGTTGTGGCTGCTTCTATATGAAACATGTGGGACCCATATCAGTTTGGGGGGAGCCCTGCCTTCCTCAATGCCAACTTCAGCACTACGATGAAGTGGGTGCAGCTTAAGGATGATCTGTCTGCATCCCTAAAAATTGGTTGGTCTACTTGTATTCTTTGCTTAAGGTATTCCCGCATGTTGCAAACTGGACAGCACTCGCTGTCCTCTAGGCAGTAGAGGTGAAAGTATTCCCCTTTTGCCTCTTGGTCTGTCTTTGACCATCCCAGGTGGAAAATCATGTAGCTGTTCACTAGGTGCACATCCTTCCCCCAGAGGCACGCCACCCCTGCGTTCAACCAGTTCACTAATGCATTACACCCTGATAGATGCCAGCGCACAGGCTGCTTTAAACAATACTTCCTCATGCCCCAGTCTGCAAACCTGGCCGATCCCTGTGAGGAGCTGCTTTAATGCTGAAAAATCAATAGAACGCCTCTCATCTACCTTTTTTGCCGGCACCTCCCCCCATCCTTTCATGGCCGCTCTACAATAAAATTAGATGGCTGGAACCCTGCTCGTGGTTAGTTTTGCATAGTAAGATATCACATGAAGGCAAGCCTGTGCCTAGGACTTGGTCTTACTGCCTGGTAATGCCCAGTGGATGAAGCCCAGAATATTTGTATTATTTACTCTGTCCTCCCCTGGGGCACTAGTAACAACTTAGAAGACCTCCCAGCACTTACGGTACCTTGCTGCCGTTCTGGGGGCTAGCACATTGTCCACCAGCATCTTCAGATCTGGTCCGCAATTTCCCAAAGGTGCTCGGGCACTGGTGTCATCTGTCGGTCTGCATGTGGCACCAGCTCTCTGAACCTCTGCCATTGGAAGTGAGAAAGTAAGTCAGCTACTGCATTGTCACAACCTGTCTATGTCTGGCGCTCACTGCTATGTTTGCTTTTAGCTGACAAACCACTAGCTGCCTCAACAGCCATACCACTACGGGGCACTTTGCTGTTCCTAAGTTCAAGGCCCGTACCACTGCGTGGTTGTTTGACCACAACCTAATCTGTCTGTTGGCTAACCTGTCCCCCCATATGATAAAGGCAACCAGGATTGGGAAGAGTTCGAGCACTGTTATGTTTCTTGTTACGCCTGTTCTGTGCCAGAGTTTCAGCCAATCAAGGCCTCACCTCTCGCAGCATCTATAAAGAGGTCCAGCTGCTCTGCCATCACCCATGCTGCTCTCCACATCACTGTCCCATTGAAGCTGGAAAGGAAGCATAACCACTGCTTCAAGTCCTTTTGCACTCTTTCCATCAACTGAACTCTGTGATGCTTCTGTCCCAAGCTCCTCAATAGCTATGCTAGGTGCCTGGGGAAGGACCTGCCCACCAGGTTCACCCTGTTTGCAAAATTGAGCCTACCTAATAGCTTCTGCAGTTCTTTTAATGTGGCCTTCTTCCTTGCTAGCAGTGACCTTATGCTGTGCATGAGCTCCACTACCTTAGCCTGGGGGAGTCTGCACTCCCCCTCCACCATGTCGAGCTCCATCCCCAGGAAGGACAGGCAGCTGGCCGGCCCTTTGGGTTTTTTGGCAGCCAAAGGCACCCCCAGCTCCCCAGGCAGGTCTGTGAAGGACTGAAGTAGCTCCTCACACTTGGCGGCGCCAACTTTACCAATAAATACGAAGTCATTCAGGCAGTGGGTGCACCCCCCCTGACTTACATTGTATTAACCGTTCACATTCTAAGACGGTGCTAAATGCCTCAAAATAGGCGCAGGAGATGGCACATCCAATGGGCAGGTATTTGACAAAGTACTATGCATCTCTCAGCTGGAACCCCTGTATATGGTAACTGGACGGCTGAATTTACAGAAGGTGAAAAACTAATTCAATATCTGTTTTTGCCAAGAGTGTCCCCCTTTCCTGCTGCCTTAATCAGATCAATGGCATCATCCACTGTTCGTTAGAAACTAAACACTCAGTCTGGTCAATGCCATAATTCACAGATAAACTCGGGGGTAGGACAAGTGGTGAATGAGTCTGTCCTTCTCTGGCTCTTTTTTTGGCACCAAACCCAGGAGGGAGATCAGGAACTTGTCAAGTGGGGGGCTCAGGAAAGGGGCCTGCTAACCTCCCATGGTCAACTTCTTTCTTCACTTTGTGCTCTGTTACTGTAGGGTTGTCCCTTACTGATTTCAGATTCTGACCAGTGTGAGGAGACTGGCTGTCCTAGTAAGGGATGACAAAGCCAGTGCTAAATCCCCTATTAACATCTGGCCTTCTGCTTGTATGAGGTACCTGTTCAATAACAGTGTGATCAAGACCATATGTATTGGGGTTGGCAAGGGTGTTGCAGGTTCCTGAATACCTCCACCCTGTGATCCTGTGTTACATTGCTATTTTCTGCTGCCACTCATCTTGGCCATCGCCTGATGTTCTCTTGTAGTCCATTGCTGGTTGGGCACCCCCGCAGTTGCTGCAGATGTATCTAAATCTGCAGGACTGCCCCCTTTTGCATTCATCTTTCTCGTACTTCCAACACGTGTGCTCAATTTTTTTCCCCTGTACCCTCTTGATTAGGTTCTTTGCTTGCCACCTTGTCAAAAGCCCTTAATCTTCCCTTTGTTGTGCAAAAGCTATGCTCTGTTGAGTTCACTACCTCTCTGGCCACCACCATATGGTTGGTGAAGCATTCTACATCCTGATGATTCCATTCCATGACTGGCAATGTCTGCATTTTTTCCCTGAACCCCTTGCAGTAGCACAACCCGGCATCCCCTTGGTATTTTAGCTGAGCTTTGTGCACTTTTTGTTCATGTAGGAACAGTGCTGCAGCACTCGCCTAAAATTTCTCTATGAACACACCTGCCAAGGTCCTAAATGCTCTCAGCCAGTTCTGTATGGACCTTTCTACCCTCGGTCTGTGTCTGTCCTTTCTTTACTCCTCTTTCTTATCATGCGTAGTCAAGTCTAAACCTGCCTGACACACCTCTAAGAGTGAAAAACCATCAGTGAACTCCCTGTGCCATATCCTTTCTTTAACTGCTAATTGTATAAGGTTGACCAGACCTATCTCCCTCTCTGTCATGGGGGGTCCCTGGGGTAGGGCCTAATATATTCACTTGCTGGCTTGCCTGTTCCTGTCCTGCCCATCCACTCCCTTAGTTGGGTTGGTCTCTTTTTGTGAGGTGCTGCTGCTAGGAGATGTTTGGTCCAGGTCGGTGGCCCCTTCCCTGATCTCCCCTTTCCCAATTGTCACATTGCTCTGCTTTTGAGGGGCAGCACCCCCTTCATTTTTGTTTGGGTCTGCCCCTCTCCCCTGGGCCTTGTGACTTCTCGCCCCGCCTTGGTTGTCCTGATGACCCCCATGCTGCTCTCTGGCTCTGCCATAGGTTCACGCCCAGCCAGAAAATAACGGGGTAATTGGATGAGAGATGGGACCCTGAACCCAGCCACAGCCAATAAGGAGAATCCATATATGGTGGTAGGGCCTATGCTTGCTGGGGCCATGCCCCAGCCCCCTTTTGCGATGTTTTCCCAGGATTCACCTGGCCCTGACCCTGCTAGCCCTGCATCCCTAGCTCGCCTTGCTGATTGAAGTTCCAAATTCCAAACTGGCTATGCCCTCATCGCCACCCCACACTGTTGCGCTGCATGGGCGGCATCTGCTGCATGTCCCCCCAATGACAAGCGCTTGCTGCTACTGTACAAGTACGACTGCTCTGCTGCTCAAGGATCAGCCACAGCAGCTGCTGCTATACAGGCTCCAGTCGCCACTTGCTGCTCTTCCTCTCCCCTTCTCTTTTCTCAGAATAGTCCCTTTTGTCACTTGATTGAGGTGTGGGGCCCTCCTCACCTGGGCCCTGCTGCAGCATGACCCCGCTCATGTGGGTCTCAATTTTCTCGGGCTCCGGCCTCCACTTTGACCTAGACCCTGCACTGACCTTGCAGGAGGTGCCGTTCTGGATGCAGTCCCCCTGCTGTTGGGTTTTGGGGCAAGGCGCAGGACTCCTTGGTGTGACCCCGCTTGGCCCCCGCTTGCATCTCCTGGCCACTTTGCATCTCCTTGGCGCGCCTGCACCCATCGCCTCCTTCACCTGGTGGTTGGCCCATTCTTTGCCCTGCCATACCACAAGTTGCCTTGCTTTCTCTAGCATCACTTCCAAATCGTTAGCCAGATCAGGGTAAGTGTTGCTGAGTGCGATGGTGTAGGAAGTTGGCTCTGTATATACTAACTCAAAGTGAGAGGTAGTGTGCACAGAGTCCAAGGGTTCCCCTTAGAGGTTGATAGTGGCAAAACTAGATAATACTAATGCTCTGTTTTGTGGTAGTGTGGTCGAGTAGTAGACTTATCAGAGGGTAGTGTTAAGCATTTGTTGTACACACACAGGAAATAAATGAGGAACACACACTCAAAGACTTAACTCCAGGCCAATAGTTTCTATGTAGAAAAATATATTTTTTACATTTATTTTAGATCCACAAGATTCAAGATTTGAGGTAACTACATAAAATGCAAGGTACTTCACACAGGTAAGTATAGAACTTTGATTCAAAGCAGTAGTACACACAGTTTTAGTTAAAATGGCAATAAGCTATTTTAAAAGTGGAAACTGCAAAAATCAACAGTTCCTGGGGAGGTACGTTTGGTTAGGTTTCTCAGGTAAGTAAAGCACTTACATGGTCAGTCTCCTGGGCATAGGCAGCCCACCGTTGGGGGCTCACGGCAACCCCAAAGACACCGCACCAGCAACACAGGGCCGGTCAGGTGCAGAGGTCAAAGGAGGGCGCAAAACACATAGGTGCCTATGAAGAACAGGGGCGCTCCGGTTCCAGTCTGCTAGCAGGTAAGTACCCGCATCCTGGGGGAGCAGACCAGGGAGGTTTTGTAGAGCACTGGGGGGACACAAACAGGCACACAAAACACACCCTCAGCGGCACAGGGGCGGCCGGGTGTAGTGTGCAAAGTAGGCGTCAGGGTTGCTGTTGAAAGCAATGGAGAGACACGGGGGTCACTTAGGCAATGCAGGCAGGGAACAGGGGGACTTCTCGGGCCAGCCACTGACTGGGCTAGGAAGAGGGCCGCCTGCTGGTCAGTCCTGCACTGGAAGATGGTTCCTCTTGGTCCTGGGGGCTGCGGGTGCAGTGCTTGGTCCAGGCATTCGGTTCCTTGTTACCAGGCAGTCGCGGTCAGGGGGGCCTCTGAATCCTCTCTGCAGGCGTCGCTGTCAGGGTGCAGGGGGATCGACTCAGGTTACCCACGTCATCATAGTTGCCTGAGAGTCCTCTCTGCAGTGTTAGTTCTCCTGAACTCGAGCCGGGGGCGTCTGGTGCAGAGTGACAAGCCTCACACTTCCAGCGGGAAGAGAGAGTTCTTTGAAAGTTTCTTTAAAGTTGCAAAGTTGTTGCAGTTTTTGAACAGTCCTGCTGTTTTCTGGAGTTTCTTGGTCCTTCGGGTTCAGGGCAGTCCTCTGAGTCCTCAGAGGTCGCTGGTCCCTGTTGGATGCATTGCTGTGCAGGTTCTTTTAGTCTGGAGACAGGCCGGTGGGCTGGGGCCAAGTCAGTTGTCATCTCCATCGTCTCTGCGGGGCTTTCAGGTCAGCAGTACTTCTTGTTGTTGTAGATTGCAGGAATCTCATTTCCTGGGTTCAGGGTCGCCCCTAAATACTAAATATAGGGGTGTGTTTAGTTCTGGGGGGCAGTAGCCAATGGCTAAACCCTCTTTGTGCCTCCTACCTTAGGGGGGCACATCCCTTTAACTATTGTGGGAATCCTCCAAACTCAAGATGGAGAATTTCTTAAGGCAGGGGTCACCTCAGCTCAGGGCACCTTAGGGACTGTCCTGACTGGTGGGTGACTCCTCCTTGTTTTCCTCATTATCTCTTCCAGCCTTGCCAACAAAAGTGGGGACAGTGGCCGAGGGGCGGGCATCTCCACTAGCTGGGAAGCCCTGGGGTGCTGTAATAAAAGGCATGAGCCTTTGGGGCTCACTGCCAGGTGTTACAGTTCCTGCATGGGGAGATGAGAAGCACCTCCACCCAGTACAGGCTTTGTTCCTGGCCACAGAGTGACAAAGGCACTCACCCCATGTGGCCAGAAACTCGTCTGGTTGTAATAGGCTGGCAGAAACTGGTCTGCCGAGCACTAGGAGTCGGACTGGTATTCAGGGAGCATCTCTAAGATGCCCTCTGGGTGTATTTTACAATAAATCCCACACTGGCATCAGTGTGCATTTATTGTGCTGAGAAGTTTGATACCAAACTTCCCAGATTTCAGTGTAGCCATTATGGAACTGTGGAGTTCGTAATTAACAGACTCCCAGACCATTTACTCTTTATGGCTACCCTGCACTTACAATGTCTAAGGTTTTGCTTAGACACTGTAGGGGCATAGTGCTCATGCACCTATGCCCTCACTTGTGGTATAATGCACCCTGCCTTAGGGCTGTAAGGCCTGCTAGAGGGGTGACTTACCTATGCCACAGGCAGTGAGAGGTGGGCATGGCATTCTAAGGGGAGTGCCATGTCGACTTAGTCATTGTCTCCCCACCAGCACACTCAAGTTGTGAGGCAGTGTGCATGTGCTGAGTGAGGGGTCCCCATGGTGGCATAAGACATGCTGCAGCCCTTAGAGACATTCCCTGGCAACAGGGCCCTTGGTACCAGGGGTACCATTTACAAGGGACATATCTGTGTGCCAGGGCTGTGCCAATTGTGGGAACAAAGGTACAGTTTAGGGAAAGAACACTGTGCTGGGGCCTGGTTAGCGGGGTCCCAGTGCACTTTCAATCATAACTGGCATCAACAAAAGTCAAAAAGTCAGGGGGTAACCATGCCAAGGAAGGCATTGCCTTACTCCCCTCCCCCAAACAAAAGAGGATGAGACTAGCCTTTCTCAAGAGAGTCTTCATTTTCTAAGTGGAAGTACCTGGAAAGGCCATCATCATTTGTTTGGCACAGGACTGCTCCTATCCCATGCTCAGAGGCATCAGTCTGCACTATGAACTGCTTAGAATAATCTGGAGCTTTCAAAACTGGTGCGGTACACATAGCTTGCTTCAGGGTGTCAAAGGCCTTTTGACAGTCCACGGTCCAGTTCACTTTCTTGTCATTTTCTCAGAGGTCAGGTCTGTGAGGGGTGTCACTATTGATCCATACCCCTTCACAAACCTCCTATAGTACTCAGTCAAGCCAAGGAATGCCCTGACTTGAGTCTGGGTTTTTGGAGCTACCCAGTCCAGAATAGTCTGGATCTTGGGTTGGAGTGGCTGAACTTGGCCTCCACCTACAAGGTGTCCCAAGTAAACCACAGGCCTGCTTCTTGCAGGGCCTGCAAAACCTTCTTCAGATGGACCAAGTGATCCTGCAAGTTGGAGCTAAAGGCAGCAATATTGTGAGAAGGTAGCCTCTTTCTAGCCTTGTTACCCCCACTTTTGGCCTGTTTGTGAGTGTATGTCAGGGTGTTTGTCACTGTTTTCACTGTCTCACTGGGAACCTGATAGCCAGGCCTCAGTGCTCATAGTGAAAACACCATGTTTTCAGTATGGTTGTTATGTGTCACTGGGATCCTGCTGGTCAGGACCCCAGTGCTCATAGGTTTGTGGCCTATATGTATGTGTCACTGGGACCCTGTCACACAGGACCCCAGTGCTCATAGGTGTGCATGTATGTGTTCCCTGTGTGGTGCCTAACTGTCTCACTGAGGCTCTGCTAACCAGAACCTCAGTGGTTATGCTCTCTCATTACTTCCAAATTGTCACTGACAGGCTAGTGACCATTTTTACCAATTTACATTGGCTTACTGGAACACCCTTATAATTCCCTAGTATATGGTACTGAGGTACCCAGGGTATTGGGGTTCCAGGAGATCCCTATGGGCTGCAGCATTTCTTTTGCCACCCATAGGGAGCTCTGACAATTCTTACACAGGCCTGCCACTGCAGCCTGAGTGAAATAGCGTCCACGTTATTTCACAGCCATTTTACACTGCACTTAAGTAACTTATAAGTCACCTATATGTCTAACCTTTACCTGGTAAAGGTTAGGTGCAAAGTTACTTAGTGTGAGGGCACCCTGGCACTAGCCAAGGTGCCCCCACATTGTTCAGAGCCAATTCACTGAACTTTGTGAGTGCGGGGACACCATTACACGCGTGCACTACATATAGGTCACTACCTATATGTAGCTTCACCATGGTAACTCCGAATATGGCCATGTAACATGTCTATGATCATGGAATTGCCCCCTCTATGCCATCCTGGCATTGTTGGTACAATTCCATGATCCCAGTGGTCTGTAGCACAGACCCTGGTACTGCCAGACTGCCCTTCCTGGGGTTTCACTGAAGCTGCTGCTGCTGCCAACCCCTCAGACAGGCAGCTGCCCTCCTGGGGTCCAGCCAGGCCTGGCCCAGGATGGCAGAACAAAGAACTTCCTCTGAGAGAGGGTGTGACACCCTCTCCCTTTGGAAAATGGTGTGAAGGCAGGGGAGGAGTAGCCTCCCCCAGCCTCTGGAAATGCTTTGTTGGGCACAGATGTGCCCAATTCTGCATAAGCCAGTCTACACCGGTTCAGGGACCCCTTAGCCCCTGCTCTGGCGCGAAACTGGACAAAGGAAAGGGGAGTGACCACTCCCCTGACCTGCACCTCCCCTGGGAGGTGTCCAGAGCTCCTCCAGTGTGCTCCAGACCTCTGCCATCTTGGAAACAGAGGTGCTGCTGGCACACTGGACTGCTCTGAGTGGCCAGTGCCACCAGGTGACGTCAGAGACTCCTGCTGATAGGCTCCTTCAGGTGTTAGTAGCCTTTCCTCTCTCCTAGGTAGCCAAACCCTCTTTTCTGGCTATTTAGGGTCTCTGTCTCTGGGGAAACTTTAGATAACGAATGCATGAGCTCAGCCGAGTTCCTCTGCATCTCCCTCTTCACCTTCTGATAAGGAATCGACCGCTGACCGCGCTGGAAGCCTGCAAACCTGCAACATAGTAGCAAAGACGACTACTGCAACTCTGTAACGCTGATCCTGCCGCCTTCTCGACTGTTTTCCTGCTTGTGCATGCTGTGGGGGTAGTCTGCCTCCTCTCTGCACCAGAAGCTCCGAAGAAATCTCCCGTGGGTCGACGGAATCTTCCCCCTGCAACCGCAGGCACCAAAAAGCTGCATTACCGGTCCCTTGGGTCTCCTCTCAGCACGATGAGCGAGGTCCCTCGAAGCCAGCGACACCGTCCAAGTGACCCCCACAGTCCAGTGACTCTTCAGCCCAAGTTTGGTGGAGGTAAGTCCTTGCCTCACCTCGCTGGGCTGCATTGCTGGGAACCGCGACTTTGCAAGCTACTCCGGCCCCTGTGCACTTCCGGCGGAAATCCTTCGTGCACAGGCAAGCCTGGGTCCACGGCACGCTAACCTGCATTGCACGACTTTCTAAGTTGGTCTCCGGCGACGTGGGACTCCTTTGTGCAACTTCGGCGAGCACCGTTTCACGCATCCTTGTAGTGCCTGGTTCTGGCACTTCTCCGGGTGCTACCTGCTTCAGTGAGGGCTCTTTGTCTTGCTCGACGTCCCCTCTATCTGCAGGTCCAATTTGCGACCTCCTGGTCCCCCCTGGGCCCCAGCAGCGTCCAAAAACGCCAAACGCATGATTTGCGTGTAGCAAGGCTTGTTGGCGTCCATCCGGCGGGAAAACACTTCTGCACGACTCTCCAAGGCGTGCGGGATCCATCCTCCAAAGGGGAAGTCTCTAGCCCTTGTCGTTCCTGCAGTATTCACAGTTCTTCAGCCTAGTAAGAGCTTCTTTGCACCAACCGCTGGCATTTCTTGGGCATCTGCCCATCTCCGAGTTGCTTGTGACTTTTGGACTTGGTCCCCTTGTTCCACAGGTACCCTCAGTCAGGAATCCATCGTTGTTGCATTGCTGATTTGTGTTTTCCTTGCATTTTCCCTCTAACACGACTATTTTGTCCTTAGGGGAACTTTAGTGCACTTTGCACTCACTTTTCAGGGTCTTGGGGAGGGTTATTTTTCTAACTCTCACTATTTTCTAATAGTCCCAGCGACCCTCTACAAGGTCACATAGGTTTGGGGTCCATTCGTGGTTCGCATTCCACTTTTGGAGTATATGGTTTGGGTTGCCCCTATCCCTATGTTTCCCCATTGCATCCTATTGTAACTATACATTGTTTGCACTGTTTTCTAAGACTATACTGCATATTTTTGCTATTGTGTATATATATCTTGTGTATATTTCCTATCCCCTCACTGAGGGTACACTCTAAGATACTTTGGCATATTGTCATAAAAATAAAGTACCTTTATTTTTAGTATAACTGTGTATTGTGTTTTCTTATGATATTGTGCATATGACACTAAGTGGTACTGTAGTAGCTTCACACGTCTCCTAGTTCAGCCTAAGCTGCTCTGCTAAGCTACCATTATCTATCAGCCTAAGCTGCTAGACACCCTATACACTAATAAGGGATAACTGGGCCTGGTGCAAGGTGCAAGTACCCCTTGGTACTCACTACAAGCCAGTCCAGCCTCCTACATTGGTTGTGCAGTGGTGGGATAAGTGCTTGAGACTACTTACCACTCTTGTCATTGTACTTTTCATAAGAGAAAAATATACAAAACAAGGTCAGTGTATATACACATAGCCAAAAAGTTTTGCATTTCCTCTTTTCACTCTTTTCTAAGTGCTGAAAAGTACTTCTAAACTTTCAAAAAGTTCTTAAAAGTTTAAAAAGTTTTTTTCTTTCTTTCCAAAAAGTTCTGAAAACTTTTTTCTCTTTTTCTATCACTTTAACTCTCTCTAAAAAATGTCTGGCACAGGAAAAATTGTTGAACTGTCCAAACTTGCATATGATCACCTTAGCTGGAAAGGAGCAAGGAGTCTCTGCATAGAGAGAGGTTTGAGTGTAGGGAAGAATCCTTCTTTAGAACTGTTAATTAATATGCTTAGAGTACAGGATAAGGCCATAAGTGCCCAATCTGTAGAAAAAGTAGCTAATGGTTCTCAATCTGATCCAGGGACTCCCCCAGGAAAAGGTTCAGGAAAGAAACTTCTCAGCCTACCCATTACTAGACAGTCTAGCATAGTTGGTACAGAGGTTGAATCACACCATACTAATGGTGTGCTCTCACATTATACTGGTAGCCAAGCTGTTAGGGTGCCCTCTGTAAGGGACAGGTCTCCTTCTGTTCATTCCCATCATACCTCTGTATCTAGAAATGTCCCTCCCACCCACCCTGATGACAGATTGTTAGAAAGGGAACTCAATAGATTGAGAGTGGAACAAACCAGACTGAAGCTCAAGAAGCAACAGCTGGATTTGGATAGACAGTCTTTAGAATTAGAGAAGGAAAGACAGAAGTTGGGTTTAGATACCCATGGTGGCAGCAGCAGTATTCCCCATAGTCATCCTGCAAAAGAGCATGATTCCAGGAATTTGCACAAGATAGTTCCCCCTTATAAGGAGGGGGATGACATTAACAAGTGGTTTGCTGCACTTGAGAGGGCCTGTGTTGTACAGGATGTCCCTCAAAGGCAGTGGGCTGCTATCCTATGGCTATCATTTAGTGGAAAAGGTAGGGATAGGCTCCTTACTGTGAAAGAAAATGATGCCAATAATTTTACAGTTCTTAAGAATGCACTCCTGGATGGTTATGGCTTAACCACTGAACAGTACAGGATAAAGTTCAGAGAGACCAAAAAGGAGTCTTCACAAGACTGGGTTGATTTCATTGACCATTCAGTGAAGGCCTTGGAGGGGTGGTTACATGGCAGTAAAGTTACTGATTATGAAAGCCTGTATAACACAATCCTGAGAGAGCATATACTTAATAATTGTGTGTCTGATTTGTTGCACCAGTACCTGGTAGACTCTGATCTGACCTCTCCCCAAGAATTGGGAAAGAAGGCAGACAAATGGGTCAGAACAAGGGTGAACAGAAAAGTTCATACAGGGGGTGACAAAGATGGCAATAAGAAGAAAGATGGTGAAAAATCTCAAGATAAGCATGGGGATAAGGGTAAAACCAAAGATCCCACTTCAAATCTTAAACACTCTTCAGAGGGTGGGGATAAAACAAATTCTTCCTCTTCTTCCCAACCTGCACACATTAAAAAGCCTTGGTGCTTTGTGTGTAAAAATAGAGGCCATAGGCCAGGGGATAAGTCCTGTCCAGGTAAACCCCCTGAGCCTACCACCACTAATACATCAAGCTCTAGTGCCCCTAGCAGTAGTGGTACTAGTGGTGGGACTGCTGGCAACAGTCAAGCAAAGGGTGTAGTTGGGTTCACTTATGGGTCCATAGTGGAAACTGATGTCATCAGTCCCAAGACAGTTTCTGTCACACCTAGTGGCACTGGCCTTGCCACACTGGCTGCTTGTCCCCTTACAATGGATAAGTACAGGCAGACAGTTACAATAAATGGTGTTGAGGCCTTGGCCTACAGGGACACAGGTGCCAGTTTCACTTTGGTGACTGAAAACCTAGTGCACCCGGATCAACACATCATTGGACAACAGTATAAGATTATTGATGTCCATAACTCCACTAAGTTTCTTCCCTTAGCTATAATTCAGTTTAGTTGGGGTGGAGTTACTGGCCCTAAGCAGGTGGTGGTATCACCTAGCTTACCTGTAGACTGTCTCTTAGGTAATGACCTAGAGGCCTCAGGTTGGGCTGATGTAGAGTTTTATGCCCATGCAGCCATGCTGGGCATCCCTGAGGAATTGTTCCCTCTCATTTCTACTGAAATGAAAAAGCAAAGGAGAGAAGGCCTGAAAACTCAGGATCCCTCTCCATCAACAGGTAAAAAGGGTATCACAGTATCCCCTAACCACCCTACCATTCAGGATACCATTCCTGTGGTGGGAGAAACCTCTCCTGGGGTGGCACCTGTTCCAAGGGAATTATCAGTTGGCAAAACTGTACTCCCTGAGGTGGAAGTACCTCTCTGTGGGATAACTAACATTGGTGAGAAAAAGAGCACCATTTTAGTTAACATGGAGCATCCCTCCAACCCTCCCAGAGAAACTTTAGTGCAGAAACCCTGCACTGCCTCACAACACTTAGGACAGCATCCCTGCCCTAGTGTGGAGCTGATAGGACAGCATCCCTGCCCTGCTCCAACCCAAGAGAAACAGCATCCCTGTTCTCTCTTCCAGCCATATGGACAAAGTTTTTGCCCAGCTATGGCTTTTCTGAGACAGCATCCCTGTCTGGCATTTCCATCACTACAAATAGGTTCAGTGAACAATTCCCACTGCTCTAAACTAAAACTTACTGATAGAAACTCTGAAAATACATCTTCACATTGTTGCTTAGCTAAAAAACTTCAAACAGGGTGGTTTACATCCCCACAGGGAAGTAACCATATAGTGGATGATAAACGGAGTAACCAGTCTATTGCAGAGCTACTCTCTACTTATCACCACTTAGACAATAAAGTCTCAACTGGCCAAGGTTAGCCTTATTGTCCTTCGTTTGGGGGGGGGTTGTGTGAGAAGGTAGCCTCTTTCTAGCCTTGTTACCCCCACTTTTGGCCTGTTTGTGAGTGTATGTCAGGGTGTTTGTCACTGTTTTCACTGTCTCACTGGGAACCTGATAGCCAGGCCTCAGTGCTCATAGTGAAAACACCATGTTTTCAGTATGGTTGTTATGTGTCACTGGGATCCTGCTGGTCAGGACCCCAGTGCTCATAGGTTTGTGGCCTATATGTATGTGTCACTGGGACCCTGCCACACAGGACCCCAGTGCTCATAGGTGTGCATGTATGTGTTCCCTGTGTGGTGCCTAACTGTCTCACTGAGGCTCTGCTAACCAGAACCTCAGTGGTTATGCTCTCTCATTACTTCCAAATTGTCACTGACAGGCTAGTGACCATTTTTACCAATTTACATTGGCTTACTGGAACACCCTTATAATTCCCTAGTATATGGTACTGAGGTACCCAGGGTATTGGGGTTCCAGGAGATCCCTATGGGCTGCAGCATTTCTTTTGCCACCCATAGGGAGCTCTGACAATTCTTACACAGGCCTGCCACTGCAGCCTGAGTGAAATAGCGTCCACGTTATTTCACAGCCATTTTACACTGCACTTAAGTAACTTATAAGTCACCTATATGTCTAACCTTTACCTGGTAAAGGTTAGGTGCAAAGTTACTTAGTGTGAGGGCACCCTGGCACTAGCCAAGGTGCCCCCACATTGTTCAGAGCCAATTCACTGAACTTTGTGAGTGCGGGGACACCATTACACGCGTGCACTACATATAGGTCACTACCTATATGTAGCTTCACCATGGTAACTCCGAATATGGCCATGTAACATGTCTATGATCATGGAATTGCCCCCTCTATGCCATCCTGGCATTGTTGGTACAATTCCATGATCCCAGTGGTCTGTAGCACAGACCCTGGTACTGCCAGACTGCCCTTCCTAGGGTTTCACTGCAGCTGCTGCTGCTGCCAACCCCTCAGACAGGCAGCTGCCCTCCTGGGGTCCAGCCAGGCCTGGCCCAGGATGGCAGAACAAAGAACTTCCTCTGAGAGAGGGTGTGACACCCTCTCCCTTTGGAAAATGGTGTGAAGGCAGGGGAGGAGTAGCCTCCCCCAGCCTCTGGAAATGCTTTGTTGGGCACAGATGTGCCCAATTCTGCATAAGCCAGTCTACACCGGTTCAGGGACCCCTTAGCCCCTGCTCTGGCGCGAAACTGGACAAAGGAAAGGGGAGTGACCACTCCCCTGACCTGCACCTCCCCTGGGAGGTGTCCAGAGCTCCTCCAGTGTGCTCCAGACCTCTGCCATCTTGGAAACAGAGGTGCTGCTGGCACACTGGACTGCTCTGAGTGGCCAGTGCCACCAGGTGACGTCAGAGACTCCTGCTGATAGGCTCCTTCAGGTGTTAGTAGCCTTTCCTCTCTCCTAGGTAGCCAAACCCTCTTTTCTGGCTATTTAGGGTCTCTGTCTCTGGGGAAACTTTAGATAACGAATGCATGAGCTCAGCCGAGTTCCTCTGCATCTCCCTCTTCACCTTCTGATAAGGAATCGACCGCTGACCGCGCTGGAAGCCTGCAAACCTGCAACATAGTAGCAAAGACGACTACTGCAACTCTGTAACGCTGATCCTGCCGCCTTCTCGACTGTTTTCCTGCTTGTGCATGCTGTGGGGGTAGTCTGCCTCCTCTCTGCACCAGAAGCTCCGAAGAAATCTCCCGTGGGTCGACGGAATCTTCCCCCTGCAACCGCAGGCACCAAAAAGCTGCATTACCGGTCCCTTGGGTCTCCTCTCAGCACGACGAGAGAGGTCCCTCGAATCCAGCGACACCGTCCAAGTGACCCCCACAGTCCAGTGACTCTTCAGCCCAAGTTTGGTGGAGGTAAGTCCTTGCCTCACCTCGCTGGGCTGCATTGCTGGGAACCACGACTTTGCAAGCTACTCCGGCCCCTGTGCACTTCCGGCGGAAATCCTTCGTGCACAGCCAAGCCTGGGTCCACGGCACAGTAACCTGCATTGCACGACTTTCTAAGTTGGTCTCCGGCGACGTGGGACTCCTTTGTGCAACTTCGGCGAGCACCGTTTCACGCATCCTCGTAGTGCCTGTTTCTGGCACTTCTCCGGATGCTACCTGCTTCAGTGAGGGCTCTTTGTCTTGCTCGACGTCCCCTCTCTCTGCAGGTCCAATTTGCGACCTCCTGGTCCCCCCTGGGCCCCAGCAGCGTCCAAAAACGCCAAATGCACGATTTGCGTGTAGCAAGGCTTGTTGGCGTCCATCCGGCGGGAAAACACTTCTGCACGACTCTCCAAGGCGTGCGGGATCCATCCTCCAAAGGGGAAGTCTCTAGCCCTTGTCGTTCCTGCAGTATTCACAGTTCTTCAGCCTAGTAAGAGCTTCTTTGCACCAACCGCTGGCATTTCTTGGGCATCTGCCCATCTCCGAGTTGCTTGTGACTTTTGGACTTGGTCCCCTTGTTCCACAGGTACCCTCAGTCAGGAATCCATCGTTGTTGCATTGCTGATTTGTGTTTTCCTTGCATTTTCCCTCTAACACGACTATTTTGTCCTTAGGGGAACTTTAGTGCACTTTGCACTCACTTTTCAGGGTCTTGGGGAGGGTTATTTTTCTAACTCTCACTATTTTCTAATAGTCCCAGCGACCCTCTACAAGGTCACATAGGTTTGGGGTCCATTCGTGGTTCGCATTCCACTTTTGGAGTATATGGTTTGGGTTGCCCCTATCCCTATGTTTCCCCATTGCATCCTATTGTAACTATACATTGTTTGCACTGTTTTCTAAGACTATACTGCATATTTTTGCTATTGTGTATATATATCTTGTGTATATTTCCTATCCTCTCACTGAGGGTACACTCTAAGATACTTTGGCATATTGTCATAAAAATAAAGTACCTTTATTTTTAGTATAACTGTGTATTGTGTTTTCTTATGATATTGTGCATATGACACTAAGTGGTACTGTAGTAGCTTCACACGTCTCCTAGTTCAGCCTAAGCTGCTCTGCTAAGCTACCATTATCTATCAGCCTAAGCTGCTAGACACCCTATACACTAATAAGGGATAACTGGGCCTGGTGCAAGGTGCAAGTACCCCTTGGTACTCACTACAAGCCAGTCCAGCCTCCTACATTGGTTGTGCAGTGGTGGGATAAGTGCTTGAGACTACTTACCACTCTTGTCATTGTACTTTTCATAAGAGAAAAATATACAAAACAAGGTCAGTGTATATACACATAGCCAAAAAGTTTTGCATTTCCTCTTTTCACTCTTTTCTAAGTGCTGAAAAGTACTTCTAAACTTTCAAAAAGTTCTTAAAAGTTTAAAAAGTTTTTTTCTGTCTTTCCAAAAAGTTCTGAAAACTTTTTTCTCTTTTTCTATCACTTTAACTCTCTCTAAAAAATGTCTGGCACAGGAAAAATTGTTGAACTGTCCAAACTTGCATATGATCACCTTAGCTGGAAAGGAGCAAGGAGTCTCTGCATAGAGAGAGGTTTGAGTGTAGGGAAGAATCCTTCTTTAGAACTGTTAATTAATATGCTTAGAGTACAGGATAAGGCCATAAGTGCCCAATCTGTAGAAAAAGTAGCTAATGGTTCTCAATCTGATCCAGGGACTCCCCCAGGAAAAGGTTCAGGAAAGAAACTTCTCAGCCTGCCCATTACTAGACAGTCTAGCATAGTTGGTACAGAGGTTGAATCACACCATACTAATGGTGTGCTCTCACATTATACTGGTAGCCAAGCTGTTAGGGTGCCCTCTGTAAGGGACAGGTCTCCTTCTGTTCATTCCCATCATACCTCTGTATCTAGAAATGTCCCTCCCACCCACCCTGATGACAGATTGTTAGAAAGGGAACTCAATAGATTGAGAGTGGAACAAACCAGACTGAAGCTCAAGAAGCAACAGCTGGATTTGGATAGACAGTCTTTAGAATTAGAGAAGGAAAGACAGAAGTTGGGTTTAGATACCCATGGTGGCAGCAGCAGTATTCCCCATAGTCATCCTGCAAAAGAGCATGATTCCAGGAATTTGCACAAGATAGTTCCCCCTTATAAGGAGGGGGATGACATTAACAAGTGGTTTGCTGCACTTGAGAGGGCCTGTGTTGTACAGGATGTCCCTCAAAGGCAGTGGGCTGCTATCCTATGGCTATCATTTAGTGGAAAAGGTAGGGATAGGCTCCTTACTGTGAAAGAAAATGATGCCAATAATTTTACAGTTCTTAAGAATGCACTCCTGGATGGTTATGGCTTAACCACTGAACAGTACAGGATAAAGTTCAGAGAGACCAAAAAGGAGTCTTCACAAGACTGGGTTGATTTCATTGACCATTCAGTGAAGGCCTTGGAGGGGTGGTTACATGGCAGTAAAGTTACTGATTATGAAAGCCTGTATAACACAATCCTGAGAGAGCATATACTTAATAATTGTGTGTCTGATTTGTTGCACCAGTACCTGGTAGACTCTGATCTGACCTCTCCCCAAGAATTGGGAAAGAAGGCAGACAAATGGGTCAGAACAAGGGTGAACAGAAAAGTTCATACAGGGGGTGACAAAGATGGCAATAAGAAGAAAGATGGTGAAAAATCTCAAGATAAGCATGGGGATAAGGGTAAAACCAAAGATCCCACTTCAAATCTTAAACACTCTTCAGAGGGTGGGGATAAAACAAATTCTTCCTCTTCTTCCCAACCTGCACACATTAAAAAGCCTTGGTGCTTTGTGTGTAAAAATAGAGGCCATAGGCCAGGGGATAAGTCCTGTCCAGGTAAACCCCCTGAGCCTACCACCACTAATACATCAAGCTCTAGTGCCCCTAGCAGTAGTGGTACTAGTGGTGGGACTGCTGGCAACAGTCAAGCAAAGGGTGTAGTTGGGTTCACTTATGGGTCCATAGTGGAAACTGATGTCATCAGTCCCAAGACAGTTTCTGTCACACCTAGTGGCACTGGCCTTGCCACACTGGCTGCTTGTCCCCTTACAATGGATAAGTACAGGCAGACAGTTACAATAAATGGTGTTGAGGCCTTGGCCTACAGGGACACAGGTGCCAGTTTCACTTTGGTGACTGAAAACCTAGTGCACCCGGATCAACACATCATTGGACAACAGTATAAGATTATTGATGTCCATAACTCCACTAAGTTTCTTCCCTTAGCTATAATTCAGTTTAGTTGGGGTGGAGTTACTGGCCCTAAGCAGGTGGTGGTATCACCTAGCTTACCTGTAGACTGTCTCTTAGGTAATGACCTAGAGGCCTCAGGTTGGGCTGATGTAGAGTTTTATGCCCATGCAGCCATGCTGGGCATCCCTGAGGAATTGTTCCCTCTCATTTCTACTGAAATGAAAAAGCAAAGGAGAGAAGGCCTGAAAACTCAGGATCCCTCTCCATCAACAGGTAAAAAGGGTATCACAGTATCCCCTAACCACCCTACCATTCAGGATACCATTCCTGTGGTGGGAGAAACCTCTCCTGGGGTGGCACCTGTTCCAAGGGAATTATCAGTTGGCAAAACTGTACTCCCTGAGGTGGAAGTACCTCTCTGTGGGATAACTAACATTGGTGAGAAAAAGAGCACCATTTTAGTTAACATGGAGCATCCCTCCAACCCTCCCAGAGAAACTTTAGTGCAGAAACCCTGCACTGCCTCACAACACTTAGGACAGCATCCCTGCCCTAGTGTGGAGCTGATAGGACAGCATCCCTGCCCTGCTCCAACCCAAGAGAAACAGCATCCCTGTTCTCTCTTCCAGCCATATGGACAAAGTTTTTGCCCAGCTATGGCTTTTCTGAGACAGCATCCCTGTCTGGCATTTCCATCACTACAAATAGGTTCAGTGAACAATTCCCACTGCTCTAAACTAAAACTTACTGATAGAAACTCTGAAAATACATCTTCACATTGTTGCTTAGCTAAAAAACTTCAAACAGGGTGGTTTACATCCCCACAGGGAAGTAACCATATAGTGGATGATAAACGGAGTAACCAGTCTATTGCAGAGCTACTCTCTACTTATCACCACTTAGACAATAAAGTCTCAACTGGCCAAGGTTAGCCTTATTGTCCTTCGTTTGGGGGGGGGGTTGTGTGAGAAGGTAGCCTCTTTCTAGCCTTGTTACCCCCACTTTTGGCCTGTTTGTGAGTGTATGTCAGGGTGTTTGTCACTGTTTTCACTGTCTCACTGGGAACCTGATAGCCAGGCCTCAGTGCTCATAGTGAAAACACCATGTTTTCAGTATGGTTGTTATGTGTCACTGGGATCCTGCTGGTCAGGACCCCAGTGCTCATAGGTTTGTGGCCTATATGTATGTGTCACTGGGACCCTGTCACACAGGACCCCAGTGCTCATAGGTGTGCATGTATGTGTTCCCTGTGTGGTGCCTAACTGTCTCACTGAGGCTCTGCTAACCAGAACCTCAGTGGTTATGCTCTCTCATTACTTCCAAATTGTCACTGACAGGCTAGTGACCATTTTTACCAATTTACATTGGCTTACTGGAACACCCTTATAATTCCCTAGTATATGGTACTGAGGTACCCAGGGTATTGGGGTTCCAGGAGATCCCTATGGGCTGCAGCATTTCTTTTGCCACCCATAGGGAGCTCTGACAATTCTTACACAGGCCTGCCACTGCAGCCTGAGTGAAATAGCGTCCACGTTATTTCACAGCCATTTTACACTGCACTTAAGTAACTTATAAGTCACCTATATGTCTAACCTTTACCTGGTAAAGGTTAGGTGCAAAGTTACTTAGTGTGAGGGCACCCTTGCACTAGCCAAGGTGCCCCCACATTGTTCAGAGCCAATTCACTGAACTTTGTGAGTGCGGGGACACCATTACACGCGTGCACTACATATAGGTCACTACCTATATGTAGCTTCACCATGGTAACTCCGAATATGGCCATGTAACATGTCTATGATCATGGAATTGCCCCCTCTATGCCATCCTGGCATTGTTGGTACAATTCCATGATCCCAGTGGTCTGTAGCACAGACCCTGGTACTGCCAGACTGCCCTTCCTGGGGTTTCACTGCAGCTGCTGCCAACCCCTCAGACAGGCAGCTGCCCTCCTGGGGTCCAGCCAGGCCTGGCCCAGGATGGCAGAACAAAGAACTTCCTCTGAGAGAGGGTGTGACACCCTCTCCCTTTGGAAAATGGTGTGAAGGCAGGGGAGGAGTAGCCTCCCCCAGCCTCTGGAAATGCTTTGTTGGGCACAGATGTGAGAAGCTGAAATGAAGTTGGCACCTCTGTCAGAAACCACCTCCTTAGGAAATCCCACTCTGGTAAAAATACCAAAGAGTGCCTTTACTACTGCAGGGGCAGTAGTGGACATAAGTGGAATTGCCTCATGGTACCTGGTAGCATGATCTACTACGAACAGGATATACTGGTTCCCTGATGCTGTGGGAGGTTCAAGTGGACCCACTATATCCACTCCTACTCTTTCAAAGGGGACCCCCACCACTGGAAGTGGAATGAGGGGGGCCTTTGGGTGGCCACCTGGCTTACCACTGGCTTGACAGGTGACACAGGAGGTGCAAAACTCCTTTACCTTCTGGGACATATTGGGCCAATAGAAATGGTTAACTAATCTCTCCCAAGTCTTGGTTTGTCCCAAATGCCCAGCAAGGGGAATTTCATGGGCTAAGGTCAGAATGAACTCCCTAAACTCCTGAGGCACTACCACTCTCCTAGTGGCACCAGGTTTTGGATCTCTTGCCTCAGTGTAAAGGAGCCCATCTGCCCAATAGACCCTATGAGTTCCACTGACAGTTCCTTTTTCTTGCTCAGCTGCTTGCTGTCTTAGGCCTTGAAGAGAGGGACAAGTTTCTTGCCCCTTACACAGTAGTTCGCTTGAGGGTCCCACTGGGCCAAAGAGCTCAACCTGGTAAGGCTTCAGCTCCTTGGACTCAGTTACCTCAGTGGATAGATCATCTTCATGGGAAGAGAGGTTCTATTTCTTGTGCTGTGTTGAAGCTGGTTCCCCAGTCTTCTTTCCTTTTCTCTTGGAAAGTTGGGCCATTATTACAGACTCCAACACTTCTTTTTCACCCTGAGCGCTGCTTTGTGCCCTGGTCTTGACACACACCAGTTCAGGGATACCCGGCATCGCTGCATGGGTCTTGAGCTCTACTTCAGCCCATGCTGAGGACTCCAGATCATTCCCTAGCAGACATTCTACTGGAATTACAGAGGAGACTGCCACCTGTTTCAGGCCAGTGACCCCTCCCCATTCTAAAGTTACCATTGCCATGGGATGGACTTTAGTTTGATTGTCAGCATTAGTGACTGGATATGTCTGTCTAACCAGGTACTGTCCTAGGGAAACCAGTTTGTCTGTCACCATTGTGACACTGGCACCTGTATCCCTCAGGGCTTCTACTCTAGTCTCATTGATTAAGAGCTGCTGCCTGTATTTTTGCATGTTAGGCGGTCAGGCAGCAAGTGTGGCTAAATCCACCCCACCCTCGGAGACTAATGTAGCTTCAGTGTGAACCCTAATTCCCTCTAGGCATACTGTTGTTCCCACCTGGAGGCAGGCTATTCCAGTGCTAACTGGAGTAGTATTTGATGTGGGACTTTTCTTGGGACAGGCCTTGTCTCCAGTTTGGTGCCCATGCTGACTACAGATTCGACACCAGGCCTTCTTGGGATCAAAGTTTTTACCCTTATACCCATTTGAGGATTGTGAAGAGGTTCAGGGCCCACCCTCCTGAGTAGGTTTTTGAGGCGCTGTAGAAGACTCTTTACGTTTGCCCTTGGATGTCTCACCACTCTTCCCCTGGGGAGGCTTTGGGACCCCTTTCTTTTGGTCACCCCCTGTGGAAGTCTTGGTCACCCTAGACTTGACCCAATGGTCTGCTTTCTTTCCCAATTTTTGGGGAGAAATTGGACCTAGGTCTACCAGATGTTAATGCCGTTTGTCATTGAAACAATTATTTAACAGATGTTCTTTTATAAACAAGTTATACAACCCATCATAATCATTTACACCACTGCCAGTTATCCAACCATTTAATGTTTTGACTGAGAAGTCAACAAAATCAACCCAGGTCTAGCTGGAGGATTTTTGAGCCCCCCTGAACCTAATCCTGTACTCCTCAGTTGGGAATCCAAAGCCCTCAATCAGGGTAGCCTTCATGAGGTCATAAGATTCTGCATCTTTACCAGAGAGTGTGAGGAGTCTATCCCTACACTTTCCAATGAACAGTTCTCAAAGGAGAGCACCCCAGTGAGATCTGTTTACTTTTCTGGTTGCACAAGCCCTTTCAAAAGCTGTGAACCATTTGGTGATGTCATCACCATCTTCATATTTTGGTACAATCCCTTTGGGGATTTTTAGGATGTCAGTATTCTCTCTGACCCTATGTTGCTGCCACCATTGATGGGAATTAAACCCATGTCTTGTCTCTCCCTTTCTATGGCTAGGTGCTGCTTCTCCAAAGCCAATCGTTTGGCCATCCTGGCTAACAGGGGGTCCTCTTCATTGAGGCTGCCCTCAATGCTTCCAGAGGTACTGGTCTTCCCTGTGGAAGAACCAGTCTCTCTGACTATGATTTGTGGGTTTGAGGAACCCTGTTCTCCCTATTTAGGACAGGAGGGGGGCGGTCTTCCTCCTGGTCACTAACTTCCCCATCTGAAGGAGTATCCTCAAATGGGTGGTTCCTTGCGAACTCTGCCAAAAGCTCCATGAGCTTTACTTTGGAATGGTTGGACCCAGTTTTTATCTTTTTTAAGTTTACAGAAAGACCTTAACTCTGACATCCCTAGATGCAGGTAGGGGGTGAGATTGAGTTCCATCACCATCTCATCTGTATTTGACATTATCACACTAAAAGTTGGGATTACTTTTTAAGAATCTAAAAACTACTTCTAGAACTTAAATCCAAACTTTTACAAACTCTTAAACTTTAAAAGAAATGCTAACAGGGACTTACACAATGCCCTAGCAGGACTTTTAAAAATGTAGAAAAATAGTCAAATTGCAAAAAACTGTTTCTAATGACAATTGTTGGAATTTAGTCATGTTATCAGGTATTGGCTGAGTAGTCCAGCAAATGCAAAGTCTTAGACCCCACCACTGATCCAACAATGTAGGAAGTTGGCTCTGTATATACTACTTCAAAGTGAGAGATAGTGTGCACAGTCCAAGGGTTCCCCTTAGAGGTTGATAGTGGCATAATTAGATAATACTAATGCTCTATTTTGTGGTAGTGTGGTCGAGCAGTAAACTTATCAGAGGGTAGTGTTAAGCATTTGTTGTACACACACAGGCAATAAATGAGGAACACACACTGAAAGGCTTAACTCCAGGCCAATAGTTTCTATATAGAAAAATATATTTTTTTAATTTATCTTAGAACCAAAAGATTCAAGATTTGAGGTAAATACATGAAATGCAAGGTACTTCACACAGGTAAGTATAGAACTTTGATTCAAAGCAGTCGTACACATAATTTTTGTTAAAATGGCAATAAGCTAATTTAAAAGTGGACCCTGTGCAAAAATCAACAGTTCCTAGGGGAGGTAAGTTTGGTTAGATTTCTCAGGTAAGTAAAGCACTTACACAGTCAGTCTCGCGGGCATAGGCAGCCCACCATTGGGGGTTCAAGGCAACCCCAAAGTCACTGCACCAGCAACACAGGGCCGGTCAGGTGCAGAGGTCAAAGGAGGGCCCAAAATGCATATGCGCCTATGAAGAACAGAGGTGCTCTGGTTCCCGTCTGCTAGCAGGTAAGTACCCGCGTCCTCGGGGAGCAGACTATGGGGGTTTTGTAGAGCACTGGTGGGGACACAAACAGGCACACAAAACACACCCTCAGTGGCACAGGGGCGGCCTGGTGTAGTGTGCAAAGAATCATCGGGTTTGCTATTGAAAGCAATGGAGGGACCCGGGGGTCACTTAGGCGATGCAGGCAGGGCAGAAGGGGGGCTTCTCGGGCCAGCCGCTAACTGGGCTAGGAAGAGGGCTGCTTGCTGGTCACTCCTGCACTGGAAAATGGTTCCTCTCAGTCCTGGGGGCTGCGGGTGCAGTGCTTGGTCCAGGCGTCGGGTTCCTTGTTACCAGGCAGTTGCGGTCAGGGGGAGCCTCTGGATCCTCTCTGCAGGTGTCGCTGTGTGGATGCAGGGGGGTCGACTCAGGTTACCCACGTCATCGTAGTCGCCTGGGAGCCCTCCCTGTGGTGTTAGTTTTCCTGAACTCGAGCCAGGGGCGTCGGGTGCAGAGTGAGAAGTCTCACGCTTCCAGCCGGAAGAGAGAGTTCTTTGAAAGTTTCTTTAAAGTTGCAAAGTTGTTGCAGTTTTTGAACAGTGACGCTGTTCTCGAGAGTTTCTTGGTCCTTCGGGTTCAGGGCCGTCCTCTGAGTCCTCAGAGGTCGCTGGTCCCTGTCGCATGCGTCGCTGTGCAGGTTCTTTGAGTCTGGAGACAGGCCGGTAGGGCTGGGGCCAAGTCAGTTGCCGTCTCCATCGTCTCTGCGGGGCTTTCAAGTCAGCAGTCCTTCTTGTTGGTGTAGGTTGCAGGAATATGCTTTCTTGGGTTCAGGGTTGCCCATGAATACTAAATTTAGAGGTGTGTTTAGGTCTGGGGGCAGTAGCCAATGGCCACTGTCGTGGAGGGTGGCTACACCCTCTTTGTGCCTCCTCCCTGAGAGAAGGGGGGCACATCCCTATTCCTATTGAGGGAATCCTCCAAACTCAAGATTGAGGATTTCTGAAGGCAGGGGTCACCTCAGCTCAGGGCACCATAGGGGGCTGTCCTGACTGGTGGGTGAATCCTCTTTGTTTTCCTCATTATCTCCTCCAGCCTTGCCGACAAAAGTGGGGGCAGTGGCCGAGGGGCGGGCATCTCCACTAGCTGGGAAGCCCTGGGGTGCTGTAATAAAAGGCATGAGCCTTTGGGGCTCACTGCCAGGTGTTACAGTTCCTGCAGGGGGAGATGAGAAGCACCTCCACCCAGTACAGGCTTTGTTCCTGGCCACAGAGTGACAAAGGCACTCACCCCATGTGGCCAGAAACTCATCTGGTTGTAATAGGCTGGCAGAAACTGGTCTGCCGAGCACTAGGAGTCGGACTGGTATTCAGGGAGCATCTCTAAGATGCCCTCTGGGTGTATTTTACAATAAATCCCACACTGGCATCAGTGTGCATTTAATGTGCTGAGAAGTTTTATACCAAACTTCCCAGATTTCGGTGTAGCCATTATGAAACTGTGGAGTTCGTAATTGACAGACTCCCAGACCATATACTCTTTATGGCTACCCTGCACTTACAATGTCTAAGGTTTTGCTTAGACACTGTAGGGGCATAGTGCTCATGCATTTATGCCCTCACTTGTGGTATAGTGCACCCTGCCTTAGGGCTGTAAGGCCTGCTAGAGGGGTGTCTTACCTATGCCACAGGCAGTGAGAGGTGGGCAAGGCACTCTGAGGGGAGTGCCATGTCGACTTAGTCATTTTCTCCCCACCAGCACACACAAGCTGTGAGGCAATGTGCATGTGATGAGTGAGGGGTCCCCAGAGTGGCATAAGACATGCTGCAGCCATTAGAGACCTTCCCTGGCAACAGGGCCCTTGGTGCCAGGGGTACCATTTACAAGGGACTTATCTGTGTGCCAGGGCTGTGTCAATTGTGGGAACAAAGGTACAGTTTAGGGAAAGAACACTGGTGATGGGGCCTGGTTAGCGGGGTCCCAGCACACTTTCAATCATAACTGGCATCAACAAAAGGCAAAAGATCAGGGGGTAACCATGCCAAGGAAGGCATTTCCTTACAAATGGGTTGCCTAGATTTCTGATCACTGGCCCCAACTGCCTCCACCATGTCCCTGAAGTGAGCTGGCTTCCTCTTTTCACTCTTTTGCCTGACATTGTAGCTTCCTTCCATCAGATCCCCTTATTCCTCTTGTGACTGTTTGTGCTGGGTGTGCCTGATGCCCTTCGTTTATATGCTTGGCTGTTTCTTTAAAGCAGGGCTTGGAGGGGTTAAACTGCTGCTGCCCGTGACACTTCAGCCAAGTGGGCCAATCTTGCTGTGCCCGTGATCTGCTTTCTCCCAGCACGCCACCGCCTTACACAATGAGTTGGCTTTGTGGTGAAGCTGCGTGAGTCTCGTGCCCTGCCGCGACTTATCGGACAGCACTGCCAGGTGAAAGCCACCAAGTGAAATTCCCCTCTGCCCAGCTACTGCTTGTTACGCCACCTCTCGTGCCCCCACCCCGGCATCCAGGTGTAACACTGCTGGGAGCAGAGAGAGCCACCGGGTGAAGTTCTCTACTGCTCGGTTCCCTTGCACCTACTCCCTTGGGCTGCTTCAGCTTCCGGATTCACCGCTACATCAGGGAAGCCGACAGGTGCAGATCTTGTCCCATGATGTTCTCATCACTCACCTCTCCCCCGGGGTCATCCTGAAGTCCTGATGTGCACATCGAGCTGAGATGTTCTCTCAAAAAAGAAAGGGGGTCAACTTGTCTCAGGCGGCGCTTCGCCCCTCTTCTGACCTCCTTGGCTCGCACTGATGCCCTTCCTCATTGGGGGGTTCAAACCACGCCAGCCAATTGCTTTCGAGGGCTTGGCACCTTTGACCTCCTGACCTCAGGAGGCATTTTATTGCAGACCCCGGTCTGGTTCGCGTCACCCACCATATCTTGTGCTGATGTATTCACCTCGCTCTCAAATAACTAATTAACAAATGTGTATATATATATATATATATATATATATATATATATATATATATATATTTACACACATTTTTTAAAACTTCAGTTGTGGGTATAAACCTCACTATAATACCTATATGTACATAGAAGCAGCAATTTTGACATGGTCTGACATACACAAGTATCTTGTGGTGTAATCTCATATAAATGTATCTGCTTATAGCAGGTAGTATGGTTCAATGTACAATGTCAAATGTGCAACGACAACCATATCTCCATACTGTGAGAAGCATAGTTTATCAAGTGTGAGTATACTGTTGTGGTGTGCGTATACTTGTCAGGTGGGGAAGAGCCAGTTCTTGACTAATCTTCTGAAGCTGAAATAATTGTAATCTACAATGTCGGCTTCACTCACCCAACAACATCTCTCCATCAGCTTTCCTTTTCTCCCTGCAATCTTCTGTTGCCTCTAGCAAGGCTGTGCTTTTCCATCCTCCGCAGCTTCTCTTCTACTGCCATTAATGATCCCTCTCTGTATTACATGCATCCCACCTTCCTTTCACTTCAGTGGGAGCATGGATAGAGTTGCTACATGCGCAAGCTTGACCAGAACAGCCAGAAGAGGACCTAATGCTCTGTTCCTGTCTTGAGAAAACTTTGTTCAGATGAGAGAGAAAATCTGCCCACTGGTTTTCAAGACATATTCCATTCCTGAAAAGCATAATTAACTCACTGCTTGGTTTTTGATGTGAACAACCAATGAAAATCTTAGAGGTTGCCCTGTTTGCCTCTCCTGGCTTTGGTTCTGTTCAGCTGAAGCAGTTGGAATAAAAGATCCAAAAGTACTGATTTATCAAAGGAAAGTCCCGCACTGAACGAGTTTTGCCCCAGTTATGTGGAGCTTAAAATGCTCACAGATTAGCCGTGTGCTTCCAATTGGGACTACTGCCGTACCTGGACTTTCCCTTATCTGAAACGTGTGATGATCATGCCAACAGCGCCTTGAAACTGTCTTCCATGTATTCTTTAGGTCTACCTTTCTACATCATTTACAGGCAATATTATTGTCATCTCCATCAATATGAAACTAACTTCACCGAGAATACTGCATTGTAATGGATCTTAAAACGGTCAGGGAGTGTACTGCTGTGCATACATTCAAATTACTAGTTTTACGCTGGAAAGGAATGTGAGGTTGTAAAATAACTTGGCAATATTGACCCATGCACAGGTGCACCGCACACCCCTACAGCCCCTGCGATGTAGGGGAGCCACACCCCTTCAGGCCCCCGTCAGCCGTTGGAGTGGGTTCCTTTTAACCCAAGACCAATGTAATTCTTTGAGACAAGGGAGACACCTAGGGGCTCCTCTTCACATTCTGCAAAGGGGACATAATTGTGTGTTATGACACTGCCTATGCCCATTCCTTATTTATTGTACTACTAGTGTGATATTCGGAGATGTCCTAGCTATATAATAAATTGTTATATAGCATTTTTAAACGTTATATATTGTTTTAACAGTTCCCATGCATTTATATGTGGATAGCACTCAGATGGTCCTTAGGCCAGGAAGACATGCATTCAGTCTGCAACCACTGGTGCTTCGGCCATGCCTTGTGTCTATTAATTCATAACTGTACTTTAAATTGTTGAAACCTATCAGTAGCTAGAGGAGATGTGAATTGTTTTCCCTGAGTGCAAACAATGGTTCCAATAACAAACTAATTCTAGGTTGCCTCGAATACCTCCACTCAAGGCACTTTCTCAATCTTCAGGTGGGATAAAAGCTGAACTGCAGAGCAGTGGTGATATGTTTTCAGCAAGAGTGACCTGAGATAAGAGACAGCTGTATTTCGCACCCTCTGACGATCGGAACGCTGGGACATCCTGTGCTAAAGATTTTCGCTAGAATTTTCATTGTCTTGGGAAAAATTTGTTATATCAAAGCAGAGGTGTAGATTTCGTCCCAAAATGTCATTTGTTAAAATAAATTCATATATTGCATTGTAATACGTCACGTGATATTATGTAATTTTATGACATATTGTTTTATATATTGCTATTATGTCATATTCATATTTACATTTGTGTGTACAACAACAACCAGGACAAGCTTATTACTGCACTGTGCTGAAACAGGGGAACTAAACAAATATACCAAAAACAGCATCTCTGTAAAAACACTATGTAAATCAATATATTTTTTTTTTTTTTTAAGTATAACAGGTATTATTACGGTTAATAAACTGAAATATTAAGCTACAAATTTGACTGCAAATGACAAGAGTTCATCAAACATCTTTATAAAACCACTAAAATCTAAAACACATCTTGACAAGCTCAGCAGTTGCGCAACTGAACCTAGACATAGTAAAAGCTAAAATCAATAAGGAACATCATGGAAAAAATTAGTTAGTGCAAACAACTTGAAATAAATTAAATGAGCCATGTCCTCCGTGTCTGCCAGTTTCTCTATCATTTTGGTATTGTTACGTAGTAAAGCATTCCACATTTCCGATCCCATCACTGAAAATCCCCTCTGCCTCAGTCTCAAACTTTAGGGTATATTTATGACAAAGTGGGGCTGCTCAGCAAGACACCTTGCTGCGCCTCACTGCGTCACTGGTAAAGGGCAGGAATGCACCGTATTTAAGGCAATAAGGCAAACTCCTGCCCTTTCCCCTGCGGTGGTGCACAATGGGCTGCCTAGTGCCAACCATGGTGCAAGGGGGTCTGCGTTGCATGCAGAATTGTTTTTGTAGAGGAAGGGGCACCTACCTCCACAAAATAACAATCCTGAAAGGATTTTTCCTTTTTCTATGTGTGCTGCACAATGCAGCACACATACAAAGAGGAAACAACAAGGACAAAATAACGATATTTCTCCTTGTTACTCCCTTCCTGGGGAGGCGTATCTTTAGGGTGCATTCCCAGGTTTACCTGTTTTTGTAAATCAGGGAGTGCATAAAAAACATGGCTGTTGCGTGGGAACTCCCATGTAACACCCATGGAATCGTCTCCTTGGCGCAGAGTAATGCAATACAGTGATTTGCACTGTTACATTACTTGAGATTTATGAAGCCTCACAGGGCCACGCAATGTGGCTTTGTGTGGCTTCCTAAATTTCACTTTTCATTGTGTCTCTCTAGCACCAAGTTGCGTGGTGCAGAAGCGTCACAGAGGGGCTAAAAAAATGCCCCTCAGTGTATGCACCCTTTTGCATTTTCTAGCAGAAACACAGTGAAGTATTGATTGTTCTAGATTTATGGGCGCAAAGGCTAGAGATCTTTAAAACTAGACATTCAGGGGCCTATTCACAAAGGAAACTTGGTTGTAAAGGTAGATTTAGGACTGAATTTAACTTGCACATGCCTGGAATTCAGAAAGGGATTCCTGGTTGGCATAAACAATTTGCAATTGTGGAGATCTTCACCATGAATGCAGTGTTCCCTGCACTCATGAATCCCACTCAAAGATTGGGAATTTGATTGTTCCAAGGCATGGTTAGCCTCAGAAGTTTGTGAATTCCCACAAACACTTGCGTTTGTGGGCATTCACAAACTCCTATCACTACCCTTTCCAGGCTGGAATAAGTCAGAGTAGTACTCCAGTACAATGTTGGCATACATACCCTTTCCAAGGTAGGAAGGAAATGAGTCACACCCTCCTCCTCAAATAGAAGGGTTTAGGGGAAGAGGTTCCTCCACAGAGTATTTTTTTTTCTTTTGGTAAAAAAAATGTGAATTTGCACAAGGTATTCAAAACCCCAAAGCGGAGTTCTCCCTTACAGTGCAGCAGGAATAAGATTGCATTATTTTCCAGTAATCCAATTTAAAGCTTATGCCTAGATCAGCCATGCAAAAAGTTCTGTGAATTACAAAAAGTAGTAAATCTACACTCCATGCATAAATTGACTACTTTTTAGTAACTTGTCCTCATCATTTTTAAGTTGATCCTTGCCTGACCCAGTAGCCAATGAATAAATGTAATTTAGTGGTTACTGTCCGCAGCTTTCATGAACGAAAACTGAGTCGGAGAGCCACATTTTTAATTTTATTAAGTCTCGTCATTTCGTCATCAAGAAGACCATTGTAGGAAATTGGGTTATTAGTTGTGTGGCCTGCAAAGTGATAGGTCTACAATTCTCCTTACTTGGAACCAAGCACCCCATTGTAGTACTTGACTCTCTCAGGGTAGCGAGACAGAGCAGTCCAAGGCCTACTCAGGGGAGGTGACGTGGGATAGCAATCACTGTTCACTGGCATGAAATAATAATACTGTATAAATGATTGTCCAGCCAATACGCTTTCTCTAGAAACAAAATTACATTTACTACACACACACACACACACACACGCACACACTACTAAATACTATGCAGTAATTTACAAATATATACACTGGTAGAAGGAAAATACCACATATGAAATTACATAATCACCTCTGATGCCCTAATGGGGTCACATAAGCATACATGGCAAGTCTAATGACTTTGTCAAAGGTAGAGGAGCAACAAACCACATGTTAAAGACATAATTTTGTACGTAATGAAATCAATAATAATAATCATGTGCAAATGCATTTATTACTGTTAATAGAATATGTACACTGTGATCATAAATAACTGTAAACATTATCTCAATAAAGCTTTTAAAATGAGCAAAAATTACTTTGTATTCTTTTATAAGCTTTCTAAACATGAAAATGCAATCATAAAAGCAGACCCTTGAGAGAATCACATTTTGACTACATTACATGCTACCACAGACCTACCCCCTAGAGAGCTCTTCAATGCATGTATCTCCTTTATACATTTTCAGGGCACAATAAATGTAACCCTAAAGTAAGACACTAGAGGGCGTAGCACTCCCAGCTGTAGAGCATAAGCTCCAGCCTGGGTAGTACTTTGAAAAACATTGATAAAATCCTGAAAGTCCAGGATTTCTGACTCCTACAGACATAGAACTTGTAAGAAAAACTTATTGGGGGGAGCTGCTGCACTCCTGCAGCCCTCACAGGCCTCCTTTTTCATGTTGGTGGTGCATCTACCATCCTGGCAGCCACCCGATGTGAAGAGAAAAGTAGGCAAATGAAAAGACCCGGAGGGCATTATAAGGCTCTCCTCCAGGAGCAGTGAACATTTTAATAGCAGCTTTTCCCGCTATGCTGGGAGAGCAACAAAGCTTGGTTTTTGTATTTTTTTCTTTTTTGGTAGGGTGCCCGGGTGAGTGCCCCCATTCATTAAGGGTAGTCAACGGAACCAACGCCACACTGTCCCACCAGCTCCCACGCAGCCCACATCTTGTAGTGCGGCCATAGGAGCCGGTGTCTTCCATCTCCATGCCATCTTCTGCAATGGCTGCCATGCTCTCTCCCGGCAGGGGGGCGAGGTCACCACAAGGCCACCACCAACGGGGGCCACGTGATGGCATTCCCCACCATCCTTCTTAGTTTTGGGGGTCAGGATGGGGATCCGGCTCCCCTTTTTGAATAAATGAACTGAGGGATGGGGCTATCCTTTGTCATCAATTATAGATAGATCCACAGCAGACTGTGGTCGCAATCCGGTATATGTGCATTTTTAACAGAAAACTGGGAGGCACAACCAAAACTTCTGTTTTTCAACCATTGAACTGAAGCTAGTAACCAGTATCTGTTTCACTAGGAGTCCCAGCTACCTTGATACAGCGGTAGTCTGACCACGCTCGCCTGTTAAACGCAGATTATGAAATGAGAAGCAGATACCTTATTTCCTGTGTAGGTACAAGAAAAATTCTAAAAATATAGAGTGATCTTAGACCGGCAGTAGATTGACCCAGGCTTCGGTGTCTGGCAACTGCACATTGTCTGCCTCTAGCAATGGCAACTGCAAATTTTCTGCATCTGGCAATGGTCTCTCCAAATCTGAGGAAAACGAGTTGTCTTCTCTGTTACCACCAGAAAGCAGGTTATGTAGCAGGGCCAGAGCACTACCGCTTTAGAACATTAGCAGCTGTGTGTAAGGAATATTGACCCATATGCCAAAATGATACGCAGCTGTTGTAAGTGCTTAGCAAACTCTTTCACTTAAAAGCTTTGAAAATAGATTTCTATGTGAAAGAGGCTTTTCCAGCCCAAGAGGAAAATAGAGTGAGGAATTATTTCCAGGAATACCCGTTTTGTCAGACGTATCCATGAGATCAAAGTCGAGGCCATTGTTGATAACGCAGAGGCAGGCCATGCCTTATTCACAGACAGTCCTTATTGATCAGCTTTCCTCAACACCTTTAGGAATGGGATTTCAAATGGAAATCAATGACCACAGACTGGTTCAGTGCGGGGATAACTGGCCCTATAGGATTCCTGTTATGTCACCAGAAGGAACAGTAATGATCACAGCAAATGACTGCTCAATCACACAACACCTCACGAATCCCACGGGCGACCGACCCCACGCGATAAAAGGAAGCACCGAGGGTGGTTATTCGGTTACCATGTGGTATCAACTAGAGCGGAAGCATAGGACTGATTATGGACGGGGGAAGATTATCGAATTCAACGCCCACATGTGGGCTGAGCGAGTGGCAGGAATGCACTGTTTTCAAGATCAAACTATAAAGTAATTGGAGCGGTTGTACTAAGCTTTTATCAGAAGCGTAAATAGGATGCGTGTTAAATAATTTTAACACATGGCTAGATTACAGACATTTAGTTAAGCCTTCTGTGCAGTGACCAAAATTGCACAAAGTTGTGAGGTGACCTGGATAGGGATGGCTATAACTAAGAACCATCTAATTATAAAAGCACATACCCTTGTTGTGATAAGCTTCACCCAGCACAGTTATGCCAGGTGAGTACACATAGGTAGTAAATTAACTGAGTTTGGAAGGCAGCCGGTAGGGATTTCAGTGGAACGTTTCAGTGCAGGAGGCATTACATCTTTAGTGACACTTACAGTACAGATGTGATTTGAGTCTTATAACATACATGTCTGGTGATTTCACCTTTAGTGGACAGAAGAAAATCAACATGCCCTGTATGTACTACCCAAGGACATTTCCCACGACCTTCAGCAGAGGCCCATATTTAGTGCATATGCACTTTATAAACAGCGCATGGCATGTGGCCAGGCATTGTGTGTCCCACTCAGAAAAGTAAAGCATGATAAACTGGAGGCCAGGATTAGCGCTTGTGTGTGGTGCATATAGCGAACAACATGTGGCTGTCCAAACTGTGGAAATACTATCATCTACCTATATAGGAATCTCTGTCTCATGAATGTAAAGTATGTTGCACGTTCGCAGTCAGAAAGATTCAACAATACAAGACCAGGGACGTCATAAGAGGTGGCCAGAGGAGGCATTATGCCCCAAGTCCAACAATTTTGCAGGACTGCCCTCTGCTTCAAAATCTAATTATATATTTGTAAATCCAGGCTGTCGATTTTTGAATATCAGTTACGAGGAGGTCCGCATGCAACGTCAGAAGCTGGCGCGAGATGCATTATAACAACATTTTAAAAGCACTATTATTGTTTATTAATACTTTGTATCAGTTACCTGTGCCAGGTACTGGTGCCACTTGGCAGAAATGGAAGAAGTGGGACTCACATGTGTGTTTTTTACCGTTGCTCTGCAAAAACATTTGACAAGTCTGTCCTGAATAGGTTATTTGGATTAAATGGTGTCAAAGAGATTCAGGAACCAAGCATGCATTGCTCTTCAAGTAGCGTTCCACTTGATCCATCCTTCACATCATCACTGTAGGTAATCAAAAAGGACATGTTTCAATGAAACATCAAGCACAGGATAACCGAATGACTTCAGCCATGTGTTTCACCTCAAGAAAACTGATAATCTGAAGAAGAACACACCCCCTCCCATTAGTATAACACTGACTATTAAGATTGGTACTGCATAGTCGCCGACTCTCAAAGCTGAAGAGATCTGTGCTGGGTACATTAGGCCGCTGCAGCAGAAGAGGAAGTTATGTGCTAAGGTGGGGTTTCAATCTGAACTTCTGTGATGCCTGATCCACTGAGAATTTGATAACCCTCCGTGGAAATTTGGTGGCAATGTGCAATAAGTGCAGAAACTGGGAGCTAGAGGCACTTGTACCAGAACCTTCAAGTTAACATTAAATGAGACAGTTTGATCTGTAGAGTGATTCAAGTGTGGTCTGATGAACTGAGTAAATGTGCACATTGTTGAGACATGCGTCATCTGCAGATTAGGGCATCAGCAAAATTGCTCCCTAGGGGAGTCCAAACTCTTTTCAAGTATTGGGGGCCCTTTGGCCACAAGTCCCAAAAAAACAAAAAGTGGGGGGACTAAGTAAGTTATACAGAAGGCAAGTGGCATCACGGTTTGTGGCATCACTGCAGGTGGCATTGCATGTGGCATCACAGGAAGTGATATCACAGGATGTGACATTTATAAGACAAATAAAAATGGTTATTTAAATGGATATTCATGTAAATACTCACACAGTCTGATACAGCTGACATTATTATAGTGCATGCTCTTTTATATAGGGATTGAACAAAATCAAACAGTTGCTTACACATTATAGTTTCTCCTAAATACTTATGAAGTGATAAGCTGTATGCTTTTGTTTCACCTCCACTGCTCTGTCACATAGGTTTGAAGCTGAATATAGCTCACAGGCACGACTGTACCCTATATCTTGGGCCCACCTGGAGGGGAGAAAACCCTCTTCTGTGTGCACGTCGCGGAAAACAGTGAACAGTGCAAGAGCAGCTGAATGTGTCGCTGGGACAATTTCAGTTTAGTTCACTTGGGCCCAGATACTTAGCAGGGGAAACGGCACCCACACTGTGAAAATAGTAGGTAGACGCTGCCTACCTGTGATGACCCCCATCTTGTGCCCTTGGGGCCTGCAGGATGTTCCACCTGACACCCAAAGCCCCATCCCGCCCAATTCTTAATCCCTTTCCAAACCCATCAAAAATAGTTTCTTAGGTTTTCCTCTCCAGGACCATAACTTTCACAACTAAGCATAAACAAATGTTGTGATCAGAAGCAAATCATGCAAGACCTCACAAGATTTAATTAAGTCACATCAGCTTTGTTGGCTGGCATAAGACTATAAAATCCACACCCTATTGCTCATTCCATCCCTTGGCTTTCTGGTTGCCCTGAAGAAGGAAGTACCTCTTTCTGCTCTTAGCTGACTTAAAGGAATCTGGTCCCATAATGTCACACCAGCAACTGGTCTCTGGTGTTCTCACCATTCCCTGCAAAAATAAAAAATAAAACATCAAAAACAAGGTTAGTCACTTCAACTTTTAACAAGATAAAAGACGCAATCAACCAAAGTGAGCAGTAGGTTAAATGGGACACCATTTAAAAACAAAGAACACAGTAGTAAACCCAATAGATGTTTATGTGCATTAAAACTTGGTGTGTTTTAAAGACAAGGACAGGTTGTCGAGCTTCAACCCTAAGAGGGATACTTGTTATCGCCCAAATGCACTGGTTCAAAGGAAGATGTGATTTTGTTTCCTCATTTTTCTAAGAATCTTTATCTGTTACCCAGTTTTTGTTAAGTAGTCAAAGCATGAAATTCTCGCCAATGTTTGAAACAGACAATCATAAAACCAGTGCTTGTGTGTGATTTGGAAAAAGAAAATTGAATTGCAAGAGAGATCGGGGAATCATAGACAATAAGTAATTAGAATTCAAATATAACTACTGGGATTACTGATTATTGACTACACATATACCAAGTGATTGTAGTCAATGTGTGCTAACTAGGGTGGGGGTGTTCTGCAGATTACGCTTGTGAGTGTTATGTGTATTTGTAACGCTCACCGTCATCCGCAAGGCTACCCGAGTGCTGAGTAGGTGTGTCTGTGCCTAGCCCGGTCTATGCTAGGATGGTTAATTGAAAAGCAAGGTATTCAGCTTTTTGCAGTATTATTTAAGAAAAGAGGAGGAGGTTCTAAGTTGAATTGGGAGGCAGTTTCATGCCCTAGGAGCAATGTAGGAGAACATCTGACCTGATCTAGTTCTGCATGTGCGTGGGATGCATGCGAGTAGAAGCCCTGCAGAGGGGAGGTGTCTGGATGTTTGGTAGAAGGAGATGCAGCTATTCAGGTAGGTGGGCCTAAATATGTAGTGCCTTGAATGTGTTAGGAGTTTGAAATGAGTGTGTTTGTGTAACAGGAACCAGTGGAGCTCCCTGAGGTGTGGTGAGATGTGTGTTCTGTGTGGTAGGTTGAGGGTGAGTCTGGCTGCCAAGTTCTGGATGGTTTGTAGTCTTCTAGTGAATTGCTTGGTGATCTCGGTGTAGAGGGTGTTCCTGTAGTCCAAGTTGCTGGTGACTAAGGTGTGAGGGACAGTTTTTATAGTGTTGCTCGGGAGCCATTTGAAGATCTTCCTCAGCATCATCAGGGTTTAGAAGCAGAACGCAGTGACGTTGTTGAATTGTGCAGTCATGATCAGTTTGCTGTTGATGATTATTCTAAGGTTACTGGCATAGATGCTGGGTGTGGATCTGATTTCAGCCAGCCACCAGCTGGAGTACAAAGGTAAGGTGTTTTTGCCAAAGGTCACTATTTCTGTTTTGTCAGTGTTGAACTTGAGACAGTTGGCTTTCATCCAGTTTGCGACTCTGGTTATGCAAACGGTGAACTTGTTTCCTTGGATAGCAATCTCAAGGAGGTCAATAGAGAGGTAGGGGACAAAGCTGATTGACCAAGTTAAGAATTATTTTTCTAATTGCAATCTATTAAAAACACAGCATCCTGATTGGTGTGTAGCTTAGTGTTTATTCTTTGCCGGATAAGCTCACAAATATACGTGTAGATAATGATAACGCATCCCATCTAAGTAATTTACTTTGTCTGGGACTCGTTTTAGGCCAATGAATCTTTTGACCCTGATTGAAGACACCTTAGGACGAGACAACTAATCAGCATATATATCACTAGGTCAATTATTTTCTCAATAATCAATATGTCAAAGTACACCATTCTAGATAAATACATCAATAAAGTTTGATCACACCATGACCTTCCAACCAAGAATGACCACACAAAATTTAGTATGATTTACGTTATTTTATTCCCTATTGGTTACACTCTACTAGCAAGTTTATTAGTCTCAAAACCAGAAAACACATCAGCAATGTCACAATATGGCAAGTAGGATAAGATTTCATTAACACAAACATCATAAACATCAGAACAAAGCACGACGTCAACATGGGTTCTTTAGCAGAGCATCATTAGCACATTATTCAACAAAGCATTGATTCAGTCATTTGTCTATTTGCGTCCGTTTAATGAACTCCTTATCTAACCTCGAATTAGCATTAGCATGTTGGGCTTCATGCAAAACAATTCATCAACACAAATTTAGAAAACATCTAACAGTGGTCTCTATCAAGAGGTAGCAGTTGGTACCTAGAAAGGAAAGGCAAACAGACAATTACAATTTCATCATTATGTAGTTACCCTCCGTAATGGGTCAGCATACAGAGTCAGCCTTCGTCCTCAGGACATCAGTTGATTCGCCATCAGCCAGGAAACACAGCAAAGTTCACCAAGAATAGGGGACACTTCCGTCATAAGGAGGAAAGTATGAATCCGGCAGGACAAAGATAAGGATGGTTTGAAGAATTAACCCTCAAAGTCTTTAAGACAGAGTGACAAAGGGCCATATGTATGAAAAAATTGGCTTGCGAATCGCAAATAGCGATTTTTAAGAAATCGCTATTTCCGAGTCGCAATTGGCCATGCAACAAAATTGCGATTCGGAATTAGCGATTTCTTAAAAATCGCTATTTGTGGTTTGCGAGGCCCATTTACTGAATCGCAAATAGCATTTTCGCAAATTGCAATTTTTTTGCAATTCGGTAAAAAATCGCGAATTGCAAGAAATTTCGAGAAAGCACACCTGGAGGAGCCTGATGACATCACCAGCAGGAAATGAGTCATCCCAGGCAGTTTCAGGTGCCACTCCCAAACCAGCATCCTGAGAGAGAGCAGCCCAGCCACACAGAGCAGCACTCAGAAGGAGCTATCACACCTGAGCAATGATGGACACCCCAGGCCAAGCACAGGAGAAGGGAGAAAGAAAGCGCAAGCTAAAATTCAGCGAGCAGGAGCTTGAGGTGCTGACTGAGGAGGTGGTCAGGAGCCATGACCGCCTTTTTGGAAAAAAGCTCACTCCAGGTGCCTGAGAGTGAGAAAAGGAGACTATGGGTGGATATACAATCAAAAATCTGCGCAATTGGAGTGGCACAGCACTCCATAGAAGAGATCAAGAAGAGGTGTTATGACCTGCGGTCCCGTGCGAAGGAGAGAGTGGCAAGGAGACTTGCGGAGGCCAGGGGCACAGGAGGCGGTCCACCCACAGATGCACCATCCACACCATTGGAGGACCTAGTAGAGTCCACACTCCTCCCTGAAGCTGTGACAGGGGTCACAGAGATCGACACCTCCGGCACACCAAGTACCAGCCAAGGTAAGTGCAATATTGATTTGTAACCCCATATGTGTATGCACAAAAGCCCCTTAGGAATTAACAAGTAATGTTAAACATTGTGAGAAGTAGTCCAGTCCACATCTTAGAAGCAGCACAACAATGCATTATGGGAGTGGCAGTCCACAACCCAGAGCTGAAAGTAGCACATACAATGTATTTAAATAGAGTGACACCCAGAGGAACACAACACACACAACACATTGTAGAGAAGTACCTGTACCTTTATTACCATTGTCTGACCGTAAATGTAACATACATAACTGACATGCTGCATATTGTTGTTGCAGGTGGGCCAGGCCCAGCAGCCACAGCATCAGCACGGGTAGGCGAGACTGACACCCATATGGCCTCCGATTCAAACACCAGTGGGTCTATCAACATCGCGACTGTCCGACGCAGGCCCAGGGCACTGCCACTGCCAGAGCCCAGCAACTACTCAGATGAGCAGCAGGAAGGGCCAAATTCCCCATCAGCAACAGGCAGGTGCAGCCAGATGCAGGAGGTCAGGTGTCAGCAGACCACAGCACCACGCAGGATGGCGACAATTTCCGGGGCACAGCAGCATGAGGCAGGAGAGGGTCCCTCCGTATTTAGTGGGCTGGAAGCTGCTATGTTGCAGCAGCAGCGCCTACAAAATAAGAGGATCCTGGGATTAGAAAAGAATTTGACAAAACATAACCGCAACATGGTGGGCCTGCATCACCAATTTGACTCCCTCAATAACAACATCGAACAGCTGAGTGAGGGACAGATGCAGGCATCACAGGGCACCAGAGACCTCACAAGTGCTGTCCGTGAACTCTGCCAGGAGCTGCGCCATGAGAGAGTGAGCCAGCGCAGACAGGAACACAGATTTAGGAACATGTTTGGCAGCTTTTGTCGTTCTTTAAACAGGGTGGCAAATTCAACTGCACTGATTGCCCGTCGTGCAGTGGCTGCGCAAGTGGAGGCAGCACACAGCAGCAGGGATGTTGTGAATGGACTGGTGCAGATCACCAATGTGATCGAACACATTATGGGACCGAGGTCAGCCACTCCGAGTGAGCTTGCACTGGGGGACACTAAGGACAGTTCCAGCCTCAGCAGTGTAGCTGTACCTGCATTGGACACCAGACAGCGCAGTGCCAGGCACAGCACTGCCACTGAGGCGGACAATAGAGGTGCCAGTGAGGGAACTGGGCACCCGAGTGGTGTGCGTGGCCTAAAAAAATGACTTTAGCAGCCAGTGGACTTATGTTTTCACTATGAAGTAATAGTGCATTACTCAGGTCCTTCATTGTTTTGAGTTTCTCACTTAACCTTTTTTTTGTTATTCCTCACACGAACATTACCTGACTTAAGGTAATACATTTATTTCACTACAGGTACAGTTGTCAGTGGATTTGTGTCAATTCTACTCACGTCTGAAATGGTTGTATGTGATGTCGGCACGCCTTTGCCTTCCCTCTGCTGCACTGGTCCTATCTGCTGGATGTAGGTGTGGTATGGGATCATCATCCTCATCAGATTCAGTATCACATATTTCTACAGGTATGCCCTTGGTGGTAGCTATATTGTGCAAGATAGCACAAGTAGCCACTATTCTACATGTTGTCTCTGGACTTTTGTGGAGGCACCGGAAGCGACTCTTCAGCAGTCCAAAGGTGCGCTCCACCACATTGCGGGTTGCCCTGTGTGCTGCATTGTATCTCCGTTCACCTGGTGTTGCAGGATTGAGGTAGGGTGTCATCATGTAGGTGCGCACTGCGTAAGCACTGTCTCCTGGAAGGGGCAGAGGGTATGATAAGTAGTGGGCCATCTGACATCAGCACGCCATCAATGCACCATTGTATAGAGGGTCAATACCTAGTAGATATCCTTCACCAAACTCCCCAGCTAGCAGTCTTGTGTGAATCCCGCTGTGGCGAAAGATGTACGAATCATGTGTTCCCTGGGTACCTGGCCACGAGATCAGTAATGATGTAGGAGGCATTGCATATCACCTGTATATTCATTGAATGTTGGTATTTCCGATTGCGATACACATACTCTGTGGCGGATGGTGGACAGATTGCCACATGTGTCCCATCTATGGCACCTAGGACATGGGGGAACTGTGCTATCAGGTAAAATTAAATTTTTGTCTGCTGTATTTCCTGTGGGTTGTGGGGGAATCTGATGTACTGATGTAGTTTGCTCAGCATGGCGTTGATAAACGCATTGAAAAATCTGGAGAGGGTACTCTGTGAGACCCCTCCAGCTGCTGCAAGGACCCCTTGATAGCTCCCTGAGGCGAGTAGGTGGAGGGAACATAATACCTGCACATGGGTGGGAATGCTGTGAGTCCTTAGTGTTCTGCGCTGCAGTATGGGTTGTAGCTCAGCTATCAGATCAAGTATCATGGCTGAGTTCAACCTATACCTCTCATATATTTCCTCCTCTGTCTGGTTAAAAAGTGTAATGCGCACTCTGAAAATGCGCTCCTGTCTCCTCCCTCTCCTCAAACCTGCCAAGATCCTCATCCTCCTCGCCATGACGTAGAGTGCAGCCATTGTGGAAAAGCGTCTGAGGCATTCTGGGCCTCTTTATATAGGTTGCACCTGGTTACCACCTGGTTTCAGTTAGTAGTATTTTGCATGTGCAAAATGCCATTCTGCGAAAAATCGCAATTAGCAATTTTTTAATGCATCTCTTTGCGACTTGGATTTTGTGCCTCGCAATTTCCTTCTGGAAATACCGAATCGCAAATTCTGACTCGCAAAACCAGGTCGCAACGCAAAAAATCTCAATTTTTGTGATTTCTTATTTTTGGTCTGCGAATGCCTTTCATGCAGTGCAAACCACTTTTTTGCACTCACAAACGGCCGAATTTTGCGATTCGCACCATTTGAGAGTGCAAAAAAGTTTCACACATCTGGCCCAAAGTGTCTAGGTAATAGCAAAGGCACGTAATGGCTGATTTCTCCTCGTGTCATACGATTATATCAAACTTGTTGTACAGTCCCCTAATTTCCAATTGGGCAAAATTTGGTGCATCATTATCTCCATCCAATGATCAGGTAATCACCTCATTAGAATTGTCACTTTAGAACAGTTCTCACGTAGTTTATTAGCTCCTGTAATTGACGTCTCCAACGGGTAGAATGTCAGGTACAAATTTTTTATTCTCTCAGGCTCAGTCAGTAGTTCCATTGTCTTTACCAGTTCAGGCGACCTTGTACCTGTTGCAAGTTTACACTGTTGCATTCAGCAAGAATGTCTCCTTGAGCAAGTCGAGTCTCATGAGAAAGAATTTACTACGGTTACACACATCTTCTAGCTTCTGGAAAAGTACAGCTACATGTCCTTCAGCAAGTCAGCACACTGCGCGTTAGAAAAACACATTTAATATGAGAACAGCAGCTAGGCCCCAACTCATGCTAACTAAGGCCTAGAAATTAATTCAGCAAAAACCTTAACATGTAATTCTTAATGCTAACATAAATCATACATTAGTACACTAATAAGTCATTATTAGTCAATTTCATTAATCATCGTATACATTGGTGGCCACTCCCCGTGGGCACATTTCAAACACACGTTTAGTAAAACACAACAATACAATTTCTATGCGGCATCATTAGGCATTAATTTGCAAACATCTCATGTTAGTTTTGATTATAATAACAACGCTCCAACAATAATGAAGCAAAAAAGACAGCAGCCAACATGTGTTTTGCCCCTTTCCTGGCACTCAAGCATGAGGCTTTGTTAAGGTTTACTAAGTAGTTCAAAGGTGAGGCATAGATATATTAATAGACCTTAAAGAAGGTGTAAGGAATAGCTGCAGTTTGGTGGCAATAATGCTGAGGGGTGTCGACCCACATGTTAATGGGGTAGTGTTCTCGTAATAAGTTTCCAAAGTCCTGTGCGGTCCACCAGAAAGTATTTGTCACTCTCAGAGTCCGTCTCATGGAGATGGCTGATGAGGATGAGGTGGATGCTCCAGAGAGGTCCAAGAGAATGAGGGCTGTTGTATCTCCTCTGTCTAGGATCATGCAGTGAAGAATGCTGTTTCTGTTCTGGGGTGGTCCTGAATCTGGCAGCGTGGTGGCAAAGAGGTGGTGGTTGTTGCGGTGGTTGGTGAGGCATCCATTGATTAGTTTCTTTAAGACCTTGGTTGGGTATCTTAGGAGGGATGTGGTCCTGTAGCTGAAAAGTGTGTCTGAGTCAGCGGATGGTTTCTTGAGCAGGGGCATGACAGTACCATGGGATCCGGGAATGTGGCTGGGCCAATGGAGCCATTGAGGGAGGGTGTTAGTGCCTTTTTGATTAGTAGGAGTCCTTTGACGAAGGTATGGTGGGCTAAAGGACAGATGGGGCCCACGAGTGGATGGTCTTCATGGCAGCAATGATTCTTTGGCTGTCATGGGAAGTTGAGTTGTAATGGTGATGGGATTTGGTTGAGGGTTAAGTTTGCTGTATACGGAATTCATTTTGTTAAGAAATATTCTGTTGTAAAGGTCTTGTGAGGGATTGGTATTGCTGGAGGTGGCAGGAGGTATAGTGAAATCTTCGATGATAGGTTATGATTTCCTTGCTACTGTTAGTGCAAGCGTTGATGCAATCTGCAAGAGCTGTGTGCTTGGTGTTCTATAACAGCTGTTGGTAGAGTCTTAGGGCTGCTTTGAAGATGAACAAAGCCGTAGGGCTGCTCTGATGATGTTTTTATCTCAGGTGCTTTGACTTGTTCTCCACTAGAGCCACAGTTGCTTGCAGTGGTGTTTCCTCACCATGGGTTTCCTCTGTGTACCAACTAGCCCATGGTCAGGTTTTTGCAGTTGGGTTGAGCTTCAGGTGAGCCAGGGTGTCAAGGCATTCAGTGACCTAGCTGTCAAAGTTCTTGATGGCTGTCAGCAAGTTGTAGAAGCCCACTCCTCTTCTGTGATGCTGTTTCAGCTGCAGCGGGAGATTCCAGTGGTGGCAGGTCGGCGTTGGTGTAGGATGGAAATGCGGAAACTGAGAATGCCTAGTCTGTCCAGGTCATAGTTCCTGGCTTGTTGAATGTGATGTTGCTGCTTGAGGAGAAAACCAGATCCAATACGTCTAGTGGTGTGAGTGGGTTTTATAACATGCTGGGTGAAGCCATTGTTTCCAAGGTTTTCTAGAAGGGCCATAGGGTTTGGGTCAGTGCAGCTTCTGGATGAAGGTGCTGGCTTTGACGATGAGGGATACAATGAAGTCTGTGATGACAATGGCAACATTTTTGGGGGTCCAGGTGATCTGTATAAGAGATTTTCACCTAAAGGGAAGTTGACTGTGATGCGTAACTTAGATGTGAGGTATTCCATGTAGCCGTGAGAGTGTCCATGTATGTAGTGCAGCTGATGGGGTCTTCGAATATGATGGTGATGCCACCTTTGGACCTTTGTTGGTACTGTTCCCTGGCAAACTTGTAGCTGCCAGGGGTGGCTGTAGCGATGTCTGGTGCAGAGGTTCGGTTTTGTCATGTTTCCATGAGGAAGAGCAGGCCCGGAGTGTGGTCATGCAGTAGGTCCCATATCTACATGGCATGTTTGGTGAGTGAGGGAGTGGTGAGGCCAATGCATGCAAGTGTGGTGTGTTGTGTGGGTAGTGTTTGGTCTGTGTGAATGTGAGCAAGTGGCTGATTTGTGGGAGTGTGAATGAGTGGGGTGCTGGATGGGGTTGGTGTAAGAGTGGTGAGTGTAGGGCAGTGTTTCCCAAACTGTGGGTTGTGACACACTAGTGAATTTAAAGGCATCATTATAAATTGCTCTGAATTTCGACACACACCAGAAATCAACTGACACCTTTAAATTCTGTGTTTAACTTGTCACATTGGCAGTGATTCAAAGCCCAAATGTCAGACTGATTTATTCTTTTAAAATGGGTATTGGTGTTTACTTTTCTAACTCTGACTGCAAAGTGAGAGGAGCTTTTAAGCTGAATTATGTGACACTGTAGAATTTTTTTTGCAATACAAAATAAAATGCAAATACCTATAAATTAACAATATGCATCCAGCAGTTAGGAAAGAAAAAATGAAGAAAAAAAATTGTAATTCTGAAACAAATCAAGACATTTACTTGGTGGTGTACAAGTGACAAATATTCACAGAAACCTGATTTCCACACATCATTTGTGTGCTATATAGTTCCTTCAGTAAAACTGTTTCTGAGAAGATTTAGTGGCAATTTCAATGGAAAGCATGCTGTCTATAAATGACGATGCACTACCACAAAATGCTTTACTTACATTAAAAAAATCACACTGCATCTTGTCCATTAACCAAGAACGTTGCATGAGACGTCCCGAGTTTGCTACCTATTTTGCTGCCAGGAAGTATAACCAACATGACCATTAGGACGTCCTAACTTTGCCATGCAGCCTTCCACCAGAGCTCATGGTTTTAATCCTTGTTTGTCAACAACTTTGTGCCCCACCACAAGAAAGTCTTGAAGGTTGATGAGGAGACGGCTCATGAATGTCCGTATTCACAAGCCTTTTCCATGTGACCTTTAGTAATTTAGGGGAAGATAACTGCCATGTTGCTGGATTTTTTTTCTAAATAAGAAATGCTTACATCAGTGGCACTCCCATGGGTTGTGAAGACAGTCCACTGAACAGCTAGGAGTTCCCTGCATTTGTCAGGCATTGAAAGATCACAGCAAAGAGGACGCAGGTAAATAGCATGGTTGAGCTATGGCTACTCTCAATAAAATCTGGAACAGGCTCCTTGCACTATACCAACAGGTTTTAAAAATAGTGCTGTGCTTGTATCCACACACATCACACGGCACAGAACTTACCAGTGTTCTGCTACACTTAAGCTTGGTCACCAGGTCTGCACAAGAATATCCCCACTTCACCGCAAAATATGCAGCAGACCGTAAGGCAAAGAGTATGAAGCAGTATGCAGATACCCAAAGCCAAACTTACCAATCAGACATAGAAAGGAGGTTGTGTACTAATCAAACAGGAACTGATAAGTAAGCTATATCAAGAAATCACATGAAAAGACTCAATAGTGACTGCACATGCTGAGGATAAGCAAATAACTTGCAACATAACACAAAAATATCACCAGTCCACCAGTAATCGAGTCACTGAAGCAGCTAAGTAATTACCTAAACTGATGCCAATTGGTGATGTCAACCCAGTGGAAAACAACTGACAACCTAGACAGTCTAAGCAAACATTACAAAAATGAGACTGACTGCCAACATGTGAAATCACACAATAAAATATGTTCCTCGTTCTCAAAGAGAGAGGGTGACTTAATGTAGCTGGATTGTTCCCAAAAGGACGTGGCACTAGTCAGACATGATACACCACTTCCGGTGGGATGCGAGTGGACTCAGAAGAGGTGAAATGGGAAGGGGGCATGGACTAAGGGTTGAAGTGCACAGATGGAAGAAGTTATCTTTCTCATTGGCCGGTGAATTCCAAAGGCCCCAGTAATTGGAGTTAAGAGGCCCAATGGAATTATAAATTGTGTTCTTTGACACTGAGATTTTGGCTGATAAAAGCAGAGAAATTCTCTCTGTGAAATATAGGTAGAAACATGCGGAAAATAAACACTGATTCCCATGTTATTCCCCAAATACGTGTAATTCCTGTAATTTCCGTGATTCCAGATGTACCAGGAGCACCAGTAACAGTCATTACGGGGGCAGGGAAATAGCATGGATTACTCCAACCCACCCACAATGATTCTCTAAGTATATCACGGTGAGGGATCACTTTTAGCAAAGTGACATAGAAGCTCGTAACTGTGGTCTTCATCCACTTGTAGTAAAAGATACCACAATAACAGATGGCGGTTCACCAGCAAAGATAAGTATGTTATTAAACATAGGCTTTGCCGCTCTGTAGGATAGCCTGGAACAGAACTATCTGAACTATCTGGAGCCAGCAGATACTAGACAGTATTGAACCTTCAAATGAGAAGAAAGAAGTGCGATATTATTATTATTATCATCGTGCTATAGAAACACAGTTCCCTCACATACATGATAGGCTTTTTCCTTCCAACTTTCCACACTTAGTTGGGGACAAACAAAAAGCATTGGTTTAGAGATCTCAGAGTACGATTAACTGTATATTTCAGAATTCTCTTATTTAAAATGTATGGCTGATTTCATTACAAGTGTGGAATTCATTGAAGACATGCTGTTTAAAACTGGATTCTTTTCCCACTTGATAGCGTTATGAATGCCAAATATGTTTGTATTTACGTAACATTTTTTCACGTTGAAGATATCTCTTGCAAGTGCATTTTCAATTAACTGTAATCTAAAGACATTTTTTACCATACAAAGAAATGAGGCTTTACAAAACACCAAACGGGACTGAATTAAAGCATTTGTTACCACTATCTTCATGGAAAAGGACAGAAGTGGGAAGATGCTGAGAAGCAGGCAAAGCTGATACATGCATGATTTAGCTGCCATTTTATTTGGTGGTCAAGATTTAGATCATGGAAAATCCAGAGATCAGGGTTACTAACTGCCGAAACTGGATTAGCCCGCACTCCAAGAGGAGTGCCCAAAGAGAAGAGCCAAAACCACTGGATTTGTTGTTTATAATCAATATTTCAGAATGTTCTGGGGTTAAGATTTAGAATGTTTTTGCTGATTCAGCTCTAAGTTGCTTCTAAGGCTTCTGATAGGTCAGAGACTGATTCGGATGTTTTATCAAGTAGATATAGTATGATTTCTATATCATCTGTATGGTAATATATAGTGACCTTAAACTTTTCTAGTAAGTCTGCAAGAGGTTTAACATATAAATTAAAAAGTAGCAGGGACTGGACAGATTCCTGAAAAACACCTCAAATAAGGTGTCTAGGGTTTTAGGCAAAGGGGCTGAGTTGGACAGATTGAGTCCTTCCCACAAGAAATGATAAGCACATTTGAGGGGCATCCCTCCTCTCGTATTGTTTTCCAGACGCTGAATCAGGATGTGTATGTGGATGAAATCACAGGCAGCAAAAGGGTCTAGTAAATCATCATTAATGAGTGGTAGATAGCTAAACTGCAAAGCAACAGAATAACAAAATGCTAGAGGTCTTAGCAAAACAGTGCTTAATTTGAGCCTGCGGTTTCCGATGCTCGGCACCGGCACATAGTCGTCAACACCAGCACTTATGGCAGTCTGCCACATGGTGACACTGCCTAATGTACAAATGAGCACAGCAATGCTTGTTTAATAATTCAATATACATTTAAAATGTCTAATACAGGCCACCCAAGCCATTGTTATCCCTTTGGAGGCCTGGAATAGTCTAAACTGTCGCACTTGTAGGAGTGTGATGGTTAGTAGTTGTGTTGCTATTGCCATTGGCAGCTGGCAAGGGTAATGGGTGGTACAATCTGTAGTGGACTCCTGACAAGTGATCCAGCACTTTAAAAAATATATAAATTAAGTACTGTGTGGCCTGTTAGAGACGTCATTCAAAGACCTGGTTTTATGTTTTTGAGTCATTAACGGGAATAAAACGACAGCAACTGTTATAATGACCATCCTTAAGTTATCCAGACGTAGGTTTGGTAACAAAAATCATACAAAGAGTATTGTATGAACCTGTATGTGACGATGGCTAACTGTGACTAGATTGGTTATGCAACTAAATGGGCCCTCAAATTTTTTTTTTTTAACAAACTGTATTGATTTTCATAATTAGTAGGCAATAAGAAGACATGTTATATTCATTAATCACTCCTTCTTATATCTAGCATGGCTCAATATCTTCTTTAGTAAAATCTCTGTCCTATCCTGATATTCCTCCCGCCTCCCTCGGTCAAAAAGTGAAGTGTGGCAAATCATTTAAAGACAGATTAAACTACTCTTTGTATTGGACCAAGAGATTACATCCTCATTACATCAATTAGAAATAAATTTGCCTTTGCACCAGCATATATAGCCTTGATATTATGCATTGGGGAATTAGAGGGTGACTCAGACTTGATCAACTATGTGCACCTTGGGCGTTTCAATCTTGCAAAGAAGAGCCTGCATGAGGAAGATTGCAGTCTCTTCAGTTTACCCTGTGGCTTTTCCCAAAACAGATGAAGACACAGGGCACACAAAGATTTACAGGGATTAAGTAGATCTAGCACCTAGATTTTTCAAGCATAGCTACCTCCACATTGTGCTAGACCAGCGTTTCTTCTTTCATGTTTATGACAAAATGGGACAAGGAACTTGGTAAGGAAATACCCAAATACGTGTATGTAAATATCTAGGCCAGAGCACCAAGATAACCAATCTGACTGTGACAACAAAAAAAGCTCCTTCAAACTGTGCTTCCATTGGCCATCAACATTGGTTATTGATACCCTCGAGGGTGGGATTTGCATATGGTGGACCTGTTGCTTGTTAGAAGGGCTTTTCATATTGGGAGCCACTGCTGAATACTTGGTGGACGTTTGACAAAGCAAAACTTTTCTGAAAAGAAGTACCTGCCTTGATTAAGGCGGTAACTGGCCACACAGACCAAAACAATGTTAGCCAAATTGATTTCCTATTTCCTCTCAGCATCCCTCCTGACTTAGGTTCAAATATGGAAAGCCCTGGCCAACCATCCATTGCTATTGGGTGGTCTATGATTTTGAAGTGTATCCAATAAAATTATGTGGGTCACCCCTAAAGATATAGAGGACAAATTCAACAGATGGTGGGTGTTGTTTATGAGGTCTATTAAAAACAGTAATTCCTCCCAATTTCCTTTGAAGGCAATATGTAACTCCGGATCATTGGATGATACACAATTAATGGACTAGTGAAATACTGAGCTGCTGTCCAAGCTATATTAAAGATTGAACACTATATGTGTGTGTGTGTGTGTGTGTGTGTGTGTGTGTGTGTGTGTGCGCGTGTGCAATGTAAAGGAGCTGGGCCACTAACTTCACTGGCATGCTCGTATTAGAGGTAAATAGTTATGCTCACCACTTTTAAAGTTCACCATTCTCTATTGCATGTATTACAAAAATTGTGGAAATGTGGGAAGGGGTTATAATTAGATCCCCTACTGCTTAGCAAAGCTAAGTTCTTTCTCTCTGGGCTGCAATATCACTATTTAAGCTTACTCTTTAATAATAAACTTGTTTTAGACTTCAAGTGGGCTTGGAGTTGTTTACTTTTAAAACAATCCTGATGATCCAATCTCCCAGCATCAACCAATCGCACAATTTAATTTCCATGATACAGAAACAAAAACACTATCTTGATGAATCTGTGTGGCTGTGAACTGATGTGGATGGTAGAGAGAAACAAGCATTGGCAAACCCAACATGCCTCATCTTTGGGATCTATTAGTATTGCCAATTACTTTTGATGGTAATGAACAGCACAGAGACACACTGCAGCACTATCATAATGAAAAAGGTACCCGAGAGATTGCACCATTGCACTTACTCACACATGCGACCCAACACACGTGATGTTTTATTTAGCAATCCATGATGGCGGATCCCACTTGGATCCATAAATTACAAAGTTAACATTTTAAGCATAAAAGCAGCAACTAAAAACAAAAGGACCACAGGTGTTGGGGGGCTGGACAGAGAAGCAGCTGGGGCAGGAAGTTGAAAAACAGCACACAGAGAGTCCGAGGGTAAAACACAAGAAGGGGAGAACACCGCAGACGCCCGTGAGTGAGAAAGAGAAACTCTGAAGGTGGGTGGGAATTCCAAATGCTTTGCAAAGTTTGCACCAGATCCTGCATCCCTACATATTTCTTTTGTTTTCCCCAGGTATGGTTCCCATATTCTGGATCCATATCTCGTATCTCCCTTTACAGGGCTCAGGACTCATGCTCACTGTGTTGTTAACTATTCCAAATTTAGCTTGGGTTTCATGTGGCAGCTCAGTAGCAGTACTTGAGTTCTGAGTTTCCAAATATCATGCTGATCAGTACTTCGGCTGATTACTGCAAGCTGGGCGACTAGTTACAGTGGCCTGCAACTCCCTCGCCTCCAGGGGTACTCCTATTGCCTGGCATGAAGCATTGTTATCAGAGGAGAGAGTAGTCCTTAACCAGAGCTTTTCTTTTTTTTTAAAATCTGTTTATTAAACACAAATTCCACACAACATTACCAGCTGTACATTCTTTTGCGATATATTTGCATACTTGTATAATTTTACACAGCATTGCCACACCAAAAGGTGTAAGAAGAAAGGAGGAAAAAGGGAAATTGAAGGGGAATACAAGGGTAGCTGGGAGGGGAAACTTTTACAACTAAACCTAATAATGCGTAGGAGTTAAGGGCATAATAGAAGGAGAGTACGGCAACATTTAGCATGCAAGCTATTGTGATAAACAATTACAGCTTAATAAGATTGGCCAACCATTGACGATATCCGTGATTAATATAGAGAACACTTCCAGGCTGTAGAGGGTGTCTGTGGAGTTGACAGTTTCAGCGGCAGGAGCATTTTACCTGTTGTGGTTGTATGTTTCATGCTTGTATGAACGTGTGGGGAGTAGTTGGGCGCAGTTGAGGAATGTCTTTTGAGGAGGAAGAGGGATATTAGCAGTGAGTGTATGTAAAGACAGTCAGAGTGAGTGCCGTGCGGCTAAGGTATTAGCAGTATCAGCACAAGCTGTAATGTTCGTGAGTTGAGACCCGTTCATGGGGGATACATGTCGTCTCTGGCCTCCATTGCCGCCACAAATGTATCCCAGACCTCCGGGCCATCTAGGATAAGGCCTAACCAGAGCTTTTCTTAAGTGCTGTTTGAGGTCATAAAAGGAAATGAGCTGAGTGGTGACTCTGCCTGGTGAGCACACACCTTCTCTACACCAATGTTTATTGACCGCTCGGGTTTGCTGGTCATATTAATCCAGTGAGCAGATGCTGACTCGAAAACGTAAGGGATCCCAGGTCATGAGATGTCAAGTCTTAATGGGGCCAACGATACCTCCCAGTAAACCCAGAAATAGCCTTATTTTTCTACGCACGAGTAACCCACTTTCCCAAATTCCGAGACACTGTTATGTTGTTGATTGTCTGTGTATTTTGCTTTGTTACAGTTTAATGTAGTTGTATGCAAACACAAGAGTCTTGCGCAGTAAAAGTTTACGATTTTATAATAAAGAAGGTCTTTTTTAACTGGAAGATTGCATTATTTCATTTTACAGTGTGGACATCATGATCATTTAGTAATTACGAGCAGTACCTTTTTATGAAAACTGTTGAACCATTCAGCATTTTAATAGCTGTAATTATATTCTGTTGCATTTTCACTATCGGAGTTTTTTGCACGTTTGTGAACATTTAGTGATCAGGAAATCAGGTAGAGGTACGTACATCATCGACAGTGCCTGTACAAGATCGCTAATTAGAATTAACTTTCCCAATGTTACTTTAATAGTTTGTTTATACACTCTATAATCGCACAAGGATCAAGTTAACTGATAAAATGATCTCATTGCATACCAGTTAATTTTTGAAAGCAAGAAACGACATTTTCAAACGTGCCAAGAATTGTGCCATTTTGCGAAAGAAAAAAAAAAAACTCGAGTTGTTTTTGCAGAAATACCAATATACAGTTATGTTATGTTAAAATACTCAAGGTAGTATTACCTGCTAATTACACATCTGATAAAATAAAAAAGAGGTGGATCCAGTGCTCACTTCCCAAATCTGTCACTATGTATTATTAAAAATGTATTTGGCCCTTGTAGTGCTAAAGCACTGCTGAGACAAAATGTGACGCTTAACAGATTATATCAGGGCATGATATATTGGAAGATTTAGGAGTCCGGAGATGCAATAATGGCAGAATCAGGAAGACTCAATTACATCCAGTCTGAAGCAAGATCGGAAAGAGAAGGAAGCCTTGGAGACAGGGAGTTGGAAACTGGGTTTGGCAACAACTAGATAGCACATCCACACTCCCCGAAACACGTCAATACTTCTGGGGCGGTAGAGGTTGCGCTAGTATTTATATGCCTCACATTATAAACTTGAGCCTAGCAATATGTTGCATTGGCGCTGTGATTTTTCTGCTTCATTCTAGCTCACACCCATTCACCGTCCCTGCACCCTTTTTGCTTTAACCCTTTCCAGTTCCCTCGCAGATACTATGTATATTCCACGTCTTCCCTCGGTTGGCCTCCCTGTTCCATATTAGCCGCTCTTATATGTTCCTGCTTATGTTTTCTCCTCGGCCGGTGACCTGCTCGTCCTCTAGCCTCCAGGGCTCCTGGCATAGGCTGCCAGGAACTCATTACAGCACAATCTGCCAGCAGCACGCGCACACCCCCAAATCCCACCGTGCTATTACACTTGCCTTAATCAATTCTGTGATTATCTCACTTCTAAGTGGTGTATCATTTCCGCACTTCAACTGATTCATCAGTCCTCAAGGCCTACAAGGATACCAGAAATAAGTCTAAGTCAATAACACCAAGAGCAGTCCACTCAGAGGACATTCTGGTCCTGGATTTCTCCCTAACCCCTTCATTCTCCTTGTTGTCCCTGTGATTCACTGTTGGGTGTATACGTCTTCATCAATACTCTCTGCAGGAACTATGGGACAACAAGAGGTTTTGGCTTGTTCCCCTTTTCAGAGGCTGTCAAATGGGCTCAGATACCATAGTGCATAATGCAACAAGGACAGATGGCGCTATTGGACAAAGGCCTTGATAACTTCAGGGATTAATTATCTGAAAGAGACATTATGGTCATGGGTCACCAGAGAGGTCAGGCAGTATAACAGAAGCATAGGTAAAATTTGCATCCTCACTTCAAGAATAGCATCTTTGAGCCATTAAGGGTTAATGTGCAGTACGTGGCCAGTCTTGGGCATGTATCTTCTCCATCAGCATCAGTAATAGAGTATATTAGCATGCATTTGACAGCAGCCAGAGCATTCATACACACTTTAAACAGAGGAAGGGGGGAAAGAAGTGCCCTTTGGAGTCCCCGAGGTACAGTGCCAGAGGCCTGGAGACACAATACCTTTGCCATTTGTTCTTTGCCCTTCAAGGAGGAGATCATACATTTCTTGGCTTCTTCAGATATCCACGGCACCGCTGCCAATAGCTATAATAAAAAGGGGGGTGTTCAGTTATCAAAAACAGTTGACAGGTCTAATAAAATTAGAACTGCATGCGGCCCACTATTGATAGCCTACTGATACTGATTTCTGATATTCGAGAACACAGACTGGGCAAAAACAGTCCATGATTTTCCATATGTTTCTGGGGCCACTGGCACAATAGTTTCCTTTGCCTTTCTGGTGTTTGACACATTTGACCCGGGGCAGCTGGTAGCTTAAACCAGTTTAAAAGGAGCAGTTAGTGCTGGTGATCATAGAAGGAGCTAGTATCTCAGCTAAGGCTGTCATCCTTGGTTTTAGACTGCTGACCAGTGGTGAGGAGGAATCTCTGAACTTCGGCAGAAACGGTGTGACATGTTCCACGTGATACTTGAACAATAGTGCAATCCCCATTACTCCCTTCACTCTTGGGGATGCAAGATCTGTCATTGAATTGAGGAAGTACCATATGTTATTCATTTGTCAAATTTAGTTTAAAAATTGTACTGTAAAATCTGTAAAATCTTCTCCCAGTTGTATTGAGGATTCAAGTCTCAGATTTTTGAACATCTTAGAGCAAAAAAGTCTTCAAGAGCAGAAATATTAGAGGTTGGTGGTAGAGTAGAGGGTATGTTCATTTGTTATATTTAATTGACTTATAATGCGGATATTCATTGTAGGTTTCTTGGTGCTAAGCAGTATTAGAGGAGCAGAGGTATTAATTTAAATGTCGCAACCAATGAGAGGGAAAATTATATTGTATTTCGAAGAGCATTAATCCTCTTTGAATTCTCCTAGTTGCAGCTTTATGCTCAATGGCCTGACCCTCCATTCTATTGTTTTCCTAGATCCAGCTCTGAAGTAATTTGTGAAATACATATTACCCAGAGATAGTTAGGAGATTATTCTTTGTGTTACTTGTGAAGTAAGAGTCATAAATATGCCTTTCATTGAATGATTGAAAGGAAGCAACTTTAGCTGGACCGAGCCACCTCAGTGTTTGTGTAGACAGAAGATACCAGATGTAACTGTATTCAGTTTCTGGTGGCCATGTCTGTTTAGGGCTCAGTAGCCATGCCCTAATGTTCAGTGGAAATGCCACCAACTTAGATAGATTGCCAAAATATGCCAATGACATTCTTACCCTTTGTGTTTCCAACAATTTGCAGACGTTCTCATAGATGAAATCATTAGGCGAGTGACAGAAGAGCCCAGTTACAAAGCAGATGTTTTTGCCATTGGTACACAGGGCTACTCAGCATTCAAAAGAACCCCACCTTCCCACAGGGATCAGAGTCATATAGGCAAATTCTGTAAACACTTATGCAAGCCGCCCATGCCTATGTCCTCAGTCTTTAACCAAAACCCTGCATTCACTTTTAATCTAACATTCTCCAAGCAGATCCCTGAAGTTCTTCTTCATTTATAGCTTTCATTTTGTTTCTTTCCTTCTTCTCTTTTAAGCTTCTACCTTTTGCTTTTATCACAAACCTTTTCCAAGATTTCTTATATTATACAACCAGCACAGAGTATTCATGTCTCCCACTTGCTCCCAGTTTTTAGGGTCGAGTCTGCGTTGCATGCGCTCGCGCCTGCGTATCACAGCGAGACGCTTTAGTTCTTAGAAAAGGGCTCGAGCCCTGTCGACGTCACGTCACGTCAGTGTGTTTGATTGGTTCGTGGGCTTGCCTAGTAAAATCTGCTTGCTTTCATTAGTGGAAGGCATGTACACGCCATGCCTTTTCCGGTGGTTAGCCCTCCTCGAGCGCAGCGACCAAGTACAGAAAACATGCGAGGCTCGCTGTTTTCTGTTGGATCGTGGACTACCTTTTCTCTATTTTCCTAGCGTGAGTTCGCTTGGCAGAAGTCGAGCGCTTTACACAGTTAATTTCACTTTTTCGGGTTATGTACATAAAAGCACTTTTGCCGATAGATGAAAAGTCGGGTTAGGAGTGATAGAGCGTTCCGTACCTAATAATTTACCTGTATTTGGACGCTCTTGGGTCGATGAATCTTTTGACCAAGTGGGACCCTCTTTACCCAGAAGCAATCAATCAAAATCAATAATCGATAATCAATAACGAACATAAGCAATGCCCTGATCAACATAACACTTCACAATTAATCCAGAATACATTTCGGCGAAACCATGACCTTTCGGTCATGAATAACCACACCAGTTTATGCAAAGTTAATGAATTTATTTCCCTATATTAACAAAGCTAGCACAATGTAGATGTGTCTCAACACCAAATGATATATGTAAATGAACATTAATAGCTGTCCATAACGGCAAAACAGATGCAATCTATGCAGCATTTGAATAACAATGCCTTCTATGATGGCAACGCAAACCACTAAAACTACAATCTGTAATGGGCTAATTGCATACATTTAGTCAGCATAACAAGGTCTCAAATTGCATTGTGCATCAAATGAATCCTCATCTAACCTCAAATTAGTATCAGCATGTGGGTCTTCATGCAAAAACAATTTAGCAACATTAATTTAGAAAACTCCTAACTAGGGCCCTTATCAAAAATCAGCAGTTGGTTACCTAAAAAGAAAACACAATGCAATTGTACAATTTTCCTTTCATATTTACCAAATTCAATCAGCATTCAAGGAAGTCTTCGTCTCACAGGTACCGGATTCGATCAGCATGGGACGGGGGCAAAGGGGCAAGGTGGACGGGGCAATTGCCTCACAGCGGCAAGATAAAACTACTACTTCATGCAAAGGGACAAATCAAAGTTAAAGTCTCTAGGGCGAGAATTTCTTAAAGTCTCTTTCTCTCGATTAGAGAAAGCATCAAAGTCTTTCAAAATGGCGTCGAATATCAATTGGCATCGTAGAAGATCGGCAATAATGTCCGATAGGTAATGGCCGTTTTCTTCCTTGTGCACCTGGTTTAAATAGACAACAGTTCAAATCCAGTAGGGTCTTCCATTGGAGGGTTCATAGGTTAGCTTCAAATTGTCCAATCAAAAACAACAGTTCTCAAGCTTTTACTTAAGCATACATTATCCTTGGAGTCGGGAACGTAAGTTGCAACATATTTTACCAATTAACTCACTTTCAGAGCGTCCATTGTCTGCACCTGCAGATTGACCTTGGAGTGAAGAAAAAAGATGCCAGGCTGGCACGAAACCTTAAGATAAGCATGTGAACGATCTCACTGGAAAAGTACAGCTTCAAGCAAGAATACACGTTTCATTAGCACATTGGAAAAATACGAGCATCTAAATCGTGAGACAAGGCAACCAGGCCAAAGCCTCCACTAAAGTTATGCTAAGCTAAAGCATTTCTAACAAGCAAATCATGGCACACGTTTACGATTATGTCAAACTAGTACAATTCTAATACATCACATTATATGAAGCACGCTTATAAATGTTGGCAAACTACGCTGAGGGCACATTTGTCCCCGTACAATCTTTATTTAGTTCGATTAAAGTCACACTCGATTATTGCAGTACTACGTTTATGCGCTAATAAATGTAAAACCTTCATTTCAGCTTCATCAATCCCTCCTCTGATGACTACTTGTCATCACACAAAACTATTCCCACAAATTTTATACCATTAAAATTCTGTCAGTTCTCTCTGCCTTTTAGTTCCCCTTGTCCTTGCTTTGTATTCTTCTGCCATTCTTTTCATCATTTTCTCTTCCTTCCTTCTCTTAATTCTTTCCATGATCATTAATATTCCTCTTTTTATTCCCCAAATTCCAAAGATGCAAATTAGAACTATTAGAATTCCCTGTATTATTTTTAGCAAGATTCCATTCCAAATGCCACCAAGCCAATTTCCCACTGAAGCAAGTCCCTTTCCAACCTTCTCCCACACTCCTGGTTCTTTCAATTCCTTCAAGTCTGCACTCTCTTTTGTTAGATTAGCAAGCATTGTTTTAATCTTCACACTATTATCTGGTATATACGTGCAACAGTGTCGTGCACCAAGCATTTTGCAAACGCCGCCATCCTTTGCTAAAAGAATGTCTAAGGCAAGCCTGTTTTGAAGAGTCATAGCTCTTTCCGCTGCAAGTTCAGCATCTATCAGGATTATAGCACCTGAAAACTTTGTCAACATGTTATCCACTATAGTAGACAACTTTCTTATTTTGATGGAGTTCAACACAACTCCCAATGAAGGAATCATGGCTCCAAATATATCTCCTACCACAGCAGCTGCGGTCTCTCTTTTCTGGATACGATGGGATCCAGATGTCTTTGGAATCATCGATAGGTCATCCAGTTGATAAACCTTTGGGAACACTATACCCAAATAACATCTCCCCCACCATCCTTTTGGAAGACGATAATAGGCATTATGCCCACAAATGTAATATACACCTGGTATGACAGGGTCAAGTCCGTTCAGCATGAATGTCCATTTGGCCTTAAAGATAAACGTATGTTTACACTCACTCGCTCCTACAAAAATGTTATCATAATAAGATTCACCTCGATATATACAAAATTTCCCTACATGCCAAGCATCTAAAGCTATTCTCCCTTGTGTCTTTATTGCAGCAAAAGCATAATTATCTACTGAAGTCCTCTTATGTAGCTCCTTTTCTAATTTCGCATTCATTTGTGCCCTTCTATCATCTGTGCGATCTAAAAAGCTTATTTCTACTGCAGAGAGGGAGCAGGTAAGATTCTCCCTATGAGCGTGAGCTGTTTCAAAAGGTTGCATTGGCTCGAAAAATTCCCTCATTATTTTTGCATCCCAATCTTTAGCAATCTGGCTTAGCTGCGTGATTATAGGAACATATGCAAAGGTAACATCATAATTTGAGTAAAAATACTGTATGTTGGTTTGACCATAAAATCTAGAAGTTACTATACTACATGTAATCCCATATGTAAGAGGCATGTGATGATAAGTCACCCCTTCCGTTACCGATGTCGGTATCTGTGTACACACATAACAATCTTTCGCATCCATAGTCTCAACATATTCTGTTAGCAAGCGATAGAAAACATTATACGAAAGTTCTTTCTTATCATGCAAGTGTCTCTCATCTAATTCTAGTCTTTTCAATGCAGTTAGTTCAGTGACAGTAACAGGAGCATAAGTAGAAGCATCAATTTTCTCATTCTCACCCTTACCATGCATTGCAAGCACTATTATCATTATTATTAGTACACATGCAGTTATCAAGCCTATACACGCATAATTACAATATTTCATTCTACTGTTTTGTGTAGCGTACCTAGTCATGATCTGTATAGAATCAGAGAGCTAGAAGCACCTGTAAAAGAAACGATTTAGCAATTTGTTACAAAGCTTAACGAGCGCAATGTTCACACAGTTTTCTTCAGAAGGCCAGTCACTTATCGGTTAGCAGCATTTGTCTCAATTCGGCAATAACTCAGTGTCAATTCGGCAATAACTCATTATTATTATTATTATTTTTTTTTTTCAAAGTTCAAAACTCACTCTCCCTTTTTTTTTTTTTTTTTTTTTTTTTTCAGTTGGCTCAAATCGTGTTTAAGAGTCAATCAAGTTTTCAAAGTCTTATCAGGTTAGCAAATGTCTCATCCGGTTTAGCAATGTCTTAGCTGGTTGTATCACGTTAGATTATAGCAAGCAATGTCATTTATCAGCTTTTCAATCAACAGTGTCCATAAAACTTTTCTTTTCTATTGGTATCTCTTCTTCTTCGTTCTCGAGGCTAAGAGATACAAACTCGTCAGTCCAATCGTCATGGACTACATATGCCCATTCAGGACCAGAATATCTTCTGTTCGGTATCCTTTTCCTTTTCAATTTTGCATCTCTCTTTGATTCTGCCTCACTGGTACTTTCCTCTTTGGTCAAGTCTTTTCCTTCACTTGAGGTTGGTACCACGACAGACACTTCTTTTCTTTTCTCTTTCACTTTTGGCCCTTCGTCATTCAACTTTTCTCTAGTTCCTACTTTTACTGGAGATCTACTTTGTCTTTTCTTTGCACCGTGTCCATTTGATGGACCTGCTATTTATTCTGAAGAAGTTTGAATAGCTTCGTTCTGTTCTGCCTTGTCCCCTTGTTCTGGAGAGACAATCACGTTTTCTTTCTCTTTTTCGGTACCGTCTGCTTCTGGGAAAGCCCTCCTCTGATCAGGCTCTCCTGCCTTTCCACCTCTTTCGAGCCCTTTGTCACCGTTACTTTTTTCAAGCTCTGTGTCACTTTCAGCTGCTTCAGGCTCTTTGTCACCTTTGGCTGCTTCAGGCTCTTTGTTACCTTCAGCTGCTTCAGGTTCTTTGTCGCCCTCAGCTTCTTCGTCGCTGTCTGAGGTTTCTCCTTGGTCTTCCCCAAGTGAGTCTGTTGCTTCGTCCTCAGAGAATATTTCTCTCTCCTCTATGTCTGCCTGTTCGCTTCCAGTTCTGTTTTGCTTGGTCTCAGCGCTCGACACTTTATTATCAGCTACTGGCAGTTTCAGCACTTCAACTTCCTCATCTGTGGGACACAACACTTTCTTTGTGTGACTGGCGTGAATCCAGTTGGGAACCCCCGCACACTTCACAGCGGTAGTTGTCATCAGGATCACTTGGAAAGGGCCTTTCCAACGGGGTTCCAGACACGACTTCCTCACGTGCTTCTTTATCACGACCCAGTCACCTGCTTTCAGTGTGTGTCCTGGACCTTGGATCGGTGGCAAGGTGGTTGCTTCCACCTGGTGAGAGAAAGAGCGAACCACGTCAGCCAGACCTTTGCAGTAGTCTAACACCATATCATCTGTAATATTCAAAAGCGCGTTTGCGGGAACTGCAGGAAGTCTCATGGCCCTGCCCATGAGTATTTCGTGCGGAGACAATCCAGTCTTTCTGTCGGGGGTGTTTCTCATTGACATTAACACCAAAGGCAATGCGTCAGGCCATTTCAAATTTGTCGATGCACATATTTTCGCCATTCTTGATTTCAGTGTACCATTCATCTGCTCCACCAGTCCTGAGGCTTCAGGGCGATAGCTACAGTGCAGTTTTTGCTCAATGTTCAGCGCTGCGCAAAGTAACTTTATCACCTCGTTATTGAAGTGACTTCCCCTATCTGATTCTAAAGAGATCGGGAATCCGAAACGTGGTATTAACTCCCTCAACAATAGTTTTGCAACTGTAAGGCTGTCATTTCTACGTGTGGGGTATGCCTCAATCCAGTGACTAAAAATGCACACAATCACCAACACATACTTCAGACCTCCATGCACAGGCATCTCAATAAAGTCCATCTGCATTCTGCTGAACGGGCCACTGGCCCTGCCAATGTGGCTCACGTTCACAACTGTTCCCTTTCCTGGGTTCATCTGCTGGCAAATGACACAACGATGGCAAACTGCTTCTGCAGCTTGACGAAATCTGGGGTTAAACCAATCAGTTTTGAACAATCTTATCATGGCATCTCTCCCTAGGTGAGCCTGCCCATGATAGAACCGCGCTAGCTGCGATAAAAGACAATTTGGTAAAACATATTTTCCCTCATTTGAAACCCATAACTCATCTGGTCTCTGTGTACATTGTGATTTAATCCAGGAAGCCTTTTCATCCTCCCTGACACTATTCTGTAATGCTTTTAGTTCATCCATTGTATCCACGACCTTTAAAGCAAATGCTTCAGCTGGTTCAAGCTCTGGCTCACTTATCGAATTCCATTCATCCCTGAGCAGTATACAGTTCAAGGCACAAAATCTTGCGGCTTGATCCGCATATGCATTTCCCAGAGAAACATAGTCCTGTCCTTTTGTATGAGCACTACACTTTACCACTGCAATTTCGGCTGGCATTTGAATGGCGTGTAACAATTCCCTTATTCTCTCCCCGTTTTTCACTGGGGACCCTGAAGAGGTCAGGAAACCTCTCTGTGACCATAGTTGCCCAAAGTCGTGCACAATTCCAAACCCATACTGACTATCAGTGTAAATGGTAACCTTCATCAATGTGGACAGTTGACATGCTCTTGTAAGGGCTACAAGCTCTGCTACTTGTGCAGAATAGACTCCTTGAAGCCAGGACGCTTCCAAGACACCTGTTACAGTACATACAGCATATCCTGCTTTCAAAATTCCCACTGCATCTCTTAAACATGACCCATCAACAAAAATAATTTGGTCATTTTCATCAAGTTTAGTATCCTTGATGTCAGGTCGGGGTTTTGTGCAAAATTCAGTCACCTGAAGGCAGTCATGCTCGACGTCTTCAGCGTTCTCAATTTCAGCATTTTCACTGGGAAGCAAGGTTGCTGGATTCAACGTAGTGCACCTTTTCAGCTGCACATTCGGTGAGCCCAGAATTATTGTTTCATACCTTGTGAGTCTTGCTCCAGTCATGTGTTGAGTTCGGGAGCGGGTCAAAAGTATCTCAACCGAGTGAGGGACCATGACTGTTAATGGATGTCCCATCACTATTCCTTCACTCTGAGTGAGGCTGATACCAACTGCTGCTACGGCGCGCAAACACCCTGGAAGTGCTGCTGCGACCGGATCCAAAGTAGCTGAAAAATATGCTACTGGTCTGTTTACGCCACCATGGGCTTGGGTCAAGACAGACAAAGAACATGCATCACGTTCATGACAAAACAATGTGAAAGGCTTTGTGTAATCAGGCATACCTAAAGCTGGAGCCCTGCACATGCATTCTTTCAATTCAATAAAAGCATCCATCTCATCTCCTTTCAGCTCAATTTCATCCAATGCATCCTTCTGGGTCAGTTTCAGTAAAGGTTTTGCTAGAGTCGAGAAGTTGGGAATCCACTGGCGACAATAGCTCACCATCCCCAAAAACTTCCTCACCTCCCTCCTTGTCTTTGGTGGACTCATTTGAAGGACACTTGTTATTCTTTCGTTCATTATTCTCCGTGACCCTTTCTCTATTTGGTGACCCAAATATTTCATCTTCTTCTGACAGAACTGCAACTTTGAAGGAGACACCTTGTGTCCATTCCTTCCCAAATGGTTCAGTAGGGCAATGGTATCAGCTGTGCAGCCACTTTCTGTCTTAGCTGCAATCAGTAAGTCATCAATGTATTGTACTAGGGTTGACTCGAATGGCAATTCTAACGCTTCCAAGTCTTTCTTTAGAATCTGATTGAAAATTGACGGTGACTCAGAAAACCCTTGAGGAATTCGACACCAACTGTAGACTCTGTCTAGGAATTTGAAACAAAAGAGAAATTGGCTGTCCTCATGAAGAGGCACCGAAAAGAAAGCTTGTGACAAATCGATGACTGAGAACCACTCGGCATCGCAAGGGATTTGAAACATTATCACAGCTGGATTCGGTACTACAGGGCAGCATTTGACTATGATGTCATTTATTTTCCTCAAGTCCTGTACAATTCGGACCTTTCCACTTGGCTTTATGAGTCCCATGATTGGTGAATTACATGGACTGCTCAACACTTCTTTCAGCACTCCCTGTTTTACAAACTCGTCAATGAGTTGGGCAACTTTCATGAGGGTGTCTTGTGCCATGTGGTATTGTGGGGTCTGGGGAAAGGTTGCATTGGGTTTTACTGTCACTTTCACTGGTTCCACTCCTTTCACCAATCCCACCTCCTTTCCTGTCATATCCCACACTTCTTTTCCGACTGTTTCCCGTAACTCAGCTGGAATATCTTCTTCAGTTAACATCGGAAGAAGGGTAATCAGAGGATAATTTTCATCGACAACTTCCATCTCGTCCCCTTCTACACTGTCCTCCTCTTCCCCATCACTGCTCGTCTGAATTCTTATTCCATCGTACGAACACATAATCGAACATCCCAATTTGCACAATAGGTCTCTCCCTAACAGTGCTATCGGGCTTGAGTCACATACCACAAAATTATGTAACCCTTGATAGTTACCAATGCTGATTGGTACTGGATCTGTGATTGGGTTCGTCAGGTACCTGTTTGCTACTCCCACCACTTGAACTGTTCTCCCTGAGAGGGGCAAATTTGGTACTTCAATGCTCCTAACAGTTGAACGTGTGGCTCCTGTGTCCACCAAGAATGAAACACGATGACCCATAACTTTTCCCTCTACATATGGACCCTTTTGATCAACTTCCAAGGATGCTGCAAGCACACAATTTCCCTCCTCATCTGAACTTTCACTCTCCCATACATTGTTTATTCCACTCTCACTGTGTAATGGGAACTGTTGTACTGTGCCATTTGTATTCATCACCTGACTCGAGACCTGTGGAGGAACCATCACTTGCTGCTGATTCATTGGTGCCAAAGGTATTTGCATTTGCTGATTAGGTACCATGGGTAACTGCTGTTGCATCGGCTGCATTTGCGTCATCTGCATACGGGGCATTTGCATCTGCTGCGGCTGCATAGGCTGTAATCCTTGCAGCTGATTTATGGTCTGAAAATTTGGATTTGGACCTCTCATTTTTGGTCCCCTCATTGTCTGGAATGCATTGACATCATTGTTTTGCTGACCAACACCTGCACCTGCACCTTCCTGCACCATCATTGGGCACTCGCGTTTCCAATGTCCGACAATTCCGCACGCGTGACACGGCATCACCCTTTTCATTGCCTGCATACCATTCGAAGTCACAACAGTATTCAAATCCGGACCATTATTCACAAAACCTCCTCTGCCTCTGCCTCTCGCCTGTGGCTGGAACACCATATTTCCCTGCGGCTGCGGCTGCAGTTGCGGTATCTGCTGTTGGAACCCTTGCAACCCTTGCAAACCTGTCTGAGCTGCTTTAAGCTGCATCATCATCACCTTCTCTTTCAACCTTTTCTGTTTCACCTCAATCTCGTCACTACAGTATTTCGCATAATTCAACACCTCATCAATAGGTTTCGACTGCCAACAAATCAAATGCGTCTTTATCATCTGACTTATCTCTGGTCTCAGCCCTTCCACAAATCTAAACACAAAATGAAGCATGTCCTTCGCCTCTATTGTTTCCGTGCCACTGTAGTTCTTGAACGCCTTCAACAACCTCTCATAGTAACCATGAATCGACTCTTTAGCCTCTTGGGCAGTTCGATCAATCTTCTGCCAATCCACATTTTTCGCGGCAACCTTCGTCTTCAAGTGCTCAATCACCTTGTGGTACAAGCTCATCACCATAGGTGATGGTGCACCCGTATCCCTGTCTCTCTCTGGTTCACTTGTCGGCCAACCTACAGCCCTTTTGCATTCCTCCCACAAATCTGCCGGAACCACAATCTCAAAGAGGGTGTTCAGGTCTTCCCAAAGACATTTTGCAAGCTTCACAAACCTATCAGTCTGCTGATACCATTCAATCGGTTTCTCTCTCAGTTTGGGAAAATCATCCGTAAAAGACTGAATGTCACTCCTGTGCCACGGTACATGTATTAATTTTCCCCCTGCTGTCTCCCTCATTGGTAACATGGTTACTGCATCACTACTCTGTGGTCTTTTCTCCTTGTGCTCTGGGACACTGTCTTTCTTCTTTTCCTTTTTCTTTGCCCACCTGCTTTCCCATTTGTCTAAGCACCTCCACACTTGTGCACTCTGCAGCAATTCTCTAAGGTGCGTCTTCATGCCTGCTGACCTCATGTGCTCAAAGTCTGTGGTCCCGAAATCCAACCTATAGCTCCTGCTCAAGTGTTTTGTCTTGTCTATCTCAATCCCGTTTTTGTCAGCTATTTCTTGCAACCTTCTGTGTACCTTATTCACTTCTCTCGTAATCCTGGGACATAGATACCTCAGCTCTTCTTCCGAGTAGGACTCTAGCCTATTCACACCCATAGTCCCTTCCACCAACTCTTCTGCTTCCATGCTCAACCTTACCCTATTCAGGTAGTCTTCCCCCTTCCCACTTGTTGAGCTTTGTGTGGAATTCAGACTGTTGAACCACTGTGTTAGCTGTTGCGCATTCAACCCAACAGGGTAGCATTCACATCGACTGCCATTGATGGTTGCGGCAACTTTTCAGTGTTCGATGTTAGCGGTATCATCAGTGGGGGACTCGACCTCACCACTGTCGACTGAGCACATATGGGACTAAACTCCATCAAGGACCCAGATCCAGTTGGCTGAGCCGCTATCGGAGTTATCTCTGGAGTGTTTTCTATGCACCTCCTCTCCGTCCCATTCTGCAGCATTGATCCTTGACCGCTCATACCTAAGTTAGGCTGGGTATACAAAGGTACCGGTGGACCTACAGTAATGGGTAGGGTTATCGCATCCGGGTTCTGTCCATTCCCCAGGTTCTGAGGCATGTTCATTCCCACACCATGGGTCATCATTGCCGGCATGCCCATCTGACTCCCCGTCATCTGGGCATGTGCGGTTCCCCCCTGCATCTGCTTTTGAGGCATCAAAAACTGAGTTGATTCAGCTTGTGCCAATGTTGTGTTGCAACCATTCTGTACTCCCATTACGGTTGGATCTAGAATCATTCCCGTACTATTGTCACTACTGTAGTACCTTGGGACCTGCGGCTGATAATTTTCTGCTGGTTTCAATATGGGCACATCTGGATATATTCTTCTAACCTGCGGTATCTGCGGGGTGAACAGTAAACTCGGGTCTTTAGATCCCGATGGCATTTCTGAATTCGGGGTTTCATTATTCTGTACCGGTGCTGGAGGGGCAGAACTGGTACTTGGACCTTGTCCATTCTCTGCATAAGGTGGTGGACGGTCGTTCAGCAATTGCATGATGAACTCCTCATCATCTGACTCTTCTTCTCTATCTTTGGAACACCTCCTATTTGTCTTACAGGTAGCTTTCTTGCCTGTCTCCTCTTCTTCCTTAGCAATCGCAGGAAACAATTTTATCCCCTGCAATACATCTGACCTCCACACCTTCTGTGCATTGTCCCACCTAGCGTCCGCTAGTGTCTTTTCTACCTTTCTCATCCTGGTCTCGAACTTCTTTTGCTGTTGCTGTCTAGCCATTAGTTCCCAAATTGCTAGAGCCTCAAACTGTGCTGGCCTTGGAGGTACCTTCATGTCGTACATCGCAAATCTCAAATTCTCTAGGATCCTTATATTGAATGTCCCATGAATCGGGAACGCTACGCTCCCATGTTTCTCTGTCAGCTTGTGCCATTGCTTTAACCAAAGACACGGGGCTACCCCTTTTTCCTCTATTACAATGTAAGCTGGTGTACCTTCGGGTGGCGTCTCCTCTCCTACGCTCGCTTTAATGTAAGACTCTCCCTTCATCGCACTCTTTAATGCTTTAAAAAATTTCATTTTCTCGTCTTTTATTTCACAAAATATGTAATCAATAGGTGACTTTAATTCCCGGAATACTCTTCGCTTGCCTTTCCCCTTCCAATCGAGCCCCACGGACTGCGTCCAATCCGTGCGCGACCCTTCCCTGCAACCAACCTATCCCAGCGCGGCTCCTAGTGACGTCACACTCACACACACTGCGGCTGACAAAGCCTCGCGGCTCGTCCTCCTTCACTCAACTCCTCTCGTAACAACTTCTAGCATATATCGCGAGCAACCAAAAAAATATAAAACAGATCTGTCGGTTTACTACAGGAAGGGTAACACAATCGCTTCAGGACCTTAGGGATTTTTCACTAGCCTCGGCAGTTATTCCATCTTTCTCGGTCCCCACTTTCGCAAGCAAATCTGACCCGCAGACTCTGCTCTCAACTTGTCAGTGATCTATTCTAGTGCACTTAGAATTTGTCAAAGCCCGAAGTCGAAGTTTCTTTCACTCCCTTAACACACGTACCGACTCGTTGACCACGCCCGATCAACCTACTAAACCGACCAGACCACAACATAAACAAGTGTCTCATACACTTTTCAACATACTCCGGAGTCTCTTGACCTCGCAGGGCCCGTCTCAACAACAACAACCACGTGGACCTTTTTCTGCACAAAGCGCCACATACACGTGAGGTTCGACGACTTCCCTACTCTCACACTCGGAGTCGCACCTCCGCTATTTTCTATGAAGTTCGACGACTTCCCTACTCCTACACTCGGAGTCGCACCTCCGCTATTCTCTAAAATCCTCGAAACCTTTTCACACAATCTGCGGCAATAAGCTGTGCAAGCGCAAAACCCTTACTTCACTCATACCGTCACTAGTACCACCAACGCTGATTCCACACCTCCATTCTTTCCATTCGCAAGCTCCGAGATCCCGGGAAAGTCGCGGGGGACTTAGCCCATCATCATTCTCTCAATCTGTTTTATCCAAGAAAAATCTAATTCAACTTCTCGAGGGCGTAACCGTTAATTCAACACATTGTACTTTAAAAGTACGGGGTCCCAAAGGGCGAAACCGTCCTCTGCTAACATCTACTGATAGAGCGTTCCGTACCTAATAATTTACCTGTATTTGGACGCTCTTGGGTCGATGAATCTTTTGACCAAGTGGGACCCTCTTTACCCAGAAGCAATCAATCAAAATCAATAATCGATAATCAATAACGAACATAAGCAATGCCCTGATCAACATAACACTTCACAATTAATCCAGAATACATTTCGGCGAAACCATGACCTTTCGGTCATGAATAACCACACCAGTTTATGCAAAGTTAATGAATTTATTTCCCTATATTAACAAAGCTAGCACAATGTAGATGTGTCTCAACACCAAATGATATATGTAAATGAACATTAATAGCTGTCCATAACGGCAAAACAGATGCAATCTATGCAGCATTTGAATAACAATGCCTTCTATGATGGCAACGCAAACCACTAAAACTACAATCTGTAATGGGCTAATTGCATACATTTAGTCAGCATAACAAGGTCTCAAATTGCATCGTGCATCAAATGAATCCTCATCTAACCTCAAATTAGTATCAGCATGTGGGTCTTCATGCAAAAACAATTTAGCAACATTAATTTAGAAAACTCCTAACTAGGGCCCTTATCAAAAATCAGCAGTTGGTTACCTAAAAAGAAAACACAATGCAATTGTACAATTTTCCTTTCATATTTACCAAATTCAATCAGCATTCAAGGAAGTCTTCGTCTCACAGGTACCGGATTCGATCAGCATGGGACGGGGGCAAAGGGGCAAGGTGGACGGGGCAATTGCCTCACAGCGGCAAGATAAAACTACTACTTCATGCAAAGGGACAAATCAAAGTTAAAGTCTCTAGGGCGAGAATTTCTTAAAGTCTCTTTCTCTCGATTAGAGAAAGCATCAAAGTCTTTCAAAATGGCGTCGAATATCAATTGGCATCGTAGAAGATCGGCAATAATGTCCGATAGGTAATGGCCATTTTCTTCCTTGTGCACCTGGTTTAAATAGACAACAGTTCAAATCCAGTAGGGTCTTCCATTGGAGGGTTCATAGGTTAGCTTCAAATTGTCCAATCAAAAACAACAGTTCTCAAGCTTTTACTTAAGCATACATTATCCTTGGAGTCGGGAACGTAAGTTGCAACATATTTTACCAATTAACTCACTTTCAGAGCGTCCATTGTCTGCACCTGCAGATTGACCTTGGAGTGAAGAAAAAAGATGCCAGGCTGGCACGAAACCTTAAGATAAGCATGTGAACGATCTCACTGGAAAAGTACAGCTTCAAGCAAGAATACACGTTTCATTAGCACATTGGAAAAATACGAGCATCTAAATCGTGAGACAAGGCAACCAGGCCAAAGCCTCCACTAAAGTTATGCTAAGCTAAAGCATTTCTAACAAGCAAATCATGGCACACGTTTACGATTATGTCAAACTAGTACAATTCTAATACATCACATTATATGAAGCACGCTTATAAATGTTGGCAAACTACGCTGAGGGCACATTTGTCCCCGTACAATCTTTATTTAGTTCGATTAAAGTCACACTCGATTATTGCAGTACTACGTTTATGCGCTAATAAATGTAAAACCTTCATTTCAGCTTCATCAGGAGTTTACAACGCGATCAGCTCTAACATGAGCAAACCCGAGAACCGTTGCATTGCAAATACTTGTTCTTGTTTGCTCATAGTTACATATAAATAACTATATAAACCAATGTATTTTCCTTTACATATTTTGTTAAAGGAAAACACTTTAATTAGGGCGCTCCATATTCCCAGTCACAACTTCAAGCCTAATAGCTACGTCTATTCACAACATAATGTGATATTTCTTAATGAAGATTAAATAGCTGCAGATATGCACTTGTTACAGGGCAGCAATACTGATGTTTTCATGTTAGTGCATCGTTTTATTGGTTTTTGTTAGTGAGTGTAGCAGAATCATGAAGACAACAAAGCATGAACGTATGTAGTTCAGATAAATACACGTGTAATTATAGAAGTTCCGTCATAAGTTTTATTCTCTCCAAAACTATAGATGGATAAATACCATTAAGATGAGAAAAGATATGGATACATAACAACCATAAAATCATGAATCCTAATTACGTAGGATGTTTGTCCCCATTCAGCATGTTTACTAGGAGAGAGCATTTTCTGAGAGGGCACTGATTTATCACCGCATCTATAGCTGTTCCTGGTAGCTCCGACTTCATAACACAGATGCTTTATTTCAGAAGCATTTAAATAGTGTAGATTCAATAGTTGTTCTGAAGACAATTAAAATGATTGTGTAACTGTGGAATAGTTTCAATTATTAATTAATTAATTTATCAAGAGCTAATACTAATAAAATATTATTTATGCATGCACTACGTACTTTTCTGAGTGACACAATAATAACATTTTAATTACAGTCCTACAGGTACAGTATAGCCAGCCAAAAGATCCTAAAACAAAATGTTAAATAACGAACGGGATGCTACCATTACTAATAATAATAATGATTATATAAGCATACTGTAGATTGTGGAGGGAAGGATCTGGGTGTCTTCTCCCAAAAATAATTTCCAAATTGAGTCCTTTTCGTTTTCCATTTTTAGGCCAGGCCTACCAAGCTATCCTTCAAGTTTCTAAGTAATGAAAACAACTGATAAAAATACATAAACAGTCGTGGAGGGGCTTTGCCTCAGCCGTCTTTATCCATTGGTTTATTTAGCTGTCATTCACATTTTGCTTCTACCCGCAGCAGCACACAGCATGGGGTAATTAATAAGCCCTTTCAACCACTGGTTTTCTATGAATTAATACATTTTCCCTAATCACGTGCAAATCCGCTTGGAGAAGAAGCACACTTCAATGCCCCGGCTGGGGCGCCATAACATTATTTTTCCATTGCTTTATTTTCCCAAATTGTTTTAATTCTTTATACATTTAAAGCTGTTTAGTCATCCGTGTGTTTTTTAAGTATGGGCCTGATTTAGTGTTTGGCCGACTGGGCACTCAGCTACAAATGTGGCAGAATACCCTGCCTACCAAATCGACGGTCCGTCTATTCTGTGTTTTGGAATGCCATGGTTGGGCTGGTGGTGCCCCTTACACCGACTGCCTGATGGGCTTTAGGCTGTCGGTGCAAGTAGGTCAGACCATTTGCCCTCTTCCCTATACCTTTATCGGTCTGGCCCCTGTTCCAATAACAGTTGTAAAATATCTGGGGGATTTAATTGCTTCAAAGTGTACCCTAATGCCACTGAATAATAAGGTGCCAACTCCCGATTTCAGCAAATAAAAATCCTTAGGAAAATCCTGCGGTTCCTTACAGCGAATCTGTGAAAATAATTGATAGCTACTTGTATTCAATCTCGGTTAGTTTATGAAGATTCCCTTTATTTGTCCTTGTCAAATAAGTCCATCATGAATTTAAAGCTAGTGCAGAATCCTATTGCATTCACTATTACCGGTGCCTTTTCCTAGAAACATATCTCTCCAGGCCTAATACATATTCATTGGTTGCCCGTGTAGCAGAGGACTTTGTTTAAATCCTTGGTCATGGTACATTAGGACCCGGAGGCCTCCATGTGACCCCCACTCCCCCCCAGAAAAATACAATGCGACAACTATTAAACGTTGGAAGAGTTTTATTCAAACATCAAGCATCTCATAACTTTTCAAGCATATACATTTTTCACATCTTCATCTATACATCATGAGCATCTTTGTGACCATAAATCAAATTCTGACAGGATCCCTTCCTGTCCTGAACCTCCATTGGACCACACAGGTGACACATCTATCACCTGTATCCCTAGGAGGGGCGGTTACCCTGCCTACAACACTGTACCTTGTCCTCATGCTTCGGGTTCCGCCCCCTCCTCCAAACACCAATCAGACTCGGGGTGTAATGGGGCGGCCAAGGTCTGGAGCCCCATGTTCCCCCCATCGATCTGAGCTCCCTTACCCCTTGATCTGGTGTGTACATCCGTTGGTTGGCTCAGAACTTCAGGATCCTATCCCAGGTGTCCTCCCGGGGGCCCCACCTTGGGGACCCCCCCTGTTGCTTCTAGTCACATCTCAATTTCCGCATGCCTACTGCCTAACAACAAGGAGAGGGTGGGTGGGTCAATCGCGGGACCCCGCTCCCGTCCGGCCGCCGCAAAATCAAGAAGAAGGACTTGCCTTCTTGGGGGGGGGCTGTTAAATAGCCCCCCCACCAGTTCGCGGTGGCCAGAACCGGTCGGGGCCCAACGTGGACCCAACGTTCCTTCCTGGGGGAAGACTTCCGCCCCCGGGCCAGTCCGCCCGGCGATCCGGGCACCCTAGGTGCGCACCAGAGGGGAGTGCAGGGGCCACGTAGCCCCCGGCTCCTAATGGGCCGCGCCCCCCCACTTTGGCGGGGGCGCTTTACCCTAGGACCCGGAGGCCTCCATGTGACCCCCACTCCCCCCCAGAAATATACAATGCGACAACTATTAAACGTTGGAAGAGTTTTATTCAAACATCAAGCATCTCATAACTTTTCAAGCATATCAATTTTTCACATCTTCATCTATACGTCATGAGCATCTTTGTGACCATAAATCAAATTCTGACAGGATCCCTTCCTGTCCTGAACCACCATTGGACCACACAGGTGACCCATCTATCACCTATATCCCTAGGAGGGGCGGTTACCCTGCCTACAACACTGTACCTTGTCCTCATGCTTCGGGTTCCGCCCCCTCCTCCAAACACCAATCAGACTCGGGGTGTAATGGGGCGGCCAAGGGCTGGAGCCTCATGTTCCCCCCAGCGATCTGAGCTCCCTTACCCCTTGATCTGGTGTGTACATCTGTTGGTTGGCTCAGAACTTCAGGATCCTATCCCAGGTGTCCTCCCGGGGGCCCCACCTTGGGGACCCCCCCTGTTGCTTCTAGTCACATCTCAATTTCCGCCACGAGGGCGACCAGGGCCCAAAAGGTCCTTCGCCCTCCCCACCATAAAACAAACCACGCGCAAAAGCCCACATGTCATAAATGAATTGATCGGTCCCTGTATCAGATAGGTGCACCTGGTCCTGGTGGAACATGTGTGAGCCCTTTAATAGTTTGTGGGGGATGTTCCATAGCCGCCCTGGGTCCGGGCAAAGTTTTGCCATCTCGGCGTTCAGCCGTCGTACCGAAACGTTGATAGTCCTTGACTTGATCCCAGCACCCCATTTACGACGTGGCACCATGTGGGACCATGCAATCGCAGTATTTGGAAATTGCTTGCCAATTTAGTAATCTCTAAAAATACTGTTTCTCTTAGCGTCTTGCGGCCCAACCGCACCAAGTCGTTGCCTCCTATGTGAATAATGACAAGATCCGGGGACTGCAGCCCCGCGCATCCCTTCGCCTCATTGACCAAATATTGTAGCTGAGTGACGCCCGCACCGCCAATTCCACACCAGCGGAACGCCACACCTTGAACCATCGCCGGATTCGACCCACGGAGCTGTTGCACCCGGTATGCCGCCCGACGAACAAATGAATGCCCCAGAACCCAAACTACACGTTGAGACATTGTACTGAAATGAAAAGAAAAGAGTGTGAGGCATTCATATACAAGCACAGTGCTACCTTTAGACCAATTCCGGCCTAATATACCGTTTGTAACACTCCGAAGACCACCGGCCGATGCCTTTCACTGTGGTGGCCCCCAATCCAGCACCTGCCGCTAATGTGGCTGCCCCTATTCTAAAAGAATGGGAGGAGTAACCTGATTGTTCCACGCCTAAAGACCTCAAGGCCAACTTGAAGATCATCAAGAATTGGTAACGCGATAAGCAATCCCCGTTGAGGTGTAAGAACAAAGCGGACGAGCTAGCCCGAGGGCGGACCTGGAGGTAATTATTTGTAAGCAGTACTGGGCATAATGGTGAACCGGGTGCGGCCCTGAGTGAGATACGCGCCCCCTTCTGAAGCTGGTCCGTTTTTGATTTGCGCAAGACTATTGAAAGGAACCCAGCGCCGGACGTAATGTCGCCCCATTGTAGCCCCCCCGCATGGTCGCCCTAGGCTGCGCCCACCAATTCGCTGATTCGGAAGGCCCCGTAAAAGGCCACCGCGAAAGCCGCGGAGAATAAAGCAGCCTCTGCGGGGGACGAGCATATGCCTGGAAGTGCGCCCAGTATGTTCCCGAGCAGGGGTGCGGTAATGGGGCGCCTAGAATCCGCTTGAACACGAGCCACCCTGGCCCAACCTGTTAAGGCCCTATTTATAATAAATGTATTCAAGGGTGCCTCGAGTTGTCTGATCTTTGCGAAGAAACGTATCGCCGACAAATAAGCCTTTGCGCACGATACTGGCCGCCCTTGGGTTTTTAGATGCGTCAGGAAAGCACAAACCGCGAATTCAATGAATGGTTCAGAGATCTGCTGTGACTGTAAGAATCGCCTGTAATTATAAAAATCATTCTCGTAAGCTTTCTTAGTCCGTGGTGCTAGAGATGTTGCTACTAAATCGGGGAGGGCGGGGCACCAATTCTCCACAGAGACTCTGGGAACTCCGACATCTTCTCCATCGCCTGGGGGTGATACCGCAGAAATTCCTGCATTAATGAGCGAGACAGAGCGTCAGCAGCGTTGTTATGAACCCCTGGCACATGTTTAGCTCTGAAAGTAATGTTGTGTTGCAAGCATGTTAAGATCAGGTGCTTCAATAGGCGTAGGACCAGCGGGCATGAAGCCCCTTGGCGGTTAATGACTTCTACTACTGCCATGTTGTCAGACCAAAAGATTACCACCCTGTTTTTCAATATCTCCTCCCAGATATTTACCGCTACCACGATAGGGAATAACTCCAAGAAGGCTATGTTCTTGGTCCATCCTTTGCTAACCCAATCTACGGGCCAATCAGCTCTGCACCACCGGGGGCCCAAAATTGCTCCAAAACCTACGCTACCAGCCGAATCAGTATACAAACCCAGTGTTGGGCTGGAGATTGCCTTTTTGGGCCAAATGACCGCACCATTGAAATTTTTCAGAAAAAACTCCCACAACCTTAGGTCTCTCCTAACCTCCACAGATAGCCGGGTGTGGTGATGTTTTTCAACCAGCCCGGACATTGAACGCGCGATAGATCTGGAAAAGGGGCGGGCCATGGGGATGATTCTCAATGCGAAATTTAGTTGGCCTACCAGCACCTGAAGCTGGTGTAGGGTAACTCTCTCCTGAGACAACATTACATGAATGGATTCCTTGAAAGCTAACAACTTCTCCTGAGGCAAGCGACACTCCCCGGCCACTGAATCAATTTCAATTCCCAGGAAAGTGATGCACGTAGTGGGACCGGCTGTCTTTTCGGGGGCCAAAGGAACCCCGAATTCCTCAAACATTGCGATCAACGCCTGGAGTGCCCACCCGCATTTGTCAGACCCAGGGGGACCCAAGATTAGGAAATCATCCAAATAATGAATGACATTGCGGTGACCAGTGCGAAGTGAGAAAGCCCATTGGAGAAAGGTGCTGAATTGTTCAAAATACCTACATGATATACTACAACCCATGGGCATGCATTTATCATAGAAGTATTCCCCTTGGAACTGAAAACCCAAGAGATGATAATCAACAGGGTGGACTGGAAGAAGACGGAAAGCTGACTCAATGTCGGTCTTTGCTAGCAGGGCCCCTTGGCCCAATGCCCTTAACTTTACCAATGCGTTGTCGACTGATGCATATCGGACAGAGCAAAGCTGGGGATCAATGGCATCGTTAACCGATGACCCCCGTGGGGCAGACAAATTGTGAATCAGCCTGAACTGCCCTGGTTCCCTCTTGGGCACTACTCCCAAAGGGGAGCACACAAAGCCGGATAAAGGTGGTCTTGCAAAGGGGCCCGCCAGCCTCCCCAGGGCCCGCTCCTTTGCCAGCTTCCTGGCCACCACGCAAGAGTTCTGTGACGCTGATACTAAGTTTTTACAGTGATTTACTGGTGTGACATTTGAGGCGGGAATCCTGAACCCGTAGGAAAACCCCGTGAAAAAGTAACTTTGCGGCATCTAATGCAGGATAAGCCTGTAACCATGGGAGCAATGCGTTTCGTCTAATAGGAGAAGGCAGAGGGTGGTCAATTTGCTGGCTTACTTGAATCCCTGCCCCTCTCTTTAGACTTCTTGATACACTTAGTTTCCGGGTGGGAGGGGTGCCCGCCGAAGGAACAGTTATGCCTGAACTTACAAGACCCTGCGGGACGTGAACACCCGTTTCGGTTGAATGCCCAGCAAGAGCCCTTCCTCTCGCTATGGGCCTGAGTCCGAAAGGGCTGCCTCCCAGAAACCTTGTTGTTAACGCATTCCAGCCAGACTTCAACCTCAGTTTGATCCCAACCGATGGATGGATCCTCCACCCTAGCCCAGCGGAAGTCCCTGTCGTATTCTAACCAAGCATACCCCCCATAAGTGTGCTGGGCCTTCAATATTTTATTTGCATAGTATATCAAAGAGGAGGCCAACTCCGTTTTTTTCTCCAACCAGACTGACATGAATACATTAAAACCCAATAACCAATTAGTGATGCTCTCTTCCACTCGGGGTTTCCTCTCCCCAAAGAATGAAGACTTGGGTTCTTTATCTTTAGGCTCAGCCTCCCTCCTTTTTGCCCTTATTAATGAAAAGATATCCACCAATTCCCCTTTCCAGATCTTCTCCTTAACCTCTGCAGCAACGTGTGCTGTCAGCTTACCTGGTCTGGATAGCACCGCAGCTGATGTCCCTTCCTTTGTAGAGTTATCCTGAACCGGAACCTTGCTGGGCCCAGGCTGGACATTTTGAACTATGGGAGGTGATGCGACAACAGCGGCAGGTGTCAGGGTGACACTCTGGCTAAGCACAGATGCCTGTTGGTTCGTTGTATGTGCAGCTGATAGCGCATCCACTTGCCGCTTTAGCTCATTTAGTGTGTTCTGTAAAGAATCATCCGCCACCCACAGCGTTGTAGGAGGGGGCGAGTTAACAGGTGGTGTACTAATACTGGCTAACAACCTGGATACTTCAAGCAATGTTTGCCTGGATGGGTCCTGTACCGGTGCAAGAAGCTCAGGAGCCTTAGAAGCAGGGGGGGGTACAGGCAGTGCTGTAGGTACTGCTGCGGGCAAGGCTACCCCTGTTAAGGGGGCGGGAGGAGCCCCTGCCTGCGCCGCGGGTGCCAAAGAGGCCAAGGATTTGCGGATATCCACCAAGACCCCTTCTAACCCTAGTACTGGTGTTGTGCCCTGGGACACGGGGGAAGGTGCAGCAACTGGTGCGGGAGGTTCTGGTAGGTCAATATGCACCGGTGGACTGGCTACTGCAGTAGGGGCAGCTATAGTGAGGGGCAGCGAGGGAGAGACTGGAGGCTGCGTTCCACCCCTCCTCGTGCGCTTGACTGGAGGAAAAGCTGCGCTTGGAGCTACGTGGGACCGCTTAGGGCGGCTGCTCCTAACCTCACCAGCATCACGAACGGGTGCCCCCATGACCTCGCCTGCTTCCTCTCTGCCTAATTTTTCTAGGACCAATCTCAACAACTGTGATAGTTCTGGATCATTCCCACTTCTTTTTGGGGCACACGCCTTCTTAGGAGCCATGATTGAATGTAAGATGCGAGGATCCCCCCCTAATCTGACAATGTCCAGAAAAACCTATCTATATATATATATATATATATATATATATATATTTTTTTTTTTTTTTTGATGATCCTGCAACAAATGAATACAGACACAGTTAACTATTATAACAAGTAGCGCAAGTAAGACAGCTCAACCCAGCTAAGACCAGCCAGGCAATGAAGAGGAAACTGTATAACCCCCAGTTGCCCCCCAGTCTTAAATCAACATTACCTTCTTTGACCAACAACTAGGGCTTGTGGCCTTTACATTGACATTATGCAATAGTAGCAAAATATTCCCCAGCGAAGCAGCGAAACACAGTAATATCTCAAGAGTGAGATATCCCAAGCACGAGGCTAAATTTCTATGGCAGACAGTGATGCTCCTCCAAAACAGGATATTATGAGTGGCAATAAACTATGCGGCAAAGGTAAAATTGAAATGTACAACAAATGGTTCCAAACATGTGTGGCATATCACAAATGCTAAAAGTATACAATTGGTTAAGCAACGTATCCGGAGTATCTGGTGCTTGAATACCTTCTACGCCCCCACGTGGTCCCCCCACTACAATGCCGCCCTGCAGCCGGGGAAAGCCTGCTCCCACTCAAAAAATGCGCCTCCTACGCGCTGCTGGGTTAATTGATAAGAAAAGACCCTGGCACTGTTCCAGGGACAGCAGTGCACTCCTTCCCGAGCCCAAGCGCAGCGCTCCTGCACTCCAAAAGGACCGAAAATCGCGCCTGTTACGCGCAGCAAAATTAAAAGCAGCTAAAATTTTGCCCCGTCAACGCGCCGCACTCTGTGCCAAATCTAATGAATTAAAGCCCCACCGGCTAGCCCCACGCGGCGCAATTACTTACCGAACCCCTACGCCGACGAGACCTCCACAACGCGGCCCTGGACGCCCGAGAAGACCGAGGACGACCTCACCGATGGCTCCTGGGAGGAGCGAAGGACCAGGAAACACCGCAACCAGTAAAAATGGCGATCGCGGGACGCGACGCCAAAGAAATCCTGGGAGCCCGAGGACGATCTCACCCAAGTATCCTGGAAGTCGCGAATATCCAGGAAAAGCCGGCCGCCGCGAAATCAAAAAAAAGGACTTGCCTTCTTGGGGGGGGGGCTGTTAAATAGCCCCCCCACCAGTTCGCGGCGGCCAGAACCAGTCGGGGCCCAACTTGGACCCAACGTTCCTTCCTGGGGGAAGACTTCCGCCCCCGGGCCTCGGGAGGCCCGGGGGCGGAAGTCCGCCCGGCGATCCGCGCACCCTAGGTGCGCACCAGAGGGGAGTGCAGGGGCCACGTAGCCCCCGGCTCCTAGCGGGCCGCGCCCCCCCACTTTGGCGGGGGCGCTTTACCCAAGGTTGTCCAAAATGGCTCACACGCTTTTTTAGCTAAAACATTTAGTAAGTACAACCCCTCTCTTAACCTTCGCTCAAATTTCTACTTACTATACTTCAAATTCGGTCAGTCTCTTTTGGAACCAAAGTTTCTACTGTGCTGCTGCCAGGAAATAAATAAATAAATAGTAACATACAATGCACAGTCTGAAGGGAGAAGCTATGGGCAAATTGAAAGAGACTTGACAAGTGCACTCCTCAATGATAGACATTTTTTCTAAAGACTGAGTAGGTGCCCCTGTCTTTGTGCACCCCATGCCCAACGGCCCTTTGCTGACACAGAGGACAAGCTGGTCCACATGCTGACTGAAATATGGGAATTATACTCAGTTCTCAAGGCCACAATAGATATGGTAGCCCTGTATGTGGGGCTGCTGTGGGAGATCAGCAGAAATTGGTGGTTAGACAGGGTGCCACATAAACAGCACTATTGGAAATAGTGCCAGGAATTAAGCCCTGTTAGGGGCGAATTGCATATCTCAGAATTTTGAAAGCAATATTAGATAAGACAAGGATGGTCTCTGCATTTTGTTAATCTTGGCGCTATCGCAAAACTCCTCTATCTCCACCCAGAGGGTCTGCTTCTCGAACCCGAAGCAGAAACCACAAAATCTGTTCGAATTCCTTTGCCAGTACTGTAGATTTTTCCCCAGAGTAATGGAGAGAAGTAGACAGCAAACCTTAAAGTTTAATTGCCAAATTAGTAAATTACATCTAAAATCAATTCAATTAAGTAAAAACATAATTTTTTTGGCTACAACATGCATGAATACAATCCATGAAGTGCAGTCAATAATTCACTGGTTTAGTATGTCCGGAAGCATCATGTGAAAGGCAAAGCAAAGACTTGTTTCCATAGAGGCAACATTCATTCAAAGCTAAAGTTGTGAGTAGGTCGAAGAGAAACTAGAAAAAGGTTCTGATTAGAATCAGAATAAAGGCACTCACTCTTGAGAACATCTCGGTGAGCAGGAAAATAAAGCGAATTGGTCTCCGGAGATTGAGAAGCGTCCACTTCCAAAGCAGACAGGAGCAAACTAACTAACATGCTTAGCACAGTTAAAACAGAACATTCTGATCAAATGATACAATTTCCAGGTTTCCCACCAGGAGATGTCTGATCGAAGCCCAATGTTCTCTCCCCACATGGAGTCATTTTTCTTCTCATGAAATAATACAATGTCAACTCTTTCTCCCACCACGACCTTCACGATATCATACTAAGGAGTATCAGCTCCTTAGTTTTCTAACCTGTTGCAGGCCTTAAAGTTTCGGTTCATACCAACAAATCACTATACTATGACCTTCAGATGTAATCTAGCACATAATAATATTTTAAATGAGCTCCCAGTGACTTTAATATCTGAAATTGAAAAATATTATGCTCAACAAGCACAAATACAACGTACTTTTGAAATGGTGTGGAGTACATAGGCCCACTTACGCTTTGAAAGGACACTGGCTACATAAAAATCCTCGAATAGGTGTATTCTTTTTACTCTGCTAAATCTAAACGTCAATGATATGACACTCATATTAGAAATAATTTGGGTACATAATAAATCGTTTGCAATTCATGTATGCTAGAGTTAATACAGGTTACTGGTTAACATGCTATTTAAACGCAAATATTCAAAATCAATTGTGCGTCATCTGTTTCAAGAGGAGATTTGTTATCCTGAATTTAGAACATAAGTGCTCATGGATGGGCTCAGAGGAGTATAATCTCGGTTGTCCGCATACTGGAACGGACTCAGTAAGGAAAACTTTCTGTAAAAATGATTAGCTCCTAAAGGTCTCTCAAGTTCATTTTTTAATAGAAAGGACATACAGAGGTACGATTCTTTTTCCTCCTGAGGCCAACTTTCAACCAATCATTCATTAAGTTCATTAACTATCTAGACAGGAATATCATTTTCCAATTGGTGAACTAGGGCCCTAGTTGCAGTCAAGAATGCCAAAATACAGATTTTCTGATTTCGTATTGTCAGTACAAAACCACTCCAATCCTTCTTGGAGTTGAAAGGAAACTCCAAAAGCTGCGCATTAAGGGGCATATTTATACTCCGTTTGCGCCGAATTTGCGTCGTTTTTTTCGACGCAAATTAGACGCAAAACTAACTCCATATTTATACTTTGGCGTTAGACACGTCTAGCGCCAAAGTTCATGGAGTTAGCGTCATTTTTTGGCGTGAACACCTTCCTTGCGTTAATGAGATGCAAGGTAGGCGTTCCCGTCTTAAAAAATGACTCCCAGGCATGTGCGTGGTATTTATACTCCCGGGCAAAAATGACGCCTGGGAGTGGGCGGGGCAAAAAACCCCGCATTTGCGCCTCTTTTTAACGCCTGGGTCAGGGCAGGCGTTAAGGGACCTGTGGGCTCAGAATGAGCCCAGAGGTGCCCTCCCCTGCCCCCAGGGACACCCCCTGCCACCCTTGCCCACCCCAGGAGGACACCCAAGGATGGAGTGACCCATCCCAGGGAAGAAAAGGTAAGTTGTGGTAAGTATTTTTGTAAATTTTTTTTGTGGCATAGGGGGGCCTGATTTGTGCCCCCCTACATGCCACTATGCCCAATGACCATGCCCAGGGGACATAAGTCACCTGGGCATGGCCATTGGGCAAGGGGGCATGACTCCTGTCTTTACTAAGACAGGAGTCATGTTAATGGTGTCTGGGCGCCCCAAAAAAATGGCGCAAATCGGGTTAAGACGATTTTTTTGCCTCAGCCTGACTTGCCCCATTTTGGGACGCCCAAATGCCATTTTTCCCTACGCCGGCGCTGCCTGGTGTACGTCGTTTTTTTTCACGCACACCTGGCAGCGCCGGTCGGCTAACGCCGGCTAACGCCATTCAATAAATACGCGCCCGCATGGCGCTTCAGAATGGCGTTAGCCGGCGCAAATTGTTTTGGCGCAAAACTGCGTTAGCGCAGTTTTGCGTCAAAAAGTATAAATATGGGCCTAAGTATGCTGTTGTTGCCAAAAGTGATCAATGAAGCAAGGAGGTCTTCTTCACAAAAGCAAATTAATTGTGGGACTGGCAGGTACATTGAGCTAACAGTATGGACCCTGTTGTCACCCCAGACCTCAGTGACAGATACTGATCACTCGACCCAGAAACCTAGCGAATTAGACAGGAAGGCCTTCTGCAAGACAAATTTATGAAGACGGATCAGCAGCTGTGTTGATGGCAGAGGCCTTAAAGGACACTGGTTCATCCACTAAGGTGATTGACTCTAGCAAAGCTAGGCTGTTGGCTAATGATGGCACTAAAGATCTGACTATAATGCACAGGGTGGGACTGACTGTCATGACTTCCGATCAAATCCTCCAGCAGTGAGGTCTATCTACATGGACCCAAACAGTTGCTGCTGGAAATCGCTTTTGGGTGATCTAGGCTGCAGAGGTTGGACAATGTACTGTAGAGTAGGCCTTTTGCTGCCACAAAGGGAACACCTGAGAATTAGTGTCTTACAGCATGAGGACTCTAGTTTTGGATGGGTGGATACAAACAATCAGGGGCAGATTTAAGAGCTCCCAGCGTCACCGGAGTGTCACTTTTTGTGACGCTCTGGTGGTACTAACTACTGCTCCATATTTACAAGGAAGTGTAATGCCACTTTTGTGGCGTTACGTCTTCTTGTAAATGTGGGCCCAGCCGACACAGTTTTCTGGTCAGAGGGGCGTACAATGGGTGTTGCAGTGGGCGTCCCACCGCAACACCCATTGCTTTTGACGCAGCCCCAGATTTGGGAGGAGTGTCAAAAGCAATGGGTGTTGCAGTGAGCATCCCACCGCAACACCGATTGCTTTCAATGCTTCTCCAGATTTACGAGTAATTGTAAATCTTTGGCAGCGCCAAAAACTAACACCATCCCAGGGGTGGCGTTAGCATAGCAAAACAAGGAGGAATGCTTTTATTCCTCTTCGTTTTTTGCTTTTTCTATGTGTGCTGCATTCTGCACACATAAGGGACACCTTCCTGCACATAAACAAACTAACCCCTAAACGCAGACACCCTTGCACTATGGCTAAATTTAGTGCCGGCGCAGGGGAAAACACAGGGGTGCGCTGCATTCCTGTAAATACACCGCATCCCTGCATTTAAAAAATGGCACAGTGCAGTGCTGCTATTTTTGGCGCTGCGCCACTTTGGCATAGATCAGTGCCTAAATACCTCTCCTCCTTTTATTCAGGGACTTTCTGTCACATTTGTGTATTTTCCTTGATCAGACTGCAGACCTGAGAGTTCCAGGCTTGACACCAAGCTCCGACTCGACTCACTGACTCTGAAAGTTTTAAGCCATGATGTATGGGTAAAAAGCATGTCTAAAGGCTCAGTCGTCTGCGGATGATGTGCTTTTGCAATTGATTAACAGTGATAGTTGTCATACAATAGTTTCAGAACTACAGCTGGATTGGTTGTTTGGTTGAACCAATTTATTTCAAAATTCTCTTCTGTAGGAGATATACTTCATTATCACATGTGGCTTTTTCGACAGATAGCAGCGAAATGTGCCATAAGAAGTTTTTTTGACTTTGCATGGCAGGAACAACAGAGTACATCAGGGTATGACAAGTGGATTTTGGTGGGTACCATTTTGGCAGAACGTATGGCAGGTGCGGCTGGGAAAAAGTACTGGGGTCTCTGTGGGGCTAGGGGGGCTCAGAGACATTCACAATTGCACAATGTGCATTCTCCATGGCCAGACTCTATGAAGTGAGAAGTGTGCATGGCTTTCCTCCAAGATACACCCCTACTACATTAGAAGCTGGCAGATTACATGAGAGGTGGAAAGAAAAGGCATATCCCACCAGTTTTTACTCCTATGCCTAAAAGGCACCGATCCAGGTCAAACCTGCAGTCATGTAGGAGGAATAAAAGTCGCTTAACACAGAGCACCAGTTTGTAACATTGAATGGGCTGTTAGATGGTCTTGTTCTGATGATGGCCCAAGTCTGTGTCCTTCCTGTTGACTTCCCCCCAAACAAATATGCAGCAGGTAGTGTACCTAGACTGCTTTGTAATCTGGAGAGAGGGGTCATTTAAATTTTGAGGATTACATTGCTTTAGACAGAGCAATCCACCACTTCCATCAACTGCAGTTGTATTGAATGTGCTAGCAATGAAGGACTGGTCAATACATTGGAAAGTAGCGGATGCATGAAGGGAGAAGGGAGATGTACCTGACATGCTTGATTATTTAACCAGTTGCTACTTGTCTCTGGTTACAGCGAAACCAGTGGTTCCCTTTAACAGAAGCTAGTGTCCACCTTGTGTACATCGAATCTCCCGGGTCCAGCAGACTCAGCTGCAACTTTTGAGTGTTGACACTTAAGGGCAGATCTACCAGCATTTTGCGCTGAGTTTGTCTCATGAAAGTGACGCAAACCAGTACAAAATGTTTTTTCTGTTATTTACTTTCCAGCGCAAAATTTGTTTTGCGCTGGAAAATGTCGAAAAGTAACACAAAGTAACGCGAGGCGCTGCTTTGCATTACTTTGCGCCAAAGAGGCATTACATGGGCATTCCCATGCAACCACCCACCCAACCTTTTTGACGTGAAACCCTATCTACCATAAAATGTGAAACAGGGTTTTGCATCACTAATTAACACCTTTTAAAACCAGATGTTAAAAGGAGAAATGTTCTTTTTCCTTTCATTTCCTACTTTGCATGCATGCTGCACTGTGCAGCACACATACAAAGTAGGAAAAGTATTAGAAGTTGTCTAGCCTAGTATTGTGGACTGGAAGGGTACAGTTTCAGTCCAAAATCTATGCCAGACCCTCGCACACACCCTTGCACTTAGGTGCAAAGGTGTGTGCCTGGCGCATGACAGCTGAAATCAGTGCCGGCAGTAGGGAAAGGGGAGGAGAGAGCCATATCTCTGCAGATATGACGCTCCTCTGCTCTCTCCTTCTCACACAATGCAGGGCAGATTTGTTGGCTGCTGCGCTGCATTGCCAGGAAGGCTGCTCTTCCGTGATCAGTGACTGTGGGGCAATCTTGGCTACCAACTCACAAAGGCAGGCTTCTTCAGCTTTTGTATCCCTGTAGCTGCAACAGGAATTCAACCCACTGACTCTTGGAGTCACTTCTTCTGTCCTGTGGCAAAGTCGAGTTAGCAGTTCAAAAACTGCTCTGCCAGCTAGAAATGGCAGGCTGAGGGTCTTGTTTTGTTTTGTCACATTCATGGGGGCACAACAAGTGTTGCAGCCTACAAGGGACACTAACTTACAGGCCCTGGGTACCTCGGCACCTTATACTAAGGACTTATAGGTATGTTAACTAATGACAATTGTTGGTAAGCCAATCAACCACACACTTTTTGAAGGTTCCTTACACCCAGTGTTCAATAGATAAATCAATTGCTTCATGTAAGAAATTGGGTTATTAGTTGAGAGGGGTGTAAGCCACAGTCAAACAATAAACACAGTCATTGTCAGGGTGAACCACAAAAGCCACTACATTGACCTGTGCTTAACCTTCTGGTAGCTTGGTACAATGTAGTCAGGCTTAACTTAGAGGCAATTGGTAAAGTGTGTATGCAGCACACAAACACTAATTAAGTGAAAACACTACCCAGGAAAAACCCCAAACCAATTTAAGAAAATAGAGTAAATGTTTAATAAATAAAATGCCACCTAAATCCAATATGTAGAACTGGAGATAATAATTTTTTTAAGTTGTAGGTGAAAACAGTGCCAAGAAGGACAAAGTGCCACTCACAGTTATCTGGGCCAGGTGGAAAGTCACAAGTTCAGGCCAACCGCGATTGAGCATGGGTTGGATACAGGAACCAGGTTACTGCAGTAGTGCAAAAAGATGGTCATCGCTGGAGCTTCATGTTGGTTGATTGTCGCAGATGGCCGCTGTTGGCGTGAAGTGCAGATCTGGCGATGCTGTCCATCGTGGATGATTGCTGTTGGCACAAAGAGCAGGTCATTCTAGAGGTTTGCATTGGTGGCCGTCACTGTATTTTCACCTTTTCTTCAGGAGGAGTCCAGACTGATGCCAGCTGAGGGTCCAGGACATATGGGCAGCTCTTGGCAATCAGGACTCTCTCCATCAAAGGCCAACAGCCAGGCTTGCTGTGTCCCTGTAGCTATTGGGTCACTTTGGGTAGCCTGGGATCAAGGTAAACAGGTCCAATCTTCCTTCTTCAGACTCCAATGCAGTCCTTCAAGCACTAGGGCTTCAATCAATCAATCAATCAATCAATCACTCAATCAGGATTTGTAAAGTGCGGCTGATCACCAGACAGGGTATCCAGGCATTAGCAGGTCCCAGAGAAAGCAGTGAAAAAAGAAGGAAAAACAAGGAGAAGGCACACAAAAAATGGGGGAGAAGCAAGGAGAAAGTAGTGAAAAGAAGGGAAAAGCAAGGAGTGGGCACATAAAAAATTGGGGACTATAGCAAAGAGAAAACAGTGAATAATTGGGAAAAGCAAGGAGAAGGCACCCAAAAAACGGTTGAAAGCAATGAGAAAACAGTGAGAATGAGGGAAAAGCAAGGAGAGGGCACACAAAAAATCATCCACTGGTCCAGGAGTGTTCTGATGAGAGGTACTGAAGATGCCACACTTAAACCTGGCACCTGCCTTTGTGTGGAAAGTTCCCTGGCCTACCCACAAAACTGGTTCTGGTTAGTTCTTTTCATTTCCCTGGGTTTGGCTCCAAACTGTCTACGGTGGCAAAGGAAAGGGCATGCCTGGTGTCTGGTTCCTTTGTGTGATGTGTAATCAGGACAGGATGCAGCTCCTTCCCAGCCATCCTGTCAGGAAGACCATCTCTCTTCACATTAGAATCTTTTGTCTCAAAAATCAGGTTTCACTGCCAGGACATGTAAAGCTGTAACCCAGATGTCCTACGTGTTGAGTACCATACACCCTGCCTGTGAGACCTTGAGGCCTACATTGGGGTGACATATAAGTATTAAAAAACAAAAGCTTTTGGCCTGGGAACAGGTTCATTTTGCCAGATCAAACTGGCAGTTTTATAACTACACTATGGGCTGCAATGGCAGGCCTGAGACATATTTTAAAATACTCCTTTTTGCGTCGCACAATGCGTGTAGCTGCCCACCAGTAGCTTTTAATTTACAGGCCCTAGGTACATGTAGTACCATTTTCTAGGAACTTAAAATAAATTAAATGTACAGATTAGGTGTACTCCAATTTTACAGTGTTTTAATGAGAGAGCACAAGCACTTTAGGACTGGTTCGGAGGGGGAAGTGCACAGAGTTCTAATGCCAACAAAAACGAGTTGAGCAACGTAAGGGAGTGAAGGCAAAAGGATTGCTTGAATACCACACCAAGGATGTCAGGCTAACACTCTAGAGCAAGCATATATCCTAGACTAGCCACTTTCATTTGAGGAAATTAATCATGCTATGAAAATTATGGGTAGAGGTAAAGCACCTGATATGGATGACTTACTCCTAGGCTTTTATGAACAATAGAGGGCAAAGCTTGTCCCCACATTGTTGGCAATGTATAGTGAAGCAAAAAACGCACAGATACTCCCACAGTCGGGTTAATAATAGGGATGCTACCGCAAAAAGGTTAAGAAAAAGAGAAGGGCTGCTTCTCATGGACTGTTAAGCATATTAAATGTAGACTTCAAGATATCGGGAAATACTGTGGAAGCTGACATTTTTGTTATACGCAGACCAGAATAATTGTGTCCCTGGTTGCAGCACGTCACTGAATTTAAGATGCCTCTTCCACATTATGATGGTGCTTATTTCCAGGCTACACTGCGGCATCAGTTGCTGCCTTGGATAGAGAGAAAACATTCAACTTACTGCACTGATTTTACTTATTTGCCATTCTGGGGAAAATGTGGCTTGGTTGTGAACTGCTGAGCAGGGTAAAATGACTGTATTCACACCCGACAGTAAGATTACAGAAGGGCTGAGTATACTCTGACTGGTGGAAGACTGAGAGAAGAAGCAAACAGTGCTACCCCCTCTCCTTTGTTTGTTCTCACACAATGCAAGGTCTCACTCGTGAGTGAAATCGATGCATCGCAAGCCCTTTTTGAGGCGCACTCACCTGTGCGGGGTTATTTTTAATGCACCCAAGGTACATTTTCACGCTAACAGCGTTAGCGTTGTGTTTAAAATTACATGAAGACTCTACTTGCATTTTTAGTGATAACTTGACCTGTCTATTGTGGATTTTTGTTGTTTTGGTCTTGTTTTGTTTAGATAAATATTCTCTATTTTTCTAAACCTGTGTTGTGTCATTTTGTAGTGTTTTCATTAAGTTACTGTGTGTGTTGGTACAGATACTTTACACCTAGCACTCTGAAGTTGAGCCTACTGCTCGTGCCAAGCTACCAAGGGGGTAAGCAGGGGTTAGCTGAGGGTGATTCTCTTTTACCCTGACTAGAGGGAGGGTCCTTGCTTGGATAGGGGCTAACCTGACTGCAAACCAAAGACCCCATTTCTAACACATATGCAGTTCAACTTTTGGAATGTACATAGAGGGGCTTCTAGCATAACATAGGACAGCAGGTGTGATCAGCTCTGCTCAGTGTAACTCTTAAACATGAGGTAAGGTTACACCTAGTTAATTAGAATTTTCAATGAGAAATATCATCAGTTAATTTCTAATATTCCTAATTTTATCACTTCAAAATTGTAGCGTACTCCAATGAAATGCAATAAATGCAGCGTTACTGTCAAAAGCAACACTTTTTTACTCTGCATAGATACGCTAAAATTAACTGTAGCAATCATCTACGCAATTTCCAATGGTGACACCAAAAATGCAATTACAGTGGTTAACCCTTTTACCACAACCCAATAACCCTATATGCTGATCTTTTAGTGCTATATCGTTAACCTGTTAATCTTAACCATAATCTTATAACTGAACCTCTACACTCTTAACCATATACCTTTAATCCTAATCCTATACCCTTAACCCCTATGCCACATACCTGCAACCATATACTTTAGACCTTAACTCAGACACATTTTCTAGAAAACTGCCAATGTGAGACAGAAACCCTTTTGGACTGCAACCACCCGGTAACCACTGATTAGTACTTGAGTGGGATGTTTTTCATGTAATGATCAACCTAGCAAAAACTATCACCTGGATTATTCATGAAACCCAAACTCTCTTTCATGATAGAAAAGGATACTCAAGTACACTGGGAAACAATGTATACATTTTAAAGGTTTGTTTTAAAAATTAAAATCCTCTTTTAGCACACACAATATGAGTGGTAACTTTTAAAAAGACAACAGAATAGTTGTAATGTTTACAAACAATGTGAACAGAAGGAAATATTTCATCATGTTGGCCGTTTAGCTTTATGTCAATTCCATCCTCATAACTTTGGATTCCTAAGCCTAATTCAGCACCAAACTAAAAACCTAATTTGAGCTTTAAAAATGGCCCAAACTCTCATACTGGCTTTGACTAATAAAAATATTGTTCAGTATACAAAATCAGTTTGCTACTCTTGTCCCTACCGGGAGAAAGGCTCTAGGCCCCTAGCAAGCGGAGGCTGAATATGCCTCCTGTTTGCTCTCAGTGAAACTAGGTGAAGCAATTCTCCATGGCCCATCTTATCTGTATGTTCTGGCATGAAGGTCCTCTCTAGCTCTCAACAATCCAAATTTACATAATATTATCAAGACCTTGTTCAATCTTTTAGAATAAACAATTACCTTCATTCTGTGAAACCATGCTATTTGAGCAATAGTAATATATGAGAAATCAAATCATCAATTTTAATGAAACTATGTTCACAACTCAGCAAAAAACATTTTAGAATACAATGCAACACATATTAAATAATGTGAATCTATATTTGAGCAGACTTGATTATCTGATTGTAAAGACAAGGGACATACACAAGCATGTATTCCACATTTGTAACTTACAATAACATTATTAACATGTATAGCTTAAAAAGGGGAATACCTAGAGAAACAGTTCTATATCCTCATCCCTATACCCTTACCCTACCTTCTAGCCACGATATCCTAAACCCTTAACCTCTCTAACCTGTCTATATCCCTAATTCATAACAGATAGATCACCACCCACTATACCCCACCCCATATCCTGACCTACTATATCAAAAACTCCTAACTCTTAGCCCTATGCCTGTAATACCACGCCCTTAACTTATGCTCTCTATCCCAAAACCGTAAACCTAAATTCTTAACTGCTAACCTGATACCCCAAACACCCATACATTTTACACCTAACCCTTTAGCCCGTCAACCCTTTCACAATGTCCTGACATCAATATATTTTGGAACCAAACAGTTTGCAATGTGTTCAACATATTTTTTTTTTTTTTAGAGCTAATAATTGGGAAGTGCTATTTTTTAATGTATTTTTTTAACGTTTTGAGGTAATACTTTTATAACATTTTCCACTGTCACAGTTTGCAAGATATGCATTCTCTCTCTACAAATAAACTCACTTTTTTACATGCTCATGGTGGCAGCTTAGCTCAAGTTCATTTTAGAGCTAACAGACAACTACTATAAAATGCTTACGTCTGTATTAGACGTTTTAACTTTGACAGAAGTGAGATGTTAAGTGATAAAGCACTTCAGATCCTCTTGCAACACCTGTCATTGTGAGTGGATTGAAAATTCCTTGTAATTGCAAATGTTACCTTAGATGTGCATTCAAACAGAAAAAAACACAGTGTTACACAGATGGTGCAGTTTTATTTCTCGTTGGACAGCATCGGCAGAGGTCTTAGTCTCCCAGGGTGGGTCCATCAGATAATGGTACCCTTCTAGACGGTGGTGCCTGCCATGTTGAAAAGTTCAGAGGATTACAGGATAATCTCGGTTGAAGATGGACCAAATGCACAAGTAGCCGTTAAAGATCGAAACCAAGGTGCCTATTCTTCTAATAACACAGAGGGACATGCTCAGGCTAGCACAGCAGTTCGAGGGATGGGGGAAGAAGAGCACAGAAGTCCGTGATTGTGACAACTAGTCTAGGTGTTAACAATCACAAATAAAAGATATGTTACAAATGATGCAACACAAGCTGTGTCAAATGGGAAATAACCCCTTAGAAAAAGGTAACAATGATATGTAAAGGCTCCAGCAATTATAGTACAATGAGGTTGCAGCGCTACCCTACTTAATTAACACTACACTGAGGGGCGGCTCCTCCATAAGGGCGGAGGAGCGACCCCCCCCCCCCACCCACCAGCAGCGACAGCTGAAAAATGTTTCCACAAAAACAATTATAAACTTTGTTTATTATCATTTTTGGGGGAAGGGGTGGGACCATGGGGGTAACGAGCAATGAGGGGTAGTGCTATCACTCCCCCTCAGAACACGTGTATAAACACACATGCGCAAAAGGCTCTCTGCAGCCCAGCAACAATGTTGCTGGGCTGGAGAGAGCCTGCACAGGCTCCCATTTTGCCGGGGAGTGCCCTGGCTCGGTGCTCCAAGCCAATCCTGACGCTGCTCTGAGCAGCATCAGGATTTACACAGGGTTAGTTGGGAGTCTGTGCCTGCAGAAAGAGGTGAGGAGCAGCACGGTTCTTGCGGCGGCAGTGGCCCAGGTACTTTTCATTTTTTTTTTTTTTTTAATTGAATGCCCCCCACACGCTGCCCCGCCCCTTCACTGTTGCGCGAGGCACAACTGACTACACTTACTAACCAACTGGATCTAAAGTTTAAGATAGCAAGATCCCATGTAGGCCCAGGAGGGCCAGATGCTTTCAAAGTTTCACAAATTAGCACAATGGGTCAATGGGTACATTTACATGCAATTAATCTACATGCAACTTGTTAACGTAGTCAGTGGTTATCCTGAAAATTTGAAATGAATCAGCCTTTCTGCACTTATGATGGGCGGTCCTGTTCTACACTAAACTCAGAGAGTCGTTTTGAACTACAGCAAATAAAGGAGTTGGGGCTTTCAGGAGTTCTTAAAAACAGATATCTTGTAATTTTTTTGAAATCTGTATTTAGGCCCTTTCTTACTTTAGGTTGTACAGAGGCAGTCCCACTTCTATGGGGATCAGGGACAGACCAAGTGTTTGAGTTGTCATTCGGCATATGGATACACACATGGCTCACAGCTGTAACGTAGAACATTAACAAAGCTGCATTGTGTAATGTGGGTATGACTTGGCGACAACAGCATGCATGTGAATTCCTTTGGGTATTTTGTGATGATGGTTCAAAACTACTCTGTTCCTCCCTAGACAGAGGGAGCAGAATGGTCTGATCTCTTGACTCCCAATGTATTTGCAAATCTCTTGCCCGCCCCTCTTTTGCGTTGGCTGTCTAGCCAATAGTTATGCTGTGTGATCTGAGGTAAGTGAGCCGGCTGTGACAGCTTTACTATGAATACTTAACTGCTCTACTCGTCTGGCACTCAAATGTCAGTGGCCTCTGAACTAAACCCATCACCAGAACAAGCATTTGCAATGCAATGGGTCTTGTGTTTGCTCGAGTTAAAGCTATTAGCGTTGTAAATTACTAACTGCACTTTCTTGCCACATAAATTGAAAATGAAAAGTAAAACAGCTGACAGAAGCAAGCCGATTGAAAGCACCACGGCCGCCATGAGCGCAAGAGTTATTGGCTCCCTACATGAATGTCTAGAAAGGATCGCGGCTAGGATGAAAGGCAAACCGAAGCTGGAGGAGGGGCCATCACATGCTACATCACATGCTGTAACAGGGGGAAGCATGATGTAGTGTGGTGGCCAACAGAAATGTTCACTTAGTGAAATCGCTTGGGAGGGAACTCAGAACACAAAGGAGGGACATTTCACAAAATGCACCAATAAAATTAAGCATTTAAGACAAGCACAAAACAGAATGAATAGCACGAGTGGGTGTGATTAAAAGCCCATCGAGAGATTAAAACAGGCCAGAGCACTCGCGGGCTTGACCCTAAAAACAACCAATGTGGCATCTCCACAGGAAGTTGGTACCATCCCTAATGGAAAGACAGGATATTGGATTTGAGGTTTGGTAATCTGGACGGAAAACTCTCATGATAGTTTCTCATTCCACTTTGCTAAAAAGCTGAGTAGATTCCAAGCAATGGAAACAGTCTTGGATCAGATTGATCATGTAGTTGCTTGAAATTTCCACCAATCAAGGTACAGCACAATGCCTTTAAAAACGCTTTGTAATAGTTACCTTCCCATGAAATTAAATTCTTGCTTAAACCATCTACTTCCTCTACCATAATTACATTATTCCTCACTGGCAGAGGAGTTAAGCATAAGTTCTGCATTCGCTACCTAAAGGTGATTCAGGGCTGCTGCAGTCCACCAAGCCTTAAAGTATCTCACAAGCACCATTGTAAATGGAACACTACACAGTCTTCTGTGAGTGCCTACGGTACCTACTTCTAACACCAGCCCCAAAAGGCTAGCTTCTAACACAGGCATCTGTGCAAGGTTCTCACACTGCTCACCCGTGAGGGCTACTAAACAAAGAACACATGGTTCTAAGATCTCTGTTTACTTTCTTTGCCTGCCACTGGCTTTAACACCCTTTTACTCATAGGCACCAAAGGACATAACAGGCGTAGGGGTTGTTATCCCTATTTGACGTCTATGCTGAGAAGTGCTTGTGCTGTCCTATTAAACATATAACATCCCTTCAGAAAAAAAATAGTACTGTCCCATTACTGGTCCATCATTCGTTCGTAAACCTGTTGGTGCTGTCTCTTGGTGATACGATTCCTGATTAGGAGGGCATGTGATCAACTGGCTAGAATATCAGCTGTAGAATCATAAAATCTGAACTCTCACCCCGTCTGGCTAGGTTAATAAAATTGTGTGATCTTGGACAAAACACATTGAGCCTCATTACGGCCCTGGCGGTCCGAGCACCATATTACAACTGCTGCGGTTGTGCCACGATCGAACAACCAGCACCACCAGATTATGATTTAACGTCGGCCTGATGGTGCTGCCGATCCTAATCCACCAGGGCAGCGCTGCCCTGGGGATTACGACCCCCTTATCCACCAGCGGTTTCATTGTGGTAGTACCTCCATGAAAAGGCTGGCAAATATGGGGTACTGGGGGCCCAGGGGCCCCCTTGCCAGCCCCAGTGAACATAACGATGTGTGCTGGTGCACCTTACACACTACAGCATTGCCGCCAGCTCTATTATGAGCCAGAGGCAATGCTATAGGCTGTTCCCCACTGGCCCAGCGGGCAGAAATGGAGTTTCCACCCGCTGGGCAAGCGGGAAACTCATAATGGGCCCTGCAGGGAGGCTGCCACACTGGCGGCAACCTACCTGTCAGGACTTTGGCGCACGGGCTTTTCAGTCCGCCAAAGTCATAATAAGGCTCATAAACCTCTTTGTCTCAGTTCCCCAATATTTATCTTTGAAGGTATGGTATGGGACTGAAACGTGCCAAGATCCTATGTAGTGCACAGGACCCCGCTAACCCAAAAATTCATCAAGAAAAATATATAAAGGTAATCAAAGTTTTTTTGCTTTTGGATTATTTTGCATTTGATCACCAGGAAGGTCTGAGACAAAGCAAATAAATTCCCTTTGGTACTTGGCTGGATTGTTATGCCTGATTAGAGGGATCTCTGCACCACCACTAGACACGTTTTTGGAATAAAATAATCCCAAAGAATGGTGCCCTATGTGGAGTCTGTGTTCCTCTATTCTATTAAATAGCAGCCCTGCTGAAAAAAGAGAACATTGGCCCACAAAGAATATAATGATCCTTCTGACAAGCGCCATTACTGTGTAATTCAAAAAAACCTAGAAGAGATAAAACGCCAGGCATACTGGCTTTGTCACTTATTATTTACACTAGTATTATTTATTTCTCCCTTATGACCAGTGTTCAACTCTCAGACCCTTATTATGAGTGATCATATATTATACCTGGTATTTTCTCTCCATTATCAGTTCCATCGCAAGTTTCAAGCAACTCTCAGGCCAAAAATCAAAGCTGAGTGGAACGGTATGACTCGAGATGTTTTAAGGCATGGGAAAAATGGGCCTGGGAAAGGGATGCTGCTCTCACTCTGTGAGAAATTTTTCGATTTCTCTATCACAAAGTCCTTCTTCTCTCTGCCTAAATCTACCCCTTACTCTGTTTCTCTTTACCCACTATCATTGTAAGGAGATTTGGTTCCCCAGGCAAGATACATTTCAATGACGTTTGTGTGAAAATGTAATTATAATTCAATCTTGTTTGGCAGCTTTCAGGCTTTAAGAACAGAAATTAGTCACTAAGGCCCATATGTATACTTTTTGACGCAAAACTGCGCCAATGCAGTTTTGTGTCAAAAAAATTAGCGCCGGCTAACGCCATTCTGAAGCGCCATGCGGGCGCCGTATTTATTGAATGACGTTAGCCGGCGTCGTCTGGTGTGCGTTAAAAAAAACGACGTACACCAGGCAGCGCCGGTGTAGGGGGATATGGGGCTTGGGCGTCAAGAAATGGGGCAAGTCAGGTTGAGGCAATTTTTTCGCCTCAACCCGATTTGCACCATTTTTTTTCACTCCCAACCCCCATAGAAATGACTCCTGTCTTAGCAAAGACAGGAGTCATGCCCCCTTGCCCAATGGCCATGCCCAGGGGACTTCTGTCCCCTGGGCATGGTCATTGGGCATAGTGGCATGTAGGGGGGCACAAATCAGGCCCCCCTATGCCACAAATCAAATTTAAAAAAAAACTTACCTGAACTTACCTTAATGTCCCTGGGATGGGTCCCTCCAGCCTTGGGTGTCCTCCTGGGGTGGGCAAGGGTGACAGGGGGTGTCCCTGGGGGCATGGGAGGGCACCTCTGGGCTCCTTCAGAGCCCACAGGTCCCTTAACGCCTGCCTTTTGCAGGCACTAAAAAACGGCGCAAAAACGGCCGTACGTCATTTTTTTTGACCCGCCCACTCCCGGGCGTGATTTTTGCCCGGGAGTATAAATCCGACGCACATGCCTCGGAGTCGATTTTTTAGACGGGAACGCCTACCTTGCATATAATTAACGCAAAGTAGGTGTCCACGCAAAAAAATGACGCTAACTCCATGGACTTTGGCGCTAGACGCGTCTAACGCCAAAGTATAAATGTGGAGTTAGTTTTGCGTCGAAATTGCGTTTAAAAAAATGACGCAATTCCGGAGCAAACGGAGTATAAATATGCCCCTAAATGTAAAATTGTTCCAAACAGTGGGTCCCAAAATATGCCTTGCCTGGGAACCCAAAAGCCATAAGGTAACACTGGTGGTATCCAGTGCACAATTTGAGCTGGTAGTTTCCGATGTTCCGAACCAGCACTTAGTTGTCAACACCAGCACTTAAAACAGCCTGCCACATGGTGGCCCATTTGTGTGATTTAAAATTAAGTACAACATCCATTGTTTATTAATTCACATATACATTAAAATGACTAATACCTGCCTCCTGAACAACTCTCATAGCTTTGGGGACCTGGAATAGTCAGAACTGTCACACTTGTATGAGCGTGGTTGTTGATAGTGGTGTTGGTACTGTCACTGGCAGCTCTGTCAGGGGAATGGTTGGTGCAAGTTGCAGTGGCCTCCGGAGGAGGGCCATGGCACTTATTTTTTCACAAATCAAGCTATGGCCAAGCTTCCCACTGGAGCAAGGTCACCTGAGAACTGGGACTATTTAACCTAAGGGCTCAGAGTATCTCAGCTCGGGCATTGAGGCTAAGGGAGATGAGGACAAGGGTAGTTGCCTGTTTGGGCCTAGGGCCAGAAATGCTGCCCTTTTTCCTAATTAGCAGTCTCCACCATCACACCACATCATTAAACATACAAACACATTATCAACAAATGCACACTACTCATTCACAACAAACACACTCAATCCACAATTCAGCCTCTCAACAAACACCTCAAAACACCCCAAAACACATCTATATACCCTTCTACACCTAATGCCACACAATGGCACCTTTATTGTTACACAAACCACTACTCTGCCCTATACCACTATCAAACACACAGCTCACTAACACAAATCAAAGCAACATTACACATAGCCTTAAACTCCTCAAACACACTGTTCCTTTTCATATAAAAAACAGCTCTACCCTCTACTTACTCCTAACAGATCCCATTCCAGAACCAGCAATCCTATATTTAACTCTCTCTCATACCATCCTCCAGAAACACCCACTCCTCTTTCTACCAAAACACCACAAACACTCCTTACACTCCACCCCGAAGACTACCTCTTCAAGCTACCAAAACAACTATAGGCACTCATAACCTCCATGAATCTCCCCTAACACACCACATACACTCTCCTCCAACACATCACCACTCTCTTACCCCTGCAACATACACTCCCTACCACAAGTTTAGAACAATAACCTACTCACAAATTCACTCCACCAATATAACATATGACTACACACACAATTTCTTATTATAGTCCATCACAAAATACTAACAACCAGTTCCTCCCTCATGCCCACACAAATAATATGCATCCTAAACCAACTTTCTACATACATTTTCTGACATTTACAACACCAATCACAAACTACACTAATACACAATAATACTTATTCACTCTCCTTTCATCCATTGCATAATTTAGAGCCTTAAAACATGACCCATAGGCTCCACCACCACACCTCACACATATATCTTCCACCTTCAACATATGCAAATGAAATAAACAACACACTCCTGTTCACTCTTTATAGCTCTGTGTCTAATACACAACACAGCTACACCTTAGAAACAACTGCAGGGCCTACCATCTCATTCAAAACACTATCCGCACCACCTGCACACACAGACTCAACAAAATGCCTTCTAATCATTTGGACGAGAATGACAGTCTAGACATACACTATTGTTATTCAGATACAGTTAACAACATCACCTACTACACGCCCAAAGGGTCCTACTTGCTGTTCCATTAAACACATTCACAGAACCACCAAAACACAATCTCTAACCTGGCTACTAATAAATGCACAATCCCTTTCTAAAAACAGGCACCACATCTATTGCCTACTCACAGACACAGAACATGAGTTGCTCTTCATAACCCAACCATGGGTGGGAGCTGACATGGCTCCAGTAATGCACAAAAGCTGTTCTTCCTGGTTATCAAACTCTCACACATAATCACACAGCTAAAAGAGGAGGCAGGCTAGCTGTTATATTCAAAGAAAAAATAAATCTTACCAAAGCTGGGGATGTTTCCTTACAAGGTTGTGAGGCCAACATCACCAGAAGCAAACATACACCAACTTTCAGACAGCCTGGCGATGGCAGAGTTCTCTATCCGACAGGCAGCGCTGAAAGAACCTGTGTTCCTACAGCCTTTCCATGGCGGTTTCCCCCGCCAGGGAAAGGCTGGCAGAAGGGGTGCTGCAGGGGCCCCCATGCACAGCCCTGTCGCACAGGTCACTGCCCTATTTACGGGCTGTGATATGCGCGACGAGTGCTGCTGCACCCGCCGTCCTGCAGCATTGACGACGGCTCCATGTGGAGCCATCGGCAATGTCCAGGCCCAGAATTCTGCTGGGCTGGCTGTCGGAAACACTGCTTCCACCCGCCGGCCCAGTGGAATGTTCATTATTGGGTCGGCGGGGTCTTCAACGGGCTGGTGGTCTGTGTTTAGATCGCCAGCATCCCCGCCGTGTTCATAATGACCCCCATAGTTTGATAAACCTAATATGCCCCATCCAGAACAATCACCTCTAACCTAGACACACTGAACCCAAATCAAGTCATTCCAAAACGTACTCCTATCGCTTGACACATCCTAGATTGTAGTGTAGCCATTTTTAATGTAGCTTTATGCGCGTTTGCTTAATGTATTAGGCCTCTGTGCACTTTGCCCTAGATGAATTTTATTTAACCTCGCACTGTTATTTTACAATAACCAGTTTCACGGTCTTGTTTTATTTCATTCTGTCACACTGTTTAGCTTACTTTAGCACTGTGTTCTCAAACAATACATTCTTGCTCGCTCTGTTCTTCAGTCAAGGATACAGTCTGGTACATTGCCGATAGACGTGGTAGAAGTTTAGTCTCTAGGGTTCGTAGAAAGTACACATTCTTACGTAGAGACGTTTCTTAGAACATCGGCGTGTTAGTTATAAAAACACTTCCTAGTCCTGGTACACGTAAGAGGGAGATTCCGACCAGGAACCCACAACTAGATGCTGACTGCCCTGTTGCAGATGCTAATGCAGATTACAGGCCTTTGCTCAGGTATGAGGGTTGATGTCCTCCCGGGGGAACCTGAAAGGCAGGCTTAGAGCTTCATAGGCTGTGCTCAAAATATAACTTAGAGAGAACATAATTTAGTTACACTATGGTAGCCTTATCCTTGTGTTTCACTCTCCTCATTACTATTTCAATCCTACTGTGTTGTATAGTTCTGGTTATAGCAGCTCACGCTTTGTTATCGAAAATGTAGTCGTTTTATTAAACCAATCTTTAAAACTCAAACTGCCTTTGTCATTTATATATGAGACCGCATTGTGTATGAGAGAACCGGTTGTGACCTGAGTGACCACGACTTCCCTGGGAAGAATTAAGATGTCATGCGCTCGGCTGCGCAATTGTCTCTTCTCTTTGGGAGAGATGAGGCACTGATAGTTAGCCGGAGCAAAAAACGGGTTTGGGGTGACAAGAGTCCTTCACCGTGGGTCAGACTTAGTCCCCCACACTGCAAACGATCTTGCCGCCCAAAAATCCAGTAGTCTCATTAGGATAATGAGAGCCTACGCGACATAGCGCCGCCAACGTTTGGCCTGGCTCTAATTTTTGGGTCCACCGGATTATCTCGGTCTCAGATAATATAATGATTCCTCAGTTCCTTTAAGCGGAGACGTCCGTGGCACTGAGGATTTCCACCACCGCCGTATAGGTAACCCTATTTACAGCGGGTGGTTGTTCAAGCTTGAACCTTAAAAGGATAAAAAACCTCATCTTGGTGTGCCTTCTCTGAACTCAGGTCCGTTTTTATAATGGCGAATCCCCAGGTTGTACAAATAGCTCTTAACATGAGACAACCGCTCACAGCACATTTGCTAGCAAACGGCCTCACGGCCTAGGGTGGTCCCGTCACGTTTGTGGTGGACGCCCATGCATTTTCTCTTGGGTCACACTTCCAGCAGTTGATGGGAACACAAATACATTCCATACATACACAGTAGCGAACGTGGCTGGACAATACCTCTATCTTATCAAGAACATAATAATTGGCTTGATGGCGCCCTACCCCATACAATATTACCAGTAAGGTTAGGTCCACTAAGCAATGATGGTCCTACCTGGCCTTTATTGGCCAGTTTTACACCACATCCTGCGGCTGCTAATATGGCAGTGGCTGAGGTTCGACGCTTATATACTGAACTTATAGCAATATATAGACGATTAGTACAATTTGTGATGCAGACACTAAATACAAACCCAGCGCGTGCTGCTCCAGCACAACCAAATGCAGTAACACCAGGTATAAATCCGGTGACTGTACACTCTATTATGGGTAAAGTACCAGCAAAACGAGAGGAGACTCCATTTTGGCTGGTGCAGAAAATTAATACGCTGGAGGCAGTGTTTCCCCATACGGGACCTCAGGACAAACATAGAATACTAACTATGGGGGTCATTACAACATTGGCGGTAAAAGCCGCTTACCGCCGTGCAGAAGACCGCCAACACACCGCTGCGGCTGCGGAATTCTGCCACAGCTATTATGACCCACATCTCGGAATCCGCCAAAATTGAGACACCCACACAAGTCCGCCACACCAAAGGTCAGTGATAAACTGTCGAAAACAAAACCTCCACCGTCACGCCAACAGAAACACGCCCATGCTATCACGACCCACGAATCCACGCGGCGGTCTTTCAAACGCGGTATTCCATTGGCGGTACACACCGCCGTGCTCAAAATACACACACATCTCCAAAACACCGCCACATTGGACAATTCCAAATATACACACCTGATGCACATACACACACCACTCCCACACAATCAATACTATATAAAACAGACACCCACATCACCCACAAACCCCTACGACCCAAAATTTAGACTTAGGCCAGAGAGACAGCACAGCATAGACAACCACACCATACAGAGGCACACAACACCATCACCCACACTACTTCCGCGCACAAAACACCACAAACCACTACATATCACCACACTCTTTACCACATACACCACCGGACACAACGCCTACACCACCCCATGGCACGGCAAAGACACCCCAGGTTCTCGGAGAAGGAGCTCAGGGTCATGGTGGAGGAAACCGTATGGGTAGAGCCACAGCTATTTCAATCACAGGTGCAGCACACCTCCAAAGCTAGGAAGATGGAGCTATGGTGAAGAATAGTCGACAGGGTCAACGCAGTGGGACAGCACCCAAGAAATCAGGACGACATCAGGAAGAGGTGGAACAACCTACGGGGGAAGGTGCGTTCCGTGGTCTCCAGGCACAACATCGCGGGACAGCAGACTGGCGGCGGGCCCCCACCTCCTCCCCCACAACTAACAACATGGGAGGAGCAGGTCTTGACTATTATGCATCCTGAGGGCCTCGGAGGAGTAGGTGACGGAATGGACTCTGGTAAGTCAAATCATAACTATCATATCCCCCACCCTACCTGCATGCTATCACAGACCCCTACCCTCACCCCCTCCCCTATCACTCCAACTCCTCACTAATGTACTAATAACACAAACCACACATCCCAACACCAAGCCCTGCATGCAGCAACAAAGCATGGACACCCATCACTAAAGCATGCCCACTACACATACCCATAACACCCCCCTCAACCATCATCACACAAGCTCCCACACAGGAATGGTAGCACGGGGTACACGGTCATCAACCCATTGCACATCATGACACACACAGATGCAATAATCATGCTTTTATACCCCTGTAGGACCACTACCCAACGTCACCAGACAGGAGGGTCCAGACATCTCCACCCCACCCACAGAAGAGGGCCACAGTGATGACAGCAGCTCTGTCCAACTGGATCCAGATGACCAGCCCGGACCATCGTGGGCCTCGGGACAGTCGGTTCCCCACACCCAGTCACAGGCCACCACAGACCTTCCACCCTCTGTTAACACCAGCACAGCACCCACCCAGCGGGCCCACACCTCCGTACCCAGGACACGTCAATCAGCTGTGTGTCCACCACTACAGGGAACCCAGGATAACTCACCACCCCAACAACAACAGGGACCTGGGGGCAGTGGTAGTGGGCACACGGTCCAGGGGACGGAGGCCCAGGAACACAGGGGAACTGGGAGGGCTGCTGTGCGACAGGGGGCGGGCAGGCCTAGGGAACCCACTCTCCACGAGGCCCTCTCCTCCATCATGGGAGCATACCACCACTCCCAGGAGACGATGGCAACGGTCCTGGCCAAGTTTCAGGAGACCCAGCGCATGCAGGAGGAACAGTATTTGGGGTTCAGGGAGGAACTCAGAACCATCAGCTCCACCCTGGGCACCATCGTAGGGGTGCTGAAGGAGATACTTAACACCAGGAGGGACACCGTGGCACTCCAAGGGGCCCCTGACACTAGCATGGACGAAGAACTGCCCACCACCTCTGCCGGCGCTAGTGGACAGGAGGCACCGCCACAGGACCACCACAGCAGCACCCCACCCCCTGCAGACGGAGAACCACCCCGCAAGCGGTCCCTGAGATCCAGGAACAGGACAGAGCACGATGTCAAGACCCCCGCCAAGAAATTAGACCACCCTGATTGTCATCCCACTGTCCCACTTTGTAACCCTGTCCATATTGGAACTGCCCCAGCTCCACTTCCTACGCCCAGTGCACCTGTGAGACTAATAGACTGGACTCTGCCATGGACATTCCTCCACCATCACCCATCACCATTTTACAACCCCCTCCAATATTTAGCACTTCAATAAACACCCTTGAAGCACAAAACAATCTGGAGTCAGTCTGTGATTATGAAAATGTGTATTAGCAATGACAGTTAAAAAATCCGTCCTCAAATGTAATGTCAACATACCTATGTCACACATCTGAAGTCCATGAGGAATCTAAGCAGATGACACACGTTGGTAACCACACCTGTGAAACCGTAATGGAAATGTACAACTCAGTTACCATATACTGGTTGAAATCGACAGACAGGATAGAAGTAGAAGTGTGAAAGTACTTGTAGTAGGCAGGAATGTGTTCTCACCTGTGTGTCACTGGAAATATTGCTGGATAACTGAGTCCCTGTTGTCAATGTCTTCTTCCTCTGCTTCCTCCTCATCACTGTCCACAGGCTCCACAGCTGCCACAACACCGTCATCTGGACCATCCTCCTGCAGAAAAGACACCTGTCATCGCAAAACCAGATTTTGCAGCATACAGCAGGCCACGATGATCTGGCACACCTTCCTTGGTGAGTAGAATAGGGAACCACCTGTCATATGGAGGCACCTGAACCTGGCCTTCAGGAGGCCAAAGGTGCGTTCGATCACCCTCCTAGTCTGCCCATGGGCCTCATTGTAGCGTTCCTCTGCCCTGGTCCTGGGATTCCTCACTGGGGTCAGTAGCCATGACAGGTTGGGGTTACCAGAGTCCCCTAACAGCCACACCCGGTGCCTCTGGAGTTGACCCATCACATAAGGGATGCTGCTATTCCGCAGGATGTAGGCGTCATGCACAGAGCCAGGGAACATAGCATTTACCTGGGAGATGTACTGGTCTGCCAAACAGACTATCTGTACATTCATCGAATGATAACTCTTCCGGTTCCTGTACACCTGTTCACTCCTGTGGGGGGGACCAGAGCTACATGGGTCCCATCAATGGCACCTATGATGTTAGGGATATGTCCAAGGGCATAGAAGTCACCTTTAACTGTAGCCAAATCCTCCACCTGAGGGAAAACGATGTAGCCCCGCATGTGTTTCAGCAGGGCAGACAACACTCTGGACAACACGTTGGAAAACATAGGCTGGAACATCCCTGATGCTGTGGCCACTGTTGTTTGAAATGACCCACTTGCAAGGAAATGGAGCACTGATAGCACCTGCACTTGAGGGGGGATCCCTGTGGGATGGCGGATTGATGACATCAGGTCAGGCTCCAATTGGGTACACAGTTCCTGGATTATGGCACGGTCAAACCTGTAGGTGATGATTAAATGTCGCTCCTCCATTGTCAACAGGTCCACCAGCGGTTGGTACACCGGAGGATTCCGCCATCTCCTCACATGTCCCAGCGGACGGTGCCTAGGAAGGACAACAGCGACCACAGAGTCAAACAACTCAGAGGTATGTACCCACAGTCTACAAAGAACACGAAACATAATCCAAAAAGTTGCCTGTATGTGTGTTGAGTCTAGGCCTAGATATGTGTGATGCAGTTGAAAATTAAGCCATGTGGGCCCCTGAAATGGCGGCTGCCTGACCTCTAAAGTGGGGCAATGGGATGTGAGGTAACTGCGCTGGCATTGTACACCGTCGCGGTAGGCGGACGAAGACCGTGGCGCAATGCTGCATTGGTTAACAGTGGACCCTATGGAGCCAATGACGAAGTACGCCGGCGGTGATGATACGCACCGCCGCGGACGTCACTGACGCGGACGTGACCGCCATTTTCTATCTGTTGAATCACTCGATACCTGATCTTCGACAGGAGAGGACCTACACTGCAAGTGCTGCTGTGACCTCGGTCTGGAAAAGACAATGGCTCGTGCGTCTGGGGAAAGGGCCCCTGCCTTCACTGCACAGGAGTTGGAGAACCTCGTGGACGGGGTCCTCCCCCAGTACACGCTACTCTACGGTCCTCCAGACCAACAGGTAAGTACACAGGGAGCACGTTGTATGGGCTATGCCTGAGTGTAGAGGGCTGGTTGTAAGAAGGAAGGGGCCACAGTTCTGTGTGCATGAAGGACTGTGAATGCATGTGCCACATGGCAAGGCTAGGGATGTGGGCCACTCACTTCGACGGTGCAGTTGCTAATGACTTCTCTTCTTCCCCTGTACATTTCATGTAGGTCAGCGCCCACCAGAAGAAGGATATTTGGCGTGCCATCGCCAAGGACGTCCGGACCCTGGGGGTCCACCACAGATGGAGCACCCACTGCCGGAAAAGATGGGAGGACATTCGCCGCTGGAGCAAGAAGACAGTGGAGGCTCAGCTGGGGATGGCCTCCCAACGTGGGAGGGGTGCCTGTCGAACCATGACCCCCCTGATGTTCCGGATCCTGGCGGTGGCCTACCCTGAGTTGGATGGGCGCTTGAGGGCATCAAAGCAAACACAAGGGGGTGAGTACAACATCATTCTGCGGACTTTGCGCGCAGTGAAGGTGTCTGGGTGGGGGAGGAGGGCTGTGGGTTCCCCTAGGCCAGGGCGAGTTCCGTAGGTTAGGCCCCTCCGCAATGCAGGCCATGTGGCACTCCACCCCACCTCTGTAGAGTGCCAAGTACAGGTATACATGTCCCTGTGTCATCTATGTGTGAGGATGTCCACCATAGCCATGTAGGTCATATCCCAGGTACTGCATCTGTAGAGCCCAAGAGCGCGGCGTAGTGCAGGGGGCTGCTGTGTCTGTATTGTCCGCCAACGGTAGCGGTAAGCCATGCACTCAACCTTTCTTTCTTCTGTCGTCCCCCCCCCTTTTTTTGGTCTCTCTGTTCTTGTGTGCATCAGCATCATCAGGCAGAGGTACAGTGGCACCTGAGCACGAGGGAGTTGCATCCCACATGGCCATGGAGGGCCACACCCCGGACTCTGAATACACCAGTGGGACGGAGGGCGAGGGGAGCTTCACGGCGGTCACAGGATCTGCAACCAGCGACACATACTCTACCTCCGATGGAAGCTCCCTTGTGGTGGTGACAAAATCTGTGCACCCCACTTCTACAGGTACAGCCGCCACCCCCCCTACCAGCACCGCCCTCCCAGCAGCCCCTCAGCGTTCGCCCTGTGTCCGCTCACCCAGGAGGGTGGGCATCACCTTCGCCTCAGGCACCTCAGCCCCTGCCCCTGTCACCTCTGCTGCCCTCAGTGATGAGGCCATTGACCTCCTCAGGTCACTAATTGTTGGGCAGTCTACCATTTTGAATGCCATCCAGGGTGTAGAAAGGGAGTTGCAACACACAAATGCATTCCTGGAGGGCATTCATTCTGGTCAGGCTGCCCTTCATCGAACCCTGCAAACTCTGGCCTCAGCACTGATGGCAGCCATTGTCCCTGTGTCTAGCCTCCCCCCTCCAACTTCCTCCACCCAGACCCAATCCCCTGTACCCCAGCGTATCCCAAGCACACCATCAGACCAGCATGCACACATGTCAACACACAAGGGAAGCTCAGGCAAACATAAGCACCACACATCCCACAGGCACTCACGCAAGCATCACACACATACAGACACAGCAACATCCACTGCCTCCACTGTGTCCCTCTCCTCGTCATCTCCCTCCTCCCTCCCAGTCTCATCTACACTCTCACCTGCATGCACTACCACTACAGCCACTAGGTCCCGCACCAGCACACCCACCACCACACCCCTCTCACCTGCACTCACCACCCCCACTACCATTTACACGTCTCCTGTGTCCTCTCCCAGTGTGTCTGTGATTCCCCCTCCCAAAGTACACAAACGCAGGCACACACCCACACAACATACATCCACCTCACGACAGCCTCCAGCGCATGCACCTGCACCCAAAGCCACAAAAGTTACACCTCCTACAACCACCTCCTCTTCCTCCACTCCCAGACCCCCTCGAGCTACCCGTCCCAGTGTTCCTAAGAAACTTTTCCTGACCAAGCTTGACCTCTTTCCCACCCCCCCCCCCTCCAATTCATAGGTCCCGAACTAGCACCTCAGCCAAAAAATCTCCGGGACCAGTGGTGTCTGTTGTTAGAGGTATGTGGAGTGCACCGGGCACCAGGGCAGCCAGTGTGACACGGAGCCACAGCACAGCCAGTCCCCCCCCTGTGAAGCACCAGAAGTTGGACAGTGCCCGGCGGGAGTGGGGGAAGACTCCAGCCAGCAAATCCGCTCACAAGGGTCCCGGGGGGAGTGTACACTCAGCTGTGACTCCACCAAAGGTGGGGAAGGGGCAGAAGAAATCACCAAAGTCTGGGAGGAGCAGCACGGTGGAGAAGACCGCCATCATCCCCGAAGCCCAGGAGGCCCCCGCCAGCCCCATCGTCACTGGCCAGGAGGCCACCGCCAGAGTCAGTGCCCAGGAGGGCAGCCCCATCGTCACTGGCCAGGAGGCCACCGCCAGCCACAGCCCAGCTGCCCAGGAGGGCCCCGGCAGCCCCAGCCCAGCTGCACAATGAAGGACCGCCAGCCCCAGCCCAGCTGGCCAATGAAGGACCGCCATGGCAAGCTGAACAGGGCAAAGACCGCTGAACAGGTCAGAAACTGCAAACTCAAGCACCGCTGAACAGGGCAAAGACCGCCATGGCAAGCACCGCTGAACAGGGCAAAGACCGCTGAACAGGTCAGAAACTGAAAACTCAAGCACCGCTAAAGAGGGCAAAGACCGCCATGGCAAGCACCGCTGAACAGGGCAAGCACCGCCAACTCAAGCACCACTAGCCCATGAGCGGCAGGGGCAGTGAAGCAACTGGGATCGTCACGGGGAGAGTGATGCACTCTGGGCACCAGTCCCCCTCCAGAACCAGTGGGGACATGCATCCACTCAGTCTGTCCTTAACAGGATGAAGCACTCTGGGCACCAGTCCCCCTCCAGAACCAGTGGAGACTGTTATCCACTTGAGAGACTGTGGCTTTGCACTCCCCAGGATGGAACAGTGGGCAAACCACCCACTGTAGAGACTTGAGAGACTGTGGCTTTGCACTCCCCAGGATGGAACAGTGGGCAAACCACCCACTGTAGAGACTTGAGAGACTGTGGCTTTGCACTCCCCAGGATGGGACAGTGGGCAAACCAACCCCTGTAGAGACTTGAGAGACTGTGGCTTTGCACTCCCCAGGATGGAACAGTGGGCAACCAACCCCCTGTAGAGACTTGAGAGACTGTGGCTTTGCACTCCCCAGGATGGAACAGTGGGCAAACCACCCACTGTAGAGACTTAAGAGACTGTGGTTTTGCACTCCCCAGGATGGAAAGGTGGGCAAACCACCCACTGTAGAGACTTGAGAGACTGTGGCTTTGCACTCCCCAGGATGGAACAGTGGGCAAACCACCCACTGTAGAGACTTGAGAGACTGTGGCTTTGCACTCCCCAGGATACATCAATGGGCATGGAGCCCCATTGTGGATCTGGCGTGGTGCACTCATCCGGCTGAGGTGCCCCCCCTTCCTTCCCCCTGAGGTGCCTGTTGTATTTCTATCTGATGCCCCGGCAGTGTTCTCTCCGTTTTGATCAGGTATCTGATGTGGGCCTCGCCCATGCATTTTGGGCCCAGTAGTCCACGGACAATGAATGATGCATTACCTGCACTACTACTCGTGATGTATATTTTGTTGAATGTGTAATTATATCTGTATATATTTAGTTACTGTATTTTGATATATTACAATGGTTGAACTCATTTCCTTTTGTGTTTGCATTCTTCCGGGGGGGTTGTTACTGTAATGTTTGGATATGCATTGGTGTGTGTGTTGTAGTGGGTGAGGGTCGGGGTGGGGGTGCGGGTGTTGCGTGTGTGTCCCCCTGACTTTTGCCTCCCCCTCCCCTATGTCGTAGGTGCAGTACTCACCGTTGTCTTCGCCGCCGGCGTTGATGATGGTCGTATAGGAGCAGGAAGACTATCGCAGGAAGTATTTGGAGTTCCGGTTCCATGGTGTCAGCTTTCCTCGTGAGGTGTGTAGAGGTGAGCGTTTTCCCTTTGAAATGGCTGTTTCCACCGTGTTTTTATCCGCGGGGAATCCGCCCCGGAAAAGGTGGCGGATTGGTAGGTTGTGATACTGTGGGCGGTACATTGGCTTCTGCCTGTCTGTTGGCAGTGACCGTCAAGCTGTTTGTCTGTACCGCCTTGGCGGTCTGAGTGTTAAAGTGGCTGTCTTTGTTGGCGGTTTCCGCCACGGTCGTAATTGCAAAATTTTCACCGCCGGGCTGTTGGCGGTCTTACCGCCGCTTTAACACCGTCCGCCAGGGTTGTAATGACCCCCTATGTGTTTACCTTTTGGGATGGTTCCCACAGTGGAACATTGTAATACATGGGGCACGGTATTTTCCGCGCTCTATACAACGGCACATGGTACACCGACATTAGCAAACCTACCGCAAGTGCTTAAACAGATTCAGGATGAATATGGGGCTGTCCCGGCCATAGATTTAGGAATGCAACTAATGGGCAATTTTGCCACGGTTTCTTCGATAATCCTAAGCAATCTTAAAGGGGAAGCAGTTGCACTTGCAGTGCGCATGCATCTTCGTGACGTCCCGCAACAAGATCAGGAGCGGGAACTGCCGAAAATAATAGCTAAAAAATATTCCAGTATCGGTCGAGATAGCCTAGGGGCTAGACCGCAAAAACCTCAATTTCAGGGAAAGATTAATAAGGATAATGCTAAACAGCAACCTGAGGGTAATAAGAAGCGCTGGGAAAAAAAGCAACTAACACCCAAAAAAGAAAGGGGAGAATCTCCACGTACGGAGACCCCACAGACTAGGTATAATTTAAGGAATAGAGATAATATAAAAACGCCTGATAGATATCAATATACTGATACACGCCAATCTCGTTCCTTTCAGGACTCATCGGAAAAGAGAAATGAGAGAGGTGGGCGGTCAGAGCGGAGAACAGAGTACGTGAAACCGAGACAGGAATCACAACGCTCTTCGGAAGTTTCTGCCAAGAAGGAAGAGAAACCGATGCAACAAAAACAACAGTTTAAAAAGAAAAAGGTGGTGGCAGTTTCAGTCAGACATGCCACACAGGAAGAGGGTTCTGTTGAAGAACAAGACATGGGCACTAGCACTGCTAGACAGCGCGGCAGAGGTCACAATAGTTTGCCGGAATCTTCTAGAGCATCTGGAGGTGAAAGCAACTGATGACTTCATACAAGTAGAAACAGCAGATATGTGTGTCTCCGAACCCGATAGGGTGTATACAGTGACTTTACAATTGGAAGGAGACATTGAGCGCACTATACACGCAATCTTTTGGGATCGTGTAGTTAATATATATGACATCTTGTTTTCTGAACAAGATTGGCCACCTGATTTTGTCCGCACCTGCCCAGTAGGGGAGGAGGTTATTAAACCTTCCTTCTCGCCACTTGTTCCCGGGGAACTCGCAGAGTCTTATTCTATTAAATGGGCTCTTGCACAAGCACCTGCCTTATATAGAAATCACGTAGGGTGGGATCGGGATTCTCCATATTATGTTATTCCTATTAAAGGTGATCCTCAGCCACAACCGCAGTATCCAATTAAACATGAAGCAAGGGCACTGGTGAGGGAAATACTTACACAACTGGAATACCAGGGGGTAATTGAACCCTGTGTCTCACCGATGAATAATCCCTTATTTCCTGTAGCTAAACCGGACCATTCGTATAGAATAGTCTTAGACTACAGACATTTGAACGGACATACCCGTACATATGCTATACAGAACTCGCATAGTGCTGCACTAATGAATAACATTGTGCGGAAAAAATATAAAACAACTTTGGATATCTCAAATGGATTCTTCTGCCAGAATATAGCTCCTGAAAGCCGAGATTTAACAAGCTTTAGCGCACTAGGCTCCCAGAAACAATTCTGTTGTTTGCGTCAAGGGTATAAGAACAGCCCAGGACTATTTGCGGCTCGTGTGACGGCTATTCTACACAAGTTAGACCCTGAAGCGTTGTTATATTTGGATGATATATATCTCACGGATGACGAGTTCCTACAACATTTAAGACGGGTAGCCCGCATTGTTGTGGAATTTGCCGAAATCGGCTACAAATATAACTTCAAAAAATCAAAAATAGCCTTCCTCAGCGTCATATTCCTGGGATATGAGCTGTCGAATGAAGGTAAGAGCCTAACGCCACAATTCTTAGAAAAGTGTGCACAATTGCAACCACCAAATACAATCAAAAAACTCCAATCGTTGTTGGGCTTTCTAAATTTTGGCAGAACATACATTCCTGATTATGCTACATGCATAAAACCTTTATATGAATTGATACATCCTGATTTTTCAAGCAAATTCTGGACAATTGAACATACAGATACTCTTCGGGAGTTACAGGCAGATCTGCTAGCAGCTGGGGCCATTGGGTTTACTTATGTCACATTTAATGAGGGTGAGACAGTCCCGATAGGATACAAGTCGCACTTGTATTCTGCTGCTGAACAACGATTTGCACCCACTGAGAAAATTCTAACTGCTGTACAGATGGCTGTTATTAAAGAAAGACCTCTTGCAGGGGAAACGCATAATTGTCATATCTCCTATTCCGGCCCTCGAGGCTGTTACAAACGCTAGCGTTCCGAACGAAAAAGCACTTCACCCGCGATGGCTACAATGGGCTACGTTTTTAACAGCAGGGGCCACTACAAAGAATTACAACATACTGAGAGATATACTGGCTATCAATTATACATTAAGGACAAAAAACTTAAGAAACTTATTAGAGATGAAAATGATTATGCCAACGGCCGCATTTATACCTCTGCTCGCCGATTTGACCAGGTAAACAGAGACCGTACCGATAAGAGTAGCAACACTAATCTTTCAGATGTGTCCGTCCCTAGCAGTAGCATATCGGATACCTCCAATCTTTCTGGAGCTAGTTTGGACCCTTCTACTGATGAGTCCACTGCCAATTTGACTACACAAAATGTTCCCAAGCCCTCTCCTTTTTTAGAAGAACTGGGTCGCTACATGAAAGGTATACGTCAGAATTTCAACAGGAATCCAAATGCAAACCCACCCGTAGGGGTGGGAAGAAACATGGTGGGAGACAACAGGGAAGGCGTGACCACTCGCTCGACTACCAGGACCCAAAAGACTTGAAGTGTTGCAATAACCTACTACCTTCTGTACCTTCTGACTCAGTACAGGTCATTAATTTGTCCAAGCTTACGTTGACCAATGATGAAATAAATGTATTACAAAAAGGCTTGGGTTTCTGTCCTGTTTGTAAACCGGACTTTACAGAAATTCAGATAGATCTGTTCAAGTACATACGTCGTCTAAAACTAAAAAAATTCTTCTTTGACAAACCTATATATGACAAGGTACCGAATCAGTCCCAACGTACTTGTAACAGATCTATAAATGATATACGGGACATCCAGACCATCATGTCCCTGGACTCTACGACACCTTCTGGTGTGAGTATGGAGGACTTACTCTCTCATTTGAACATTGAACCTAGTTTGGACCTTGACAGCAGCCTGAAACCCAGATCTACTTTTGTACCCACATTACCTCCTGACAACAATATTGTCTTTTATAAGGCTGTTAGTACTGACCTTTTCGAACTGGAGGATAAACTCAGAGCACACAACCACAGACCCAGATACAATTTAAAACACAGAGAATTCTTGGCATTACAGGGACTCTCCACATGTACAGATATTGTCATTAGAGAAGCAGATAAAGGGGGTAATGTGGTGGTCATGAATAGAGTAGACTATCTGTCCGAAATTGACAGGCAACTCAGTGATATGAATGCCTACACATACCTACCTGACAACCCCCTACACAAAATTGTTAGGTTAATTGAACACAAATTGACATATTGGAGGAATTTGTGTCTCCTTTCGGAACAGCAATACAGATTTCTGTTTAACAGTACACCTCGGGCCCCTTGTATCTACATCTTGCCGAACGTTCACAAATCTGGGCTCTTTCCTCCGGGTCGGCCTATCATCTCTGGCATAGGCTCTCTCACAGAACAGATCTCGGAATACATTGACTCTTTCTTACAACCACTGGTACGTAATTTACCATCATACATACAGGATTCTAGGAATTTACTTTGTCAACTAGAGGATATAGATTGGACGGATGAGTGCACCTTTGTGACACTCGACATCAGCTCTCTATATACCTCTATTCCTTTGGAGAAAGGTTTAGAAATGCTTTCCTTGACACTTGCTGATCGTGATGCAACTCTTTATGAACACACCCATATGCTTTTGGACCTTACTAGACTGGTTCTTGAGAACAACGTGTTTCTACACAAGGACAATGGTACCAACAATGCCAGGGGGTGGCCATGGGAGCTAAATTCTCGCCTTCCTATGCTAATCTCTATATGGGACAATTTGAAAAACGATACCTCTGGTCCTACTGCCCTACTCACATCACTTCACATATTCTATTCTGGGGCAGATACATTGATGATATTCTCAGCATTTGGACAGGCAATACTGAGGACCTCAAACTACTCAGGGACCACCTTAATACTAATGACTTTAATCTAACTTTTACCTACAAAAGTGACAATGTTCAGATTGAATTCCTTGATCTGTTACTATATGTTACCGGGAGCAAAATTTCATCTCGACTATATAGAAAACCTACAGCCTGTAACTCCATCCTTCACGCACATAGTGCACACCCCAAGTCCCAAATCCAAGCCATACCATATGGGGAGATGGTGCGGATACGACGCAACTGTAGTGACAATACTATCTTCACAAAAGAGCTTGGGGACCTAACACAACATTTTTGTGCTAGGGGTTACTCTGAAGAATTGATCTCAAAGGCCAGTAAACGGATTACTGTGAAACAGCGACAATCTTGACTGATTAGAGGCCGTAGTAGACAGATCGACGTGGGTAAGAAGAAGGCTATTCCATTTATTACTAAATTCAGCCCTGCCAGTATGTCAATCTACCAGATTTTGAAAAAACATTGGCATCTTTTACTATTAGATGCTAATTTGGCTACTGTGATCAATAAAACTCCATCAATCATACATAGCAGGGGGAAAACTTTGAGAAATCTCCTATGTCCCAGTTTTCTGGCTCCACCTGCCAAAACATCCCAGCTTACTTGGCTCCCTAACTCACCAATTGGCTTTTATAAATGTGGTTGCTGTGTCTCATGTTCTATGGCTCTCCATAAAATAACAACTTTCTCTTATAATACTGGGGTCACCCACCACATCAGACAATTTATCAACTGTAACACTAAATATACTGTGTACTGCATAATTTGTGTATGTGGTCTGATATACGTGGGTAGCACAATTCGACCTTTGAAAGAACGAATACAAGAGCATATTAGGGCTATCAGGAACCATAATCAAACTTACCCTCTTACTACACATTTCAATCTACTGCATGGAGAGAGTGACATTCTCAATATCAGATTCCTCGGTATTGTCTATGTTAACACTGCACCTAGATTTGGCAATAGGACTAAGGATTTGTGTAAATGTGAGGCCAGATGGATATTGAAACTCAGGGCTGTTGATATGGGCCTCAACTTGGACCAGGAATTACATGTTTTTCTTAACTAGCCTGGTCCTCATTGAATACGTAGCTACTTTATGCATTACTGTCCCTCTTATTGTGGTGCCCTTTCTGTTTTGATGTAACTATTAATTTTGTCTAGGTTGTTCTTGGTCTCGCTAAAAGAAGGACTATATCCCATATAGTAGTCTCCCTGTTTGTACTAGGTATACTTCTTTGTGCGTTAGTGTGGTTGGCTACTCTGAGAAAAATCCTGTTACTGTACTTTACATGTTGGACATGTTGTTTATATAGATGTATGTTCATATGACTATGACCATCATAGACTTGATCAATTTCACTCTTTATGAATTATTACTGTCTAATCTCTTTCATTTTCTATTTGTAATACATTTGTTCTTTGATATCTTTGTATAACTATATATATGGCCTCATGGCTGCATTCCAATTTTGTACGTTACATTATATACATTGTTTCTTGTCTTACCACTGATGTCTAAATTTGTTGCACCTTTTTAGGACCGAGGCAGGACTAGGACCTGGGCTTTCCTTTACCTTCTGTTTCTGTTTATTACATGGTATTTTTCTTTTGTCTCCAAGCTTCCCTTGCATGCCCATCATCTCCTAGCTACTCGGTGTTCACATTGCACTTTGGTTTTCGTTTTACGTAACTCTTGCATTTAATATGGCTCCCCTTTTCACTGGTTTATGTACTCCTTGTCGGCGTTCATGTTTTTGATAGTCCTACCTTTATTTTGGTGACCGTTCAAGTCACGTTTTTCACGTTGACAACTTAGACGCGTTCTCAACCTTCTACTGGGAACCGATGGAAACGTAACAAATCATGGGCTGACGGCATTTGACTTTACGCGGTGAGTTGGAACTTGGGCTCCGTTTTTACACTTTTTGAGAATTGGTTATTCTCATGGACTTATGGCATTAGTCGCCTACGCGGTGAGTCGGAGCTTGAGCTCCGGGCTTTTTGAGTTTAAGGACCAGCTGTGCTTCTACTTAGCACCATTTTCGTGGGCTGAATGGACGCCCGTATTGGAGCACGAGATCATACAATTGTAACTGTATTCTTTTCCAACTTTACAATCAATGTCACTTGTTACCTTACTGGCGGTACTTGTCGCTTTACTCGTGCGACTCCATATTCCATAACTTATGTTAGGGATGGCATTTGGGGTTGGTTTCACATTTTTTTTAGTTTCAATTTTAACTCTAATTCTTTCTTGGGATTTTTGGGGGATCATAGTCATTGGGTTGGCTTGCCCCTAGGGACTTTTTTCCTTTTACTCTCGCTTAACAATGGTCTTTTATATTCTTTCTTAGAATCTGGCAAATGGACTTACCATGGTCCTTTTGATTGGCTATCCTTCACTTAAATTGGACGCTTTTTCCAGTGTGGCACAATAATACCGGCATTAACTAGTTACAGGTTTTTTTCACATTTGGATATTTAATGGATCCCTTAACTTGTATTTTTGGAACGGGTGTTCATGCTTAACATTATTTATTCCAGTTTACTCTGTTTCCCCCCATTTCTTTAGACTATTAAGATGCATGGACTGTACTTCTATTCCTGAGATTGTTTAGACTTACTTTGTTGTTACCAGTACGCAAGAATAGGTATGTTCTGAGACCATTAGTCTCCTTGATTTTCTTTGAACCTGACTTATGGTTCTCGCTTGTGTTTAAACCTTTTTTGCTACTTTCCTTGTTTTTATCACTCGGCTTTTAGTCACCTTAACTGAGATCTCTTCCATGTCACTACACTTGGTCACTAGAGTTTCACATGCTACTCAACTCAGGGAAACTTGCAAGATTTCTGCCGTCTTTTTCACCTCTTATAGACTTGGGTGTTATTTGGTACACACAGGTGTTATTTCTGGAACTTCTTAGCCATGTCCATGGGATCTTGTTACCACGTGCACTAACAATTGCACATGATGGCTTCCTTTTGTCATATATACTTGTTTTTTATTTTGTAATTTTCCATTGATACATCAATTATGTATATATATGTTTTTCTACAGCCTTGAAAAAGTCACCAGTGTGACGAAAAACGTGTTGGTTGTGTTTGGAATGATGCTCTTTGCTTATTGAATACAACTTTGCCCACAATAAAGGAACTCACTTCTCAAAACAAGATTCGAATACCGATGTGCCTGTTTTCTTCATCTACTGTACTTAACCTAACACTACAGAGTGTCATAACTTTTTTGTTTTACTATTCCGCATTGTGTCCTGTGATCTGTTTTTGCTTAACGTTTTTAACAGCCACTGATGTAGACTACATCTTTGACCCAAAGTTACAAACTCAGGAATTTCTGCAATATGAAGTTGAATATCCAGTTCCCACTGACACGTTGCCTATTGATCAATATCAAGCAGTCATGTACACTGATGGCTCTGCGCAACCGGCGATTGGAACAAAACACCAATATTCTGCTGCATGTGCGGTAGTGAGCGGCTATATGGAGCGGGAGAAATTCTGGCCCCAACATACCTATACGCAGACCTTAGGGGATTGTACAGCACAATTGGCTGAGCTAAAAGCTCTGCTGATGGCACTGGAACATACGGATCCGATGCGGTTCACACTGATTGGTTGTGATTCGTATTATTGCGTCCAGTCTTTTAATGAATACCTACATTATTGGCGCTTGAATGGGTTCAGAGATTTGAAAGGCAACACCATAAAACACAGACTACTGTGGGGGAAGGTAGCAGATCTAAAAGAGACGCTACCCAAAGTCCATGTTGTGCATACACTTGGACACCAGCGCATTGGAATACACGTTGCTGGAATACTTCGGCTGATGAAGCCACAAAGTCGGCAGTGCCAGTTGCCACTGTAGCTCCAGTGACTCGTTCGAGTTCCAAACCAGACACAGACATTATGGCTGCCATAAAAGCTACGGTTGATGGCACGCCTTATCCTAAGGGATTTCCTAATAAATACCAATACTTTATGGGAGGTATGCTGAATGCTGAAGTTAAGATTCCAGGCGTAGGCGTACGCGACATCCCCAATAAAGATGTAAGACCACAATTGATTAAAGCAGCACATGAGGGAGTGGCATCTGCTCATGCTGGCGTGGCAGCTACAATTTCGCTATTACAGGCCCGCTATTGGTGGCCTGGTCTCTATAAAGAGTCCAAGCAGTATGTCCTTTGTTGTGACATCTGCCAACAAATTAAAGTTTCAACAGCTAAGCGCCCGCCGCAGACACCCCTCTTAATATCTACTAGACCATTACAATGTGTGTACTTGGATCATTGTGGTCCACTAACACCGGATAGTGCATATAAATATATCCTAGTCGCTGTTGATTCTTGCTCCAGATTTGTGTGTGTGTGGCCACAACGCTCGGCTGACGCTCGCACTGTTATTAAAGATTTGCGAGTCTTTGTCGGTACATATGCAGTTGCGGCGTTCCATTCGGACCAGGGCCTTGCTTTTGCCTCAAGGGCATTCAGGGTCACAATGGCTTCGTTGGGGGTCTAGCTCCAGTACTCATCTCCATTTCATCCAGAGGGAAATTCTGTCATGGAGCGATTAAACCGCTATTTAAAGCAATCCTTAACAGCCAGAGTCTTAGGTACGGGTCGTAGTTGGCTAACCCACCTGTATGGAGTTCAGAGAGCACTAAATAACCTGCCTAGAAGGTCCCTGGGGGGTCGTACTTCATATGAGTGCCTGTTCGGAACACAAATGTTTGTTCCGGATCTTGATGGTCCTGGTGTGGAGGCAGCAGAAACACCTTTTGACATAAATGATCGTGTCACTGTTTTACAGGAATTACAGCAGTTCCGTGAAGATAACTCTTCTAAAAGTGCCGCCTCCACAGGAATTAAGGATACGCCAGTAATCCCGGCTGGATTCCCAGGGTTGGGGATCTTGTATGTGAAAAGGTTGCAGTGTAAAAAGAATGTGGCCCTTCTTATTGTGCACCAGTCCCTGTGTTGGGGATACACAGAACGAGAACTGTTATTCTACCACCGTTGCCAGGTGGCAAATAAAATCGCTTTGTTTCTATTGACAATGTCAAGTTACAACATGTGGCCGAAACTACACAGCAGACCAAGAGGAAAGTCCAGTAGTTCCCGAATCCCTCTCACTACTGGGGAAGAAGTTCCGCTTCAAGTTATCTATACCAACACTGTTGCCTCTCCGAGCTTGGGGAGGGTAGATGATGATCTCGCATTAGTTCCACTGACAACGACCAACTTAGAAACATTTGATCAAGTCACCATGACTACTGACGTGACGGATGGTGCTATCCACAGTGTACCACTGCGAGAAACACCAACTCCTCCATTGAATACGGCGATGCCTTTTGCACGAACTGCCTCTGGTTACTTTGCCGACAACAACGATGGTCTATCGGACTCGTTTGCCTCTTCGACTCCTGATGTGTCAGGTCCACGTAAGCTGATATGTTGGCTTAAAGATACGTATTTTGTTTTTCCATGGAACTATCTGTGGTTTTTATTGACTATGGTTGCATTTTTTCTTTGGGTTGGGTTTGTCATTACGTTTTTTCTGTTGATACATGGTCATTTTCTTCCTGAGAGATCAGCGGTTGAACAGGTGGAGGAGGTGTTGAAACCACATTTTTCATCACATAGTGTTCGAAGTGACTTGTCCTTTGTGAACATTTCTGCAGTGCCGATTCCGGATGGGATTGTGTGGGATAAAGTAATGTTTGATATATACGGTCCCACTGAAATAATTCAAATACCATATGTACTAAAGTTATCTATGAATGATATAGTAATACCAGGCATTGTATCTGATGATTGGGATGTGAAGACTGTTGATTCAATGATGACAGAATTACAATATTATACTGTCTATGAAAATGAAGACTTTTACCAGTTTAAAGAGAATTATGGTGACATGTTTTGCTATAATTATTATGGGCATCACTTCGTCCACAAAGCAAGTAGTCCAAAAACAATATTTGACTATATGCAATGGGAACATTGCCCGACTCCCCAGCAAGGGAGTCTCAAAACTTATTTTGATAAATTTACGTATTTTTCTGGGCATCATCAAAAGAATGCTAAGTCATATTATTTTAGGCTAACCCCGACTAAAGATAAAGAAATGTTGTTGACCAACATGGAATTCATATATTTGGATTCCTTTGTTTCCCGATTGTCAATTGAAGGTTATGAATATTGATCAAAAAATGTTGATTTGAAAAGTGTTTGGGGAACAAAAAATTGGCAAACCAAGGGTAAAGAAACATTGTTTAGAGCATGTCTCATTCCCATTCAAATGATCTTTTAAATGAAACAGTACAACAGACTAGATGTTTAGGTTTAGCCACAATCAGAGAATTGAATATGCCTAGTATACCTGCCCCTGCAAAAATTAATAATTGGCAGAAATACATAAATGCCACTTTAAGTGAGCTTACTGAATGGGTCCAGAATGGTACATTTAACACTTCATTGACACGTCCAGGCGGATGGTTATTGTGGCCAATAGACACTAAGGCCCTCATTCTGACCTTGGCGGGCGGCGGAGGCCGCCCGCCAAAGTCCCACCGTCAGGTTACCGTTCCGCGGTCGAAAGACCGCGGCGGTAATTCTGACATTCCCGCTGGGCTGGCGGGCGCCCGCCTTCAGGCCGCCCGCCAGCCCAGCGGGAAAGAGGCTTCCACGATGAAGCCGGCTCGGAATCGAGCCGGCGGAGTGAAAGCTGTGCGACGGGTGCAGTTGCACCCGTCGCGTATTTCACTGTCTGCGCAGCAGACAGTGAAATACTTGTAGGGGCCCTCTTACGGGGGCCCCTGCAGTGCCCATGCCAGTGGCATGGGCACTGCAGGGGCCCCCAGGGGCCCCGCGACCCCCCCTACCGCCATCCGGTTCCCGGCGGTCGGACCGCCGGGATCTGGATGGCGGTAGGGGGGGTCGGAATCCCCTCGGCGGCGCAGCAAGCTGCGCCGCCTTGGAGGATTCAATGGGGCGGCGGGACACTGGCGGGAGACCGCCAGTGTTGCCGGTCCGACCGCGGCTTTACCGCCGCGGTCGGAATCCCCATTGGAGCACCGCCGGCCTGTCGGCGGTGCTCCCGCGGTCCTCCGCCCTGGCGGTCTTTGACCGCCAGGGTCAGAATGACCGCCTAACGGGTGTAATCAACGTTTTGTCACCTCCTCGGGGGGTTTCCGGACAAGTAGGTCAGACCCTCGCTATATATCACCAGAACATGCTGAAATAATTACTACATATAGTGTGGGAAAATTGTGCAAGCAATGGTTAAAATCATCCTCGCTAGATGCAGTTAAGACACATCTCACTCTCCTGTCTAATAACACTGATTTACAAGATTTTTTGTCAGGCCGAAGACGCCACATAGGAAACATTTCTTGTATGAGGTATACAATGAAATATGGAAACTTTCCCAACAAGAGGCTGCAGCCCGGTTAAGGCAGATAGATCAGGAAAATGTGAAAAAGGCATTAGCTGTTGTGGATAATGGAATTCACACCTTGTCCGACCAGATATATACAATTAATAACATTGTTTCTTCTGCTATAGACATTATACGATGTGATATGTCTTCTTTATATCATGGACAAAGTCAGACCAGGTTTATTATGCAGTTGGGTTGGACGCTTCAGACGTTGAAGGCAGGTCGCGTTCCGTGGCAGCATATCAGTGCCAGGGAAATATTTTTTTCCTTTAATTTAACGCGACAACAACAACTAATGGCTAAGAAGGAGGCGGCTTATGTCATGCTCAATATTGAAAAGTTAGAAAGATTGCCCTTTACCGTGGTCGAGATCCCCTCTGCAGAGTGGTTAATACACGGGGTTATTAAACTGCCTATTTCTACGTTGCAATTTGCTTCTTGTTTGAAACATGTTCCGGTAGGCAGATATGAAAAGTTGGGAGATAGTTACATCCATGAGGTGTGGGAGCTTCCCTTCTTGTACAAATGCATAAATGGCATGAAAGTGGTCTTCTTAGCGGTAGTGAATGCGAGACTTCAGTCAGCCATTCGATGATTTGTAAGCAGCTGTCCTTGCCTGGGGCGGTTAATGCCTTGGTTGCGAACTTGGCTTGCTATCTGAAGGGAGTTCCAGTCCCCTTGATTAAACGCACATCCCAGGTGCTTTCAAACGGCAGCTACGTCCTCCTCAATAGTGAAGACTGTTGCGGCATGCGGGCCGGAATAGTTTACGTTGTTTCAGTCACTAAGGTCGTTACTTGCTGCGGGAGTGTGTTGTTTACCCCCACTAAATTAAGGGAGGTAGCGGATACTTGGCCTCACATTGCTACTTCCAAGGTGAATTTCGACAAGTTAAGTAGACAAAAGTGTTGTGAACGCATGATGCAGCACTTTGGAGCAACACTCCTGGAATATTTGGAGTGTGACTGGTCTCTGTCATTCTGATCGGTTTTGGATTGTGTGCAGCCTGTGTTTCGGTGCCGTTGGTGCTCTTTTGAACATGCACTAGACGTCTGTCTCTCACAGCTACGCCCCCCAGTGGTTGATGCTGATCTGTTGATGTTCCCGATGAGGGCTCGTTACCAAGCATGCGTGCTGAGGCTGCGCTTTCTTCAAGAGGCTACTTACGAGATACCCTTCCTGGAAGAAGTTGATATTGACTCGTTTACAGGCTCTACACAGGATGCCGCCTTGGTTGACACTGGGGCTTTGGAACACACCTGCTCCTTGGTCATTTGTGCTCATTCAGAACTAGTCACTTTCCAAAGTGTTACTATCTGGTAACTTTCCAATACAAGACACCACAACTCTCCATACCCAAGCCCAACTTACCAACAAGCACATGTCAATTTTGGAACAACCTGAATTTTGAGGACTTACAAACACAAATAACATTCAACACAGAGCTGGACACAATACATTCAGTTCACATACTCTAAGCATGGCTCCTGGAATCTATTAATATCCTAATTCCACTAATATCAACAAAACATACAAAAAGACATAAATCACCTTGGATAAATGCAGAACAAAAAAAGATAAAACACAAAATGCAAAGCTGCAAAATCAAACAACACTCGAGACGAACTTCGCCCACATGAACACAACAGAATATACAAGTCATCTAGCCGGAAAAGCTAAAAAAGCAACTAATCAAAAATAATTCAGAATGCAAAACATGCGCATTCTTTTTTTTCTAAAATTCTCACTGAATTTCATAAACCTAAATGCACAGAAGGACACCATCCTATTTCCCAAGACTTTGCTGACAAACTGGCAACTCATTACATAACCAAAGCAGACATGTTGGGTTCCTATTTAAACCAAGAGAAAACCACCAGCACCAGCCCTTTTCCAACAATTCCCTCCAACGGTAGGTTAACCCAACCTCTGCATTCATTCATACAACTATCAGAAACTAACAGGACGCGTCGCCGCAGGAAACCTCTCTGGGCCACACTGCTGCCTAGGGTGGGACTTCGTCCCCCAGGCTGCTCTGCTTCCAGCCACTGCCCCCTGTGCCTTGCGCTACTTAAAGCGCCATCGGTCCCCGCAGCGAGGGACGCGCCAGGGCCAAGATGAGCCCGTCTTTGCCCATCATCGCCTGGCAGAGGCTGGGCTGGGCATCTCAATTCAGCTGCTGAGAAGTAAGTTCATGCTCCAGAACTTGGCTTTAAAGAATTTGATCCACCCTATTCCTTGAATTTTAATTAGGAAATGGGAAAACGTAAAGCTGTGGACGCCCCTGCACATATCAGCGGTTCAAAAAAATAAAATAAACACCCAAATAATAAAACCAGTTCTTTGGGCAACAAGGAAAGTAACACCCTAGAGGATATTGATATTTTAATCGAAGAAATGGAGGCCATTTTGAGAAGTCATTCAAACTTATCACCTACAAATTGTGGCAACCCTGCCAAAAAAATCCCTGATATGTTTAAGAAAAGGCCACAGTTGCCCAAAGTCTCTTGGGAGCCTGAACATAAGGTACCGTCACAATTCGCAAGATTTGCTTTATCCCCTGTGCTGACTATTACCCACTGCAGTGGCTTGGACGCATCACTGCCTGTCATAGGTGGCCTTTCTGCGGGAGAAGAGGCTCTCCGCCTTCCTTTAAGTCCTCAGGTCCTCGTGATTCCGAACATTTTGTGTTCCAATCGGTATGGGCCTCTGGTGGAAAATGGGGGGCCTTGTGACACTGCTACTCTTGCACGCACTGGAGCATGTGCTGATGACAATGCCTTGGCCAACACATCCTCGGGCATGGGAAGGCTGCCGTCGCCATGTAGCAATTTTGATCTGGCATCTGTTCACTAGAAACTGGATGAAGTTACGAGCCTGGTGCTGATGCTGTTGAACAAATTAACAGGGGAATGTGGTCAGATGTGTGGGTGCAGGTGCTCTAGGCCAAATATGGGTGGGGCCTTCCCTCAGGGGGAACGTCCATTGACACAGCTGTGTCTGAACCTAGATTACAAACAGGCAATCAACACTTATGGTCTGCCATTATTCTCCCTCCTATGAATTCATCTGTTCTTTATATTGAAGGAACAAGGCCCCTTTTGAGGCCAGCAGGCGTAAGTGCAGTCTTGATGTCAAGGGTAGGAACCATGCCGGGTCTGACAGGCCCGACGGAGTCCAACTCGTTGAGCATACAAGGGGCCCCCAGGGAGCGGCTGGTACGCTGGTCCCAGATGGAGAAGACATGCCTACAGTACACCAAATTAGGCCACTAGATTGTGCCTTACAACGGGTTGAAACGAGATGGCCAACATCTAAGAAACAGAACCAAGATATGGGGAGAATAGGAGGCACCATCTACATGGTTGAGGTACCAAATTTGCCACTAGGGTCTCTAGAAACACAGGATTCTCTGAGTAACAAGGTAATCTATTGGTTGAGAGTTCAGCGTAACTCCCTTTCTGTTATTCGAGCAAATATTTTAGAGGTGGGAAGACATAGCCAGCCAGGATCAAATCTCGATTTTATTTTTATTTGTCTTGTGGAAACGTTGTTAGTAGATAACCTCATTGATTTTGAACTGCATACCTGTTATCTTAGGAATCCTAGGGGGGGTTGGCATTAGACTTAAACTCTCCTCGCCCGCCATTAGTCCTCCCACAATACGTAGGGGTCTAGAAGGTGGGAAGTGTGATCTTAGCCAAAATCATGCCTGTCCTTGGCAGTAAACAACCCCCATACACTAACAGATGTTGACTGCCTATTCACTGATTCCTAACGAACAATCCCAGTTTTGGTTTCTATGGGGAGGCATAGGGTGTTAGATGGGTCCATCAATTGTAGGGAAGTTCAGCGTCACAGGTCTAGGGTCTTGGAAAATAGTACTGAACTATCTATTATGTCCTGGAATTTCGCTGGGTTAGTTAGTAAATTGCTGGATCCCAGGTGGGCCACCTACATAAACAAGCAGGATATATGCATATTCCAGGAGACTTTGGCCAAGGGTCCAGTCTTCCTGGATGGTCTTTTATCCTACTATGTGGTGGCCCAACCTGCAGACGGGGCACTGGTCGGCCCAAGGGGGTCTATTGATATTGATAAATAAGAAACTGCAGCGCGATCACTCAGAACTAAAAATAGATTCCCCTGATATATTAGGTGTCCAGCTTGAATTTAATCAAGGTTTTAAGGTAATAGTAATCAATGTATCTGCTAGGTCAGTGTCGCAAGGAATAGAGTCCCAGACTTTGGCCCAGCTAATTGAATTCATGGATACTTTGCATTTTTATACTAACTTAGTGGTTGCAAGGGATATGAATTGTGCATTTGAACCCTCTCCTATAAGTAACAGTCTAACAGTGGAAGAGGATGAACATTGGGGCATCCCACAATTGACGAGCGAACGATTGTGTATTTGCTCCCGTGCCGCACTTCAGTTGACACCACTGTGTTTTAAGCTAGGGCTCAGGGCTTGTAACGGTCGTACGCACTCTGATCCAAGCATCGCTCCCTCCTTTAAGTGTGGCCAGTCTACTAGTGTTATTGACTATTTTATAGTGGATGTTGGGATGTGGCCAATGTTGGAAAAGGATTGACTTTCGCCACGACAGTGATCATAACCCTTTGCTCCTTACCTTACACAGTGGTGAATTTAGGAGGTCTCAGAACACCCACTATACTATGGTCCCAGAGCCTCTTGTGGCTAATAATTATAAACGTGTTAGCTGGCCAAAAGTGATGTATAATCCGTATTTGCTCAAGGAGATTTATAACTTGTTTGTGGACGCTATGGCTAACTACGAAGAGCATGAGGTCAGAAATATCCCAATTCTCAGCATCCATGAGATGCTGGTACATGAACTACAGAATATCTTCTGTAGGACGATCACCACCAAGCAAACTGCTGTCACATACAAAAAAAGGGAGTGGTTTAATAAGGATTGTTCTAAGGCTAAATTAGCATTAAAGTCAGCTATTGTGTCTCGTTCACAGGGGGCGATTGGAACAGCCAGACTAGCCTATAATAGGGCAATAGCACAGGCAAAGAACTTGCTTCATGCAACTAGACATAATGATAATGTGACCTTCTGGAACTTACTTTCTAATAGACATAATGAGGGTAGGAGCGGTATTTGTACTCATATTCAACCAGAGAGTTGGGTGGACTACTTTTCTAATCCCTATGCTCTGCTTTGCAATATTTCAACCCACGAATCCTCCCCCCAGCAGCTGGCTAAAACGCATTTACTGCCAGATGACCCAGGAATGGATGCCCATAACTGCGACGAACACATTGTCTTTACTCTGGGGGAAACTATTGCTGCAAACGATTCCCTAAAACCATCTAAAGCCCCAGTTCCAGATAAGATACCGGGGGATTTATATAAGTCTGAGTCAGTAATCTTGTCCAGTTATATCAATATGGTATCTAATGCAATAGCAGCCGGGGGCCCAATGCCCAGTACTTGGAAAGGGGCTGAAATAATACCCATCTATAAGAAGGGTGAAGTGAGTTCTCCTGCTAACTATAGGCCCATCAGCCTTATCGCCAATCTCCCAAAAAGTTTTGCTAAACAGCTTTTGGATAGGTTGTTGGATTGGGCTGATGCCAATTATGTGATGTCCCCACTTCAGCGGGCTTCCGCTCCAAAACTAGTACGGTGGATCAAGTTTTTAGGTTGGTGCTGCCTTATTGGAAATATGTAACCCTTGCCAAACTAAATTTACATGTTGTTTTTGTGGATCTTCGGTCTGCTTTTGATTTGGTCCCTAGAGAGAAATTGTGGGGTGTTATACACAAAATAGGTACTCCAGAGAACATAATCCATCTTTTACAGCAGCTACACAAGGGCACATATGCTCAGGTGAGATGGGGTAACCAGGGAGAATTAACAGACTGTATCGCCATTCGCCAAGGTTGCGTCCTGGCACCAACATTATTTACTCTATACATAAACAAGGTGGTTCAAGCTGTGTCTCTTGTCAGAACGATGCTCCCTCCCTAAATGCTAAAAAAAAAACTATGCTACCCTTTGCGGATGACTCCCTCCTCATCTCTAAGACTCCAATGGGGCTCCAGACCCTCGTTAATAAGTTTACAGCATTTTGTGCAGATTGTGGGTTGGAACTGAATGTCAGCAAAACCAAATTGATGGTGCTTAGTCCAAGGCCAGCCACTAGATGCACTATCACTATAGCTTGGGTTCCTTTGGACAAAGTCAGCTCAATAGATTATTTGGGCGTGAGGACTTCCAATCAATTACGTTGGGAAGATCAGATCAGTGAAAGCGTGTCTCTCCTCCAACATAGATCAGGTGCCATTTTGCGCTTACACAAAAGTACTGCCATGAAAGCTATCTATGGTGCTGAGGTGTGGGGATTTTGCAAAACCCACAAACTGTCCGTGAGTGAAAATTGCTTTGCCAGAGCACTACTTTTGTGTCCAGGCAGTACCCCTGTGATTCCCATCTTTCTGGATCTTGGTTTTAATCGTATCTCAGATACATTAGCATTAAGACCGTAACTTTTTTGGGTAAGGATCTGGACCACCGCAGAGCTCACAACTTACAGGGACTCACGTCTTGATCTTTTAAAAAGACCTAATGCATCCTCTATCCCATGGTTTAGGCATGTGTCAAACTGGATCCGCATCTTGGGTCTCGGGAGCTATTGGGAGAATCCACAGGATCTAAGGAAGGCCCAGAAACAATCTTTGAAATTAGTCTATTGGTCTCACATTAGGAATAACTATCTCCTTGGCACATCCCATGGGAGGTTGATCTATCAATTTCTTAATTTCAAATGGTACCCCCAGTACGAATCTTTCTCAGATCTCATCCCCGACTCCTTAGGCAAGAGCCTGGATGCCCGTTTTCGCTACGGGTGTTTGCTGCTAATGTCTTTTACTAGTAGTTGAAGGGCACCGTCAGTATCCAACCTATGCCCAGGCTGCAACAATGCCACTGAATCAGTTGAACACTTTTTGCTTTTTTGTACAGCTTATGCTTCTCCACGACGCAAGTAGATCCGCCCAATTTGCCAGAATCTGGGCATCAGATAATATGTTATTGCCCTCAGGATTTTAAAGAGTGACACCTCCACTGTTTGGGAAATGCAGTTAGCAAGTTCCTTGTGGTTGCCTGGCATTTACGCACTCGCCTTTTAAAACATCAGTAATGTGTAAATATGTATGTTATAGAGCAAGGACATGGAGACGTAATTAATTTTCTTACTGTCAGTACTGTATGATGAGTTTAACTGTTTCAAATGATCTTTTAATCTAACTTTGTAATTATATGGAGTACTGTGGTTATTTGCTTTGATGGTTTTATGACCGAATAAAGCTTGTGTTTATTATATATATCAGAAACTGATTTTATGGATCCTGTCAAAACATGCAGGCCAGACGATCGCAACTCTGAACCTTGTCCACCACAAATCTTTAAGAACATCCTTTTAACAACCTCCGTTGCCACCCCAGTCAGAATAATCATCAATCATTCCTTGAAAACAGGAGTTTTTCCCGAAGACTTAAACAAGATATATATACGCCCATTATTAAAGAAAACAAACCTGGATGCTTATGATCCAAACAACTACAGACCTAATGAAAATGGACCATTCCTCTGCAAAATAATAGAAAGAGCAGAATTCACCCAGATGTCTCAATTTACTGAAGATAACTCCATACTTTCCAAATTCCAAACATGATTCCGTCCAGAAAGAGGCACAGAATCTGCCTTAATTGCCATCTCGGATTTTTAAAATGCAGGAGACCACAATGAGGTCACTGCACTGCTTCTCTTGGACATTTGAGCTGCCTTCAACATAGTTCATCATGAAACTCTAATCCAAAAACTCTGCGAAGCCAGCATAGAGCTGACTGCTCTTGACTGGATCACATCTTACCTTTAAAACAGAGCAACTCTCATCCATCCTCCTCCTTTTTCATCCAAACCCTACTTCCTAAAAGTAGGGGTCCCTCAAGGCTCTATCATATCATCCATGCTTTTCAACATGTACATGAGGTAATTACCAGCAATGATCAATGAATTTCAGTTCACCTGCTACAACTACATAAAATAACACACAAATACTTCTTAAACTGGAAAGCTCCAAAGACATTTGAAACTCAGAATCTTCAGTTGCCTCCAAGCCATTGATCAGTAAATGACATGGAGCCATCTGAAATTGAATGCGTCCACATCTGAAATACTGACCTGTGGTGATTAGAAAATTATAGCCCACTCTCCGCCTGGTCTGATGATGTGGGACCACCTCCTGAAGTATCCAAGGAAGTAGGAAACCTCGGTATTAGCATGGACTCTAAGCCCAAGTGATAAGGTAGCAAGATCAAGATTCATTAGTATGAAAACTCTGGAACATATATTCCCCCACCTAGTATATCCACATGAGGTCCAACCTATTATCTGTCTTGTACTGTCTGACTTGATTACGCCAATAGCCTCACCTCTATTAACTATAAAAAGACTGCAACTAATTTAAAACTCTGCTGCCAGACTACTTCTAAATATAAAACACCACCCACATCTCCCCTGCCTTTAGGGCCCTACATTGGTTACCGGTTGCCAGAAGTTTTCAAGTTGCTTTGTATCAGCCACAAAGCAATACATGGAACAGAACTACTTTTATCAGGAAGACAATCACAAATTACATACAACAAAGAAACCTCTGCTTAAGATTGGCACCCTGCCTCAAAATCCTAGCAAACAAGAAAAAACATGGTTAGAACATCTTTCTCCCTTCAAGTAGCCAAACTATGTCATTCATTACCCCCCAAACATGATCCATGGATAACCATGTAATCTTCAGAAGATTACTCAAAAGCTGCTCTTCCCTACTCGACTACCATATTTAAAATAGAAATGTACAACAATAATATGCACAAAATAAACACCAATGGTGTCTGTAAACATGATGTTTATAAACATGTATACTTTGTATATATACACATATGTATATATATGTATATATATATGTATATATACATATATATATATATGTGTATATATATATATATTCAGATATGTGCATTTCTTTGTACAAATGCACATATTACTTATAAATAAAGAAATACATACTTTTTACACTTATGCTTAGCAAATAAATGTATATGTTACTTATGGTTAAAATATATATGTTCCTCATATTTATACTTAAAATGAATATATCATTACATAAATATCACATAAATAGTTACCACATGCTTATGGGTCTCTATTTCATATGATCATTCATATTACTATACAAAAACAGGTTTATACAGAAAGTATGTGTAAATGTTAACTATTCAATACTTGTATTATTTAAAATATCATAAATTCATAAATCAAAAATAATAAAGCAATCAAAACAAATAATACTAATTAATTATTGGGGAAAAACAAACAAAAATAATATGGAATATGTATCTCTGTATATATATTTTTTTGCTTACTAGAGGAATGAAAAATAAATAAATATATTAAAAACATAAAGAAGTACAAAATATTATATACATATATATATATGTATAACTTTAAAACAATATCCATAGATGAGTAGATCAATACATCAATTACATATATATTATCCCGTAATCTGTCAACATGTGTATATACGATTATAGTAATTCAATCTATAAGTGCTCCACTACTGAAATATTAGGGGACAAATATAATTAAATATAATTAAAAACGAATAATAAAGAAAATTGAAAAAAACCTTCATTCACATCAAAAATGGAAAGCCTCAGTTTGTAAATATTTATCTATGCACGTACATATGGAACTTATCTAGTACAATTTAGAATCTCCTGTTTTTTTTCAATATAAGCATCATGTTAAAATCTCTATGTATGTATATCTATGTGTGGTTTTGTATCTACATATTTATATATTTTCCTCCACTTCAGAGAAAAAAATATAACCCATCTCCCCAACCCTCACCAAACCACCACTCTCTGACTCACCGTATTCCTACTCCAAAATATCTACTACCTCTGCTCTTTGACTCATCCCAAACCTCTTTACTAGTATGAATTCCCAAGCAACTCTTTCCAAACTCTTTCTTCCTCTATTCATCATTTCTCCTTTTCCTACAACAGACTGTCTGATTTATCCCAAGCCTCTTTTACTATTATGAAATCCCAAATAATCCTTTCTAAACTATCCCCTCTATCCTATTCATCCAACTAGCAGACTCATAAGTCTATGAGACTCCCACCGCTCCAACTAACAATTTATATTTCCCTCTATTATTCCACCACTAATGCATCTTTGGGTTCCAAAGCACATTGATACTCACCAAAACAGCTTCAGTGCCTCATCAAGGTTAGTAAGTGCTAACAATATACAGTTACAATATACGTCACAATTAGGTAATAGATACCAGCCAGAATCATAAATTCCACCCTATTCATAGTAGAGGCTTTAAAGTTTAACTGACAAGTGTTATTGGCCAGGTTAAGATCTGCCTGGCGCAAGGGCCCCCAAAATTTCTGTACCATGCAGTCCCCATGCAATAAAGACTAATATGGTGGTACCACAATTACCAGGCCCTTTAGTACAGACAAAGTTCCAGTTCTGGCCTGTTTCTGCATAACCTGATTTCAGCAGGGGGGCATTCTGAGTGGAAACAGCAAAAGGAGACATGGTCTGCACGTGTGAACTCAGAAACAGGCAGAACATTATCAACCAAGTGGCAGCTGCTTGGCACAATTTGTAATCTAGTCCAAATCTAAATACCATGTGGTATGGAGGGTAGCCAGGACTATTGCTTGCTCAAAAAGGTCACTTTTAAAGCTACATGTCTTACCAGAGACAATGGATCATATTACCATCATACATTATGGAGCTTTTGTTCCGAAGATAGAAAGAGAATCTTGTAAGGTTCTTCCTCTGAAACCTGCACAGACATTTCTCTGTACCTTCCTTCTTCTCACAGAGGGTAGAAGAAGAACAATTGTCACCTTTTGAATTGTGACCTAGATCAGAAATGTCAAGACTTTCAATGCAGGTTTGGGGTTTTGGCTTCGGCAGTTTACACAGGATGACGCTGTGGCTTATATTGCTGCCCCATTACTAACCTCCCAAGACTACATCAATCACTACTCAGGGTGACAAGCCTATGTGCGCCTGCTATTGAGCTTAACCACACCCTACATAGTTGGTACGCTGAATCACGCAGACAGAGAAGGGAATATCTTTTTTCTCCTTGTCAAACAACTGAATTGAAGATGACATATTGTGAGGTGTTGCCACAGTTTAAGTTGTCAATAGGTCTTCCCCGGACTTGGAAGCCTAGCCCGTCATGCCTGTACGTGGGTTGAGGTGGGACATCCTAGATGTGGATGGCTCATGTGCCTGCATGATTGCAGGGTAATGAAGCCGGTAGTTCTCTCTGTAAACCCAGTCCATGTCAGAGCGCAGCAGACCATGGGCAGGTAAGCCATCGGTAATGAGGCAGGAAGCCATCTACTCACGAGTGAGGAACTCGAAGTAAAGACTTAGGCGGTGATTCTAACCGCGGCGGGCGGCGGTCGCCGCCCGCCATGCGGTTACCGCCAAATGACCGCACCGCGGTCACAAGACCGCGGCGGCCATTCTGGCTTTCCCGCTGTGCTGGCGGGCGACCGCCAAAAGGCCGCCCGCCAGCACAGCGGGAAAGACCCAGCAACGATGAAGCCGGCTCCGAATGGAGCCGGCGGAGTTGCTGGAGAGCGACGGGTGCAGTAGCACCCGTCGCGAATTTCAGTGTCTGCTAGGCAGACACTGAAATTCCTTTTGGGGCCCTCTTACGGGGGCCCCTGCAGTGCCCATGCCATTGGCATGGGCACTGCAGGGGCCGCCAGGGGCCCCGCGGCACCCCCTACCGCCATCCTGTTCCTGGCGGGAGACCCGCCAGGAACAGGATGGCGGTAGGGGGTGTCAGAATCCCCATGGCGGCGGAGCGCGCTCCGCCGCCATGGAGGATTCTCAAGGGCAGCGGAAAGTCGGCAGTACACCGCCGACTTTCCGTTTCTGGCCGCGGCTGAACCGCCGCGGTCAGAATGCCCAGCGGTGCACCGCCAGCCTGTTGGAGGTGCTACCGCGGTCATTCGCCCTGGCGGTTTTTACCGCCAGGGTTAGAATGACCCCCTTAGGGCCATATTTATAAGACCTGTGGTGCATGGCGATGAAGCAAGTGCCTTGTTGTGCCACCTTAAATGTGCTGTATCTACAAGATACGGTGCATTTCTGTCCTCTCCCCCTGCGCTGGTGCACAAATTGTTGCCATGCGCCAACATTGGCACCCTTGCACCTTGATGCGTTGTGGGGATGATGGTTCACCTTCCTGCACAAAAACAATCAATGGAGGCGATTTCCTCCTTCTATGTGTGCTTCAGAATGCAGCACACATAGAAAGAGGAAAAATGGGGAGAATTAAAGATATTCCACCCTGTTGCGTCACTCTTACGCCACCCCTTATAAAACCTTGTAAATCTGAGAATGCGTCAAAATCTATGAATTTTGTGTGTGAACTCCCATACCACACCCATGGAAACATCTCCCCGACACAAAGTAAGGTAAAGCAGCGACAAAGTGGCTTTGCGTGGCCTTGCTGATATGGGTCAGCAGCCTGCGCCGCCGGTACGATACAAAAAGTGATGCACTGCTGGTGCTGGCTGCCTGAAACTATGGGCCCTAAGGCCTCATTACGAGTGTGTTCGAAGACCGCCACACTCTCGGTGGCGGTAGGACTGCCTTACTGCAGGTGGTCCGACTGCCCAATTACAACTATGGTGGGAGGACCCACCAGATGACCACCGTCCCTGCCAGGATTATGGTTTCCATGGCAATCTGACCAGCATGGAAAGGCTGGTGGTGAAGTTGTGCTGGGGGCCACATGGGGACCCCTGCACTGCCCATGCCATGGCATGAGCAGTGCAGGGGTCCTCCTGTCCAGCACTCTCGGAATACGCACTATCTGCTTTGCTTTGCAGACAGTGTGCATTCTGAGAGTACAGGTCAGCCCCCTGTATGCTATAGATAGCACTCGGCTCCTTTAACGGAGGCAAGTGCTACCTCGTAGCACTGTTCCTGCTGGTCTGACCGACAGGAACGCTTTATTGCAATGTTGCCCCTGGTCATACTGGCAGGAACATTGTAATAGGGCAGAGGGGACGCCACCACCATGGGGGTGGTGTCCTCCCCGCGAGTTTGGTGGTCCCACTGTGGGACCGCAAATTCTTAATGAAGCCCTAAGTCACTTATTTCACTGTCTCTGTTTTCATCGTAATCAGGCCGAATGTCGTTTTTATAAACAAAAAATAAGTGTTGGGTCTTTCTAAACAACTTGTCTTATTACTATCTTTATCCATTTACTAGTTTCATGATGAATCAACCTGGCAATGTACAGTCTAACATGTTCGGTCTGCTTTTCCTTCAAAGACAATACCAGAATGAATAGATAATGCAATTACCCAATTCATGTAAGAAAAAATGTTTTTACTTGCATTACAAACCATGCTACCAACTTTGACTAACAGTCCATAAACCGCCCCCCAGCTAAACTATGGAAAAGCAATATGTACTCTTTGAATTAAAGAAAAAACAACTTGTGATATGTCACATAACATATTGAAGTGGTTTGCAAATAACTTGAGGTTAAACTACATTTTCTTTTAAGTTTATGAAAATAATGAAAAGTATTAGTTCAATGATAACAGTCAGAGCACAGGCTCACAACTTACTCCCACCAATTTCAAGAAAAATGTCATTAAGGCATGAAGTACAAAGTGTATTCAGGCAAGTTGAGAGAGCAATTAAAGTGTAACTAATACCGAGCTAACGAGCACAACAGTTGTATTAAAAAACACATAAAAATACTAAGCCAGTTTCATCGTCAAAAAGCCTTCTATTCTTCTCGAAAGGTCACCTGAATTTCCACGTCACTCGGAGACCACTCGCTATTGGTTTTGGAGGAACTGTGCTCTATGTGTTATATTTGCCCTGCAGGTGCCCAGATGTGCTAGAATCTGTTCCTACTCATCTGGGCGATGCTCTGTAGTAAATGTGACAGAAAAGGTTAAGTGATTAAGGATCAGTTTAGTCAAGGCTGGTTGGGTTTATCTTGAGCTAATGACTCTGGTGCTCGGTGACCTACAGTGAAGCCGTCTAAACAAGCCATACCAAGAGTTGGTTAAGTTTGTGTGGCAGCCCAGTGTGGGGGCTAATCCTTCCCGTTGTACCACATGGTGTGTAATTCTCTTTGTGTAATATTTATATTTTCGTGCCCACTCACAGTCAGAATACACATGCTTACCAATGGCCCAAGGTTTCTAAAGGCCAGATGTATCATTTGTCTGAATAGCGATTACCTAAATGCGATTATCTGCGAATCACAATTAGGTAAACACTCCTTGAATGTAGGAAAATCCAGGAGTTTCATATAGCAATTCCCAATGGCTCTCAAATAGACCTATTTCACTAATATTCATGAAGTACATCGCAATTTGCGACCTATTGTGAATGGCTACAATCACAGGGATGGTGGCCTGCTGGGCTCAGCAAACCACCATGTCTGTGATTGCTTTAAAAAAAATAAAGCAATCTTTTTTTCTAAATGCAGCCCGTTTTCCTTAAAGGAAAACGGGATTTGTTTAAAAAAGAAAAATGAGAAGTTCTCTGGTCCACTGCCTGCTCTAAAAAGATGTTCTTGCATGCATTCACAAAGGAGACGGAGTCCCTTGGGGACCCTTCCCCTTTTGTGAATGGGTAACCACCTACTTCAAGTAGGTGGTAAAAAGTGAATGTTTTGCAACCGCATTTCGATCACAAAACATTTCTACATACCGCTGCAATTCGGTATTAGGAAGGGATGCCCTTGACATGCCCCATCCTAATACCAAATTGGTATGTAGTCACAATTCCAAATTGCGATTCGGTAACATGTTACTGAATCACAAATTTGAATTCATACATACCAAAATGCATTTTTGCAGTTGCAAACGACAGGCCGTTTGTGACCACAAAAATTCATGATATATGTGACCCCTAATCACAGAGTCAGCATTATGAAATGCAAAAGTTAAACAAGGTCTATCTTTTTCATTCACAGACATCATTGGGTGGTCATCTGCAGTGCCAGAGGCTTCCTGTCAGTGGTCTATCCTACCACTCTTTTGTGTACACTATGGATAGATCTATCATTGCACTGGTTTGCACAATTTGTGCCCAGTATTTTTGCAATAATATAGAATTTAGTGAGCCGACCCTTGTAGTAATAAGTTGGTTAGTATAATTTTGAATTGGAGTGGGATGCAATCTGACCTACCTAATTAATACTTGTAGGAAAGTGGATAGTGTCCACTTCAAGGGGTAAGGCAACCATCCGCTAGATGTCACGCAAATTAAATAAAATAAACCTGTTGTCAACTCTTGATATTGTGACACAAAGTAGTCAGGCTTAAATCAAAGGCAATGTGTGAAGCTTTTAAGCAGTGCATGAACAGTAAAAAGTGCCACACAAAAAACAATAGAACTCTGCAGCCAATTTTATAATAAAGAGAAAACTTTTGTGAGTAAAATAAGACCAAAATTACAAACATCCAATAACGGGATGCATAGATATGATTTTTTAAAAAGAATTAAAGAGAAAAAACACCAAGACAAATAAAGCACTCAAACGCAAAGGACCATGTAGACCAGGAATGACATGCAATTTCAGGCCAACAACGATGGTACCTGGGGTGGACACTCCAGGTAGGTTAGTGCTAGCAAAAGCCTGGAAGTCAAAAACTTCAAAAAAGTTTTTAAGTCCCACTTCAGAAAGGGTCTTTGGTACTTTCTTGAAGAAAATTGTTGAAACATTGTCTAAGTCCTCATACAGAATGGAACATTTTCACTTTTTGAGAATAAAAATCTTCTCCATCAGGGATCCCACTGAAACTGTAGCAGCTACTGTGAAATCAAAGGCCGGATACCTGAAACAGCTTGATCCCACTGGAGCTCTGAGTTTTTGTGGTTTCTCACTGAAAATATTCTAAATCCCAACTCAAAATGAGATTTAGAGTTAGCTGTACCACAAAATGGGTTTGGTAAAAGTGGTCTCAAAATGTGCATAGACTTTCACCGCATCTATCCAGTTTTTGTGAACCGACCTATGCACTAATAGGTCAGTGTACAAGAACCTGATTCATACTAGGTCGCAGTTTGACCTACCTCATGAATATTAATGTGGTTGGTCTTAAATTGCAACCCACCATGAGTCGCCTCAATCACAAGGAAGGTGGCCTACAGAGAACAGCAGACCACAATGACTGTGATTGCTTTTAAACAAAGCAATGTTTCTTTGTATGTAATACGTTTTCCCTAAAGGAAAACAGGATGTGCTTAGAAAGAAAAGTTTACCCAACATTATTTCAGACTAGGCAGTGGCCCAAGGGAACACTGCTACTCACAAAAATTGTATTTTTCACAATTTACAAAGGGAAAGGGGTCCCGAGACCCCTTCCTGTTTGAGAATGGTTTAACACCATCTTTAATAGTCAGTAAACTATTAATATTTTGTGACCAGATTTTGGTTGTAAAACATTAATATATCCCACTGCAATTCGGTATTTGGAAGGGATGTGTTATACACACACTCCTTCCCAATACGAATTTGGTATAGAGTCACTGTTAAAAATTGGGTCTCTAGTTGGCAGAGGTATGTATCCTGTCCAAGTAGGGACCATAATCTTAGCAGGGTAAGTAACACCGCAGCCTAAATTATCATGTGCTCATTCCAGTGCTTAATTTGAGCCTGTGGTTACCGGTGCAGGGCACTAGCACTTATTTCTGAAGGCCGGCACTTATTTTTCTGCATCAGCCATTTACTGCAGAGCAAAAGACACATATGGGAAAGATGCAGGACAAGAAAGACTATAAAACACCACAAAGGGAGAAAGCAGAAAGCTGCAAGAGTGAGCTGAAGGGGCAGGGAGTGCCTGTAAATGGATTAAAGAGGCCCAAGATGTTGTTAGGATTACGCTGCCTCAGTATTCTGTGCTCGCACATTTAAATGCAGAAGCCGCGTGTTTCAGAGGAGAGCTTAGGGCACCAGCATGCTTTTATTTACAAATTAACCATTGGCTTACTCTCTGGTAGCTTGGCACAGAGCATGCAGGCTTAACTTAGAAGGCAATGTGTGAAGTCTTTGTGCAATAACTCATACAGTAACACTGTGAAAACACCACAAAAAGTACTCCACACCAGTTTAGGAAAATAGATAATATTTATCTGAATAAAATAAGACCAAAACGGCTAAAATCCAATAAGCACAAGTTAAGATTTAACTTTCTAAAGATTTTGAGTCTCAATCGTTAATAATCAGTGGTTGTATCCTTTTATCACACTGTACTTGGGTTGCATAAAAAATAACAACACAGAAGGCCGCAGAGGAAGAGGTGTGTCGGAAAGTAAAGCGATGCATCGTTTTTACCGGCACAGCGAAGGTGATGCATCGATTTCTAGCCAGACAGCCTTGGTTACTCACTGTGATGCAGGGATATTTTGATGCCAAGGGACGATGCATGGAAAATCCAAAATGGGTTGTTAAGAGGCAACAGGTGCTGCTTCAATTCGGCAGGTGATGTAGTGATTTTTCACCCGCAAGACAGGTGCTGTGTCGATTCTGAAGGCATTGCGTCAAATTTTACAGGCATAGCATCAGTTTTTCTGACGCTATGGACTTTCTCCTTCAGATGAAGTCTTTGATGGTCCTGAGACTTCAGAACAGAGGACAAGCTCAGTCCATGCCCTTGGAGAGCACTTGTTGGGGAAGGCACAGTCCTTCAAGCAGAGTAAGAGGCCAGCAGGCAGCAGGGCAACAAACAGGAGAGCAGTCCTTCCAGAAAAGCAGTCCAGGTGAGTCCCTTGCACAGCACGGTAGTCCCTTTGACAGAGTCCAGTTGTAGGTCCAGAAGTGTCTGATCTTAGGGGGTCACGGACTCCTTATATATACCCAAATGTGCCTGACGTGGAGGAAAACTTCAAAGAGTTGTTTTGAAGTGTACCAGTTCCCCTTTCAGCCCAGTCCTGTCTGGCAGGAGATCTGTGAGTGGTTCAGCCCTTTGTGTGAGGTCAGGCCACTAGCCTTTATAGTGTAATGAAGAGCCCCTCCACACTTCCTCCTCAGGACGACCCATCAGTATGGAGATGAATGCAAATGCAGCTGAGTGTTCTGTGTTTATGGCTGGCTGGGTGGAATGCACAATGGCAGCTGCTAACCAGCACAGAGCAGATGTGGATTGGAGACAGGCTGTAAGGCACAGAGAGCAGTAGGTGCAGAGAAAAGCCTACTTTCTAAAAGTGGCATTTCTAAAATAGTAATGTTAATTCCAACTCCACCAGTAAGCATGATGTGTCACTACCATTCCAACCATACCAAACTTGAAAACGCCACTTCTTTCAGATCAGACATTACCACCTAAAAGCATGGAAGGAATTTTCAAATGCTGGCCTATGAGAGGAGCAGGCTTCACAGTAGTAAAAAATAACTATGGGAGTTTTTCACTATCAGGACATGTAAAGCTTACAGGTACATGTACGGCCTTTTTACTTACGTAGCACCCTGCCTTGTGGGCTACCCAGGGCTTACCTTAGGGGTGACCTATATGTAATAAAAGGGGAGTTTAAGGCGTTGCAAGTACTTTTAACTGCCAAGCTGAGGTGTCAGCGGAACTGCACACACAGGCCTTGCAAAAGCAGGACTGAGACATGGTTAGGGGGCTAATTATGTGGGTGGCACAATCAGTGCTACAGGCCCACTAGTAACATTTAATTTACAGGCCCAGGGCACAAGTAGTGTTCTTTACTGAGGACTTATCAGTAAATTAAATATGCCAAAAGGGTATGAGCCAGTGTTCCCAGGTTTAGGGGAGGGAGCAAAAGCACCTTCACACTGCTCAGCAGTGGTAAAGTGTGCCTAAGTCCTAAAACCAGCAAAAATGAGATCAGAAAAACAAAGGAAGGCAGGCAAAAAGTTGGGGGAAGACCACCCTAAGACAGTCAGGTCTAACAGTCACAAACCTAAATTGCAATTTAGTCTATGTATTACTGAATCACAATTTTTGTTTTTTACATACTAAAATGCCTGATTCTGTGAATTAGACCTTTGGCGGCCTCCGAAAACCTTTGTACATCTGGTCCTTAGTAATGATTCTAAAGTGCATTGAACTCCAGCTTGAAACCCCTATCCTGAATATTCTGCTGAGGTCAAATGTGTCACCCCTGCTCATTCAGGTCAACCTGTCAATCCAAGTGGTTAATGTCCGGCTTCTGGGAGGGATTTCACACCTCATTTAGGCAGAACAGAAGCTGCATACTACGGCTAATTAACCCATAGTGGCTCAGGCAAGTAATGTAACTTTTGTGATAGTTATATTTCTTAACTGAATTTTTAAAAAAAGTTTTGGATAGCACAGAAATACTGATTTAATCTGCTATGCTATTCCTATGGAAACAGTTAAACCCAGTACTGTGAAAATAGCTTTGGCGATTTATTCACTATAGGCACATGCTAATATTAATGTGGGCATGTACCACTTCAGGCACTATGTGCCCAACCTTATGGGAAGTAAGTTCATTTTTAGGGGTCACTCACTTAATGCTTAAAAGAGGGTTTATAGTCCTGTAAAACAGTTTATTTTTACAGGTCTGTGTGCAAACATGAGAGCCTGCAGGCTCAGTGGAGGCTTGTTTCATGTTTTCAGTGTCACAATAGGACAATATAGTGCTTCCGTCCACATGTTACATTCAATTTTACATGCCATAGATGTAAGTTTTACACCATATACAATTGGCCTATAGTAAAAGTAAATATGTCAAATGGCTTTTTAAGCCAATGTTGACTTTGCTTTGGGGTCAGAGAACATACAGTGGGCACTTGATAGCAGTGTTCCAATGTCAAAGTTCAAAATGACCCGCAGGTGAGTCTCAAAAAATATGACAACCCAAAAAGGGGTCAATTTCCAACAATATTCATTCCCCCAGAAAGTGTCTCCACTATTCACAAAGAGGAAGGGGTCCGAATGGATTCCATTACTTTTTGTAAATAGGTTACTACTGAACATGAATGAACCATTTTGGAATTCCAGTAATAAACCATTGATACGTACGTTACTGAATCACAATTTGGAAAGGACACCCACAATGGTTTACAGCTGAAATTCCGGTAACAAACCATTGATACCTAGGTTACTGCATCACAATTTGGAAAGGACACCCACAACACGCACTTTCCGCACTTTCTGCACTGCAATTCAGTAACCACTTAGAATCCCTTTCAAGGAGTCAGTAAACGTTTACCAACTCCAAAAATAGGGTTTGTACGCCAGAAAAACCTATTTTGTGATAACAAACATTCCCTTTTTGTGAATCGGAATGCGTAAAGCAGAAAAATAGGTTAGTACCTCCAACCATAGATTTCAGTTCTTAGTGTGTAGATGGGTCCACATGACTTGAAGAGGCACTTTGGGAAAACCGATCTAATGGGAGACAAAGCAGCAGCAGTGACTAGCCCTGGTATTCATTTTCTGCTTGTTCTGGTGATATGTGTCTACAGTGTATCCTATGAGTCAACAAGTCAGGTGGAAGCAAGGGTATAAACCAAAACATTTTGGCAAGATATTTGAAGAGCACTTGGTAAAACAATGGACATAATAAAATGTCTCCTGCAGCCTATACCTTTGTTTGGAATGATCGATCAAACAAAGCATGGAATGGAGTTTATTTTATTAGGTAGGCATCACTTAAGGAAATAAATGATCAAGTAGAGGCTTGGAAAGAAAGAAGATGGTGCAAATGTATGGCTTAGTATTACTGCCTCAGAAGAAGGAAGTTGTCTGCCCCAAAATTGTGGTCTTTTGGGCTCAAGTGATACGCTCCTTAGACATCACGGTAGATGATGTGGTCACTTTTACTTCCTTGCTGCTCCTCTTGGGTGGTGTGATGGATGCTTCAAAGCACTGTAAGAAGCTTGTGGCGATGGCATCCCTCTTGGGTCAGAAAGAGGTGGCCTTGACATGGGGGAGCAGAGGCACCCCAGAGTACAAGGGTTGGTTGAAAGACATTGTTATGTGTAGTGGCCTGGCTAAGTCATATGCTGAATTGCTCCCACCCACTTCTAGGCCTAAATAATTCTGTTGGCCCTTACAGGACTATGTTCACACTCTGGCTGACTGGCCCAACACTGTAACTCGTTTCACTTTACTGTGAACACTGTGATGTGAATGTGTTCACTCATTATGATGACTGGATTTTAAACAATTTCATGTACTGATAGGGGGAATTCATTTTGAGGGTTGGCGGGAGGTGGTCCATGGGTGCATTACATTAGTTACAGCACATGTGAAACATACCTTTCCACTCTTTCCGGTATTGGACAAAACACTAGTGCATGAGGAAGGCCAGAAGATGTAGAGTGAGAGATTAGGTAGAATCTCATATGAACTGCTGAAAAGAGAGAAAGAGATCATTTTCTTGGTTCATTTACAATGACATTCTTTTCAAACAGAATGGTGTTTGAAACATCAGGGAATCCTTTGTACTGTTTAACTTATAATATGATGCCTCAGCCCGGGCCCCAATCTAACAACGTAATCAAGCCTACAGTTGTCTCCACAGCTCCATAAATTAAATAAAGAAGACGTTCCGGAGGGCAGTAAAAACAGGTGCACTTTCAAGGAGATCTGTAATAGCCTGGTGGTCAGTCTGTTACCTTTGTTTTTCTAGCTAATAAAAAGGACATCTTCCATTTGATGCATGCTGTGGGATAATCTGTCCCTGAAAGTCACACGGATCATGCATGGCCATTAGAGTTTTTATGTTGCTTCGTATAAATGCGCGTTCTTCAATAGAGAACTGTTGCAGGGTGAATCAAACCTTAAAAAATGAAAAGCAAAACAAACTCTTTGGCAATGTAAAGACAGGCCTTTACTGTCGCGGCAGGGAGATTGGCACTCCACACACAGGCAGGCAGCCGGTCTCAAGTTGCTGTAGCTCATACAGCTCTTATATACAGAATCACACAATGCTTTATTACAAAACAGTTAAGAACAATTGACTGGCCTCCTATAGGTTGAAATAGAAAAACATTTGATCACCTGTGACCCTGTAACCCCTTAACTCTAAACCAATCTTCTACACATTCTTCACTTGTGGCTTTAACAATGCTTGACAAACTAACAATTCTTCACTCTAGAATACATACACTTTTGTAGTAAATACAACTTTAATACCATGTGTGCCTTATCATTGTAACCCTAAGACCTTTGTGTAGTCTGAACTGATTAGATTTCCTGCAGTTATTGTCTAATCAGGTTACAATCTATTTGGAAACACGAAGTACGTGCCAGTGAGCCTAAAGTTGTAAATACCTACATGTTTTCTAAACACGAGTTAGCTTTTAACTGCAACCCTTTTAAGTTACTTATTTCAGTGTGTCATCAAGTGAACTCTTTGCCTTATTCCAGTCAGTATTGGATTTGGGCTTGCAGCGTTGCGCTTTCCTCCAATGTCTGTTGTTGCATTATATTTTCATGTCAATTGCCTGCATTTTCTGTAACAGAACCACACTTTTCAACCCTTGCCTAGGCTCTAGTGAATTGATTTGGTTAACTACACTTTCAAATACTCCTCATGCATTTCCTACATTTCCTGTAACATTAACTCCTCTAGTTGATAGTTTAACTATTGAATCTAGACCTCGGTCTTCATTTGGCACTAAGTGATACACATTACCCTGAGAATACACTACATGTGTTGCCGTCCTAACTGGAAACATCCCTCCCACTTTAGCACCTACTCTTTTACAACATGCTAGAATCAACTGTATGGCACAATATATTAATAATAAGGCTAATGTATATGGAATCAAAGTTCCAAACAGTCCCAACATCCAGGATGGCAGTAATATCAAACACCCACTAAACCAATTATCTGGGGCACCTCCTTCATCTACCATTTTTGTTGTAGATTATGCAGTGTCTGTATAGCTTCTGATAAAATTGCATTACCTGCATTGTTTGCTGGAATGAAAGTACAACCGTCAGTTCCAATTTTCTTATATACTCCTCCTTTCATGGCCATCATAGGGTCAAGCATGTAGCGGTGCTGCGTTACCATAATTCTTATTGCATGCAGCTCTTCCTAAACTACATTGAACCCACCCTTTGTAGCGTTTGTAGAGTTAAGGGTTATCTGCAACCACCCAGCTGTTGCTCTGGCCTGAACAAACAACATAATATTTCTGAAAAATATGCACAAATATTGTATTGACAAAATGGGTGCCATTGTCAGATCTTATTCCCGCTGGAATTCCCAATCGAGGAATTACTTCAAAAATTAGACAGGTAGCTGCTGATTTAGCATCACAATGAACACATGGTCCTGCTTCAATCCATCAGGAAAAAGGGCAGATCATAACTATAAGGCACCTGTAGTTACTGCATCTCAGGCAGTGAGGTAGTCTGAGCTACTAGGACAGGGACATGTTGTGATGCTGCTGACACAAGAGGTGTCCATCTAGCTGCATGTTTAGCTGCTGAATCTGCTAGTGAATTAGCCCGAGACACAAAATACTGCCCACTGGTATGTGCTGTGCACTTCACAATTGCCACTGCCTGTAGTAGAGCAAGTGCCTCTATTAGAGCCTTTAGGAGGTCTCTATGCATAACAGAGCTTCCATCTGATTTAAGAAAACCTCTACTGCTCCATCTCATGATGCTGGAATGTACAGTAGTGGTCACATAAGCTGAATCTGAATGCATTGTAATAACGTCTCCTGCTCTTTTCTTAAGAGATGCTATTAATGTTATTAATTCTGCTACTTGCACAGAATACTGCACTGGTAATGTCAACTGCCCTACTGCTCTACTATATGGAGTGTATGAGAAGAGTAATGCTGTTGTGCTCTGACTACTGCTGCACCTGTGTGTCTAATTCCTGTATCTTCGTCAATGATAGATGAACCGTCAACAAAATAGACAATGCTATCCGGTATAGGATCCTCTGTTGCTTGACCAGACTCATTCAGAATGTAATATGCACAGTCATGCATTTCATCCTCAATATCTAATACTGGATAAGCAAAGAATGTCCCAGGGTTCACTGTGTGACACTTCACAACCTTCAAAGATGGTAATAACAGTATCACCTCATACCCGGTCAATCTCTGTGTAGTCAGAGTAGTCTTAGCCTTCTGCGTAATAGCCAAGGTTGCATGTTCTGCATAGATCATCAAAGGTGCCCCCATAACAATGAGGGTGCTCTTCTTTATTGCAAAAGCTGCAGTAGCGAGATTTTGTTCACAGGGATAATGTTCTTTTATTACTGGATCTAACAGTCTACTGAAATATGCAATGGGCTTATGGGCCTACGAGGATAGTTCAACGTAAGGATGGCTGTCATTACCTGACCATTGCATTGGCAAAATAAATACAATTCCTTGGTATAATCAGAGAATGGAGCATTTGTTATTTCGGAAATCCATGTTACCTTGTAATTTCTGTCTTTGGCCTGTTTGATAGAAGCTAACAAAAACGCGATCAAAGTACTATAATCAAAAACCCATTGTCTCATATAGTTACAGAGACCAAGACATTTCTGCATTCCTTTGACAGTTTCTGGCTTTGTCATCTGATGACTGTATACTGCTCTTTCAGGGGTTACTCGTTCTCCAGAAGCTGACAATTGTCATGAGTAATGAACTTCTTCCTGACAATACTGTACTTTGTCTTTCTCTACTTTGTATCCTCTCTGTGCAAGAGTAACTAGGAGAGATACAGGGGCATATTTAAACTCTGCTTGCGCCAAATTTGCGTAATTTTTTTAATGCAAATCTGGCACAAACTTAACTTCATATTTATATTTTCACGCTTGACATGTCTAGCGCCAATATATTGGAGTTAAAGTCACTTTTTGCCTGCAGAAAACTACCTTGCGTCAATGAGATGCAAGGTAGGCGTTCCCGGGCAAAAAATGACCCTAAGGCCCCAGGGCCTTATTAATCCTCCAGTGCAAATATCACACACGGAGGGGGGGGGTAAAAAAACTGTGCAAAACTTGCTCTGCACCATTTTTTAATACCTGGGTCAGGCCAGGCGTTAGGGGACCTGTGGGCCTATTTCCATGGTGGAACGACATGGAATAAGCCCACAGGTGCCCTCCCTATAGTCCCAGGGACACCCCCCACCCACACCAGAGGGATAGTGGAGGATGGGGGACCCCATCCCAGGTACATATAGGTAAGTACAGGTAAGTATTTTTTTTAAAGTGCCATTGGGGTCCCCGTAATGGGCCCCCCTACATGGCACTGGGTGCAATGACCATGCCCAGGGGACCCTGGTCCCCTGTCCTTGCCATTGGGGTGGTGGGCATGACTCCCGTCTTTTCTAGGCAGGTTAGAGTCATTTTTTTTACTCTAACCTGCCTAACGTCATCTTTTGGTTCAAAATCCCCTTCTTCCATACCGCCAGCCCCATCCTAACGTCATTTTTTTTTTTTTACGCTAGCCCAGCCTTTGCACTGGCTTGCACCATTCCATAAATATGGTGCCTGGCTGGTACACAGAAATGGTGCAAGCCAGTGCTAAACTTTTTGGTGCAAAACTTCATAAGTGCAGTTTTGCACCAAAAAGTATAAATCAGGAGCACAGTGTCCTTTCTACACTGCTGCTTGGAAGGCTACAAATCAGTATGTGCTAAACATATTGCAACAATGTACTGCCACACTAAAAATATGACAAATCATTTCTTACCACTCTGTTAAACATACTTGGGTACTCGCAATACCCATGGGGCAAGCGAGAATACAAATACTGAGTCCCAGGATAAGAGAACTCTGTCAAGTAATGACTGTCTGGGTGAAGATGGATGCTAAAGAAAACATTCTTCAGATCAATAATGGAAAAATACTTAGGCCCATATTTATACTTTTTTTAGCGCCGCATTTGCGCCACTTTTTGACGCAAAAGCGGCGCAAACTTACAAAATACAATGGTATTTTGTAAGTTTGCTCCGTTTTTGCGTCAAAAAGCGGCGCAAAAACGGCGCTAAAAAAGTATAAATATGGGCCTTAGCATCCTGAGAATATTTGTCAGAATGATAAATGGACCAGGAACAATTGGAAATGTTGGTACCACTACATCATTCAGGGAGGGGAGGTCTTGAACCAGGCATCAAGTATTTTGCTTAGACTTTTTTAACCAGGTAGATTGCAGCGTTCCAAGGAAAACACTCCAGGGCAAATTACTCCTTGCTTTAACAAGGTCTGTATAATAGGGGCAATGTCCTCATCTGCTTCCTTATAAAGAGGATACTGTCTCACTCTAGGTATGTTAGCACCTTTCCTTAATGTAATTCAGAATGGTGTAGCAGTACAAATAAGGGTTACATTATCAGGACACCTAGGGGGTCATTATGAGTTTGGCAGACGGAAAAGGCTGTCCGCCAAACTCCCACGGTCCGGTTCCCGCCAGTACAGCCACCTTCCTGCGGGCCCCGTTACGAGTTCCCCGCTGGCCCAGCGGCGAACAGCCTACAATATTGACGCCGGCTCATAATTGAGCAGGCGGCAATGTTGCAGTGCGCCAGGTGCACCAGCACCTGTCGCACTGTTCACTGTCTGCAGACAGTGAATAGTGTGATGGAGCTGGCCATGAGGGCCCCTGCACTGCCCGTGCAAAGTGCTTGGGCAGTGCAGGGCCCCCCTTGGGTCCTTTGCACCCCGTCTCCGCCAGCCTTTAGATGGCAGTGCTACTGCCATGTAAAAGCAGGCGGGGGGTCGTAATCCCCAGGGCAGCACTGCTTGCAGCGCTGCCCTGAAGGATTAGGACCGCCAGTCCCTCCTATGGAGGTAAACTGGTGGTGCTGGTGGTTCGACCGTGGTACAACTGCCACGGTCGTAATATGGAGGTCAGACCGCCACCAGGACATTGGTGGTCTCAAGATCGCCAGGGTCTTAATGAGACCCTTAGTCCATACAATGTCTGGCACTTGGGACATATCATCTTCCCTAACAGAATCAAAGGCTTTTCCTGGTGTGAGTGTCCTCACTTCCAACACTGTCCTCGGTGCTATGCCATTTTGAAAAACTGAACTGTTTTCTTAGAAATGTTATCACAAAACAGTTGGTCATCCAATATTTCTCTAAACTTACAATTTTTCCTGTTTTTTTAAGAATAACACATTCCGCCCATCACTTGTTCTTTTTGCATTTGTCGCCCTAAGTGGGAAGGTTATGCCCAGACGTGGGACCCGTGCTTCCCATGCCACTGGATTCAAGCTAGCCTGGCTGATGAGGGGTGACACCGGTCCCAGGATGCTTGTTTCCGGTCCAGGGAGAACCTGGCTTGGCAGTTCGGGCTGGACTGTTCCCATGAAGAACAGGGTCAAGACTGATTTGTATATGGCTGGGTCCAACCAGGGGTGGCATGGTGAGCAAAAAACAATGGATTTAGGCCCAGATCTCTGTACTGGGCGTGAATGTTTGACATTGTTCAGCATTCCGTCCACCACTTGTTCTTTTTGCATTTGTTGCCCTAAGTGGAAGGGTATGCCCAGACGTGGGTCCCTTTCTCACTGTGCCACTGGATTAACGCTAGCCTGGCTGATGAAGGGTGAAACCCTGAAACCGGTCCCAGGATGCTTGTTTTCAGTCCAGGGAAGACCTGGCTTGGCAGTTCGGGCTGGTCTTTTCCCATGAGGAACAGGGTCAAGACTGATTTGCATATGGCTGGGTTCAACCTGGGGAGGCATGGTGAGCAAAAGAACGATGGATTAAACCCAGATCTGTGACTGGGGGTGAGTGTTTGCATTGTTCAGCACTCCGTCCATCATCCTTTTTTGTTATCTGTGATGCTAGTCATTCAGTCCAATCCACTAAATCCTCAACATATGGCACAACACTGTACCAGCTATTCTCTCCATTTGCAACTATCTCACTAGGGGTGAAATTGAAATCTGTGCTGCGCAAAGCTGATTGAAAACTCCTTTGTCACACTGATTTATCATATAGTGTCAATCCTCTCATATCTTCACAAGATCACATCCCTGGGTCTGGTAGGGCCATGTGTTCCCTGAAATCATAATTTCTCAAGCTCTGTTGGTCAAGCTTTCCTTACCCTGGAAACGTTCTACTGTTCTGCCTCTCTAATATCAACACAATCAGAAAATTGTCTTGCACTTTTTGTATGATCCAGCTCAATAAGGGGTCTTTCTTGAATAAAAATATCATAGATAGAGTGGCTAACTTTTGGGGGTCGAAGCAGTACACTCTTGCTATTCGTATGCTTATGCATAGACTCTATCCTGTTTGTTACTTTCCCAAAATCTCCCTGAATCTGTCCTGTAAAATCATTGTGATATCCTTCTCTCCTCACTTCCCTTCCATCTCCCCTACTCTCAATTTGCGATAACCACTCTTGAACACTTTCTGGTAAAACTATTACATTCCCCTTCACCTTCAGCCAAGGTGGTAGGCTACTCTTTACCCTATCATTTTCTTGTGATATTGGCCATCACGCCATACTAGCAGTTCTGTCCACGTAGTCACTCCATTCAACATCATCTACGTTTCTTCGCTGTGAAGTACAGATTTGTTTCCTAACTACCTTTCCTGTTGTATCTCTCCTCTGCAACAAATGTGGTGTTGTTGATGAATTGTGTGACTGGTCATCACTAACCCCTGGACTTTGTTCTTTACTTCAGTCCTCCTCAGGAGAGGCTGGGTCTAAAGGTAGGGTGAAATGCACTTCTAATTGTCCCGAAAACCTGGGATTCACTAATCTTTGCTTGCTGCCTTGGTGTGCTTGTGTAATTTGGCTTTGGCATTGTGAAGCAACATTAGGGGTTGCGTTTGAGGATTGTGAAGTGGTCTCCATTTCGGGGTTGTTAGATCCTACTGCGGCTTCTTGTAGCTGCACCAGTGGGTATAGACTGGGTACCTTGGGAGAGGTACTGATAGGATCATATGGGGGTGTGAAAACAGGTGAAGTACTAGGGGTATTAATTTTTAAGCGCTCTTTAGATTTTTAACAAAATACTTGCCACAAGGCTAGAATAGTTTCTCTTGTTTTTAATTTTGTTCCCTCGTATTTACTCCTAGTGTATGTAACAATATGCTCCGTTATTTTATCATCGAATGTCCCTTCTTTTGGCCAGGGATGTGTATGTTTTTGGGTGGCTGTAAACCATTCTAAACAATATTGTTGACATTTTCTCTGATTATTGGGAAAAGCCTTCTGCATATGTGCTAAGGGGGTCTCCATAATTACTCATCTTCTCAATATGTCTAAATTTAACATTTTTATCTATCCAGCCAAATATTGCTCCTCTTTTAAACCTTACACAACTTTTTTTTAAACCAGGAAAATGTAGTCATTTTTGTCTTTGTCAATTATACAATACACAATAAAAGAACATTATGCAACATCACACAGAGGCCATTTTATTCATACACACACTCTAACCATCAGCATAAAATTTATGAACACATCAACTATTTCTTAAGTAACTAAATCTAAATGGTAAATACAACTGGCAACCCATAGTCACTTCCCTCCACGCCTAGAGAGGATAACCTTTTCAAACTGCGCATCTCTCAGACCATAGATTGACTTTCAAATATTAGATCCAGGGCAGTAATTTGAGGTTCCAGATTGTACATAGAGGTCAATTTTAACAATATCAGCCTTCCAGCTGTCCCTCTCTGTCAAATCATTAGACATACATTGGCAACCCCCAATTTTGAAATACCCAAATTGACTACATCTAACTCATTGTTAGGAATAACAAGTTAACCGGTTAACCAGTGCTCAATTAATCAACAATTTTCAACTCTAAACAGTAAATGCAACTGGTCACCCCTGGCCACTTTTCTACATGCTCAGAGAAGATAACCTTTTCAGATCATGCGTCTCTTAGGACATGGATTGACTTCCATACATTAGGTCCAGGACAGTGATTTGAATGTTTAGGTCTTATCTGGAGGTAAAGTTTAGTGACATCAGCTCTTCATCTGGCCCTCTTTGACAACAAAAAAACATATATTTGGCTCTCTTAGAATTTCAGATTGACCACTTCTAGCTCACTGCTATGAATAACAAGTGAACCGGTTATGCAGCGTCTTTCCTGATATTGTGCAACACATGTACACAATCTTGAATGCGATACCCTTATGTCTCTTTTAACCTTATATGTCTACATCTGTGTTACCATTGCCAAGAAAAATAAGTCATATAATTAGATAAAAAAGCATGGGACGTTAGTCTGCATATGCCCTCACCTTCAAAAGACAGCAGCACCCGGAATCTTGTCAAGCCCCCAGTGCACAGGCAGAACTTCAGAAACCATGGCGTCTGCTTACCCAGTCAAAGATGCATAATAATCTATGAAGCGGAGGTAGGTGATCCTCCGGTGTCAGCAGTCAGGTGAAAACAAGAATTAGACGTCTTATTCTGGCTCGCCAACTGTTGCATGTTAAATCAAAACTTTAAAAAATATAAAGAAAGACAAACTCCTCTTTGGCAATGTAAAGACATCCATTTGTAGTCACAACAGGAAGAGCGACCCTCCTCACACAGGCAGGCAACCGATCTCAAGTTGCTATAGCACAGACAGCCTCTTATTGTCAACATCAGGGCAGTGCGCACTCTACGGGTGACTAAAATGCAAAAACCCAGCCTTTATGCAAGAGCATAAATCATGCATTGTGTTTATATGCAGTACGTTAACCTTTTGCATTGCAGACTTTAACCTTGAAAAACACTATTAATGATGTTTGCAATAACTGTTCTTTTGCAAGGTATTGCTGCAGGCTTACTGAGTGTGTTAGGGTGTGGTCCCTTTCTAGGGCCTTCCAGAAGCTCTCTCTGCAGCATGACTGGGTGTGATTGTGGGCTGGGCCATACTCTATATAAGGGAGTCAGCCCAGCTCCACGTGCTCACTATTCAGAGGTCCCGGTACAGAGCAGCAGCAACTTCCTGAGCTCCTGTTTCCGGAGGCTTACTTTGGCCTTCCAGGCCTTGCCCTTCATTGTATTGGTGATCCTTGAGCAGGGTGGTAAGACGGAGGTCAGGCTGGGCCCCCGACCCCGTTTTCAAAGGCATTCAAGTTTTTGGGCCTAGCTTTCATGTTGAAAGATTTTCCTTGTGTGTGTGAATGTGCTCGTGGTTTTCTGGCATTTACATGTTGGTATTCGAATCAGCAAGATGCGCGATTCAGTTTTGGCATTTGACTTTTGACATTCGGGTCAGCAACAGTGTGCACGACCATTTCTTGACGTTTGCATATTGGCTTTCGAATCGGAAAGACACGCAATTCATTCCTGACATTAAACTCTTGTTATTCAGTGTGCGCTACCATTTCTTGACATTTGCATGGTGGCTTTGAGTCGGCAAGACGCTCGATTCATTCCTGACATTAAACTCTTGTTATTCAGTGAGCCCTACCATTTCTTCCTATTTGCATGGTGGCATTCGAATCGGCAAGACGTGTGATTCATTCCTTGCATTTAACTCTTGATATTCATTGTGCGCGACCATTTCTTGGCATTTGCATGGTGGCATTCGAATCGGCAAGACGCGTGATCCATTCCTTGCATTTAACTCTTGATATTCATTGTGCGTGACCATTTCTTGGCATTTGCATGGTGGCAATCGAATCGGCAAGACGTGCGATTCATCCCTGATGTTGGAAAATGGGTTATTGGTAGGGCAGGTAGGTACCTACACCTAGCAACAAGCCACTAACCTCCACATAGGTACAGTTAGGTCTCAGTAAATTAATCCCAGCTCAACCCTTGGTAGCTTGGCAACGAGCGTTAAGGCTTAACTTAGGAGACAAAGTGTAAAGCATTCAAATATCACAAAACAGTAATTAAATAAAACACAGGAAACAGTTTAAAAATCCAAAACCAATTTATAAAAATAGCTTATATTTTTATCTTTAAAATGACACAAAAACGATTAAAATCGGTTCAGGGGAACCGGAGATATGAATTTTTAAAGTATTATTATTTTCTAGCGCTTAGAAACAAAAAGCGCCAATCGGGTCATCTGGTTGCACCAGGACCGGGGCAAAGTCAAACTTTCAGGCCGACCGCGATGGAGCCCTGCTCGGCTACAAGTCGCGGGAGGCCTCGGTTAAAAAGTTACCTTCTGACTTAGGCCCTCATTCTGACCCTGGCGGTCTTTGACCGCCAGGGCGGAGGACCGCGGGAGCACCGCCGACAAGCCGGCGGTGCTCCAATGGGGATTCCGACCGCGGCGGTAAAGCCGCGGTCGGACCGGCACCACTGGCGGGGTCCCGCCAGTGTACCGCGGCCCCATTGAATCCTCCGCGGCGGCGCAGCTTGCTGCACCGCCGCGGGGATTCCGACCCCCCCTACCGCCATCCAGATCCCGGCGGTCGGACCGCCGAGATCCGGATGGCGGTAGGGGGGGTCGCGGGGCCCCTGGGGGCCCCTGCAGTGCCCATGCCACTGGCATGGGCATTGCAGGGGCCCCCGTAAGAGGGCCCCTACATGTATTTCACTGTCTGCTGCGCAGACAGTGAAATACGCGACGGGTGCAACTGCACCCGTCGCACAGCTTCCACTCCGCCGGCTCGATTCCGAGCCGGCTCCATCGTGGAAGCCTCTTTCCCGCTGGGCTGGCTGGCGGTCTGAAGGAGACCGCCCGCCAGCCCAGCGGGAAAGTCAGAATTACCGCCGCGGTCTTTCGACCGCGGAACGGTAACCTGACGGCGGGACTTTGGCGGGCGGCCTCCGCCGCCCGCCAAGGTCAGAATGAGGGCCTTAGTCTCTTTTTTGATGTTTTTCTTCCCCGGGACGAACCTGCCAGTTGAATCCGACCTCCTGGAGCCATTGTCCGGATACGCGAAGTCGGTTTCCTCGGTGGTGATTTTTACCTTCGGACTTAGTCGTTTTTTCGAGATGAAAATTCTTCGACCGGGGTAAACCTGGATCTTGATCCGACGTCCGTGGAGCCCTTCTCGGATACGATGGCTGGGAGGTCCCGGTCAACTTTTTACCTTCGGACTTAGGCCCTCATTCTGACCTTGGCGGTCTTTTCGCAAGACCGCTGAGTTACCGCCGCGGTGAAGACCGCCGACCGCGGCGGTGTGCCGCTGTGCGCATTCTGACCGCTGGGAGCGTTCCGCCGGAAAACCGCCAGCAGCCACACTGGCGGTCGGCGGGAAAGTGGAGACTGGTCAACCTCCACCGCCACGCCAGCAGAACACCGCCCACAGAATTACGACCCACATTTCTGTGTGGCGGTCTTCTGTTGGCGGTCTTCTGTTGGCGGTCACGTCCCTATGGCTCCCGTCACCTCCCGGAGGACCAACGCACAAGGTAAGTTGATCGTCCGTGAGGGGAGGGGGTGGGGGGGTGTTGTGTGATGTGGGCGTGCATGGGGGTGTGAGTGTGAGTGTGTAGAGGGGGTGTGTGAGTGCGTGTATGCGGGCGGGGGGTGCTGCTGTGTCTATGGGTAATGTGTGCTGTTCGGCAGGTGCGCATGTCGGCATGTATGTGTGCGGGTATGTGTCCCCGTTGTGTATGTGTGTGTAGGGGGTGTGTATATGTGCATGTTGGGGGTGTGTGCATGTCGGGGTACATGTATGTGCATGTCGGGGTGGGGGTGGGGAGGGGGTTCGTACCACCTCTGGGGGGTGGCAGGGGGGTGGAGGGTGTGGGGGGAGGACTCGGGTGGGTAGTGGGGGGTGGGGGAGACCCCTATCAGTGCCAGGGAAGGAATTCCCTGGCCCCGATAGTGCTTACCGCCATGGTTCGCACGGCGGTTCCCGCCCGCAAGAAACCGCGGCGGTAGGCAGGGTCATAATACCCTTGGCGGTCTTGGGACGACCGCCGGGCCGGAGTGCGCAAACTCCAGCCCCGCGGTCATGACCGCCGCGGCGGTCGGAGTGGAGAAGTAGCGGTCGGTCGCGGCGGGGACCGCCGCGGTCAGAATGCCATTTTTAATACCGCCGGTCTGTTCGCGGTCCGACCGCCGTCTCTCCGCCGACCGCCAGGGTCAGAATGAGGGCCTTAGTCTCTTTTTTGGATGTTTTTCTTTACCGGGACGAACCACGAAGTCAGGCCGGGTCGCGGTTGAGGCAAGCCGGCTAGAATTTCCGCGTCGGGTCGGTCACTTTATGGAGCTTTTTTTCAAAAATTCTCCAATCTTTTCCAAACTTCTGGGGCTTCACCCAGATGTTCTTTTAAGGTTCTTTTGGGGTCCACAGCTCACCCCAAGGGTCCAGAAGTTCTGTGATGGTCCTTGGGAAGTGCAGACTTCAACTCCCAGAATGCACCTGGCGCAAACTCCTTTTTGGCCACTGGACAGTGGTCAGCTGGTCACTTTTTCAGAAGTTGGTGCAGGGGACTCTGGATAGCAATTTTTCACCTGTAGCAAACAGGGAGTCCCTCCTTGAACCAGTTGAAGCCAGGCAAAGTCCTTCTTGTGGTGAAGCCCAAGTGTGCAGCTGGTGCAGTCTTTCTGAGTGCAGGGTCCAGGTGCAGGCCAGGGGTCCAGCAGGGCAGTCCTTCTTCTCCTTGTAGTTCCTTCTTCTTGAAATTTGGTGGGGATCTGAGGTGTGGGTGCAGGTCTGCCACTTTTATCCTTGCTCCTGGGTGAAAAGCAGGGGGGTCCTGGTTCTCCACTCAGGGACAGGGTCGTCCCCCTGTGATGACCACTTCCTGGGAAGTGTGGCAAAAATCCATCCCAGAAGGCAACAGTCTCTAAAAATCCAAAATGGATGAATCTGATTTTTGGAGGATAGATCTGGCTGAGCCCACCCACTGGTGTGGCTAAAAATCATAAACACACCCCTCTCATGCCCTCTCCTAATCTAATTAAGGGGGCACCTAATTGTCTGGGGTTGCAGGATGTGGGGGTGTTGCTGGGTGCTCCAAATGTCCTTCTCTGCCTTTGAAGACCAGTTTGGCCGCCCTCCCCCTTCCTGCCTCACCATCTGCTGAGGGGAGATTTCTCTCCCCCAAGCACATTCCTTTGTGTGAAGTCAGGCCACTTCACACCTCATCAAGGTAGCCTGGCAGAAGCTGCTGCAGGCTGGCCAATCAGAGCACAGCAGCAAAAACAATGCAGAGCTGAAATTGGCAACTTTTTATGTAATGTCTAAACTTTTTACCTGAACAAGTTATATTAAATCCCACAACTGGAAGTTGTGGGATTTATTACAACAATTAATTTGATACCAAATTCTTGGTATGTAGCATTTAAGGAGACTTTAAAATTTAAAATAAAGTCTGCCCATTTTAGCCTATGAAGGCCATTTACTTCAATGAGGGAAAAACTAATTTGGCTGTTTTTACCTCACCAGGGCTTATAAATCTATTTTTATAAAGTCCCTGCTTATAGTTACATGGCACCCAGCCCTAGGGGCACATAGGGCACACCTTAGGGGTGACTTATATGTAATAATAAGGTAGTTTAAGACTTTGGAAGTACCTTTAATTCCAAAGTCGAATTTGCATATAACTTTAATTTAAAAGCAGCCAGCAAGGCAGGCTTGCTTTTAAAATGACACTGGGCACCTCAGCAGTGCACCTAGGTGTGCACCACCTATGCTGTGGTCCCTAAACCTACATGCCCTACCATATACTAGGGACTTATAGGTAGGTTAACTTAGCCAATTATAATTAGCCTAATTTGCATATCCATTTTACACAGAGCACTGGCCCTGGGACTGGTAAGCAGTACCCAGGGCACAGCCAAGAGTCAGTAACCACCAGTACCTATCCAGAAAGAGTGGGGGTGATCAGGCAAAAAAAAAGGACTTTCCTACACCTGACATTAAACTCTTGTTATTCAGTGGACGCTACCATTTCTTGGCATTTGCATGGTGGCATTCGAATTGGCAAGACGCGCAATTCATTCCTTGCATTTAACACTTGATATTCATTGTGCGCGACCATTTCTTGGCATTTGCACGGTGGCATTCGTATCGGCAAGTAGCACGATTCATTTCCCACATTTAAATCTAGATGTTCAGATCGCTTACAGTGTGCGCGATCATTTCATGGCAATTTTAACTTTGATGTGTATTGTTTGCTGAAGTGCAAACAATTATCTAGGGCCTTTTGAATTTTCTGCAAAGGTGTTAAATTCAAGATGATACATTCTATGTGCATGTTAAGTCCTTAGTACAATTCCTATTGTTTTTCCAGGGAATGTGCAGATTAAAGTTCTTATATTCCTAGACAGTATGTGACATTTCATGAAAAGTTAATATGAAACATTGTATTAACCATCCTTGATTCCTTCCCAGGTACCCAGACATTTTGAGGTCTAGTTATAGTCCTTTCTTAAGTTATCCATGGTTACAGTATGACAATGCTTAGAATCATAGTCTAGTAAAAATCAATGTGATAATATCTTTATATTGTGTTGTTTAACCTTTTGCTTCCTACAGGTCTCCTTCCCAGCTGTTCCCATCCTAATCCCCTTTTCCCCCGCTTGGACTCTCTCAGGCTCTGTGATATTTCTATCAGAGTTTTGGAGCTGTCTAATGGTGGACATGTTGGGAGCGTACGCAGGCCCTGAGGATCTGGTCTCCCTGACACTTATATACATAATCACACAATGCTTTATTACAAAACAGTAAATAATGATTGACTGGCCAGTCATAAATTGAAACAGAAAAACATTTGAACACCTGTGACCCTGCAACCCCTTAACTCTAAACTAATCTTCTACACATTCTTTACTTGTGGTTTTAACAATGCTCAACAAACTAATCAATCTTCACTTTAGAATACTTATATTTTTGTAGTAAATACAATGCTAATACCATGTGTGCCTTGTCATTGTAACCCTAAGACCTCCATGTAGTGTGAACTGATTAGATTTTCTGCACTCATTGTCTAATTAGGTTACAATTTATTTGGAAATATAAAGTACGTGCCAGGGAGCCTGTGTGCCTGGAGTTGTTAATACCTCCACGTTTGCTACACATAAGTTCGCTTTTAACTGCAAACCTTTCAAGTCACTCATTTCATTGGGTCCTTAAGTTAACTCCTCACCTTATTCCGGTCAGTATAAGATTTGGGCCTGCAGTATCCTTTTTTTACATACATCTACGTAGCACTTTCTACCAATGTTTGTTGTTGCGTTGTATTTTCATGTACACTTTCTACATTTCCTATCACAGAACTAAACTTTTCAACCGTTGCCTAGGTTCTAGTCAATTAATTTGGTTTACTATACTTTCAAATCCTCCTCATGCGTTTCCGAGCACTGAATGCTGCAACCTTCCGCACATGCAGTTAGAGGTATGATCCTTTTAAGGCCCATGCTGAAAGACTTCAGACTCTGCTCTCTATCTGACTCAAAAATGAGAAATCACCAGATGTACAAGGTCTTGCAGAAGGAGGTCTACTCTACCTCTGCAACAAAAGTAGAAATCAAAGACATTGAATTAAGTCTCCACACCTGGCACTACTTTGTTTTGGAATTGTCTCCTGAGGCACGTTGAACTGGCATTTCTGTCAGACTCCAGAAAGGTGTACACGCTGGTTTGTACAAGTTGTTTATTTTTATTTTTTATTTTTTTACTGGTTTGTGTAAATTGAACATGGAATTATTGAGCAAAGAGTTTCACTTTGAATATTGTCTGGTAATCTGGAATCCAAGGACATATTTACCCCAGTGATCTCTCACACATGGTTCAAAACCTACAGAGTAGCTTGCTAGCTGTACAACAAAAGCACTTTAGTCAAGTGCGTGAAACACTATAAAAATATGTGTTTCCCAAACTGTAGGTCGAGTCCCACTGACAGGTGCAGCCGATTTTTGGTGGGTTGTGAAAATCTAAGGAATAAATATAGATTCCTTTAAATTCTCTATTCATCCTGTCACATTTGCTGCACTTCAGTGACTGAGGTCGAATGGCAGGCTCCGTCTTAGTGGCACACAATGCCGTTTTCGCTGAAGGGAGAGTTGGAAAACATGCCTGAACCTAAGCTCTCCCCTTAAAACTTTCCTCAATTCACTCCTCCGGCTCCGTGAAGGTATCCATATTTACATTGGTCTATCGTGCCTATATATGTGTTGAAGGTCATATCTGTTCATGGAATTAAGAAAGCCGTCATTAATAAAAGTATCCAAATCAAATTACTCTGGACTTTGTTGCCTCTATACTCCATAATGGACCAATAGTACTAACATTGGGCTTTCAGCAATTAATTGGCCGGCACTGGAATAGTATTTGGCTCACAGATGGAAAATAAATCTGTGCTGTGTGTTGAAAATGGTACCCTCGAGAAAAAAAGTTTGTTCAAGGTGCCTATGCAGGAAACTGCTAATTATGACACCTGGAAAAACCTTTTCAATACGATACCCTTGAGGCCTGTGGCCGCCTGTGCTCCTAGAGAGCAGCTAAGTAGACTTGTTGTGCTAAATCCACAGTCCTCTCCTGGGAGACCGCTGGGCCTGGGTAAAGTTCGCTGATATCCGTGTACGGCTCTAGCTGAAAATAAACACTGGCAAAAATCAAAAGGCCTAAAGAGGCTGCTAAGACAGACCTGCTTTTCTCACAGTGCTTTTGCTTTCAACCTACACTGGCTCACAATTATATAAGCCTCCCTGACTGTGCGCTTGCCCTTTTAAGCCCCTATGGTGTTCCACGAAGGACAGGCATGCCCGGAGTATTCCAGGACACGCGTGGCACTACTCAGTTTTCTGTACAACTCAGTTAACGTATATAGTAGGCTCCGATATTTCTTGTCGTGTGTTTTTGGGAAAAAGGATGGGAAAAAGCGTAGGTGACTAGTCAGACTATAAACTTTAGGCTTTCGATAGTGAGGACTATGTTTGGAGGACAGAAGTTACGGTAAGAGTCATCTGTTGTTCAGCAGAGTGATATATGTTGTTGGTAAGTCTATTGTGCATACTGTCACGTACGTGCATGTGTTTTCTTAATTGGTCTCCATACAACGCATTCTAGAATGTTGTTCGATTAGAAGGTTTCGGTTTGCCCTCTTCAGTTTAACTAGCATACATAAACTTGGCTCAGGCCTTTGAGCGGGCGTGCTCTCTATCTATCTCTCTCTCTCTCTCTCTCTCTATATATATATATATATATATATATATATACATACACACACACAAATATATATACTTACATAAGTGGCACTTTAAAAATAGCATGCAGAGTTGCAGTTATTAAATAATGATTCATAGAATAAGGTACATTTCAGAGGTTGGGTATTTCGAGAACACATTAATTCTACAAAAAATATGTAACACCCCTGATTTCCAAACTTCCTACCTTTCAATGGTCTAAACTGATCTTCTTCTTAATATTTATTTTGATCACCTTCTTAATATTTATTTACAATATAAGTCAGACTTTTTCATGTTCCAGGGTTATTGTTTGTAATGATACCATCTGTTTCATCCATGTCTCCAATTTACATGCCTTTCTTTTGTGTATCACTCTACTCCATGAGTTTTTACAAACATTTTTCCAGAGGCCACAAAGCTTGGTTTGTGACGTGACTGAGGGCGTCATTGATGCCAGCAGGTTGGTGGTCTTGGAAGGGGGTGGTAAGGTGGGTACAGGGGAAGCAAAGCATGTATATCTAGTGGCTGAGTTGCATAGTGTGAAACCAGAAAACCTGGGTTCAATCCCATCTTCCCCACTTTACCAACTCGTGTGAGCCTAGGCAATTTGTTTATTACACTTTCCCAATTCTTAACATCACATATGAGTACCTTGAAAATATATGACTCCAGGGTGTATGCTATGCAAAACCACCTCTTGTGTTTGTTTTAATAAACTGTTGTTCATGTATAATAGGAACCCCGACCACTCATGATTAATAGGAACCCAGGCTATCCTAAGAGTGCACATGGAAATTTACTTGCCTCCTAGTTCTCTATTGGCAATGTTGTCAGTGTGTGGGGAAGGATGAATGTTTCTAAGTTCATGTTTGAAAACTAGCACTTAAAAAATACTTATCAGTGCACTAACATAACCTGATGTACTAATGTGAACTGGCTCTGCATGTTAATGAAACACACATGTTTTAATTTTCAAGAGATCTTATATTTTTTACACTTTTTGCTGCAAGGTGACTTTGAAAATAAGGGTGTTCCTAAGGTTATGAGGTGCAGGACAACCTAGTTACTTTCTTAAACTTCAATTAACTTTTAAATAAAGGCTTGCCTGTTTATTTAATATTGTTTTAATGTTAGTGCTGAGTCGAGTGAACAGCTGCACAGTGCTGCTGTTGATCAGGGGGGGCCACATGTAAAGGTCAGGAGGGCCACATGCAGCCCCAGACCATGCTTTGAATATCACTGTTCTGGTTTAATATGACCTGTCTCTCTCCTTTTTCTCTTATTTCCACTCTGCCCCTATTATCTGGTCTCTCAGGAGGTCTTAGGGGCATGATGTTCCTATACGTTTTTAATTTTAGAAAAGCAGTTCCCCTACTTAATATGAAAAGAGAACCCTCCCGGGACAGTTAATTCCAAGAGTTGAAGTGCTGTAGCTGAAGTGTAAGACAGGAATTCTCCTGTGCTGTGAAATCAGGGGCAGGACAGACAACTAAACAAGCCTTCTTGTCAGTTCCCCTATTTCATGTGAAAAGAGAACCATCCCAGGACGGTTAATTCCAAGAGTTGAAATGTTTTAGCTGAAGTGTAAGGCAGGGAGTCTCCGGAGCTGTGAAACCGGTCGGCGAGGCAGACAGCTAAACAAGCCTTCTTGCCAGGGTGTCTGCTTACCTTAAAGAAATGTCAATGGGCACAACTGGTTAATCTGCAAATCTGCAAATGTAAAGGGTGCTTGGAAGCCTCGTTGACTTTAATTGATGAAATCACTTGAAGCTTCCTAGTGAGACGGATTTATGTTTATTTGAGTGTTGTTGCTTGGGAGTTACCAGCTGAACTGTGAAGTGTGTGCTTTTAAAGGACAGTTATAAAAAAATGGCACTATGTACACTCTGGGTATTAATAAAATCTATATTTTGGAAGCACTTTTTATCTCAAACCTTTTTGTAGCAGCCTATATTATACTGTTGTTTGTTTAATGCAAGTTTAAAATAAAGACTTACATGTTCACAGTTCTTTCTGTCACAGACTGGGACCTCTTAGCACTAAAAATACACAAATCACCATTCTTTGCTGTCCCAATCAGTTTTGGGGCTCTTTGGTGCTTTGGTGTAGTGCATTAACTAATGGAGGTTTCATAATGTATGTTAGTGAATTTCCCACTGATTAACATAACTTCCATTTGATTTTCATTTAAGCTGTGTGCTTCTTTTATATGTAATTATCTAATGGTGAAAGACCGAAAAAAAGTTGCAGAATATTTTGCTTTTTCTGTCACACCTTTGACCACGCCCCCACGCTCATGAACCCCCAATGAATTCTGTGCAGTTTCACACAGTTCCCATACTTCTTTAATGCACTTCAACCACTCTCGGAGAAACGTATATGCGACTCAAGATTTGCCCACCTCCTCAAAATATCATGCCTATGGGTTGTGCATGAGGAAGATGGAATGTGGATTGTTGAATGGGAAGTTTAGAATATGTGAGGTAGGGAAGGTTGGAAAACTGAAAGCATGGAAGGTTGAGGGTTTAGGTCAAGGATTTCCAGTTAGTCTGGGGAACGGTTTTTAGCTGCCATATTGCATATATTTATCTGTTACCTGAATAAATCTTGAAGGCAACTTGTGCTGCTGTCAAGCATCTGTTGTGTTGCTCTAAGGGTGGTGACCGCTCATGATTGTATGGGCCTAGTGCATGCCAACAAACACTCAGACACTGGGAGTGGTGTTGCTGGTGTTCAGCAGAGACAGGTTGCACTATTCCCCTCTGACCATGCCCAGCAGCCACCAGAATTTATTACTATTGTCACGTGGTATTCTTGGCTCTTCCCATACAGGTCAAACCTCCGGGGGTTTGTCCTGATTTCCCCTCAGATGTGACCACGTAATAGTAGCATCAGTGCCAGAGTTATGCCACTGGGCAGGACACTACAGCATTGAGCTTTTCTCCTCCCATTCTCGTGACAAGCGGGATGGAGGAGTAACAAGTTTCAAGAGAATTGTGTGCTGGCTGGGTAAATAGTTCTAGTAGAGGAGTGCTAAGGACAGGTATGCAACATTCAAAGCCAGAACAATTATTGAAGTACAAGCACTATTTGTTATTAAATAACAAAACTGGCAGGGACCAGACCATTGAATTGTTAAAAAGACAAAGGTGACTTCTTTTGCTGTTTTCACTTGTTATTTCCTTTATTACATAACTGTATTGACAAGTGGACAGAGTTCATTCTACTGGGAAAAGGCAACAATGAATACATTTATTGTTTTGATGAGTGAGCAGAATTAATCCAGTTAGAGAAAGACAGCGGTGAATACTCTTGTTGTTATTGTTTGTTATTTCCAGTTTATTGGCATGCTAATCAAACGTATCCATCCGTTTTTCTTATGAACCCAAGGTGAACCAGTTGTTGAGTAGGACATCTGGTATGGAAGTCTTCAAACTTATGTGGCTGTATTGGAAAGAGATGTCTGTACATGGCAAAAGGAGTTGTCGCTCTTGAAAAATAATCATGGGGGACAGGGTATAAGAGAACTTAAACATTTACAAATATGTTTAGCTTCACCACCCCTGTAGATTACCTTCACGCAGCATATCCAGAGATGGAATCAAAATTAAAGCATGTCATGTTGAAGCAACTCTGAATGTTCATGAACCAGTAGTTATTCTGCTAAGGTGGAACCACTGAGAATACTACTCAGGAAGAATACCAAGTTTGAATGGGGAAAGCAGCAAAGTCTTTGAATTATTGAAAAGTGAGATTGTACAAGCTCAATGTATCAGGTCAGTTGTAGATGGAAAACAGTGCTAGTTGCAGTGGATGTGAGCAGTAGCCATTTGGGCACATTTAATTTGGGCACGGTTCTAGTGAGAAAAGGCCCCTTTTTCTGGATAACCCACACATTTTGCCCCCACGTTTTGCTAGATTTAGTGCAGGTTTACTGACTCTGAACAATGGGGCACTGACATCCACCACTCAGGGTATGTGCTGTGACCCTCTAAATAATATGTAATGTACTCTGGGTACCCTGGGCCTGTAAGTTAAATGGCACCTGTCGACTGCAGCACGTACTGTGCCACCACTAAAATGACCAGTAAAAGTATTACTTTAGGTCTGCTACTGCAGCCTAGCTGTTAAGCTTTTAAACTGCAAATTCCTCCTGGCAAAATACACCTTTAGCTCAGCTAAACCTTCCTTTTTAATTCTGGTAAGTCACCCCTAACATACGCCCTAAGTGCTCATAAGGCAGGTCCATGGTAAAATATTGGAAATCTGTTCTTAAGTTTTATATGTCCTGACAGTGAAAAATCTCCAAAGTTATTTTTCAGTGTCAAAAGGCTGGTTCGCCCATAGAAAAGCACTGAGTTACATTCAAAGGGGCTGCCCCTGTTACAGGCAGATGTAACCCACACCTAGGCCTAACCTGGCCATTGTCTAAGTAACCAGAGGGGTACCAATCCCAGTGAGGGGAAATCCTGGTCCAGAATTGGTTTTCCAAGGACAGGTCCTCATTTCCTTAAACACACCTCAGGGCTGTGCCCAGGACTGGATCAGGGGAAGAACATTGTTGTAATTTGGCTGAACAGGATGCTGTGAGATTGTTTAGGTCCGAATCCCCAGAAAGTGATGCAAAAGTGTGTAGGATTTCCCTTGTGAACTTTTTCCTTCTTGGTTAAGGAGTCAACACCACCCACAAGCTAGAGCCAGGCATACAAGTAGCACCCCTGATGACATTCCACAGAACACTGCTGGACCTGTTGAAAACCGAAGGACTGCATTTGCTGTTTTAACTCTAGAGAGAAACCACAAGGGCTATACTTGCTCCCACTTTCACCCAGAACCGAATAGTGGACCTCAGGGGCTTGTGGCCAGATTCCTGTTAAGCTCCAGTAACACAAAGGCTGCAAAAAGCTTGCAACAAAGGACAGCCCAACTGACTGGTTTCTGCTGGATTTAGATTTGAACGTGCTGGTGGCTTCTGGGAGGCCGAGTCCTAACTCACGAAGTGTTGCCTAAAAGGTTCTGGACCTCTCTAATACCTGGCTGGTGTTAGAGTGTACTCTCTCTCCCTCAAGATTTCAAAAGGGGAGATATAGAATCTTTTTCCTAAAAGAACCAGAGGCTACCACAGGAGTGCCGCTGAACTGCAGCTGCCAACATTGCATTGGCAGTAGGATTCAACTTGCTGATTTGCCCCACTGAAAGCAGTTAGACTTCCAAAAAGTTTCTAAAAGCCAACATGGAGGATTTCACTGGGGCCAGGGCTGAGCAGCACCCTGCCATTGTTGAGCCCTCTGTTAGATCCAGCAGGCTGTTTGTCCTGTTGACAAGAAAAATCTTCCTGAAAAAAGACTAATTCAAAAGGCAAACTTGCTTCTGTAGCCAACCCACGCTCCATCGTGGTCGACCTTAATGTTTGACTTTGGCCCAGTCTAGTGTGACCAGATATCCGCAGTTCACTCTTGGCACTTTTTGGAGCGATAGACCTCTAAAAGTCCTAAAAATAATATCTACGGTTCCCCTTGTTTAATGTATACTATTTTCATGAATTGACGTTGGATTTCTGTTGTGTTCTATTTTCAACTTATTAACTTTTTTGGTTCTGGTAAATGCTTTACACTTGTTTCCTTTGAGTTAAGCCAGTCTGCTTTGTGCCACAGCTACCCTGAACTAAGATAAGGTTTAAATTATAGTAACCCAGTTGGACCTGATACAGTATAGTGACTTTATTATTTAGTGATTCACTTTCTCATGTTTCTGGTGGAGAGAGATGAGCATGAAGAATGGGTGTGGCATACGGATCAAGAGCTTTGTGCGACTCTGAGAAAAATTACTCAGTGATAGAGAAGAAGTTGTTAGTGTGTGTCTGAGCTCTGCAACATTTTCAAATGTACTTGTGAGGGTACAGATTTATCCTTCGCACAAATCACAGAAGTCTAGTGCATATGTTGCCTCCTAGTGGGGAAGAAATGAAGACTTCTGGACTTTCAAGATTGGCTGCAAAGCTCCACCATTGCCAGTTTCAGGTAATGAACGTTCCAAGGAAAACTAATCAACAATCTTATTGTATGTTGCGCTTGTATTTACAATTTCAGATGTGGAAATGAGAGGTTATTTATCAGAGAGTGCCCCTACTAAGGAGGAATCGGACCAAACCATTGATGGAGATTCCACTTCCAAACTAGTACAGAAGTATTTGGAGAATAGTGGGCCTAAGAAGGAACAGTAGAAGCTGAATTAAGATCATTGCTCAATATTGAAGGCAAACCTGCATGAGAGGGTGGTATCCTCCAGAATCTAGATGAGATGATACCACTGTTCAGTTTGAGGAGGAACATTGTGAATTTAGGCCATGAAAGATATATTGGAATGCCCAGTTACAAGTGGAAAATCTAGGAGTGTTTTTAGTGGACAAAGATGGATAATGAAGCTGATTGCTGAGTAAGATAATGCAGACTATGTGGTGATAGTGACAAGTTGTTTAAACCCTGTATGATGAAGACAGTGTATGTGGCTCTTCCACGGATACAAACGAGAAAATTATATCATATGTCCTTTTTCTTTTCTCTTGTAAGGAGGGACATTCATGTTGGGGTTGTCATGCATTATTACTCTGAAAGGCCGGCGCTAAAACTCGGGGAACGTTTCAAAATGGATGTTGTTATTGATTTCTTGGAGTGTAGTTTTTAGTAGACGAGGGCTGCCTAATCAATGAAGAGGTTCAACTTGATGTGAGTGGTTGTAAGAACAGGGCAAATATGTTACAAGTAATGTTTTAGCGTGCAGGACTGCACCTATTGCAGTCACTGGATGTTCTCCACTTGAGTTGTTGACGGGCGGAAATTTGGAGTTCCCGTTTGGCACCAGGGCGATCGAAGAATGTGAAGAAATTTGAGAAATTCTCCACAAAGGAAGTTTGTGTGTGTGTAAGTATGAGATAGAAAGTTGAAGAGTAGAGCTTCTGGAAAGCAGAAGAGGGAAGTTGTGACGGGTCTCTGCCTCAAGTGGGGGAAGTGGTTAGGTTTAAATGCCCAAATGGTCAGAGGAGAGTTTGCTTAACATGGTTGCACAACTAATAAGGGTTACAACAGACATAAAGGGAGCTGTAGTGTTTCTGTGTTCAGATATCAGAGTGGAAATGAGGCTGAAGCGTTGGAGATGAGTAAATCTCCAACAACAGCATTTGGGCTTTCCAGTGCTTTCTGGATAATTTTCTTTTTGGTACTTTGGAAAGTACTCCTCCGGATTATGGAAAGTTCACATGTTGCTGAAAATGATTTGGTTGGTTAGGCAATAAGTAGTGGGAAACGTACTGTGCCTGTGAAGTTCAAGACCTGTGTTATGACTTAGCCATGTTAAGTGAGATTGCCTTTCACTTTAGGAGCTGGAAGTTTCAGGGAATTTCACTGCTAAGAGTAAGTGTGTGTTTGTGTGTTGTGCTGTGTTGTTTCTGTAGAGGATTAACGATGGTGGACCTTTGTGTTTCTAGAAGTTGTTTTATCAGGGGGAAGTGCTTGGTATGTGTGTGAGGAAGGTGAAATAGGGATAACGGAGCAAGTAGGTTGGATTGTGGAAGGTAGGTTGTGAGGAATAGTGGAAGATTGTGGATTAAGGTTCTAGGCTTGGCAGTCAGTTTTGGGAACGATCCCCGGATTGCTTTGTTGCTTCCATGTTTATACATAGCTCAAATAAATCTTGAAGACAGCTCACACTTTTGTCAGACATCCATCTTGTCTCTTCCCATAGTGTGCTCTGCAAACTACTAAAATACCCACGACCTTTCACAATCCATTGTGGGTGCTCATTGCATGGAAATCTTTGAAGGAAGGAAAAAGCAGCCATTTTTATTGAATTGCCCTTTGCGCATGCCCATGGCCACTGTATAACTGTGGGAAACACTTATCAGACTAGTCCACCAGATCCTGGTGAACTTCGAAATACTGAGCAAACTTTGTGATAAATATTGTCTGTTATCGGTGAATCTCAGGATGCTGTGTACTACTTTGCAGCTCATTAAGAACCCCATATATTGGCGTTGACTCTCAGAATGTAGTAAGGTCAATCAGTCAAGAGATGAAGGTTTAGAAACTCGGGTGCAGAAGAAACAAGAAAAACATTGAACATATTGGAACTTACTGTCAATCGTATATGTTTAAATTCGGTACGTCTTTATTTACAGAATAGTAAAATAGTAAAGTAAAACAGGTGCAGGTTGGCCTGGGGGACAGCACTGCGCCAAGGACATACATCACCACAAGTCTTAAGATTGAATATTCTTTGCCTGTACTACACGGAACAAGCGATGCCACCTGAATTTGCTAAACCACACAATTGTTGGTGCAATCAAATTGCCTGTCGCTTTTATTTAAATCACAAAGTCGTACACAATTTGATGATACATGAAAACTAACAAAGGTTTTGTGATCTATTGCAGCACTGATTACAAGAGTCTAGTTTTAAATTTGTGCAAGTGGTGGGCACCAGGAGGGTTTTTTGGAGGGACTGGGGCATACTTTACATCATTAATACTTCAAATCATTGCAAGTATGAGAAAGGCAGAAAATGCAGGTAGCAAAACATTCAGAAAGAGATAAAGCAAGGATGAGAAAGAACCTACAAGAGTCAAGTAAGAGACAGGAAATGTAGGGTGGTGAATGAAAGAAGCAGGAATTAGAGTTAAAATGAAGCAGCCTTGATTTTCAGCAACACCGCTTTAGATGGTATGCTACTGATTCTCATTGCTTAGTCCACTGCTCGTACCACCTACAATTCTATTGCAGAAACCAGGCTAAAGACATTGTATTATTTACATGTTAATATAAAAAGAGAAGGAGGAAGTAAAGTTCAATAATTGGGTGCCCAAATGAGCTCTGCCCTGTTCTCCTTCCCCTTTCATCCAACGTAAAAAGGGAGCCCCAGACATCGAAGAGCCTTAAAACCTCTCCTTTGAGTGTTACCGGTTTATTGGCAAACCAGGAAATAGATGGTCACATCTTTAACGTCATCCAACTATCCAGCCTTGGCTGGAATGTCACTGAGAGCCATTGCAAGTGGCCCTGTCTGGACTACTCCTTAACTCCACCACAACTCCTAGGATGCTTTCACACAAAAGAGAACCCTTAAGTTGGTTCCTAACTGTTTTATGGTATGTTCCCTGCTTCCCATTGAGCCCGTCCTAAGTTTTGGGACTATCCTTTTTCTCACACAGAACAATTAATGAATGCCCTCATAGTGAGAGTGTGAATCTTTCCACTTCACTTACAGGAGGGATGCCCTCCTCCCCAGCAGTAGTGGCTGGTGTCAGGGCAGAGTGGCGGGGCGAGGAGGTAGGGGGCTGCACAACATGAACACAAAGATAACACCAAACAGACAAATACAAACAAAAAACATAATAGAACTTACCTGCCTCCCGCTGCAACAATGCTCTTCTGCTCCTCACCACTGCAGCACAGGCTCCCAAACTCCCCTAAGGCAGCATGAGAGCAGCATCGGGATTGGCCTGAGTGCCCTAGCTTGGCGCTCCCAGAGAGACTGGGACCTGTGCCTGCTGTCTCCATCCCGGCAATGCAGCTTGGGTTAGAGATAGCTCAGTGCGCATGTTGGTTTGTCCGTCCTGAGACAGCCAGTGTTAGACCTCACAGACTTATGGTGGTCCATTTTTCTCGCCCTACGTTTGCTGGTTTGAGGACTCTGCACAATTTACCACTGCTGATCAGTGATAAAGTGCATGTGCTCTCTCCCCTAAACATTGGTACGTTGGCTCTCACCCAACTGGCATATTTAATTTACCTGTAAGCTCCTAGTAAAGTGCATTAGTGGTGCCCAGGGCCTGTAAATTAAATGCTACTAGTTGGCCTGCTGCACTGATTGTGCCCCCCGCATAAGTTGCCCCTTAACCATGTCTCAGACTGGCCATTGCAAGACCTGTGTGTGCAGTTTCACTGCCACTTCGATTTGGCATTTAAAACTACTTGCCAAGCCTGAAACTCCCCTTTTTCTGCGTACAAGTCACCCCTAAGGTAAGCCATGTACTTATATGTTTTACATATCCTCGTAGTGAAAAACTCACATAAGTGTTTCTCACTACTGTGAGGCCTGCTCCTCTCATAGGCCAGCATCAGAACTGCCCTTATATACTTTTAAGTGGTAGATTATGATCTGAAAGGAGTAGCCATGTCATGTTTAGTAGGGCCAGAATGGTAATAGAAAATCAAATCCTGCTTACTGGTGAAGTTGGATTTCGTATTACTATTTTAGAAATGCCACTTTCAGAAAGCAGGCATTTCTCTGCACTTACTGCCATCTGTGCCTTAGAGCCTGTCTCCAATCCACGTCTTGTCTGTGCTGGTTGACAGCCCTTCTTGTGTATTCAACCCAGACAACCATAAACACAGGACACTCAAGCATTCATCTGCATACTAAAATGGGTCTCCCTGGGCAGGAAGGGTGGAGGGGCTCTCTCTCTTACACTTTAAAGGTCAATGGCCTGCCCTCACACAAAGGACTGATAACTCTGCACAGGGATTCTGGCAGACAGGGCTGGGTTGAAAGGGAAACTTGTATACTCCAAAAACACTCTTTGAAGTTTCCCCCACTTCAAATATATTTTTGGGTATATCTACTGGGTCTCTGACCCCACAAAATCAGACATGTCTGGACCTGCAACTGTACTCTGTCAGAGGGACTGCCTGGCTGCCCAATGACTCACCTGGACTGTTTTGCTGAGAAGGACTGCTGCCCTGCTTGTTGCCCTGCTGTCTACTGGCCCCTGACTCTGCTGGAAGGACTCTGACTTCTCCACAAGTGCTCTGCAAGAGCTTGGATTGAGCTTGCCTCCTGTTCTGAAGTCTCAGGGCCACAAAGACTTCACCAAAGAGAAAAATATCCTCAGGCATCAGAAAATCGACGCAACGCCTGCTGAAATCAACGCAGCACCTGCCTCACCGCTGAAAAATCACTTCATTACCTACTGTATTGATGTAGTGCCTGCTCCATCGTACCAGCGCGTCACAGATTGTCAACGCATCATCCCTGGTCATCAATATATCATTGCAGTGAGGAACCAAAACTGCACTCATGGAAATTGATGCATCACCTTGCAGTGTGGAAAGAGTGATGCATTGTCTGTGCTGCGTCGAAAAATTTGATGCAGTGCCTTATTTTTCAACACATTTCCTCCTCTGCGACCCCCGTGCGTCATATTTTTTAAGCATCCCAGGTACTGTGTGTTACAAGGATACAACCACTGATTCTTAAGGATGGAGACTCATTTAAACATTTAAAAAATGATATCTTGACTTATGCATATTGTTTTTGTTGTTGTGATCTTATTTTATTCAGATAAAAATTATCTATTTTCCTAAACTGGTGCAGAGTACTTTCTGTGGAGTTTTCACTGTGTTATTTTATGAGTTATTGCACAAATACTTTACACATTGCCTTCTAAGTTAAGCCTGCCTGCTCTGTGCCAACCTACCAGAGAGTGAACACAGGATAAATTGGAGTGTGTTGTGACTTACCATGACTAGGATTGTGGTCCCTACTTAGACAAGGGTGTATACCTCTGCCAACTAGAGACGCAATTTCTAACATTGGTGATCAGCAGTGAAGATAGGCCTTGTGTTTGTGCAGTACCATACAATAGCTATGTGTACCCTACCTACCCACAGTTAAAGGTAATTTCAATTTTGTTTCTTTTTCTGCAATTTTCCTTGCTTTGCACCTTTAATCTTATACATCATGTCTCTGGCTGGATCCACAAGTGGAGCTGGGAAATTTGACCTGGCTAAGCTGGAGGCATACACAGTTACCCAGATGAAGAGCTTTTGAAAAGGGATGGGGTACCTATACGTGGAGACTCCAAGAAGGAGGAGTTTCAAAAGGTGCTGAGGACGTGGGCAGAATCCCATTCCCAAGAGCATGATGAGTTGGGTGAGGAAGAGAATGGCTCTCCCGAGGAGCTGCCAACAACAGTGGGGGATGACACCCATGGATTTGTGCTTCCTGTGAGACCAGGAAGCAGTGTCTCAAGTCAAGGCCTGCACACAGAGGAAAGGAGAGAGGAGAAATTCAGGCTGCAGCTGGCAAAACTAAATGTGGAGGCTGAGGAGAGGAAAGCTATGGCTGAAAGGATGTTATCTGAGGAGAAATTTATTTTGGCTCATGAACTAAGTCTGAAAGACCTGGAGCTCAAGGCTAGGCAGTCTGAATCCAGCAATGATGGTGGCAGCATACATGCAGGACCTGCTGAAGACAAGTAGGTTTGTATATCCAAGGACTTGGTGCCCAGTTATGTGGTGGGTGATGACATTGATAAGTTGTTTTCTGGTTATAAAGTTGCACTAAGGGCACATGGGTTTCCTGAAGAGCACTGGGGGGGGGGGGTATGTGGAAACACATGCCAACACGTGGGAGAGACACACTTCTGACATTAGAGGTTTGTGACAAGACCAAATACACTCCTATGAAAGTCATTTTGACTGACCATTTGAGACGTATCACCAACGATTCAGGAACAGTAACAAGCTCACCAACCAACTCTGGGTAGACTTCATTGTTTACTCCAATAAGGCACTGAATGGCTGGGTGCGGTGCAGCAAAGTCAGTGATTATGTTGGGTTGTACAATTTAAGCTTGAGGGAGAACATGCTCAGTATTTGTTTTACAGAGTTGCGCCAGCACCTAGTTGACAGTCACCTGACTGATCCATGGAAGCTTGCTGAGGAGGCAGACCTCTGGGCTAGCACCTGGGGGGGAGACACCCACAAAGGTGGCGAGGGTTCCCAACAGAAGAAAGAGGGGGGAGAAAAAAATAAAAATAAGGAGTTCTCTAAAGGGCCCCCAAAATAATTCCATGGGAAAAGTGGTAACTGGTCCCAGTCTGAGACTAAGAAGAAATGGTTCTTTGATCACAAGGCAGGGAGGTTTGTACCCTAATGTTCACATATGGACACTCTAAGGGTGACCCCCAAATGTCCCTATAGGGCACAGCCCCCCACTAGGCTAGTAAATTGCTCGGGAGGAGGTAGTCCCAGATAGTTTTGGGGAATGGATAGAGGTAACCCTAGTGTCCCTGAGGGGTGCAGAGATGGTGCCAAAAGCCCACATGCCTGCCAATACTTCCAAGTATAGGCAGTGGGTCACCATCAATGGGCAAATGGTGGAGGCTCTGCGTGACACAGGAGCCAGCATGACCACTGTCAGTCAGCTGGTGTCAGCAGAGCAGGTTCTCCCAAATACATTCCACCAAGTCATTGTCGCCGACAATCGTGAGAGCCACCCACCGGTAGATCTGGTTCCCTTTGAGTGGGGGAGGGGTCTCTGGTACTCTAAAAGTAGCTGTGAGTCCTGCCATGCCTGCAGATTGTCTGTTAGGCAATGACCTGGAGCACATGACCTGGAAGGAGGTACAGCTAAGGTCTCACTTGGAGATGTTAGGATTGCCTGAATGGGTCCATGGCTGCCCAGGAGGGAAGTCAAGGGCGTCTGGAGCCTGGAACAATGGCCCAGGCAGCTGCCAAGAGGAGGGGCAAGGGGTGCTGGAAACCGGTCCCAGACGTTCCCGCTGTGGTTGGCGGGGTTCTCAAGGAGGAGGCCCCCGAGCCAACTGGGGAAGACATTACCACCCTAGGTGACCTACCTGAGCTTGCTGGCTGGCAAGTTGAGGGTGGGCCCACCAAGGAGGAATTCTGCAAGGCGCAGAAAGAATGTCCCACTCTAGAGGGCATGAGGCAACAGTCCTCAGCCCAGGCAGCAGTTGAAGCCTCTGGCGATCACCATATATATTGGGAGAATGATCTCCTTTACAGTGAGCCTGAGGTTCTGGCCATTGGGGCAGCGTGTGCGCTGGTGGTCCCCCAGTGTTACCGGGCCTTCCTACTGGGTCTGGCTCACGACGTCCCCCTGGCAGGACATTTGGGGCAAGACAAGACCTTTGCCAGGCTTGTCACCCACTTCTATTGGCCCTGGATGAGGACAAACTCAGATGCGTTCTGTAGGTCCTGTCCTACCTGCCAGGCCAGTGGTAAAACAGGGAAAAGGTTAAAAGCCCCCCTGATCCCACTCCCTGTCATTGGCACCCCCTTTGAAAGGGTGGGCATCAACATTGTTGGTCCATTGGACCACAAAACTGCCCTTGGCAAAAGGTTCACCCTGGTTTTGGTGGACCATGCCACACATTACCTAGAGGCAATCGCTCTGAGGACCGTAACTGCACCAGTGGTGACCAGAACTCTAATGGGGATCTGTACCCCTGTGGGATTCCCAAAGGAGATAGTGTCTGACAAAGGCACTAACTTCATGTCTGCATACATGAATCCTATGTGGGATGCGTTTGATGTAACCTACAAGTTCACCACACCCTATCACCCCCAATCTAATGGTCTTGTGGAGAGATTCAACAAGACCTTGAAAGGCATGATCACAGGCATCCCTGAGGCCCTGAGGCGTAAGTGGGACATCCTCTTACCATGCCTTCTCTTTGCTTACAGAGAGGCACCCCAGAAGGGGGTGGGGTTCAGTCCCTTTGAGCTTCTCTATGGGTACCCTGTCAGGGGACCCTTAAGCATTGTAAAGAAGGAGTGGGAGAAAGCTCCCAAGGCACCCTATCAGGATGTGGTCAGCTACATGCTGGCCCTCCGCAACCAGATGCACCGCTTCTGGAAAATGGCCAAAAGTAACCTTGAGGCCAGTCAAGAGGTAATGAAACACTGGTATGACCAGAAGGCCACCCTGGTAGAGTTTTAACCTGGAGACAAAGTGTGGGTAATGGAGCCAGTATTGAAGTAAAGGAGTGGAAAGGGGAGGCCACTTACCTAGTGGACCTCCAATCCCCTAGGAACCCCCTAAGGGTGCTCCATGTCAACCGACTGAAGCCTCACTTTGAGAGGACAGAGGTCAACATGCTTCTAGTGACAGATGAGGGCATGGAGGAGGAGAGTGAACCTCTCCCCGACCTCCTCTCTGCCAAGGAAGATGATGGGTCAGTGGAGGGTGTCATTCTCTCTAACTCCCTGACCCCAGACCAGAGTGGTGACTGCTACCAGTTCCTGGGACAGTTTGCCTCACTGTTCCCCCTCACCCCTGGACTCACACACCTGTGTGTCCATGACTCTGACACTGGAGACAGTCCCCCTGCAAAGAACAAAATTTACAGGTTGTCAGATAAGGTGAAGGCCAGCATCAAGAAGGAAGTCTCCAAGATGTTGGCTCTACGGGTTATTGAGAAATCTAGTAGTCCTTGGGCCAGCCCTGTGGTGCTGGTACCCAAGGCTGCTGCACCCGGTGCCAAGCCAGAACTCCAGTTCTCTGTGAACTACCGGGGTCTCAACTCAGTCACACGGACTGAGGCTCACCCCATCCCCCGAGCTGATAAGCTCATAGACAGACTAGGCGCTGCCAAATTCCTCAGTACTTTTGATCTCACATCAGAGCACTGGCTGATCGCTTTGACTGAGGGGGCCAAAAGGGGGGTCTGCACTTTCCACACCTGATGGCCATTACCAATTCCGGGTGATGCCTTTTGGGTTGAAAAATGCCCCAGCTACTTTCCAACCGTTGGTCAACGGGGTCCTAGCTGGCAAGGATGCCTTCTGCGCAGCCTACCTGGACGACAGTGCTGTCTACAGTGACAGCTGGGAGGAACACCTGCTCCACCTCAAGGAGGTGCTTCAGGCCCTGCAACAGGCAGACCTGACCATCAAGGCCAGTAGGTGCCAGATTGGGGTGGGTTCCTTGGTGTACTTAGGACACGTGGTGTACTAGAAGATGCAGCCCCTCCAGGCCAAGATTGAAACTATCAAGGCCTGGCAACCACCTAGAACACAAACTGAGGTGAGGGCCTTCTTGGGCATCACTGGCTATTACCACAGATTTGTCAAGGGCTATGGAACCACGGTGACTCCCTTGACAGGACTCACATCCAAAAAGCAACCTAGGTTGGTGAATTGGACAGAGGCTTGTCAGAAAGCCTTTGACTCCCTGAAGGAAGCCATGTGCACTGCCCCCGTCCTCAAGGCTCCTGACTACTCCAAGGAATTTATTGTGTAGCCAGACGCTTCAGATCATGGCATAGGGGTGGTCCTAGCACAGCTAAATGAGGAGGGCCTAGACCAACCAGTAGTCTTTATTAGCAGAAGACTATTACCACAGGAACAGAGGTGGAGTGCTATTGAAAGAGAAGCATTTGCTGTGGTCTGGGCACTGAAGAAGCTGAGACCATACCTGTTTGGGACTCTCTTCCGGGTTCAGGCAGACCACAGGCCCCTCAGATGGCTCATGCAGATGAGGGGTGAAAATCCTAAACTCATCAGGGGATGGACTTTACGGTGGATCATCGCCCGGGGATTGACCACACCAATGCTGGTAGTCTCTCCAGACTCTACCGCCTTAGCGATGAGAGCTCCCAGGAGGTTGGGTAGTTCTCCCCACAGCTGGGGGGGACACATGTTAGCCTTAGGGTGGTCACCCCTAAAGTTTTGTCTGCCTCTCTCCACTTTTATGATACTGTTTGTGCTGGTTTTTAGACTCTGCGCACTTTACCACTGCTAACCAGTGCTAAAGTGCATATGCTCTCTCCCTTTAAACATGGTAACATTGGAACATACCCAATTGGGCTATTTAGTTTACTTATAAGTCCTTAGTAAAGTTGACTTGAGGTGCCCAGGGCCTGAATTAATTGATACTAGTGGGCCTGGAGCACTGATTGTGCCCCCCACATAAGTAGCCCCTTAACCATGTCTTAGGCTGGGTATTGCAAGGCCTGTGTGTGCAGTTTCAGTGCCACTTTGACTTGCCATTTAAAACTACTTGCCAAGCCTTAAACTCCCCTTTTTTCTACATATATGTCAACCATAACTCGATGCAACGCCTGTCAAAATCGACGCAGCACCTGCCTCGCTGTTGAAAAAGTTGCTGCATCACCTACTGGATCAACGCAGCGCCTGCTCCTTCGTACCATCACGTCACGGATTTTCAACACGTTGTCCCAGGGCGTCAAAATATCCACATATCGCAGTGAGGAACCAAGACTGCTCTCTGAGAAATCGACGCATCTACTTGCAGCGTGGAAAGAAACAATGCATTATCTCTGCTGTGCTGTAAAATTCAACGCAGTCTGTTTTCAGAAGACTGGCTCAGTGGACCTTCTATTGTATTTTTTGCCTTGGTCCATTTGTATAGCACTTCATATCACTTGTGTGCCCCCCAAATCACTTCCTGGTGGTTAGGTAAGAAGCTACCCCATGGTTGTGCATGGTTGGAAGAGGATGGGTTGACAGTGTGACCTGTTGGGAATTGCTGGGTTGCATGAGGTTAAAAGTGATGTTGTGGAGTATGTGTGGCTTTGTAGAGAGTAGAGAGCTGTAAGAAAGATAAAGTCACGCTTACAGGTATGTACTATCGTCTGGATGGTTGGGCAAAAGACTACCTGGATTGATGTTATGAGCTGGCCAGTTGTAGGTATAAATTGGTGTCTATGAGGGAAGCCCCTTGTAGACCACTATATTTGATGCATGATGGTTGGAGGTACACTTCAATTGTGGGGTGGTAATTTTGAGTAGTTTAAGATAATGTGTGTTTGTTCTATCATTCTCTAATTTAAAATGCTTTTATTGGGGTAATTTCATTTGGAACAGTTAGACCTTTAATGCCCTCTTTAATTAAAAGTATTTGTATGTGATCTGTATTCATAATTGTAGCAATTTTCAGAGCTTGGTCATTTGCACAGAGAAAGAAGTGCCTCCAAAGCACATTTCTATCGTAGAATGGAAGATCAGCAGTCGACCCAATCAGAATTAAAGTTCTGCCTTGAGTGTAGGGCTGTAGCTTTAGGTGTAACTTATAGGATCAATACCATGGGTGGTCATGTGAACAATGCACAGAGTCTAGCTGTGTCTGGCCATGGGCAGTCAATGAAGAGCAAGCATGATTGAAGGGATATCTTCATGCATGTGTAGATCTCCTAGCTGTCTGCTGGCAGCATTATGAATACTCTCTTAAGTCTGCACAGGATGCAGAACAGGTCTCCAAGGTACGGCCTATTAGAATAATCACATTGTGACAGGACCAAGGCAATGGTGACCTGATTTCTGTGAGGAAACCTTAACTAGCAGAAGATGTGGTGTAAGCTCTGCATGGTGCAGATGGTACTTTTTGTTTATTTGATTTTATTGTGGTAGTAAGGACAAATTGGAATCTGTGTTCACTCCCACATTCTTTACATCTCTCAAAGTGGTTGATTCATGTCAAAGATCCTACAACCATATAATGGAAGGATGATTTTGTCACAGATCAGAATATCGGTTCTTGATGATTTGAACTTGAGGTGGTAAAGAAACATCCACTCTCCCTGTTTGCAGGCACTGGCCCAGCATAGGGGGCAGGAGTTCAGGTCTGAATGACTTAAAAGCTTTAGGATGAAGCAAGTTTAAATGACACAATGAGGCCCTACAGAAGGCTATGGTTTGCACTGAACAGTAAAGGAGAAATGGTTGAACCTTGTTGAATGCTAGTGTGATAATAGATAGGAGCTGAGGAAAAAGGTGCACGCTTGACATTGGATCTTTAGGCGAGGTAGGTGCAAATTCATTTAAGTTCCATCAATACTGAGTACCTCAGTCTCTGAAGTAGGGTGAGGTGATACATTGTGTCTAAGGCAGAAGAGAGATCCAGCAGAAGTAGTGTGGTAAGTCTGTTAATGTTGATGGTGGTCTTCAGATCATCAGGGAGGGTGATCAAGTAGAATGCCTTTCCTTTGGGATTGTCAGATTTGCTATGAAGATGGGGAGGAGGTGTGGCCTAATGGCCAGAGCTGCCAACTTTGGAACGGGGGAACCAGGTCTGAGTTCCAGTGCCCACTTAACATCCTGTGATTCAGGGAAGATCACTTATTCGCTCTGTTTCTTAAAAAGAATTCTGACCTTGTGTAATGTGGTCTTGTGCCCTTGCTACATAAAACTAAAACAAATGTTTAGTTACAATATAATTTTCCAGGGTCTTGCCTTTTAAGGCATAGTGGTCGGCTAGTGCTTCTTGGGGCTCTTCTGAGCTGGTGATGCTGGAGGCTCTACTTTCTAGATTACATAATTCAGTGATAAAACTTGTGTAATTACTTAAAAGGGCAGGCTGTTACAGAAACATTAAGGGAGCATTGGAGTATCTTTGTGTTTGCTGGTGATGGCAGTGGTCAGCACACGAAAAGGCTGGATTACTTAGATGTGATCTGTAGGTCAGTAGGAGTGAAGAGGAGTAAGATAAAGGAGGAAAGCATCAGATGAATAAAGATTAACATTTGATGGGTAAATAAATCTCAGAAGCGTATGGACTCTCTTGAACCGTCAAGTAAATTTATGAGCAAAGCAAGGTTTTGACATCAATTTGTGAATTGATTTTTGTTTTTTCCAACCATCAACATGGATTTCTCATAGTCCTTAGTCAATGCGTTTCGGCCTGTCAAGTTGTAGCCTCCTTAGTATAGGACAAGAAAATATGAACACGCTTGAGGAGCAAAGGGGGCCTACCTAACACGTCAACTGACCTTGCCTGAGGGCTTTGACACAGGCGGCCTTTGGTAAAAACAATGCACCACCTTGTTGGAAGATATAAGTAATCCCCTTTGCTCCCACAGCGTGTTCACACTCCCTTGTCCTGTCCTGAAGAGTCTATAAATTGACCGGTCGAAACATGTTGACAACAGAATATGAGAAGTCAACGCTGATGGATAGAAAATATAAACCAATTTATAGATTGCTTTGCACATAAATTTAGTTGCTGGCTCAAGACAAAGTGCACTGTCTTGCAACTATCCCCTCGCCCACCCAGGAAATGCACTTTGGGCCATACCACGTTGCAACTATGTTTCTTACACAAGAATAGTGTGACTTATGTCTTAAAGTTTTTGTAGCCTTTTCTGAAATAATTACATATAAAGTAAATTGTCTTTGTGTGTGTAAGAAATATTTAGATTTTGTTGAGGTCACAAAAGTAGGTATCTGGATATGAACATTTTCACTAATGTATTACATAAATGTTCTTCTTTTCCAATATTAATCCATGTGTTATTGTAGACTAAAGAGAGAAAATTATCCTGTTAGAGTGTTTCTCTTTCTTCTGATTAATTAGCCCAAACCCTAGAGGGTTACTTGGGCATCTTCCCCTATCTTCTTCACCTGAAGTTAAGTAGCACGAGCTCGGTGGTGGCAGCATCCCATGTAGTGATCAACCTGAGTGAACAGGTCCTTTTTAACCTATGTCACTCATTTTTTTAAAGTTCTGCTGGTGTGTACTTAATTCACTCTTGGCCTACATTTGTTAGACGTAAAATGCAGTGCAGAGACGGAGTGGTGACTGCACTGGATCTATGAGTGCCTGGAAAGGGTACAAAACAGGTACAGAGCACTGCTGTGCAGTGCACAAATGGTGAGTGTATGTACTGGGTGTATGTACACCTGAGAGAGATACATTAGATGAGAGATGTAGTGCTGTACAGCGCATGAAGAGTGAAAGAATGTGCTGTGTATATGTTTGCTTGCAAAAAGTACAGTTCATGACAGGTGAAGTATTGTGCGGCGCATGTTGAATGTGTGTGCTGGAAGAAATCGCATTTGCTGTCCGGAAATGGACTATAAGAAGGGAAGGCTGATCCCAAAATGTGCCAGGTTGTGTGCTTGAAAGAAGCACACTATGACACAACGCAGAAAGGCTATAGTACTGAGCAGTGTGCACAGAATGTGTGGGCTGAATGTATGGGTGTTTGTGATGACACAATGCATGAAGGTAACAATACTGAATAATGTGTGTGCTATGTCCATACGTTGGGTGCAAGTAGGTCTGTAATGATACATTACATGGAGGATCCTGGGTTCCATTTTGAGAAGCCCAACCTGTCTGTTGTAGACATGAGGAGTAGAGGAATCTCCTGAGACAGATTTGTGAATTGGGTGGGACATATTGGAGAAGGGAGAGAGAGAAAGACTACTCCTGTACACTTCAAAGGGTGCTCTTTGATTCAGTGGAAGATCACAAGGAAAGGGCCTGAACACGTTTCAGGAAGGTGATGGGGCTGATAAAGGAATCATACAGAGTAGGGCTGGGAGCCCAGTAGGTTAAACCTTTTGATTCACATATCACTGTGGCTGATATCCAGGTGTGAACTCTAGTCACTCTAGTCACTCACATGGCTTGTGTTGTGGGAGTGTCAGCTTCGGAGTCTTTCCTGCCGTGTGGAGGAGAGTGCTGGAGGGAGCATGGTCTAGTGGGGCGCCAGACCTACAGAGAGGACTCCTAGTGCGAGGTGTGAGGAGACCACTGTGCACTGAACAGGTCATTGCTCGTGTGCTGCATCAGATCAGTGACCCCCCTGTATGCCAGGAGAGGGCCTTCGTGCACTTAGCTGTGAATCAAGTGCTGTGCGAAGAGCGTGAAACCCATACCACCTTGCTGCGGTGACCCTGTATGCCAGGATGTGCTGCGGTACAAGGTACTGTGAAGTTCGGGCCGTTGCCCAGAAAACTGAAGCTGGAACCTGTGAGTGCACCAGGAAACAGTTTGGAGAGCACTAAACTTACTGTGCCAATGGAAGCAGGGAGCACTTCCAATCGCTGTTGGAGCCTGCCACGCAGCTCAGGGAGAGCCTGCACTTTGCAGATTCTGCTGTGTTCTGTGTGCAGACCAACTCGACCAAGCAGTACTGGAGCACTGTGAGTGTCCGTGGTCAGGGCACAAGCTGAGACAATAATCATTTCCTCACTGCTGTAGCCGGTAAGACTTGATATGGGCCTGCCGAGCCTCTGGGTATTTACTGCTAAAGGTGCTGCGGCACCACAGTCACCTCAAGAGGATTGCTATTGCTTATGAATATAGTAATACTTCTTTGAATGTGTAGAGTTAGAAACAAATATATTTTTTATATAAAACAAGTATTTGACTTAACGTTGATTTATTGGCATTGCTGAGTGCACTTTGAGTTATGAGTGGTGTTCACTAATAAACATCTACTGCCCTCCCAGGGAACCTTTGACTGCTCGTCCATAGCTACCACTGAGATTCAAGTGCAGAAAGGGTACCCATTGCTCAGGATCCATAGTAGGTCGGGCCACGGGCAGTGCTTAATTTGTGCTTGTTATTTCCGGTGCTGAGCACCGGCACTTATTTGTGAGGGCCGGAGCTTATTCTTTTGCCTCAAGCATTTGCTGCGAGCAAAAGACATATGTGAAAGACGGAAGAAGGAAAAACTAAAAAGCGTCATAAAGGGAGAAACTAGAACGTTGCAGGATGAGCTGAAGGGGCAGGGGTGGCCGTAAATGGATTAAAGAGGCTTCATGATTACGCTGCCTCAGTATTCAGTGCCTGCAGATTTAATTACAGCAGCCTCGTGTTTAAGAGAAGGGCTTTGAGCACCGGCACCTCCTAATTTACAAATTAAGCACTGGCCATGGGATGTCAGGAGTAAAAGGCCACAGCCACCACTGTTGGGCCCAGTAACCCCTGCATGCCCCATGGCCCTTTCAAAAGGGTTCTGAACGTGTGTTTAATCTCTGTGGATGGATTCAGTAAATACTATCATTTATATTCTGTGACGTCTCCTACATTATGACATACCTACTAACAATGGGCATTTTTCAAGCACAACTTTAAATTGCGTTATTCCTAGTAATAATAGGTATTTTTTCACCTTACTCATTGGTAGCCATTTTAGCAGAAGGAGAAGAGTATGAGTCGCTCTTCAAACCCGTAATACAGATTTCCGCCTGATAACCAGCAGAGGATAAGTTTCGTGTTTTAAGAAGACGTTCCTAATTCTTGCTTTTGGAGTTCACTTCCAAACTCCAGATGGCCAATTTGCTGCTCCTGCATTTCTTAGTAGAAAAATGAAGGAGAAAAGAGCGGGCAATACAAGCTACATAAAATGTACTCCATGTGCCAGGCTCATCACTCTGGCAGGGTAATAAGGTCAACGTGAAAACAACCGGAAGGCACATTCGTCGGTAAACATGTGCGGAGTGAAAACGGGGCGGCCTTATGCTGTAGAACTCGAGCCCATCGAGTCAATTGCCAGAAAACACGACATGACCTTTCAGATCCAGTGAGCATCAGCTCGTGCGCACGGACTGCCGTGCTCCATTTTCATTTCACTGCTGCCCCCTCAGGGCCTCAAGTCACCGGATATAATAGCCCATGCTCAAAATCTGCACTCCTGTAATGAAAAAATAAAAGCCACACATGGCACCCAGTTTGACCCTGGTCGCAGATTTATTTTTATATCAGTGCTTAGCTCCATGTCTCCATAACCTGACGCGTCTCCTCTGCGCGAGTCACATTTCTTTATCCCGGATGGGTTGGGATATTGCTTTCCTGTGGACAAAAGTAAAAAACGAGGGATGGGCTGGGGAGGGGTGGTCAAGCAACAGGCCCAGGAAGAAAAAGGCTCAAAGGTGTGAGAGAACCTTTCCATCCCAGCTTTTAGATGGAATCCGATTGTGTCTGTATCGGTGGGTGGGTGGATTGACCTGCTTGGGTCCACCCAATGGGGTATGCCCCGTTCGAAATGGCGATACCCAGCTGTGGCTCCTTTGTTAAGGCGGAGGAGCGTCGCCTCACTGCTCTAAGCAGTGCAAAAAATAAAAAATAAAATGATAATAACGCAATGTTATGATCATTTTATTTTTCACATAGAGCCAAGTTAGGGCGGGGCTGGGCTGTGTCACAGGGAGGGGGGGTATGTGCACCATAAGTGCGCATGACGGCTTGGCTGGCCATGTTGGGCCAGCCAAACAGACTTGCCGCTTAGCATTTCTCCACCCGGCTGTATGGCACAGCAGCGTGGAGAAAGTGCACAGGCTCCCACCCACTGTCTGAATGCCGAACCAGGAGCTCAGACCAATGATGACGATGCTGACATGCTGGTGACATTAGTGTCATGATTGGCTTAGGGGAGTCTGGGAACCTGTGTGCTGCCAGGAGTCAGGAAGAGGACGGAGGAGCAGCCGCCACTGGCTTATTCCCACTGCATTTAAAACGTGGAAGGGAAATATGAGAAGCCACAAATCTTCCCTGCTTCCCAAATATTGCAAGTGATCGGCTGGTGTACAAAAATAGCCTATATGGCGAGAGCACAGTCTTATCAAAGGAACTTTTGTGTTATTGAATTTCTATTGTTTACTAGTTGTTCGCATTTAATTTGCGGTAACATATTTATTAAGTGCCTCTGCCCTTATTGAGAGATTCGACATGCTCTGTAAAGTTACAGAAATGTAAAAAAAACTGTTGCTTTCTACTCGAAATGCACAGTTTCAGTAAAGACAGAGTGCACCTGAGGTGTAAGCATAGCCAACAGCTGAGGCCAAGCATCACCAGGTACAAAATGATTACATAAAGGGACCTAATGATGAGGCCTGGTGCAAAATCTAGGAAAAACAGGTGCTTGTCTAGAGCTGGGGACCATGGTGGGAACACTTACATGAGGAGCCAGCTTTGCCAGGTGCTGAATTAGCTTGTTCGTCATGGCTAGTGAGGGTTGCCTGGTTAATACTTCACTGTCCCCTGCTTTACCCCATCACATCATTCATGTTCACAATGTCCTTACCACTTGAGCCTATGTGGAGCACCAATCATAAGCGACCAGAGGAACCATTACTTACAGTAATAAGTGTCCACTGTTGTATATGTGATGCACTATGCTAGCCCAGGCTGATTAGCCAAAGATACACTGCATTCCTAGATTAGTACAAAGCCCAGCCTTAGCCTGATGTCTTCCACATGACACAGGTCCACTCAGCAGCAGTGCTTATGTTACAGTTGTAGTAAAGCAACCAATGGTAAGCATTTGAAAGTCTTGGTGGCCCTTAGGCATGGACATTCATTTTAGAATGTCATCAAAATGCTGAGCAACAAATAATTCATTTGTAGAGAGTGAAACGTTTAGGAATCATTTGTGCAGAATAATATATTTTGACTCCCCCCACGTGTACTCTGTAGACTTTTTGGGGTAAGATTAGAAGTCATGAGATGTTCCCTAATAGTATAACTAAGTTGGACATTGAAAGGAGGACCTGATTTTATTGTTGGTGATAACGGGCAGATTACACTTTAGGACTCATTTAGCACATGGTGATCATGTGGGAAGTCATTCGACTACGAAGCCTGCTGTGTCAATCCAGCTTCTGCTCCCCTGGGGGCGGGGGAGGCAGGCAAGGATCTCTACATCTATTGCAGTACCGATAAACCAGCAGCTCCACCGTAGGCTGAGGGAAGTGCAGAGCAGGTGCCAAGTAGTTTTAGCCATGGTCAGCATTTCTGTTTATTATCAAAAATAAACTCATTTCTGTACTGAAAAAACAATCAATCAAAGTTTCTGAACAGGGTACAAGCTGAGAGTTCATGTGGGTAGATGGCGTCTACCCACTCTTTTCACACAGTGGATGCCATCTACCCTGGCATGAGGTTGGGCCCCACAGAAATGTACTAAACATTTCCTGGTGTAATTTTCAGACACTGGGACATATTCAGCAGCGCCTGCACATTGTCTCCTTTCCAGAGCTTCAATAGTAAAAAAAAAATAAAAAAAAAAAAAGTGCCAGGGCCCTCATCAGGAGTCCATTGCAGCTTGTACCTCCCATTGCATCTGCCAATGACACTACCATCACAACTATCGATCACACTCCTACAAGTGTAACAATTTAGACTATTCCAGGCCCCCGGAGATAACAATGGCTTGGGTGGCCAGTATGAATCATTTTTAATGTATATTTGATTATTAAACAAGTATTGTTGTGCTCATCTCTTCATTCGACAGACAGCGCCACCAAGTGGCACACTGTCCTAAGTGCTGGTGCTGACAAATAGGTGCCAGCTATGAGCACCGCCAACCACTGGCTCAAATCAAGCACTGCTGCTTTTGTTCCAAGCAGCAATGTACAGGCAAGGAGGGAGCTTATCAGATTCCAGCTGGGCCTATAGCAAAGATAATAATTAAGGGGCCATCTGGCCTCCTGTTGTTAGGCTATCCTAGCTAAGAGCTTTCAGTAGACTCACATCTAAATGCAATGGAGGGGAAACAAAGGAGCACAGCTTATCACTTCACTGTTACTTTAGAAAGGCATGTTTTTGACTATGTTCAGTCCCTGTATATAAGAGATGTGCATGCACCGTAGGAATGTCAGGTGTGAAATGTCCCAGTATTTACACAAATAACAATTTAAATACTACTATTTTGTTTTATTTCTTTTATAGCGCTATAATGCTACTTATCCCGTTTCATGGTGTCATAGCGTTTAACATCGCACCTACACATTACCACACATACACATTATACATTAACAATTAATCATATGTGTGTAAATCAATGTGCAGTATGTGTTACATAAAACAGCGAGGATCACAAGGTGAAGGGGCCACATGTCTTTTATAGTTCACTGTGCTGTATTTGAATGATTACAATTTATGAACAGCAAATAAGTAAAGGATCTGTGTGTTAAAAGCAATAACCCATTTACCCATTTACATAAAATAAAAGTCTGTCATCTTCATTTTAGGTAATCTGCTTTGCAGGAGACCTATTAATCCTCTATGATACTTTGATTCACAACTGCTACTAGACAAAACACAAATCTCTCCACCAAACACATTAACATCCAGAGTCATCCTACCATTATTATTGTAATACACTGAGACCTAGTTGGCACACAACTCTGCAGTTGGTGCCTAAACCTGATAAGATAGTTTAAAATGCAGACATTGCAACCAACTAAGCAGAACAGATTTACTGTCACGTTGAGGCCCAGATTTTACATTGGGGTTGCATTGCTTTTTGGCACAACCTCAAATGCCAAATATAATTTGTTATATATTGTAATGTGCTCCAACGTATTCATGATAGACCTGCTAAACATATGTGTGAGGTCCTAATAGCTGATGTCACTTTCTGTGAGGTCATGGGTTGTGATTCCACTTTCTGTGATTTCAAATGTGGTCATATGTCGTGATGTCACGCACTGTGATGTCATGTACCATGATGTCACTTGCATACTGCCTAACTTGGTTAGTCCCCCCCAATCCACTTCTCCTTTTAGACTTGTGCCCTGACATTCAGGGAGTTTTCTGTCTGCATGTCAGGGCTATTATTTAATACCCCTGTCCGGGGCAGCCAGTTTGGGAAATCTAGTGAAGTTCCTATGCCCTGTGAATATGACCTGGCTGCATAGGTGCGAACGAGCCACCAGGACAAGGGCCTACACTGCTTAGCTAGCTGAGTTTCTTCTACCACAAACCCCCCCAGTTCCACCACCTCTAGAGGGGGCTGTAGAGTTCCGGTTTAAAGAAATGAGGTACAATGTACACGACCACCATTACTGCTCATTTTTCCACACGTTTTTTCCACATCTATTCCCATTCATTTGTCGGTAGTAAACGTAAATGTATTTACGAGTACTGAGATTCGGTTTCACCAAGTAAAACCATATCACACATCAGTTTTACCACTGAACTGTGAATGTGTGCAAACGGTAAAACGTGTGGTAGCTGGATTATTACATTTTTTCACTGCTGCCAGAGGATTGAAAATGAACCCTGAAGTTAGAGTCTGTAACATAACAATGAAAAAGCACTCTAGTCCCTCCCTTGAGATAATACATTAATTCCATTGTTAGTTCTTGAAACACCCTCCACTATTCACTGTATGTTGAGACATATAAAAACATTATAGCTTTTTAAATTGATTTGTTTATGATCCAGTGGAAGGAAATTCAGTGGGTGCATGCTTCTGTTGCATAGGTCTTTGAAACCTAACAGTCATAAATGGGAGTTCTGAAATAAGCATACCACCGACGCTTTGCCTGACTACCTCAACTGTCATTAACAAGAACTGTTGTGTAGCATTTCTGCAAGCATCTTTTGTAGGTGACACTATCTGGACAATGAGAACCTGGGAATGAGATGGGATTCATTCATTTTCTTTTTGTTGTGTCAATGACAGACTCAAAGTCACCTAATCCTGTACTGTTTTACATTGGAGTACTGCCTGGACACTTTCATCACAAGATTAATAGACAAATTCATGCACGTGCTCAGAAACTGATGGGAGATCTGGAGAATCCAGAGTAGTTCTGGCAGAATAAGACTAAACACGTGAAGTAGGGGCATAATCCATCCCTCTGCCGAGACAACAGATCTTTTAAGTAGGCTAAGTGGTCTGCGTGGAGGCAGAAATGATCATACTGAAAGGACAGCTTTGTTTCAGATTAGTAAAACTTGTAGATTGACCAAATGAGGTGTGAACAAAATACTGGGGTCTTTTCCACTTGGCTTTTGTAAAGGGATTGCTAGGGCAGTTGTGACATTCATTAACCTGTAAATAGCAATCATTGTTACTGATCAGTGCAACAGTAATCTCTCTAACGCCATGGAAGAAAGAGCAACTGATTCAGCTCTTCCAGGAGTACAGCCTACGGGATGAAGGCTACATAAGAAGATCTATAGTTAATGCTTAACAAACTGAGCTTTACTGGCACTTAATGTAAAGAAATTCCCTAAGAAATCCTGGCCTGCACAAGATACATATTAACTGCATTTGAAGGAGTAACCTAGGTACAAGAAGTTCAATTTGATATAGGCATGTGTGTCAAGCATTGAATCTAACAAATTCTAGAATAGCATGTATTGGAAGGCCAGAACCAAATCTTCTGCTCAGTGCAATGATTAGTACATAGAAATGATTTACATGTGGAGGCTAGGTGAAGTTGACAGGGAGGAAATTGTCACCACATCTATGTGAGCAAAAGTCTTACACCGGCCTGCTACTTAGTTTGATGCCTTATTCCTCTTTTCTGCTGCAATATGTGTATTGATTGTCAGATGATTTAGCGTGACTTACGCCTGGCAGTACACCAGTGGCTGTAGTGAAAGTGCCTATAACAGGTAAACCCACACTGGTATCAGGATACCCAGACCATAGTGTGATGACGTTAGCGAAGTGTAGAGATTCAGCTTGCTTAGAAGATACATTAAAAAAACACCTCTAAGCTGGGGATACAAAATGTATATACATGAGAGTAACTCATTTAACATTCAGCCCACATGTGTACATAGTGATAAAAAAAACAATGCCTTGTTTATAAGCATCAACACAAACACACCATTTACATAATGCCAAAATCCAGAAAACTGGCCTTATATCTTTGCCACATAAATTACCTATTCATTCCTTCCAGCACACAGAGAAATAATCCAATTATGCAGTGTACTATCTTCATGCTTTCCTTACTTGCAGACCTTCCAGAGGAATTCAGATGATGGAATCACACCTCTCACACTCTCCGCCAATTCAAATGCCTTTTTCAAATCTTGAATCTAATTCTAATTCAATCTTCTATGAATTACATAAAAGGGATTGACCTCTAAGAAACCAGCATCCCTCACCAAGTATCTGTCCTACCTCACCCCAGACAGGTCCTCCACAATCACTCCACTGTCTCTGCGAGGCACAAGCCCACTCACACAGAAGGCTGTTGGTGCACAGTCACAACGTCCAACCTTTGGAAGACTCAAATCACCCACCTCCAAAATACTGCCAACCTATTGACCTTCTGAATGTTGCTAAAAATCCACCTAAAATCTGAGCCCTAAAACTCTTCACTACGTGATCTATGGTACCTGCAAAGCACCCCAACAACTTGACACTACAACCTGAAGACCCCTTCGATCACCAGAATCTCTATGGGTTTCATGAAATGAGGTTTGGCTGCCCTCAGTCCTGTGAAGTGTAGGACACCCTACACGTAGCATTAAGGACGACACAAAAACAAAATCAGTGAGCAACAACGTTTAAAGAAAAAGTTCAGAAGGGGTGCATCCACAGTCCTATGTTCATCAGTCGTATTCGTGATCAATGAATTTCGTAAAAGCAGGGTTACCTATCGCTCCTTCTCACGCATGCTATATACCTTGCACAGGCTTTTAAATTAAGACCGTGGCAGCCTTACAGTTAAAGTTGCACAGCAGCGCCTCTTGTATTGGCATTGTGTTCTCCTAGCTTTACAATGCAGGATATATTTCTTCTACAGCTGCCTGCCATTTTCTCAAAACCATGTCTCCGTCCAAGTCTCTGTGGTCCTGTAGTATTCAGTGACTGTGACTGTTCTTCAAAGACCATGATCCCTCCAGAGTAACGTTCTAAAATTATTATGACATTCCGGCACAAATTAACCTTAAGTGGGGATAATATTTTTGCTGGATGGCCGCAATTGTTTCCAAAGGCAGCACAGGTGCTAAAGACCACTGTGGCATGCAACTTTCCCCGAGTCCTGCCGTGCAGGCCCGGTGTGCATGCATCATTACCTGGGCAGTTAAGGGTAGGCTACAGCTAAGGTGATTAGATTCCATGCGGTGAAAGCAGAGAGGGCCTAAGGGACATCTCGGACCAGCTATTACAGCAGAGCAAAAAAACACTTTTATAGCCACATGTTCTGTTTTTCTCCTTTAAAACAGCACAGATGTGGCAGATTCGAAAACTAATGAGTCCATAAAGTCTGGGCTAGCTGCATCTTTCGTTTTCTCAGTGGTGTTGTGAGAAAATGGGATAGGATGTCTGTGTCCAGAAATGTTTTGTGGGGTTTCCGCGTCCCGCCTGTGCTGTGCTCCGCTCCCTGCACTCCTCTCAAAGTCTTGGGGGAGAGAACACAGACAGTGAAAAGACAAACCAAGGAAGATAAGAGGCGAAAGGCTGATTAGGAAGAGCAAGAGAACGTAGCAGAGAAAACAGCGATACTGGGGACAGAAAAGAGGGGAGGGGACGAGAAAGGAAACTGAGATGAAAGAGGAAAGAGAAAGACGCAGCACTTGATAAGAAAGTTGGAGAAGGGGTACCCACAATCAGGATTGCAGCAACTGCTGTAGGCAAGTACAGTTCATGCAAAATAAATAAATACGTAAGCGTGTGTGTCTTCTTTAACAACCCAGTAGTTGTAATGTTCGGGTTTAAATAATTTCTAGCCGATTACAGGCAAATAGTTTTCAACAAATGGGGTTTACTCACAAAACCTTTTCATGTAAAGGTTTGGTAGTCGAAGTCACCACAAGCACTTTCAAAAGGTGACAGTGCTGCTTTCCCGAGTAACCAAGACAATGACTTCTCCTTCTGCACAGGATGCTGCCTTACAAGTTTCTCTGACTTGTCCCCTACACGCGGATGAGCACTCAAGGCCAAGCTCCGAGGAGGTGGTTTACAGATTGATTGGATGAGGGCACAACACACATCTCAGCTTTAAGAAAGATGTCAATGTCCAGCTCAAAAATCTATAGGAATATACTGATAGTTGCAACAGTATTACTATACAATGCAGTAAGAAAACTAGGTCCACTGGCTCTACAACATTCAGGATCACTAAATGATCACAGACACCAGAAACCCCATGAAAAAAACAAAATATAAATGCAGTTACTATGATGATGCAAACATGTGTAATTCGCGATGCCTGTCCAACTGCAAACACAAATTAAAATGGAGCATGTCAATCCTCTTGCCAAAACTGAATTACTTTCTTACTGTTCGCAAACCATAACTTTAAATGATGCTACTGGTCATCAACAGTAAAAACAGGGTGAAAAAAACGAGAAAAGCAGTGACTATCAAATTACAGTGCAACAGTGAACTACAAGTGAAAACTGCGAAGTGTCTTGAAGATCGGGAAAGTGAGTCACAGGGTCCAGAAAAATAAGCCTATCTTCCAATTTAGAGCTGGACCTTGGCAGTCCCTTAAACTGGGGACATCATATGACCTGGAGGCTCTATAGGCTTGAGGCAGGTGGCTTCTCACTGAAGAGAGACTAATCTTGATGATCAAGCATGAACAAATCACAGTCTGAACTCCCAGTAGGGTTGTGCAAGTGCACTTTCATAAAGGGATTTCATTGATTCTTCTCAATCCAGCTAACACAGAAGTTAACATGTTGCTCGATGTCTCACATTGAGTCAGATGAAGACAAAAACAATAAAAGCAGGATGTACAGAGAAAGTACTACCCACTAGCAGTTACTGCTCAGTTCACCTACACAGGTAGCCTTAGTTCCTTGAGGCACACATCTTTCTACCCCTGGTCATGGGTGGATGGAGCTTTTGTGTGCTGTGTCTGCATCTCTGCACTTCTTCTATTGGCTGGGAGCGCCCATCCAAAAAAATGCAGCAGTATTGTGTTACAGGTCAGCAGAGCTTTAGCAGGGCCTTAAGACTTGTTCCCAACAAGGAGGAAATATGTAACATTCAGTTCAACATCCCGGAAGCACTACAGAAGCAGAGTCCAGGATAGTTCAGTAAGCCCCTTTCATGTTATATTAGAAAATCTCCCAGTTAGGCAGCAGCATACTATCAATGAGAATCTTTCTAGTCCTTAAGGTTGCAATCTGGTTTAACCAACCAGATTTCAGCAGGCACGTTCCTGAGAGGGTTTCTAGGTATGGCACTCATTGCTTTTTTCCAAGATTGCGTGGCAGTAGCTACTGGTTACTTGCAGCTTACCATGTCGAATTTCCAGGGGGGTACTCTAATGGAAAACCTTTTATATTGCGTCGATACTGGGCCTCAAAAGCAGGAAACGTCAGTGGAATAAGTGGCAGATAGAGCTGCCTGTCAAGGCCACTCACATGAAAGGCAATATATCTGCGGGAGCACTCCCTAACCCAAGGACAGCAACCTTCAGAGCACTGCTTTTAACCATGTTCGGGCAGTTGTTCTCCAGGGGACAAGGAAAAAAGGAAGAGGGAGAAGATGTCTGGAGTGTCAACTTGTTCAAGGTTGAGTTGTCTTCAGGACCATATACCACTCTAGTAAGGCAAAGGTATTATATGGTATGACTATGTAGTGCTACCATGGAATGTGAACACAATGCCCAGTAGTGGACCTCGGATTCACTCCCAGCAAACCCTAGCTCAGTCCTGGTAGTGTGGCAAAGAGCAGTCTGGCTATTTAGAAGAACATGTGTAAAGCATTTCACATTACCAGCATGGACGATAAGTAAATTACATGACTCAATAGAAATCTGACACCAATTTAGAAACATAGATTCAATTCTAATCTTAATTTAGACACCAAAACAAACTTTGTAGCTTTTGTACAACCGTAGTTATGAATTTTTAAGTCTTAAGAAAACACAGTACATTGTAGATTTAAAGGCCTTCCATTGAAGTCAATATGGAAAATAGCAGTGTGCACTTGGGCACTTGTAGGGTGAGCTCGAGGAACCCACAGGAGCTTAAGGTTCGGCGGGGACGTAGACCAAGATTCAACAGTTAGACTTTTGTTACCTTGCCCAGGGAGTCTGGTTGCAGAGGTGACTTGGCTGTCCTTGGTGCTGAATGGTCCACAGTGGCTGGTGCATTTTGCACTCTGTTGCAAGACTGGACTTGGGGGTGGACGCACACTCCACCCTTCAGATGTAGAGGTCTTTGCAGGGCCAGGAATTGACAGTTGGATCTTCTCCACCTCGTCCGGCGGCTATGGGTGCAGAAGTGGCTTCTAACTGTCAATCACAGGGCTGGTCGTGCCAAAGATGCTTTGCTGCTCCAGTTGAAGGCACTTTCTTCAGGCTGAAAACCCACAGGAGAGGGGTTACTGGCAACGTCGGTCTCCATGCTGGGGGGCTTCTCTGGAATGGGTGAATGTTGTGTGGCTGTTGGTTTCTGGGCTGTCAACAGACAAGCCCTTTAGCTGCAAGGGTGATCCACGAGCTTTTTGGCGGATGGAGGTTGTTTGGCGGGGAGTAGAGGCTTGAAACCTGTGATGGGCCTTACTCCCACTCTTGCTGGGCACCGAGTTTCTTTAGGCTGAGACACGCAGAGACTGTCAGTTTTCAGTTCTTTGATCTTAGCCCGCCTTTACTCATGCAAGTTACAGGGGACTGGTGCCACCAGTCAGGAAGGTTCTCCTTGGATTCTCGGTGTCCTCTGGGGTCCCTCTTGCTGGGACCAACATATCTTCACCTTGGGCACACGTCAGGGATGTGGTTCCAGTACTGGTCTCCGTAGGTCACTCTGTGTCCTCTTCTTTGCGTTGGGGCTGGAGTCCAAGTCCTGTTGTTGGTGCGGATGTCTCTTTGTGCCCCCTTCTTCTTTTCCAGGTAAAATCTAAGTTCTGGTGCCAAGAAATCCCCTTAAATCCTCGTTTAGGAGGAGTTTAAGGGTGTGAAGGATAGTTGCTAATGGGCTACTAGTCCCGCTGCCTAATCCGCCCCTGTAGTTACGACTTCCTGTGGGAGTACGTCACTCTTCTACCCAGAACGCGCTATTCTTAGGTTTGCCAAGATGGTAGAACCCTCCCTCAGCTGTGCAGACCTCCTAGCCCACCTAGTCCTTTGGAGATGCACACCTCCTTCATAGCTAATTTCCCACCTTCCTCACCAGGCAGGGCGGAAAGGGCTTTGTCCTCTACTGGTGGGACAGCTACTTACAGATCAAAGGTGGAGGAAACCTTTGAGGCTCACGCCCTGATGCTTATCTCACTAGCCAGCCTGGGTGGGAGGAGGTGTGACATCCTTCCTGCTCAGGCCCTTTGTCTTACCTCCTCCCAAGGTGCTAGCACCACCAGCAGGAGCTCAGACTCTTCTCTGTGGTGGCAGAGGCTCAGGAGAGCCCGCCAAAACAGTACAGGAGTCAATAACTTGGTGGGCACCCTCTGCCATCAGAGCATCTGCGTTTTAATCCTAAACATGGGTATCATGGTCAGATACCAGCCTATGTTATCCAATGGACCTCCGGTTACTCGGGCCAGCATACCCTTTTAAATGCCAGCACGGTGCATATGTGCTCCTGCACATATGTTCTCACTTATGGGACAGCGCACCCTGCCTCCTGGGCAAAGGGGGGCCTGCCTTAGGGGTGACTGACCTGCCCAAGGGCAGTAACAGGGACTCTGCCAGCACCTGGTATGGGCAGAGACTCACTCAAGCAGCAGGCTGCTCTTGAAGGCTGACATGGTAGCTCTGTAGTCTCTTTTTAACCTGGGGTACTCAGGGTGGCACAATCAGTGCTGAAGCCATGGTGACCCCTTTACCACCCTTGCCCTGTGTACCCTGGGTATCAGTTACTAGGGACTTACAGGGGTGTTAAGGTCCTTGCCAATTGGCCTATGCAATTCGACATACAATTTAAGGCAAAGAGTATTGGTACTGGGGCCTGGTTAGCAGGCCTCAGTACACTTACAGGTCAAAAACAACAGCATCTGACAGCAAAAAGTGGAGATGACCCTCTAAAAAGGGGCACTTTACAACATTCACAATACTTTACTCGTATCTCAGGACTGGGGTCTAAAATGGCAGCCCAAACACATGATGCACTCAAAATCTTGCGAGACTTTGAGCACATAAAGTTCTATTGGAATGGCTATGCACCAGGGAATGTTCTGATAAACAGACTATTGAGGTCTTTATGCAGGGGTGTAGCTTTGTCAGTATGACTGGGGGTGTGAGCTTCAGATTTCCCAACAATCATGCTGGGACATTTTGTCAAAAACATTATATGAGAAGCAGGGCATGGACGGGACTTAAGGGGTAGAGGAAAGAGGGACAAGTATGGACTAATAGGGGTTAACTTAAAACACAATATTTTTCAAACTAATTAATGTTTTTTAAGGCATTCAAAACATAGAGGAGAGATTGTGTGTATGTTTTGTTAGTGTGGATATGTAAAAATCCCAGGTGAAATCCTACAGGCACTTTACATTACCCAACTGAAAGCATTTGTACCCAACTATTTGCTACAGAATACACTTTATGGGGGTGTAACACCCCAAACATCCCCCTGAAGTTACAGCCCTGTCTTTATGCCATGTTTACAAATATTGGTGGTCATTACAACCTCAGCGGTTGACTGCCGAGGGACCGCCGTGCGGAAGACCGCCAGTAGTGGCGGTTTGCCACTCGGCGTATTATGACTGTTGGCTGCTCTCCGTCCTTTTTCCGACGGAGAGCCGCCAACAGCCATACTGGTGGGCGGCGGGGAAGTGGAGGTTGCTCCACCTTCACCGCCACGCCAACAGAACACCGCCCACCGAATCACGTCCTGTGATTCGGTGTGGCGGTGTTCTGTTGGCGGTGTGGTGTCGGCGGAGTAGCCCACATGGCTCCCATCCCCTCCCGGAGGATCGACGGAACAGGTAAGTCGATCGTCCGTTAGGGGAGGGGGTGGGGGGGTGTTGTGTGGGTGCATGGGGGTGTGCGTCTGTGTATGTAGAGGGGGTGTGTGAGTGCGTGTATGCTTGCGGGGGTGTTGCGTGTTTTGGGAATGAGTGCGTGTATGTCTGTGGGTATGTCTGTATGGATGTGTGCGTGTATGTTTGTATGTGGGTGTGCGTGTCTGACTGTGTGTGTGGATGTAGGCATGTATGTCGGTGTGTGTGTTGGTGGTGACTGCGTGCGTGTCGTGTGTGTGTGAGTTCTGTGATGTTGGGGGTCGGGTGGGGAGGGGGGCCCTGCCACCTTTGGGGGGTGGTAGGGGTGGTGGGGGGTGTAGGGGAGGGAGTCGGGGTGGGGGTGGTGGGTGGGGGGTGGGGGAGACCCCTATCAGTGCCAGGGAAAGAATTCCCTGGCACTGATAGTGCTTACCGCCATGGATTTCATGGCGGTTTCAAACCGCATGAAATCCATGGCGGTCAGCCGTGTCAAAATACCGCCGGCGGTATAGTGACGGCCGCCGGGCTGGAGACCCAGGTCTCCAGCACGGCGGGCGGAACGGAGAACCGGCAGATGACCATGGCGGTAACAGCCATGGTCATAATACAAAAAAAAAGACCGCCAGCCTGTTGGCGGTCTTACCGCCGCTTCTCCGCATTTCGCCAGGGTCATAATGACCTCCTTTATGTTGTTCACATTCAGCTGAGAAAGAGCCATGTAACATCTGTACCTATAATGATAGTTAACTATCTCCTATGGACATGTTTCGATGTTCAAGATTATCAATGCAAAAACCTCTCTTTTCCACTTTAATTTGTAGCGAGGAATCACCATAGAGTAATCTGGATTTGTTAGGTGATGCGATTTATAACCCATTACAAAATTGGATTTCTCTTTAGTACCAGAGTTCCCTTTTGGTTTCTTTTTTCTATTTTACTAGTTATATTTCCTTTTTTATGTCTAGTTGTATTTTTCATAGGTAACAAGTAGGATCTTGGTTCCATGGAAGAGAAAATGATTCATGTGTCTGAATGCCTGAAGCATCCTCTCCCGGAGAGAACACCTGCATCTTGACCAGGACTTCCTTTGGAAATGTTCTTTCTAAGTCTCTTCACGTGGTGTGCATGATTGAAATTTGGCTGGTAACACTACTCTAGTAGACTTCCAGCTCTTTGTCCTCACACTCTCCCCTATACTACGAATCTCAGTTTGGGACCATGAATGCTTTCATGATGCACGATCCTATCTTTTAGCTTTCATATACATAATAAATGATGTGAGATCATTTTCAGGAAAATAGATGTTCAAAAAGTAATTGACTAAAAATAAATATAATTGTGCAACATAGGATTATTTAACATGTTTCTGATTTTATCGATGTGGTGACACCCTAACAAAGCCAGCAGGCCAGCCTTATTGATGACACACCTTATATTGTGATATGGTATCTAGTATAGGTGGGGGTATGTGATTTATGTTTAAAGCTTGCTGGAGTGCCAACTATTCCACAGGTGTCCCCACAGGTATTTCCACCTACCTAATTGTATATATTTGTAATTAATGTATACTGTGTGGGCAATCAATGTACTTTTCCTTATTGTAAGAAAAAGCACTGACTGGAAAATAATTTGACTCTTGTTGGTTGTGTACCATCAAAATTGGGTAACTATCCCACACCACCTCCCTGGAGTAGGCTTCCCGGAGGGAGTCAAGTACTACAATGGGGTACTTGGTTCCCAGTAAAGAGAAAGCTGTGGACTAATTACTTGTTGACTCACATCCTTCGCAAATAACAACCCAATTTTGTATAGCTTCTTTTACCTTTAAGCTAGTAATAACAGCCTGCCACAAACATCAAAGCCATTGGCTGAAAGGATTGACCAAAAGATCCCTCAGTGTACTTCGGATTGTGTCATTTGAAGAACCAATTGCGCGAGGGTGCTCTGTCAGACCAAAAAACGACACAATGCATCTTAAGAGACACAAAAATGCTGATAAAGCAGTGCTTAATTTGTGCTTGTTGTTTCTGGTGCTGAGAACCGGCACTTATTTTTGAGGGCCGAGGCTTATTATTCTGCCTCAAGCATTTGCTGCGAGCAAAAGACACATATGTGAAAGGCGGAGGAAGGGAAAAACGAAAAAGCGTCAAAAAGATAGAAAGCAGAAAGCTGCAAGAGTGAGCTGAGGGAACAGGGAGCGGCTTTAAATGGAATGAAGAGCCCGAGATGGCTTCAGGATTACGCTGCCTCAGTACTCCGTATTCCCACATTTAATTGCAGCAACCGCGTGTTTAAGAGGAGGGCTTTGGGCACCAGCACCTTATTATTTTCAAATTAAGCACTGTGATAAAGTAACTTGTCCTGGCTTTTTTGGTTTACATAACTTCCCGTACTTTAAACCTAAGGGTATGTCTAGAAATAAACCTGGCAAATTAGAGCCTTGCAGAAGAAAAACTGTTACTACCATTCAGACATAAACATTACTGCATTACTGGTAGCAAAGAGACAACCAAAACCAAAGGGCAGCCAACCGGCAAGGTAACAAAAAAACTTCTGCCAATGTTACTACTGAACCAGGGTCATTCGCCGGTCACGATTCAGTGTGTGATATAATTATTATCACGCATTGCCTTTCAAGTTACTATTGGTGCCAACACAAAAAATGCACGCCTGCTGATTAATTACTACAGAATAAAATGCTTTCGTTTTTAAGTAACTCCGATCGAGAAGGGGATTTTTAAGTGATTAAAACTCTGGCGTTTTAAAAACAGGCCAAGATTCCATAATCAGCGCTATCCTGTCAAAGGACTAATTGCCTTCAATAACACAGCTGTCTTCGCTTGAGTTATCAACCCCTTTTATGAAAGACTAGAGAGGAAAAAAAATCTTCTGATGTTAAATTGATCCCAGCGCATGAAGGAGCGAGCTTTTGCAGACCTGATTTTCTCATCTTTATTTTAACAAAGTTCATTCAAAGGGCACAGTATCCAAGCGTTCAGCTTTTGACCCCACGAGCAAATATTTAATGTATGAATTCAACTGGACAGAACTTGCCGGAAGGGGTTCATGGTTTATTTTCAAAGTTATTTTGACAGCATTTAGTCGCTCAAATGTACCAAGTCCAAGACAACCCTGCCAGAGTGTGTTTGCGTTACCTAAATGTCATGATTTGGAGGATAGTGTGCAGTTTTTTTTTCTCCCGAAAATAAGCGTTTTCACACATTTTGCGAATTTGGTTAGTCAGAAAACGCCGGTGGGAGATATCTTGAAATACTTTTTTCCCCGTTTTCCTTGTGTTGGGCTATGTTCCAGATTATGTATGTACCATGAATAAAACATTTCAAAATCAAATTAATATTTCTGTAGGGCCAAGGACTCTACTGAGGAGCTCTAGGCACTGTAACTGGGAAGATTATTCAAACAAGTGATTCTTCAACTTCTTCCGAAACATGATGAGCTGATGATTCCGATACCGTTTTTCTGGGAGTGTTCTGCAGCAAGATAAGTGTCTTCCGAATGCAATAGGTGTTTCCTTGCCGATCTCAGTGTTTACTAAGGCAATACCATGAAAGTCACTGCCTCAGACAGTTGGAAACCAGTAAATAGTAGAGTTTCAGTAACAGGGAGGCTTGGGCATGTTTTGTAAATTACACACCATCCTGGCAGTGGAGATCTCAAGCACCTGAAGCTTACTAAGATTGGGCTTCAACAGTGCTGCGAACCAGGAGCAGCTCACGGGGCTTTGTCGGGGCAGGGGGTGCGGGAGAAAATTATTGACGTTACTCAAAACAGCGTCAGGATTGGCTGGGAGCACCCAGCCAGGGCACTCTCAAGCAGACTGGGGGCCTGTGCTGGCTCTCTCCAGCCCAGCAACAATGTTGACGGGCTGGAGAGAGCCCTGTGTGCATGTGTGTTTGGCCTGCCTGAGACAGCCAGCCAAGCATACATGTGCTCTGAGGGAGTGCACAATGCACTCCCCTCTGCACTCCCATCAGCTCGTCACCCCCAATGCCCCGCACCTTTCACAAGGAAAGGATAATAAACATAGTTTATTATCCTTTCCTTGTGAAAGGATTTGCAGCGGTTGCTGCTTGGGGGGGGAGGGAGGTGGAACGGGGGGTGAAACTCCTCCGCCCAAACGGAGGACTTGTGCCTGCTGCGCACATAGAAGCATTATTCATAATAATGTTTTGATTTGATAACCACCTTGTCAGAGGTTGCTCTATTGTTTTGCTGAATGGATGAGATGATTTATGCCCTAGCAACCAAGAAGACTCTAGAGATAAATAATTATGTTGGAAGGTAGGTTATTGGTAAGGAGAGGTAGGTGCTTACACTTAGCAATAGGCCACAATCCCCCACTAGGCCCAGTCAAGGTCTCAATAAATTAATCCTTGCTCAACTCTTGGTAGCTTGGCCCACGAGCAGTTAGGCTTAATTTAGGAGACAGGTGTGTAAACCACTTAATACCAACAAAACAGTAAATAAGTAAAACACAACACACAAAATTTCAACATCAATTTATAAAAATAGGAAATATTTTTATCTTTAAAATGACACCAAAACGACAAAAATCTAATGTGTTGGACCAGAGATGTGAATTTGTAAAGATTAAAAGTAAAACTAGCGCTTATAAGCAAATGGTGCTCAAAAGGTTAAAAAAAAGGTTGCACTGGACAGGGACAAAGTCCAGAGTTCAGGCCACCCACAATGTAACATTTTCACACTTACTTTCAGAAGTGTTTCTTGTTTCAGGAAAGTTGTCCACAGCACAAGCCAAGGGTTCAGAGGCTCTGGTTTACCTCTTCGAGTCTGGGACTACAACTCCCACAATGCACCTCTTCAACTTATGGAGCTTTTCACAACAGTTGCTCCAAACTTCTCCATACTTCTGGATCTTCTTCCAGAGGTCCTTTTTGGGTCCTTGAAGTGTCCACAGACTTGCTCCAAGGCCCCAGAAGCTCTGAGTTGCTCCTTGGAAGTTGGGACTACAGTTTCCAGAATGCACCTGGTCAGAATCCTCTAGTGACCAATGGACACTGGTCAGCTGAGCTCTTCTTGCAGTGCTTGATACAGGGACTATGGTCAACTCCTTTGTACCTGCAGCTTTCAGGAAGTCCACTCCTGGAGTCGCAAAAGCAAGGCAAGGTCCTTTTCTTGCGGAGGCCCAAAGTGTGAAGCTGGTGCAGTCCTTGTGAGTGCAATTCTTCAAGAGCAGGCCGGGGGTCAAACAAGGCTGTCCGTCTTCCCCAGTATCTTCTTCTCCCAGCAGGGATCTGAATTATGGGGCAGCTCTGCCATATTCATCCTTGTTCCTGAGTTGGGAGGCAGGGCAGCTTTCCAGTGGGTTGCAGGACACCACCCTCTGGGGCTGCCATTTCCTGTGAAGTGTGGCAAAAATCAATCCCAGAAAGCAACATTGTCTAAAAATCCTACTTGGGGAAAATACCTCCTTGGGGGTTAGATCTGGCCGAGTCCACCCATTGGTGTGGCTAAGTCTCCCTAATCCAACCCTTTTAGCCCCTCTCCTAACAAAATCATTGGGGCTCCCATCTGTCTGGGGAGCAGAAAATGGGGGAGGTCAAGTTTCTGTCCCAAGTGGCTTTCCCTCCTTTGAAGACCAGTTTGGCTCCTTTTTCCCCATCCTGCTCTGCCATCTGCTGCAGCAGTTCTCCTCTCCCCGGATGCTTCCATTGTCTCAGCCCAGGCCACTTCACACCTCATTAAGGTAGCTTGGCTCAGGTTGGCAGAGTTTGGCCAATCAGGAAATGGCACTACAGGGCTGAATTTGGTAACTTTCAGAAAGAGTTTTAAAACTCTTTCTCTATACTAGTTATAATAAACTCAACATTGGCAAGATGTTAGATTTATAATAACATTTCATTTGGTACCACATTTGATATATTTAGCTTCTCTATGGCAGAAATAAAACTGTATTAATTTAAAATAAAGTCTCCCAGTGTTATCCTATGGAGCCCATTGACTACAATGGGGAAAACAAATTTGGCTGTTTTTCCCCTCACCAGGTTTTATAAAACATATTTTATAAAGTCCCTGCTTATATTTACACTGCACCCAACCCTTGGGGTACCTAGGGAAGACCTTAGGGGTGACATATGCAAAAATAAGGTAGTTTGATACCTTGGAAGTTCTTTTAATTTCAAAGTCAAATTTGGGGTTAATTTTAACTAAAAATCAGCCACCATGGCAGGCCTGCCTTTACACTGATACTGGACACTACAGTAGTGCACCTATGGGTGCACTAACTATACTGGGGTCCCAAACCCTACATGCCCTACCATTTACTAGGGATTTATAGGTAGGTTGTCAGAGCCAATTATAATTATGGCAAATTAGCATGTTACCATTTTACACATAGCACTGGCCATGGGACTGGTTAGCAGTGCCCAGGGCATAGTCAAAGTCAGCAAACACCAGTATCAGCTAAATGGGCGTGGGGGCAAAAGGTGAGGGGACTTCTGCAGTAAGCAGTTTTCCCACACAGCCCACCTGTTTTGCTTTTCACTAATGACCGAGCTGACAAAAATCTCTGGAATGCACTTCTTAGTTCAAAGAAGACATTTATTATTTCACCACGAGGTCCTAAAAGGAGATGCATGTTGAAAGCACACATTTAAAAATAGTCACAGCAATGAAAGGAAAACATACCAAAATGATTCTCCACTGCAATATACACAGCAAATATATGTATCTATTTTATAATGCAAAGCAAATAATGAATTAAATATGCATCACCGTAGCGCCTGTCAGGTTCATCATCTTTCTCATGCCAGCAAGACGATGACCCTGTTCGACTGCGAAAGAGAAAGAGATCTCTACCCTCACAGTAAATATAGCAGGCATCCGACGTTTAGAATCCTGATTGAGGCCACCGACTCTCTCACTGTCGCACTGGGTCTTTTTATAGCTTAAAAATATCAAAAGGAGCTTTCTGGAAAAATCCCCTCATTTCGCAATTCAAACATGCTGGCTAGTTTAGGTATGCTCTGAAAATAACACGTTGGGGTTTGGCCACAATCCTAAGATGTCAAATCAAAACAAGGCCGTTCCCTGCTCTCTGAGTACATCCTTATCAACCAAAGCCCTTGGTGAGAAAAAGATCGAAAACACGACAGAATGCACAGTTTACAATGTAGAAACTTACAGGCAGCCTTTAACATGGCAGTGTCTAATGCTACGATAAAGTCAATAGGCAGCTAAACTAAATACAAAATGTAGTCTGTAAATGGTGAACACTGGACAGCTAATCCAGGTGCAAAGTGGTGCAACACAAAGTCAGTGGTCAAAACACACATTTCACTACACTACCCCAGCCAACATACCCAGGAGACTCAGCCCAACCGTGGGAGAGCCTTCCTAGCTTGTCAGGCGAGGAAGACAGTGAGGAAAACTGGCTGTACTATTGCAGGGCCTACTCTGCCTTACATCATCCTGTTGCAGCCACTCTCTCTGGGCAGCTAACCCATCCCAACAGTAACTGGACTCATTTTAACTTGAAACCTTACTCTAGTGGTGTCTTTTTCCTCCCCCTCTGCTAGTGAGATGCCCACCCCCTATATCCCTAACTTTGTAGAGCAACACCTTACTTACCCACAGAGGTTACACAGCACTGGAGTAACCCCACCATAAACAGTAGGCTCAGTGGGCCCACTTTGCTTTTGGCTATGGGGTCTGCCACTCATGTCAAGTGCAGTGCTGCCATGAAGGCCAGCACCTAGCAGAGGCAACTGACAGCTGTCAGAATTCAGAACCATATCCTAAGCTCTCCACTTACTTGTGGGGGAGCTAGTCTAGGGGCAACTGTGTGATCCTGGCACCCCCTCTTGCTGCTCAGAGTGGGGGGCTACCACATCCTGTGGCAGACACCCTTCCTCCACTCTCCCTTCTACCAGTCCAGGGGTGACACCCTGCGGCTGAGCAGTTGCCTGAATACTCAGGGCTTCCTGGGGTTCAGGGGAAGCCTTAGCAGTGCCAACTCTGAGCTTTCCCCTTACTGGGTAGGAAGGCCCTTGGCTTACAAGACCTCTCTTTAAGAGTGGCCTATCTTTTCTCTTCTTTTTCCCCTTACTTGGAGACCCCTGCCTTCTACCTGTAGGGACTGGCTCTCCAGAATCTTTGGTTGGAAGGTGGGGTGCCCTGGGCGACCACCCCATCTGGAATCAGACCAACCTCTGGGTGGTTATTGTCCAGGATACAATCTGTACTGACCACCATCTTATACCAGCCAAGAGTACCCTCCCTCTCTAGGGGCACTATGGCTACGGGTTTGGTTGTGACCCCACCTGGGGCTACTCTTACCCTTCTGGTTTCTCCTGGTACATACATGCCTGGGATACCAGTCTGTCACTCAGTATGGTATGACTGGCACATGTGTCTCTCAGACCAGTGGTAGGGATCCCATTCACCTGAAGGGAGTGAAAGTGCCAACACTCCTCCCTCAGGGATCACCAGCTTACCATCTGAACCCATCTCCCAGCACAATGGTATGAGGATCTCATCATCTGAGGAGTCCTCCTCTATGGCTACACTGGACATCCCAGTGCCAACCACCTTCTTGGGACAGGTTGCATCACCTCTGAAGTGACCTTTCTGCTGACAATCAAAGCAGGCCGTGATATCCAAGATATTTTTTTAACCCTGGGTCTTCCTGCCTCTGCTGGTCAGGGTGGGAGTGGGTTCTACTCTACTCCTTTTTAGAGTTCTGGGGCACCAGGGGGGGTGCTGTAGTGGGCTTAACACCTCCCTCCTTAGGGTTTTGTGGACCTGACTACCCCTTCTTACAGTCTCCCCCCTGGGACTGTATCAATACTATGTTTCTCAACCACTCATCAGCTTTCTCTCCAAGGTCACAGGGACTAGACAGCTTTGAGTCCACTAGGTACTGGTATAACTTCTCTGAGGTACATTTAGTCAAGATGTGCTCCTTCATGATCAGATTGTATATCCCCTCATGAATACTTACTTTGTTACCCTGTATCCAGCCCTCTAGTGCCTTAACTGATGTGTCTACAAAGTCAACCCAAGACTAGGTATTGACCTTCTGGGTGTCCCTAAACTTCACCCTATATTGCTCTGGGGTGAGATCAAACTTTTGGATGAGGCATCTCTTCATATTGGGATAGGGCTCTGTTTCATCCTCCCCTAGGGTCAGGAGCCTATCCCTCCCAGATACTAGGATCAGTTCCCATAACAGTGAACCCCAGTACTGAGGCCTAACTTTCCTCATCCTGAGAGCCCTCTCAAAGGCTGTCATCCACTTGTCAATGTCATCTCCTTCTTGATAGTTAGGAACAATCCCTTTAGGCAGTCTGGGGCAAAACTCACCAGCCCTGGACACCTCAAACTCTATTTTGCTGCCACCATTTCTCTGTTCTTCCCTTACCCACTTCTTAATTTCTAGGGCCAACTTCTCTGCCTCTAGAGCTATGTAGGCTAACTGGACCTTAGGTTAGCTCTCCCTGAGCACCAGTTCTGCTTCTTCTTGGGTGAATACCACAGAACCTCCCATCCCACTGCCTCAGGACTGGGCCATGACCTCTGAACTAAGGGACAGGTGATCATCATGCCTCCTCCTGGAGGTTGAGAGGACATCTTCCCCCTCCAACTAATATCTCTGAGGTTGTCTTGTTTCCACCAGCACTGCCCAGGCTTCAAGGGGCCTAACCATCTCCGCCTTCCTAATGTTTTTAGCAGCAGGTAACCCCCTCTTTCTGCACAACACCCTATTCTCAGCTGCAGTGAGTGTGGGTAGGCTCCATGGTATCCCTAGTTTTGGGTCACAAAAGACTTTGGTCCAATTGATCAGAACAATTTAGAAAAATCAAGTAGTTAAAAATAATTGTCAAAAACAATTTTGCTCTAAGCCAATTTGGAGGACTTTTACTTTGCTTCATTTAAACACTGTATGATGATATTAAACACAAATACTGGATCCCACCACTGCACACCAAAAATGTTTGAAAGTAGGTTATTGGTAAGGAGAGGTAGGTACCTACATTTAGCAATAGGACACAATCGCCCACTAGGGCCTGTCAAGGTCTCAATACATTAATCCTTGCTCAATCCTTGATAGCTTGGCCCACGAGCAGTTAGGCATAACTTAAAAGACAGGTGTGTAAAACATTTAATAACAACACAATAGTAAATCAGTAAAACACAACACAAAATAAAAATCCAATAACAATATATAAAGATAGGAAATATTTGTATTTTTAAAATGACAAAATCCAATGTTAGGAACCAGAGATGTGAATTTTTAAAGATTAAAAGTAAAACTAGCACTTAGAAGCAAATAGCAAATAGCACTCAAAGGGTTTAAAAAGGTTGCACTGGACAGGGACAAAGTCCAGAGTTCAGGCCAGCCACAATGTAACACTTTCACAATTATTTTCAGAAGTGTTTCTTGATTCAGGAAAGTGGCCCACAGCACCAGCCTTGGGTTCAGAGGCTCCAGTTAGCCTCTTGGGGTCTGGGACTACAGCTCCCACAATGCAACTCTTCAACTTATGGAGCTTTATACAGCAGTTGCTCCAAACTTCTCCAAACTTCTGGATCTTCTTCCAGAGGTCCTCTTTGGGTCCTTGAAGTGTCCCTAAAGTTGATCCAAGGTTCCAGACGCTCTGAGTTGCTCCTTAGAAGTTGGGACTACAGTGTCAGAATCCTCAAATGGCCACTGGGCTCTGGTCAACTGGGCTCTTCTTGCAGAACTTGATGCAGGGACTCTGGTCAGCTCATGTGTACCTGTAGCTTATAGTGGGTCCAATCCTGGAGTTGCAGAAGCAAGGCAAAGTCCCTTTCTTGGTGAGGCCCAAAGTGTGCAGCTGGTGCAGTCCTTTTGAGTGAAGTTCTTCAGGGGTAGGCTAGGGGTCCAACAGGGAAGTCCTTCTTATCTATTTTCATTTTCCAGCAGGGATCTGAATTGTGGGGCAGTTCTGCCATATTCATCCTTGCTCCTGGGTTAGGAAGAATGGGGGTGCTCCTGTCCAATTAGGTGCAGGCCACCCTGCCCTGAGATGACCACTTCATGTGAAGTGTGACAAAAATCATTCTCAGAAAGCAACATTCTCTAAAAATCAAACATGGAGAAAATTCATCCTAGAGGTCAGATCTGTCTGAGGCAACCTACTGATGTGGCTAAGCCTCCCTAACAAACCTCTTTCAGTCCCTCTCCTCATCTAATCATTGGGGCTCCCATTCACCTGGGGGAGTGAAAAATGGGGGAGGTCCATTTTCTGTCCCAAGTGGCTTTCCCTCCTCTGAACACCAGTTTGGCTACTCTCCCTCCATCCTGCTCTGCCATCTGCTGCAGCAGTTCTCCTCCCATCAGGTGCTTCCTTTGTCTCAGCCCAGGCCACTTCATACCTCATTAAGGTAGTTTGGCTCGGGCTGCCAAAGACTGAACAATCAGGAAAGGGCACTACAGGGCTGCATTTGGTTACTTTCAGAAAGAGTTCTAAAACACTTTATCTGTGCTAGTTATAATAAATTCAACCTTGGCAACTTTTGGGATTTATTATACCATTTAATTTCATACCAAAATTGATATATTTAGCACCTCTCTATCAGAAATAAGACTTTATTATTTTAAAATTAAGTCCCCCAATGTAAGCCTATAGAGCCCATTGATTACAAGGGGAAAACAAATGTGGCTGTTTGTCCCTCACCAGGGCATATAAAACATCTTTTATAAAGTCCTTGCTTATATTTATACTGCACCCAACCCTTGGGGCACCAAGGGAAGACCTTAGGGGTGGCCTATATGCAAAAATAAGGAAGTTTGAGACTTTGGAAGTTCTTTTAATTCCAATTACGAATTTGGGGTTAATTTTAACTTAAAATCAGCCCGCAAGGCAGGTCGACCTTTACAATGGCACTGGACACCACAGTAGTGATATTAGGGATGTTAGGGACCATATTGCGATCCCTAACCCTACATGCCCTACCATGTACTAGAAACTTATAGGTAGGTTGTGAGAGTCAGTTGTCGTTGGGCCTAATTTGCGTATACCATTTTAAACAAAGCACTGGCCTGGGACTGGTTAGCAGTGCCAGGGTACAGCCAGAATCAGAAAACACCATTATCAGCTAAAAATGGGGGCAAAAGGTGAGGGGTATTCTGCAGTGAGCCCAGTTTTCCTACAAATGACATGACTTACTACACCCTACATCGCGAGTCATCAATAAACCTGAACAGTAAGTCATTGACCATTTGTATAGGTAGGGGGAGGCCAATGATTTAGTATTATTTGCCAAATTCAAGTTAATCGTCTAAAACATGTTTTTCAACAGATCTAGGGTCAGATGTACAAAGCCCTTTATCAGTTACAAACCCTGCAATTCACTAAATCACAGGCTTTGCAACAGCTAGTGACTTTTTGGAAATGTACTAAAATCATTTTGCAATGTGGTAACAGGTTACCGACTTGTTAAATGGATTTAGAAGGCCATAACGAACTGCTATCTAAAAGGATCTTTTTTAGAATGTTCCTTCCTAAGAGCAATTTTTTATGGTATGTATTAATGTTTTGTGAGCAGCATCCACTCAGAAAACATTTAGGTGTCTCAACATGGTGTGGGAAGCTATTCTCATAAGGGAAGGTGTACCTTTTGAATCCTTTCCCTTTTCTGAATGTAAAAAAAAGTTTGCTGGGGAGTAGGCACTGGTCAAGGAGACCACGTCCTACTCTCAAAGAAACTGTTCAAAGGTTAAAAGTTTAAATCTTTTTTTAAAAACAGACCCATTTCCTTTAAATAAAACTGAATGCATTAAAAAAAAAAAAAGCCATCAAAGACATGGGGGGTCATTCTGACTCCCGCCGGGCGCGGTCACCGCGCGCCCGGCGGGAGCCGCCAAAATACCGTACCGCGGTCGGAAGACCGCGGTGGGTATTTTGAGGTTTCCCCTGGGCTGGCGGGCGGCTTCCAAAAGGCCGCCCGCCAGCCCAGGGGAAACCGTCCTTCCCACGATGAAGCCGGCTCGTAATCGAGCCGGCGGAGTGGGAAGGTGCGACGGGTGCTGTTGCACCCATCGCGTATTTCACTGTCTGCCAAGCAGACAGTGAAATACTCGTAGGGGCCCTCTTACGGGGGCCCCTGCAGTGCCCATGCCAGTGGCATGGGCACTGCAGGGGCCCCCAGGGGCCCCGCGACCCCCCCTACCGCCATCCGGTTCCCGGCGGGCGGACCGCCGGGAACTGGATGGCGGTAGGGGGGGTCGGAATCCCCTCGGCGGCGCAGCTAGCTGCGCCGCCTTGGAGGATTCAAAGGGGCGGCGGTACACTGGCGGGAGACCGCCAGTGTTGCCGGTCTGACCGCGGCTTTACCGCCGCGGTCAGAATGCCCTGCGGGGCACCGCCGGCCTGTCGGCGGTGCTCCCGCCGACCCTGGCCCCGGCGGTCTAAGACCGCCGGGGTCAGAATGACCCCCATGGTGGTCTGCTAAGCACAGCAGACCATCATCACTGTGATACATACCAGTCGTAGAGAATTGTAATTTGTGACGTACCTCATGAGTATTGATGATGTAGGTTGGATTGTGACACACTGCAGTTCGGAATTTTGTGGACCAACCTATTAGTACATAGGTCAGTTTTCAAAATTCCACACATTTGTGGCAAAAACACTGGTCCCAATTTGGGGCCAGTATTTTGAGAGACGTGTTTCAAGCATCTGCCCCTAGTTATGGGATATATTTTTTTGTTTTAGAAATTGGACTTTGTATGCCCTGTTGGAAAATAATGAGGCAAAATAAATAAATTCTTATACGTTTAAATAAGAATATCACCTGAAAGCAATGCACACCAGTAGTCACCGTTAGATCATTCAAAGACAAAAGTCTTCCCAAGTGGAATTTTCTATAAGCTCAATAGGAGAAACTAGTGCATCACCTCCAGGTAAAAATATGTGTTCACCCCACCTCAACCCCAGTTATATTATGAATTGTTAAAAAATACTGCTGAATACTAATGTGTCTGTAACACTGCTCCTGCTGTCTTTGAACATAATAAATTGTGCTGATCATTGTATGACTGAAACCAGAGAAAAAGAGTCCAAAGTATCATGTTTGCATAGCGGGAAACTGTGAATTGAAAAATTCAAGCATACTGATATTCAGCCAGAAGCGGTGGAGAACATTATCCAACATACCTAACTTAGGAATGTGCTTCATTTCCATCTCTGCATGTATGTAAAACATCCCCAATTTCTAAAGAGGGCGCTTACTCAAATAGCTGGGGTGGGTGTTGTTATTGTTTTTTTTTCTTTTTAGCTCAAGCCTACCCAGGGTTTTGAGCTGGTGGTTGCAGGCGTGGCCCACTGGCAGTCATGTTTGGGGTCCTGAACTTGTTTTACTTATTAGACATTGACACAAGTGCATAGCTATCATTGGTGCAGCAGCTGCCATGCACCAGGACCCCGAACCCTGGTGGGCCCACTGAACCATGATGGTTGCTGTATTTTACTACCAATGCAGTAGTCCAAGGGGCCCTTTTCCTCTCTTACACCCGGGGCCGTAGCATCCAAATTACGCTACTGTGTTGACACAGAGTAAGAGAAAGAAAAGTACATCATGGGGAAAGAAGACGGAAGAGAAAGATGGAAAAATTGAGACAGACGGTGAAAACAGGATGAGAAAGAACAGGAAAGAGTGAGATAAAGGGATAGGGAATGTCTGAGTGTGAAATCAAAATTCATGAGATAGAATCAAAACTATGTAGCCTTCGTATCCTGTACACCAATATTCAATAGTCCCGGCAATGCACTTCTGAGCAAAAGTTTGGGCCCCAGAGCTTATACTTTTACAAATTAAGCACTGAGCCTACCAAACAGCTCCCTTGTCTGGTCACAACAGACATCCTGTGGGTTTACCAAGAACAGACTGGGCTTTGGAGCCTGCCAATTGCTTACCATAAGTTGGCCTCCCTGTCATTGTCATTTGCATGCTTCTTATTCATGTCCCAGCTTGTCACTGTTGTGTTTGTCCTTTCCATGAAGCATAGGTTTTTTACCATTTCTTTTAATTGACTGGCATCCATGCTGCCACTGCCCTGCTCACTCTCTTTCTCATTTCTGACTTCTTCTTGCTCCCTCCTATCTCTCTTGACGGCCCCTACCTAATGTCTGCTGTAAAATCCTGGAGAAAGTGACAGAGTAGCCAGCAGTGACCTCAGGCCGGAAAAACTCCCTTCTAAAGGCTCTAGCCCACCAGGGAAATGCCCAGGGGAAAATCAGCCATTTGGGACCTGACTGCTTGCTTTTCCCTCATTGCTTTCTCACCTGTGTGCTTCTCCCTCCCTCGCGCCACATTGCTATCTTATTTGTTATTTCTTTTGCCCACCTCTGCTCTCTGTGTTCATTCCATCCCTATAGCGTCCCCCTAACCTTAATGTTGCTTCCCAGATCTGTGTTCTCCTTCTCTAAAGCTGTTGCTTCTGTTTCCCACTCATGTTCTCCGTATATCTCCCCCACCTGTGCTTAAAAAAATGCTTTATCAATTTTTTTTTATTTGTCAAACCAACTCAGACTGGCAAAAATAAAGGCAAAAGCAGCACAGTAACCATGTGGTACATAAAGCCAGCCGTGTCCTAGCCTTTTTTCCTTTCTTGGTTAGCCATGCTAGAACCATCAGGATGCTCTACAGCAAAGCTAAAAACCATTGACAAAGCCAATAGGTCTCAAACGTGAGACCAATTAGCTATGCCAATCCTTGTTTTACTTTTCTCGTATTTACTTAAACTGATTAAGTCTATATTGTCATATTCTCTATGATGGCATAACTGTTGCTGTGAAACAAAGATGTTGCTGCCATTTCTAGAATGCAGGTATGAAAATGAAATGGCTATGCAGCTTGTCTGCCAGTATCTCAATCAATCAATCATTCAATCACTCAATCAGTATTTGTAGAGTGCAACACTATCACCCCTGGGGGTATCTGGGCCGCGAGGTGCAAGGTCTTCATCGAAGAGCCAGGTCTTAAGTTTCTTTCTGAAGTTTGCAAGGGAGGGTGCTGTTCAGAGGTGTGGGGAAGCAGGTTGTTTCAAGCCTTAGCTGCGGTGTAGGAGATGGAGAGGCCACTGGTGAGGCTGTGATGGATTTGGCAGGGGGGACGTGCGAGGGCCAGTGAGGAGGAGGAGCGCAGGTGTCTGACAGGTTGGTGGAAGCTCAGTCGGTGTTTGATGTAAGCCGGTCCATGATTGCGTATGGCTTTGGAGATGTGCGTGAGGATCTTAAACTGACATCTTTTCTGGTCGAGGAACCAGTGGAGGTTTCCAAGGTGGTGGAGTGATGTGGGCACATTTGGGAAGGTCCAGGGTGAGTCTGGCTGCTGTGTTCTGTATGGTCCTTTTGAGGAGTTGGTGCTGGTGTAGAGCATGTTGCCGTAATCGATGTGGCTCGTGACGAGGGCCTGGGTGACAGTTTTGACTGGGATCCATCGGAAGATTCTGCAGTGCTTGCGGAGGGTGTGGAAGCAGGAGGCGGTGGCTCCATTTGATTTGTCGCTTAATGGTCAGTTCGCTGTATAGGATGATGCTGAGATTGCGTGCATGGTCTGTAGGCATGGGAGTGGGCCCGAGGTCAGCTGGCCACCAGCTGTGGTCCTGAGAGAGCGTAGTCTACATAACCTATATTAAAATGAAAAGTTTATATATTAATGTGTGATGATGCTGCATAGAAAACTATAATAATATTGATTTCCTTAAACACGCACTCGAATTGTGACCACGAAGAGTGGCCACCAATGTATACGCAAACTAATAATGACAAATAAAATGTTTATGTTATGATCAGTTAAGACTATATTAACATCTATATTGTTGAATCTGTATTGAAACTCTTTATAGGCCTTAAGTTAGCGTAAGCTGCGGTACTAGCTGCCCAGCTCTCATATTCTGCTTTTCCAGTGTGCTGACTTGCAAAGGGCCATGACCCTGCAAATGTTCTTTTTCTTCAGAACTTGGAAGATGAATGTAACTATACAAAATCAGTTCCCAAGCGCATATTCGGTTCCTTGGTTTAAAAGTTATGAGTAAATTGAAACAAATGTAGATTAAAGAAATGCACAAGGTCACTTAGACCGATGGACAATGAATCTGCTGACCCAAAGGACGTGCCAAGGAATGAAGTAACGCCGGATGTGCCACCTCTGAAGACGTCAATTATGAAGACCAATCAAAAACTCACGAATTAATGTGGGGTGACAATTGGGATTACCAAATGTTACATTTGATAGTTAAAGATAGTGGGGCATAGTGGATGTCCAATAGAATTTTGGGGGAATGTACTACGAAAAAAGGGATAAAAACCCATGTCACAGAGGGGTCATTAGAACTGGGTAGGGAATGCTATTGATTTTATCCATGAACTCTGTCACTCTGTTCGGTGATTTGAGACCTATTAAAAATCATCCTTGCCCTTAGACTGCCCTTTTCACTTTCCTCCTTATGAGGGAAGTGTTCCTTTCCGCCCATAGTTAGATCCTGACTAATGAAGTTTTGACCGATGTCCTGAGGATGAAGACTGAACCTGTGCGCTGACCTAATCTTTGGAAGGTAACTATGACAATGCAATTGTAATTTGTCTATTTGCTTTTCCTTTCTAGGTACCAACTGCTTGCTTTTGACAGGGACCATAGCTAGATGTTTTCCAAATTTGTGTTCTAAATTGTTTTGCATGAAGCCCAACATGCCAATGCTAATTAGTGGTTAGGACAGGTGATCATCAGATTGACGTAAACAGACAAACGACCAAGACAATGTTTGTTGAACTGACGTGATATCAATACACTGGCTATATTCTGATCTATGTTCACGCTGTGTTATATTCTAATGTTTATGATTTTTGCCTTATTGAAATCTTATCAAAGTTGCCATATCGTAACTATGCTGTTGTGTTTCTTGGCTTTGAGATTGACGCACTTAATCTTAGATTCTAACTAATAGGGAATAAAGCTCATAAAATTCCATTAACTGGCGTGGTTATTCATGGCTAAAGGTCATGGTTGCGTCGCCAATTTGATTAATGACTTTGACTAAAGTGAAATGTATTGTTGTGGTGAATATTGATGACATTATTGATATATTGATCGACATATTGATTAGCTATCTCTTCCTATGGTGTCTCTCAACTGGGTCACAAGATTCATTGGCCTAAAACGAGTCCTAATGTATAATAAATTAACATAAAGGGACGCGTTAGCAGTCCCATATGGATGTGTTTCTCCCAAAGATCAGTACTTCTGTTTTGTCGGAGTTGAGGCATTTTGCTGTCATCCAGTTGGTTATGTTGGTCATAGCGTAGCAGAAGTTTGTTCTGGATGTGGAGGGGTCTCAGTGAGTGAGAGGATGAGCTGTGTATCATCTGCACAGGAAATGATGTTGAGACCGTGGGATCTATTGATGTCAGCAAGGGGGGTCATGATGGTTCCTGGGGTACACCGCATATGATGTTCTTGGTTTCGGAGTTGAAAGGAGGTAGTTGGATGCTCTGATTATGTCCTGTCAGGAAGAAGACGATCCACATGAGGGCATTTCCTTGTACACTGATGTTGTGGAGTCTGTTGATGAGGGTGTGGTGAGATACAGCATCAAAAGCAGATGAAAGGTAGAGGAAGATCAAGGCAGTGAACGAGGAGTGTTCTGATGGAAGATGTGGCAGCGATGAGTGTGGTCTGGGTGCTATGGTTGGTAGGGAATCCTGATGGGGGGATGTCAAGCAGGTTGTTTTGTTCCAGGTATTCAGTGAGCTGTTGATTGATGGCCTTCTTGAGTACTTTAGCAAAGTAGGGGAGCAGAGAGATTGGTCGATAGCTTTTCAGTTTGCTGGGGTAGGCAGATGGTTTCCTTAGCAGGGGTCTGATTTCTGCATATTTCCATTTGTCCGGGAAGAATGCCATGGTGATGGAGGTGTTGAGGATGCTGGTGAGTTCCCTACTGATGTGATTGGCGCCGAGGTTGATCATGTGGTGAGGGCATGGGTCGGTGGGTGCTCCGGAGTGAATGGATGACATGATGGCCGATCTAGATTGCGTGGTGAGTAGTGTCCATGTGTTAATTATTCGGCTGGTGTGCGCTGGTTGTTCGAGACTGCTGAGGTTGAGGACCAATGGTTAGGGGATTGAAGCTGTTGTAGATGGTGCTGTGAAAGTAGTCTGAGAGGGTGTGGCAGGGTTCTTGGGAAGGGTGGATAGTGTTCTCTGTGGCTGTCGGGTTGGAGTATTCTTTGACTAATTTTAATAGTTCTATCCTGCAGCTGGCTCCTGTGTTGAAGTGGGCTGTGATGGCTGCTCTCTTGGCTTCCTTGATTTGCCAGTGGGAGTTGCTAAGGGTTGCTTTGAAGTCAGCTGTGTTGGAAGGGTTCCTGGTGAATCACCATTGTCTCTTGAGTCGGTAGCAGTTGCACTTGGTGGTTCTGGGCTCTGGAAAGTATTAGCTGGCTTGTATTGATATTTTGTTGGCTCTGGCTGGCTTCAGCGGGGCGACTCGGTTGGGGCATTCTGTGATCCAGGGGGAGAAGTTCTGGACGGTCTGTTCTAGGTCTGTAGAGGCCATGGGTGGGAGGTGCCAAGGGCCTATGTCCACTGTGTTTCTGTTACCTTGCCCCAGCTGCAGTGGGTGGGGCAGTGGCACTTTGTGATGGTATGCTGTGAGCCATAGAGGGTGAAGTGGAGCCGAATCTACTTATAGGCCATTATTTATCTAACTGTTCTGCAGCCTCCATTCCCCCAAATCTACTATGTCCTGTATCCATCCTGCCCAAGGAGTGTAGTGGAAACAGACTCAGAGTGAAGGGATGCGCAGATCTCATCAGAGACCAGAGGAGGGCTGTAAAACATCTCCCTCCAAATGCAGTTAGCTGCATTTGCCTGGTAGGTTTGGAGGCTGTCCCGATACCACTTACATCTAAATCATGCCTTCTTAACCTGTTGGTAAAGTAATTGCATAAGATTCAAGATTCTATGGTAAAACCAAAAGCATGAAGCATCCTTTGTCATCCTCATCACTTATCGGACCAATATCAGAGACTCTCTCAAAAGCAGTGGGCAGCATCTTTGCTGGCATTAAGAAGAGACAGCAGTAGACATATAAATGAAGGAATCGAATTTCACTATATTCATACACTGGCACAGAGAAAGCTTTAAGCACGGAGATAGTAAAATTACTTTCAAAATAGCATGGGTTTCATCTAAATTGGGATTATTGGCAATTATGAGCTTGACAGTTTAACTTCAGAATTATCTAAATAAGGAAGGTCTATAGATATACCTGAAGTTAGCACCCTAGTGCTAGAACTCAATTCCGTGGCCGAGAAACCTCACATGGGGCCAGAACAGCACCTCATGTGCAGCTGGGACAGTCTCTTCCGTGGTCAGAACCACCAGCTATCCAATTGCAGTCTTCTTTGGGATGATACAAATGACTCAAGCTTCCACACAGTCTGTCTCTGGGGCTATTGTTCTGAATGGACTATCTTTCCGACTGTCTTTCATTTTGCACGGACAGAGGCGATTTGGGGGGGTTCAAGACCCTCCGCCAAGAGATGAGAAGTGAGTGCTATGATCGGAGAGCTTGTTGTTTCTGTATGTCTACCTGTGCTCATAATATGTCAGTTGTCTCACTGTTTAGGCACACCTTAATTCAGTTTTCTTTGCTTCCATAATGTATACCCCTTGGAGAAAGTGCTCATACAATCACACTTTCTTAATGGGTGTTCATGTGGTCGTGCTGCTGTTATGCATCTGTGGTCACCAGCGGGGTGGAGTTCCCCACCCACCCCTAGTAAAAAAACACCCACCAAGCCACAAAACCGGCCCACAACTGCTAAAAAACAACCCACACATTGATATGTCAGGCCAGCCCATCAGACACTGCCTGATTGCCCTATAGGCCAGTCCAACCCTGCCTCCATATCATCAATAAATTTAGCAGTATTTGAATGTTTTTCACACAGAGTTTCACAGTTACTCTTGTTTTTGTACATAGCGAGGACAAGGCAGATTTAGTAAGCCTAAGTGATGATTGTGCCAACGAGGTACTTACTGTAGCATTTATGTAACAATAATCATTCTTGGTTGAGGCCCACAAGGGGCACTAAATCCACTTTAGCCATCTATATAGAAGATCTCCTATCTCCATGGACAAAGACAAGAAAACAAACTGCTCTAACAGTCCTTAAACTCTATGCCTGCCTACGTCAGGATGAATCAAAGAATTCTACTTGAAAAGGTTGGAAAAGTGAAAAGGATTACCTAGATCTGCCCTTGGACAGATCCGTTTTTTACTTCGCACAGCTAAAAAACATAAGGATTGGTTCACTGAGTTAGCCACCTGCTCACTGTCATATGCCATGGCCCAGGGTCACTTCTTTCCTGTTTTTTCAACATATATGTGCATCCCTTATTTCAGCATTTTTTAGCAGTATCTAGTGAATGCCTATTCTTTTGTTTGCAATTTTTGGATATTGTGAACTTTATGGGACCCATGCACACTGTGCAACCGGAGCCAAGCTATACCCAATTGATGAGCCTGGCCTTGGATTGCTTGTGTTCTGGTTCAGGAATGACCAAGCTGCACTATACAGACTGAACTGTTCATATTGGAGCAGAGTGAATTCAATATGGCTGGGTCCAAACTGAGGTGGCTTGGTTTGCAAAATAACAATGGCTTGGGATGCAGCCTGAGTAATTATCAGTGGCTAAGATTAATTCAAGCATTCCATTGATCACTTTCTGGTATACTTTCAGTGCAATGCATTAAGTGAAACAGGATGTCCCTACTTGGGTTCTATGTGCACTGTGTCACTGGAGCCAAGCTATACCAAACGGATGAGCCCTAATGAGAGCAAAACCGCTCTTGGGTTGCTTGTGCTCTTGTTCAAGGAGGATCTGGCTTTGCAGTACAGGCTGGACAGTTCTAGTAGAGGAGGGTCAAGACTGATTTGCATATGGCTCCTGCTTCTGCAAAGCCCCACCCACCATCCCCCGCATTCCTATCCCTCCCACAACCTACTTAATAGCAAGCCCACCTGTGTCTGGACCGCGTCCACAACCACCAACCCTGGTCTGCTTGCCCCTGTCCATCCCTTCACTGCTGAACGCCACATTGCGTAACACAGAGGGAGCTTTCAACTGTGCCCACTGCAAGTACATGTGCAGCACCTCACCATCCACAAACACATCAACCACATGCAAACAACTGACCCAAAACACACCTCCTGCACCCACCTATCAACACACACCCCAAGACACACTATCATGAATGCTCCTTAACACTCACTCACTCAGCAAACACACCACTGAGATCTGGGATATCCTGACCAACAACACACCAGACCTCCTCTTCCTGATGGATACATGGCTGACCGCCACATCAGCACCCAGTATCACCACAGTCATACCAGCAGGCTACAAGATTACTCACCAGGACTGCAAACACAAACCTGGAGGAGAAATAGTTATCAATTCAAGGAATCCGTCAGATGCGCCACCTCCACGGATAACAACACTCCCTACATGGAGCACCTAGACTTCAAAATAAAATCCTCAGGAATATTCAGCCTGACCAGAACCCTCATCTACCGACCACCAGGACCAGTAGGCACTTTCCCCAAAAATATTACCAACTTTGTAGCCCCTCACCTTGCCATCAACTCCAGGAACTACATCCTACTATGAGATTTCAATCTCCACCTGGAAGACGGAAATGACCCCAACACTGCCATTCTCCCCAAGAGCTTTATAGAACTTGGGACTGGAACAACATGTCAACTGACCCACACATTCAGCCAGGTACAACCTCTATACTGTCTTCACTGCCTTCAATATCATCAAGTCCATCACAACCATACCCCTCACCTCGACCAACCACGCCTTTGTCCACTTTAGAATTAGTGTCTTTCGTCTTGCCAAGCCTACCATGAACAACTAGGCTAGATGTGGATGGAGCAAAATCTTGGAATCTGACTGGCTTGAAACACTACACACAAATCAGCCAAATGACACCAAGGACCTCAACAACAATATCAGACATTTCAATGGGTGGATCACAAGCTGTGCCAACTCCCTAGCATTGCTGAAACACTACACACAGAAGAGGACCCAGAAACTAGGCAGCTGAACACCACGCAAACAAAGAACACTGCAAACAGCTAGAAAAACACTGACAAGGAAAATTACAAATCAGCCCTAAGACATTACTGCAAGTGCATCAGAGAAACAAAGAAGAAGGCCCAAATCAACTGCCCCAACAGAAGCAAACAAATCTTCTCGACTGTCAAAGACTTCACATCACCTACCTCCACCACAAACAACATCACCCCCTCCCAGGAAATGTGCGATAACCTTTCAGACTTGTTCATGGATAAGAACGAAGTAATCTACAACAATTTTGACCCTCAAACGGACACCAATACTCTCTTCCTCAGCTGACCCACCAGCTACCTTGAAGACACCTTGCTTGACCACCTAAAAAACTATTTCTGTGGAGGAAACAGCCAACATCATGAGAACCATCCACCTCAGGGCACCTACGGATCCCTTCCACCACCACATCTACAACCTGGGAGCTTCCTCTATCAGCAGAGTTCACACCCGCATCCCAAATGTCTCCATCACCACCAAGATGTTCTCGGACAAATTGAAAAAAGTGATGGTCAATGCACTAATGAAGATACCTTTGGCTTACCTTACCCACCTGACAAACTATAGGCCGACTTCCCTCCTACCTTTTCCGGCCAAGATCATAGAGAAAGCAATCAACAGGCAACTTTCCCACAATATTAACAAATACCAGCTACTGGGCGACACGCAATCAGGCTTTCAACCCAATCACAGCACCAAGACAGCACTCATCACAGCCAAAATACAACATCAGGATGATCCTAGACTCTGAAGACACAGTGGCCCTCATACTACTTGACCTCTCAGCAGCATTAGACACGGTCTCCTACCCCACCCTGATCAAAAGACTACATGACACAGGGCCCTTAACTGGATCTCCTCTTTCCTCACAAGTAAGAACCCAGAGAGTCAACCTTCCTCCCTACACCTCTGAGCCAGGAACCTCATCTGCAGAGTCCTCGAAGGATCATCTCTCAGTCTGACATTATTCAACATCTACATGACCCCGCTAGCGGAACTCATCAGATCTCACATCAACATGCTCTTCTATGCAGAAGACATACAACTTATACTCTTCCTGTTGGACAACACCCCATCACCAAAGCTAACTTTGCCATGTGCATGACCGCTGTCACCAGATGAAGTCTAACTGCCTAAAACTGAACACAGACAAAACAGAAGTAGTGATCTTCAGAAGAGAATCTTCAGTCTGGGACTCCACCTGGTTGTCTACTGACCTCGGCCCCATCCTGACCTGCACCACCCACTTCATAAGTATCAGAATCATCCTGGAGAACTTGGCGTGTCAGTCCAAATAAAAGTAGTAACCTCCACCTGCTTCTATATCCTGAAAATGCTATGCAAGAGTTTCAAATGGCTTCCAGAAAACACCAGAAAAATGGTCACATAAGTCCTGATCTCCAGCAGGTTGCACTACGAAAACTCACTCTATGAAGGAAACAACAAGAAACTCCAGACTTTTCAAAATACAGCACCAAATTAATCTTCAATGTACCATGCCGAACCCACATCACCCAACATTTCAGACAACTCCACTGGCTTCCCACACACAAACACACTCAGTGCAAACTGTCCCTCACACATACAAAGCACATACACAACATTGTTCCAGACTACCTCCACTTCCACATACATTTCCACATACCTTCCCGACACCTTCGCTAAGCTGGACTCTCACACCCACACATACCATGCATCCACAAGACCACTGCTGTTGACCATGCGTTTTCATACATGTCCTCCAAGGCATGGAACGAACTCCCACAGTACATCAGAACCTTCTCATTGCTTCTCGAGCTCCTCAAGAAGCTGAAGATCTGGCTATATGAATAATTCTTCCCTAAGAGACAGCTGTCTCTCCACCTGCAAAGTGCCTGGAAGCCCTCACGGGTGATTATCACGCTGTACAAATAAGAATAACATAGCATATGGCTGGATCCAAACTGAGGTGGCATAGTGTACAAAGGATTAGGATGCGGCCTGAGTAATTATTAGTGCCTAAGGTTAATTCAAGCATTTTACCCATCACATTTTTGTATACTTCATTGCGAAGCCCTAAGTGGGATGGGTATGGCTAGACGTGGGCCCCTTCCACACTGTGTCACTGGAGCCAATCTATATCCAATTGATGAGCCAGGTCTTGGATTGCTTGTGTTCTGGTTCAGAAAGGACCTGGCCTCACAGTAAAGACTGAACTGTTCCTATTGGAGCAGAGTCAATACTGATTTGCATATTGCTGGGTCCATACTGAGATGGCATGGCGTGCAAAATAATGGTGGTGTGATGAGACCTGAATTAAGTACCAGTGGCTAAGATTAATTCAGTCATTCAATCCATCACTTGTATGTATACTTCAATACTTTTCAACTCCAAACTCTTGTTTGCCCCCAGGTCAGTACAGTCATCAAGGTTGCCATCCCACAGCTGTCCTTGTTCCAGAAAAAACTCCCAATTCCACAAGACCACAACTAGATGAAATTGATAAGCGCCCTTGTCACACCATACCAATATACCTATATTGCTGCAGCATCAACTCACAAGAAAACCATGCATAAATCACTACAGTTGTTCTTATTGTAATCAAGGACCTAGCACAAATATCTATCAAATGGTCTCAAAGTCTTCCGGGACATTTAGAAACATTTCATGCTGAAACTGACATTATACTGTTCTCTAATGCGGTTCCTGTATTCTGTGACTTCACATTTGATCAACCACTGAAGCCTCAAACCGGTGTAAAAGGCAGGCAAATTTCTGGAAGTACAAGGGTGCAGACTATGAAAAGCTCTAAACCAACACCTGAAAGAGTTATATGTCGACCCAGCAGACCTATCAAGCAGCATTTTAAACTGTAATGGCAAAAAAGATGCTTACAGTTTCCACCCTGCATATTCAGTGAGGCTCAGAGGAGTCATCTCAGCCCATTCGGTTCAGCCATTGTTTTCTTCTGGGAAGCATTTCATACCTTTTTCACATCTATTATAATGTTAATCCCTAGTAGGGCGAAATTTGAAAGCAAATGAAAATTAGACTCCAAGGACTTCACGCAGGGAAAAGGTAACTTCCAAAATGTTACGTTTCCTTAATATTTTGAAGAAATCTGACTCACTGGCAAAGTGGACTTTTAATAACTATTACAATAGTTATTTAATTCTTATTCTAGCTAGTCCCAATCATGAGATACTTTTTTATCTGCACTCTGGTTTTCTACATAGGCCAACCACAATGAAAAATAGCTATTGGGTGCTAGTCAATGTACGGGCATGTTAATTTTAAATGTCCTACTTTTAAATCCCATGCAATCTGTCTCGTGGGTCACAGACTCAAAGGGGAGGTTTGGATCGAATTGCAGTGTTTACATTGCTATGGTCAGGATACAGTAGTAGGCCTGAAGCACAGCACAACCCCTAGGCTTTGATTTGTCCTTTGAAAATCTTGCCCATTTTGAGGGATTGTATATTGTTTTAATTGCTGTTTATTTCATACATATTTGTAATTTTATGACAAGGCTTCGGCTCAATACAGCAGGTCTGAGCTTTTATGGTGGTAAACCTACGATACAGGCTAAAGGCATAGCTGGTTCACTTCGACAATTTTTGTCAGATGCCATAAGTTTAATCAGTTTATCAAGAACAGTTAGTAAAAAACAATAGGCTTGATACATTTTAAAACCAGTAGGCCATTATGGATGTATTGTTATTACACTGTGCTAAAGCCTATGAACAGGCATTGCATTACGTATATTCTCATAGATTACTGTCACAAGCAAGAGATTTGGTTTAGGTTACGTATCTGACAAACCATGTGAGTAAAAATTCTGCACTGTGTCAATCCTTGTTATGTCCTCTTGGAGGGTGGGTTGTGTACTTTTTTCCAATTCTACTTCAGTACATATTTGTAATTTTATGATTGTATACTTGACAGCTGTTTGCCAGAAAGCTTGTGCACAACAAAGAACTTAGTTTGCTATGGTGATAAGCCAGTGTAGAAGGGTATGGGCTTGATTAGGTCATTAGAAATAATTATATCAGATGCCATAGGTCCATTCTGTTTATCATGGAAATTACAATAAAGGTAGTAGACCTGACTTATTTATTGTGAAAATCATATCTAGATATGCATTTTGTTACATGGAATCTCAGAGACTATTGTAGTAAGCAAGGATTTGGGTGTTGGCTATGTCCTTTAACATATACTGAGGGTAGATCATTTGTACTGTGATAATCCTTTCTAGAGCATTTTAGGAGGGCCTGACAGTTGTAGTTTCTGCCAGCACCTTGCAATAAAAAACCTCTACATACATATAAATACATTTGGGGATCTGTTCTGTTTGAATATATTTAAAATGTTACTTCTTGCCATGTCAGCATAGTGCTTAGGGCAGAGGGTTAACCCATTTCTGTCATTGACTTTATTGTTGTGTGGGTAATGGCATGTTGCCTGATCACATGAGCACTTCTGACTAAAAATGAGTGAGCTTCAGTGTCTTGATTGGTGTCCATTTCTTTAGGTGCTATGTTTAATTTAATTTTGTATTGCAAGCATAGATCCACCAAGTTTAGGTGGTAACATATTTTTTTTACTTTTATTCTTTTATTTTCCATATGCTTGATGGGGTTGTGCATATTTTATTACTGATATGTAGGTAGGTAAATGCAAGAATGGGTCAGTGGGTGGAAGAATAGATGTTCGAGTGCAAGGATGCATGGCAGAGGGCATGTATGATGACTTAGTACCTAAGTTCACTTGAGGCTGAAGAAGCACTTTCAGTTATAAACCTGATTTTTTGTCATTGCCATTGAGTATTTATTAATTTGTTTTCGGATAAAATACGCCTAGAAAATGGTCTATAAAAAGTTTTGAGTCACCTAAATCTGCCTTCAGATTTCAGCACACTGCAGCCCTGAAGAATGATCTGCCTCACTCTACAACCAAATGTGCACTGAGATTCAGAGAGATCCAGATAATAAAAGGATCCGAAACAATGGTGTTCTTGATGTACTGTTAAAATAATGTCATTCTTTATGAATAGCTCAAAAAGACACTCTTCATATGTTTCTGAAACAATGGCATTGCCCATTAATTGCTCAAACAATGGCATTCATTGTATGTCGTGCCAGGCTCAAGTGCAATCACAAGTCACTGCAACATGTCTGAAGCACACCTCTTACCCTCACACATGGCAACAAAAAAGCTCCACTTTTTACCAGCTATGTACATGAATACGAGTCCCTATTAACTTTCCACCAGAAATCGCTTTGAGACCTCCCTAGAGGTAGATAAGGACCATACAAATTACAATTCCAGACTAGTAATTATATATAATGGTAACAAGGATATACTTCAAATAGTAAGTAATATTTGTTTTTTAATTCGTATTTTCGGGGCACCAACATAACAATAGTCTCCAGTATATTTGTATCATATGGTTAGAAGATTGTGTAGTTCATTAGCAAACAGGTGAAGCAGAACATCCACAGATCCCTATCAGTCTCTTCCCATGCGCCACCGTCATACTAACGCTTTTAACTTTTATTTATTTCAATGATTGGTTTCATGGGGTGTAACTAACAGGATAAAGGAGGCTGGTAGGTCAGGCCCTTGGCATTCAAACCCAAGGCCGACAAAAGGGTTTGTAAGGGTCCGCAGATCAATATATTGGGGTTGGTTAAATGCGAGCTGAGCTGGCCAATATGGAGGATGATTAGGCAGATGTCAGTGGGTGGCTCAGTCTGCTGAACAGTCACCGCTGACCTAAGCAGTGCCCTGTGGGACACAAGTCTAACTCCCAAAAAGACTAACTCAGCCTTCAATCCTTTGAGGATGGAGACGTAAGTGTCATTAAAGAGGCTCAAAGCTAGACCTGGGGGTTGTATTACACAAAGTGCCCTAGGCACGCAACGGGCATTTGCACCCACTTTGCATACCCACAGGGCACTTTGGTATTACAGAAGGGGCCGCAGATGCTTGTGTGGCCCCTTCTGTAATACAGATAGCACTGGGGCACATAAAGCGCCGGAGCTATCATTAGAAGGCATTTCCTCATTTGCATGGGATGGTGGCCCCATGCAGATGAGGGAATCCCCTTGCTTCTGCGCCCGTGCCATATTACCAATGTGGGTGCAGATTCAAGCATGCCTTTAGAAGGCGACAAAAAGGTAGCACACTTTCAGTGCTCCTTCTAAAGGCAATCCTCTGGATGAAAAGGGGTCCCATTGACCCCCTAGACATCCCCTTGAAGGCTGGTGCAGTCACTCACTTTCAGTGTGCCTTCTAAAGGCATCTTTGCCGTTGCACCCATGTTCATAATGCGAAGCGAGTGCAGAGGCAAGGGATTACCTCATTTGCATGGGGCCATGTTTCCATGCAAATGCAGGAATGCCCTTTGATGATAGCGCTGGCGCACATCAGTATTACAGAAGGGGCCACACAAGCATCTGCCCCTTTTGTAATACCAAAGTGATACCCGTTGCACCCCGGGGCACTCGAATGTGCTGCCCTGGGGCAGCACAAGTTTGGTGCTGCCCTGAGGGCAGCACATACTGCCTAACATGGAAAATGTGCCTTTTAGGTTACACAGGCCCTGGTATGTACAGCACCCAGATCTGACAAAACGTGCTTTGAAATGCGATCTAAAAACAAGTTATTCCTTCTTCCAGTATGCTAGTCCCTCTTTTATGTCTCATATGGCTCAATGATGGTTGATCAATAATTGGCGGGTATCTGTGCTAGTAGGGAAAGCTGAGACTGATTATGAGGTTTGACGCATGTTTTCTGATTGAGCTGAGTTGTCCAACTGCACCACAGAAGGCAGTGTAGTGTATGTGAAGGCTTCCTTCTGCCCTGCACCAGCGACCAGTTAATAAAATGTGGCAATGACATTGCACCAGCAGAGTGTAGACCACCACTCGCAGGTAACAGCTACCACCGATTCCGCAGATGCCCTCAAGATAAAGATGTACACTGCCCTGTTATACTTCAGATTGCCCCCCACCCTCCGCAGATCCTGGAGTCACCCTGACTGCTTTTCAATTAATGAAGCTGGCACAAGTGCAGGGGTCGCACCTCCACACTCTGCTGCTCCTCGGCGCTCATTGATCCAGCTGGCTGTCTGTTCCTTTCTCAGCTCGCTGCACTTGATGCCACTGGACAGAAATTGCTTTCAAATTGATTTTTTATTATTAAGCACAAATCTTCCCTGGATGCTGCGTCTGGTACCACTCCAGTTCCTTCCCTCGGCTGTCCCAGAGTGCCCGCAACACTCCTAAATTGCAATGTGCATGTGGTGTGCTGAGGAACCGCCGGTAGATAAACCATGTAGGATCTGGCAGAGCTCTGCCGCATCGCTGTAGCTCATGAGCTGGAGGTAACTCCATCCCTCTTCCTAAAGAAAAACGGTGGCCTGCTTTCATGTGCTGTAATGGGTGACATGATGAAATCGGGGGGCGGTGGGATGAATATTAAGCCTTGTGTGCAAGCGGTGTACTTTAGTAGAACCTGCAGATGCAACTTGTCATTCCGGCCCCCCAATTGTCTACATTTTTAAGGGTGATTTCCCGATCTGCCAAAACTGGGAACATTAAGTAACAACTGTAAAACACATTGAAAAGCATCCTTTATGGGTTTTTTTCTACAGACCCTTTAACAAGTGAAAACATAGTTCAATTATGAAGCTGTCATTTTTAAAGTATTGTATGGATTAACTTGTCATAACTCCGAAGGGGCTGCTTGGTATTTGTTGTACGTGATGTTCCCTGATATTAGTGTCTATGAGAAATCTGGTTAACAAGTCCCTTTTCCCCTCCACATTAAATTGCACCTACACATTAATGCCTGCGTAGGTCCTCATCCCCACTGAGAGTGTTCAATGGACTTCATTCAGCTGTGGAACTGAAATACAAGGAAGGTCGAACATCAGCATTAAAAGTTGTATGCAAACTAGATTTTGAAATCTGCAATAACAAATGTCCACAGAGAACCGAATTCATTAATCTGGGTTCAAAAAGATGCATTGAGACGACTTCGATATCCGGTCCTCCTATAAACATTTTCAACCAGCGAGACGTGAAGCCATTGGGATAAACATTGAGACACCTTTTTTGAGGTGCATAGAGGCTCTCCTAAAGCTCACTCAGCCATTTGCACCCCTGTTCACGCTACAGACTATGCAAGTGAAGTTTAGTGCTCAACATCAACGTTCACGAGTCACTCGTACGTCACTGAGCTCCTCCCTACTGTAGTTATAATATACATTTTCGTCTGATCATTGACGCCGACCAGGTGCCCCCTTTAGTAACACTCTGTGATTTCTTAAGATTTCTTGGCTATTATTTAGAGTGGTGATAAATGATAACCTGTACATATTCTTCCTCCGATTGGTAGACTGTAATGAGTTCTCTCAACTGTCTATAATCGCCCATTTGGATTATTGCGAAACAACGGCATTAACTTATTATATTGAAAAGCAATGGTGGGATAAATATGTAAGCCTTGACACCTGACATTTGAATATATGTTCTAAATACTTTTATACTGATAAGAAAAGTATAATTGCTTCTGAAGTGAGGATTGATTAATGCCCAATATGGCCCAATTGGAATTTCTGGTGGCATTTGACATCTTCTCTGTTCAGGCTTTACCAGTAGATGAGGTACTGAAAGAAATAATGGTTTGTGCATGTTATATTTTAGTATCTTATGACCTGTGCCTTGCTCTTACTTTTGTGTTTTCATATGTTTGTGATCACAGCGTTCACATATATGATTATGGAGAGTTTTCCATTGAGATCGCGTCTAGTTGCTATTATCAGGATCTGACATTAGGATGCGGTTGTTTGGAGACTATTCGTTGATTATATGGTAATTGATATATTAACCATATTTATACTTTTTTAGCGCCGCATTTGCGCCGCTTTTTAACGCAAAAGCGGCGCAAACGTACAAAATACAATTGTATTTTGTAAGTTTGCGTCAAAAAATGACGCAAATGCGGCGCTAAAAAAGTATAAATATGGGCTTAAGTGTGTTTGCAGGCATGCCACAGTAGGATGGTCAGGATTTATAATCACTATATTGGTATCTTCTCACAATAAGACATAACATCACAAGTATGATTGTCAGTAAGAGTAGGATAATGCCTTTACAACCTTGTGTGTGTGTTAATATATTACTTTTTATTTTATGATTACGGATTTATCCGTTAAACATTATTCAGTTGCGCTATCTGAAATGTAATGAGTTCATCTCACTTGATAACTCCTGTCAGGCCCAAGGGGATTCATTTTTACTAAATGATAAGAATTTCTTAATGCAGTGTTTGATATCAACGTTAGGCCTAAACTGCAACACATACATTGAAGAAAAAACATTCTACTTTTTTTTAAAAAGGTTTACAGATGTAGTTTCTTCTCGGTGCTTTATCCATTATTTTGTCTCCGTTCTGCTACCCCATTTGTTTTCCAGACCCGCTGAATTTGGATCTGTGATGAAGTTGTACGAGGTTTTCTTAATGTAGTTTTAATATGCAATTATTGTGATTTTATTGAAGTGTAATTTTGTAAATTTCAGCCCTGATTAAGCTTGTGATGTAGGAGTGAAACGCGTCGGCTGCTTGGTTGCATTTTATGAAGAATAATACATAAATGATGTTTAACAACATCATCTCAAGAAGTTTCTAATTTTATTATTTGGGCTTATGAAATTTCTTGTGTGAATAACCGTGGTATGTTGCCTCTCCATCTGCTATATAACTTAAAGATTGGAATGTTGGACAGCTAACCCAGTGAAATTGGCAACTTGTCGATATAGATAGAAAGGGAACTTGCTGGTGGTGCGATGGATTTGTCCTTAGCTGTCCTCTGGCTGCAATGTTGATTTTCCTCCACTTCCAAAGGTGTCAACAGAGAAGTACTGGATCTTCCAGGAGAATCGTCCGGCTCTGATCACCCTTGCTAACTAGGGGATACCACTGGGGGTTCTGGTGTTTTGTTTGGGTGCCATTCCTATTCCTTCTCATCGTCAGGGCCTTTGTCTCTGCAGACTGCTTGGCAATTTAGGTTCTCTGTCACACTCATTCTGGATCTTCTTGAACAAAGAAATGTTTCTTGTTACGGCATTCATTCCCAGTTCTGCTGTAAAAATGGTTCCTTTTTACAGTGGTGATAGTTCATGATCTCTTTTCAAAAGTGTTGCAGAATTTGAAGCCTTCATTAAACTTTGGGTGGGTGGCTCTTTACCTTTTACTGGCATCATTGTTGTTCCTCTCGCGATGGTTTTAGCTTGTTGCAATATCCAAACTAGCTGGCCACTACTGGGGTTCTGATGGGATTGTCTCTCTCAGAGGTTGTCCAAACTTTAAGATGGCCAGGGAGCACAGGTTTACACAGTGTGACGCATTCCAATACACTTTCAGAAGTATTGAGTGCCCACCTTGTTCTAGTCTTATACTAAATGCATTGTTGAGACTTTGCAGAAAAAGCCCATACTCACTGACTTATGGCCATCAGGCTGTAATTTTGTGATACTGCCCACTCAAGTGATAAAGCCCCGTTGACTGTTCTAAGTTCTTTGGGTTATAGTTTCCATGGGCAGAACATAGGTTGCAAGGAAGTTTTCTAACTTTGGTGAAACATGTTCAAATGCTGTTGTAGTCACTAATTCTTCCACTGAGAACTTGGTGTCACATCAATGACAACTAGCGTTTGTCTTCCATCCAGGAAGCTGCTGAAGTCGAGCCTGATATTTTTGTCCATGGGGTTGCGCAGGGGTCTTTGGTGATGACCAGGGCCGTTGCCCTGCTTCAACTTCAAGTTGACAGATCCAGCAATACCACACCACCTCCTCAATAGCATTGTCAATTTCCAGAAGCATAACTTCTTCTTAGGTCCAGCCTCTGTCTTGGTGACCCCTTGGTGTTCCTGGTGGGACAATGCCACGACCACCCATTTTAACACCTCTGGGTCTACGATTCAGTGTCCTCTCTGGACTAGTCCATCGCTGGAGGTGCTCAGCTCTTACTATAGTCTTTAAAGTTTGGTGAGGATGTCCTGGCTCTGGGAGTCATGTACTCAGAGCTGAGACAGGAACACTTTTCTGTTATGCTGTAGCAGCCATGATTTACTCTCTTAAGACTTGCTTTCAATCTCCATGTTTTTTGGGCAGGCTGGTGAGGAGATCGACTTCAAGTAGTCTGCTGTCTCTTCAATATGGCGGTGAGCTGGTGACATCGCCATACCTGGGTGTTCCGATAGGTGGACAGTGGGGTTGTCAGACCCCAGTCAATAGCTAACTTAGGACTTATATTGTTGTATTTGTAAGTGTAGTACCCATTGCTCAAATCGTGGTGGTGGGTGCTATGTTGTGCGCTGAAACAGCTTCACTATGAGTTTAAGTTTATCAATTTATAAAGCATGAACAATTGCCTGTGGGTGTCTTAGAGCTGCCTCCTATACACTCGACTGAGAGCTGCCCCCATTAATGCTACAAAGGATGGTTGAAAAGCCACATTTTTAAATGTTTCCTAAAAGATAGTAAATTTGGCTGGTTCCTTAAGTATACTGACATTTGGTTCCAAAAACAGGATGTGTAGTGGGAGAAAAACCCACCGCCCCAGGAGATAAAAAAAAATCTGGGGATTATTGGCTTCCTAGCTATTGAGGATCTAATGATCTGGAAGGAGTTTGCCAAACAACCCTGTTTTTGAGGGAGCAGGGTCAGACTGAGAGACGGTTTTGGTGGCAATACAAAGGGCTTTAAAGCAACTCTTTTGTTAACAGGAAGACTATGGAGTTCCTCTCTGGTCTTTGGCACTGAATCATATTTCCTTAAGGTCTTTAAGAGGTGAATGGCAGAATTTTGAATTCTCTGTAATTTGTTCAAAATCACTGTCTGGGCTCCGGCATATTGGGCATTACAGTAGTCCAATTTTGCATGGACGAGAGATGCAACAACAGTTTTCTGTAATTCAAAAGGTAAAAAAGAAAGATTTTTTTTCACCGTTTTCAAGCAGAAATAGCATGATGATATTAGCTGACTTGTTTGGACAGTAAAAGAGAGGTAAGAATCGAAAATGACACAGAGGCCCTCATTATGTCATTGGCAGTAAGTCCCGCTCATCGTCATGCTGACTGCCACCAACATACCGCTGGCGCAGTGGTTTACGGCTACCCATATAATGACACACACATAGCAATCCGTCACTATACAGCCACACACACAAGTCTGCCAGCCCAAAGGTCAGTGCTAAACTGGCAGTACCAAAACCCACATCGTTACGCCAACAGAACTACGCCCACAACATTATGACCCACGAATCACCGCGGCGGACATTCAACCGCGGTAAACCATTGGCGGTACATACCGCTGTGCTCAAAATACACACACACATACAAAACAACACCACATTGGACAATTCAAACTACACACACCTGACACACATACACACACCACTCCCACACACCCTCACCAATATAAAATACACACACACACAACCCTTTACGAATAAAAAAAATTGACAACAGAGAGATAAAGGCACCAAGAGCACCCACAGAACCAGAGCCACAGAACACAATCACCCATACACCATCCACACACCTTACAGCACACACCCCAATAGATCACCCCACACACCCTCACACACACAACACACACTACACCCATGGCACCACAAACACACCCAAGTTTCTCAGAGGAGGAGCTAAGGGTTATGGTGGAGGAAGTCATCCGGGTAGAGCCACAACTATTCGGATCACAGGTGCAGCAGACATCCATTGCTAGGGGGATGGAGGTATGGCGGAGAATCGTGGACAGGGTCAACGCCGTGGGACAGCACCCCAGAAAAACGGATGACTTCAGGAAGAGGTGGAAAGACCTACGGGGAAGATGCGTTCCACAGCAGCAAGACACCAGATAGCAGTACAGAGGACTGGCGGTGGACCCCCACCTCCTCCCCCACAACTAACAACATGGGATGGGCAAGTTTTGGCAATCATGCATCCTGAAGGCCTGGCAGGAGTAGCAGGAGGACTGGACTCTGGTAAGTCAGCTCTTTACTACTTTCACCCCCCTACCTGCATGCCATCACATACCCCCACCCCTACCCTCACCCCCATCACTCCACCACCTCACATACACCCCACCATCACAACCCACCCATCCCAATACCAAGCCCTGCATGTAACACCAACGCAGGGACCCCTATCACAGACCTGCATGGACACACATCACTAAAGCATTCACATTAGAGAGAATCACCTAGCCCACAAAATCACTACTCACACAAGGCAAAGCTGACAGGGCAATCACAACCATACAAGGCAACACACTCATGCACAAGATGTCACACGCAGAAACAAAAACACTGCATTTACATCCCCACAGGTCCCCCACTCAACGTCAGCAGAGAGGAGATGCCAACAACTTCCAGTACCCCCCCAGAAGAGGCTCACAGTGATTACAGCAGCTCTGAACGCCTGGATCTGGATGACCAACCTGGCCCATCAGGGATCTCCGGACAGCCGGTTACCCAGGCACAGTCCCATACCTCCACAGAGCCTCCCCCCTCAGGAAACACCAGCACAGTACCCACCCAGCGGGCCAATACCTCTGTCCCCAGGACACGTCAATCAGCAGTGTGTCCACCATTAGAGGGACCCCAGGCCACCCCACAAACACAGGATGATCAGGGACCTGGGGTCAGTGGCAGTGGGCACACGGTTCAGAGGACAGAGGCACAGGACAACAGGGAAGCTGGGAGAATTGCTGTACGACAGGGGAAGGACAGGCCCAGGGAACCGACTCTCCAAGAGGCACTCACCAACATCCTGGGAGCATACCACCATTCCCAGGAAATGATGGGCCAGATACTGGACACGTTGCAGGAAACCCAGAGGCTACAGGAGGGACAGTACCTAGGGATCAGGGAGGACCTGAAGAACATCCACACCATCCTGGTCACCATAGCAGGGGTGCTGGCAGACCTGGCCAACACCATGAGGGAGGCAGTGGCACACCACCGGGCCCCTGACACTAGCCACACCGATGAACAGCCTTCCACCTCCGCTGCCTTTAGTGGTCAGGAGGCCTGCCACAGGAACAACAGGCCACCAGCACCCCTCCCCCTGCAGAAGGAGAACCACCATGCAAACGGTCCCTGAGATCCAGGCAGAAGCCAGAGAACATTGCCAAGACCCCCACCAGCAAATAGGACTCTCCTGATTGTCACTCTTGTGTCCCACTCTGTCACCCTGTCCACTTTGAACTGCTATTGTTCCCCTTCCTATGCCCACTTGGACAATGCACCTGTGATACAAATAGACTGGACTCTGTCCTGGACTTTCCTCCACCATCAACCCAGCCTATTCTACTAACCCCTCCACTTCTTAGCCCTTAAATAAACACCAGTGAAAAAAATACAAGTATGGAGTCTGGCAAATGATTGAACTATGTATTCGTTTAACAAGCTTGAAACGCTGCAATACAACTGTACAGGAATAAATACATAGGAATGACCTGTAGTAGGCTGCAGTCAACACACCAGGTGCCAGAGTGGGGCACAGATATCTGAAAATAGAGATGCCAAAGGGTACAGTAAGTGGCCATAGAATTGGGAGAATCTGCCTGCCATGTACAATGTCAAACGCAAAACTGTCAATGTAAAGTGAAGTTACAGTGTCTTACCTGTGTGTCACTGGAAGTACTGTTGTATTATTGCTGTTCTGTTGTCCTCATCCTCATCCTCTGCCTTCTCATCTTCACTGTCCACAGGGTTCGCTGCTGCCATACGCCCATCTCCAGCCTCATCCTCCTGCAGAAAAGGCACCTGGCGTCTTAAGGCAAGGTTATGCAACATGCAGCAGGCCACAATTATCTGGCAGACCTTCTTGGGTGAGTAGTACAGGGATCCACCAGTTAGATGGAGGCAACGAAACCTGGCCTTCAGAAGGCCGAATGTCCTTTCTATTATTATTCTTGTTCGCTCATGTGCCTCATTGTAACGTTCCTCTGCCCTTTTCCTGGGATTCCTCACAGGGGTCAGTAGCCATGAGAAGTTGGGGTAGCAGAGTCACCTGCAAATATCGATGGACAACTGTTAGCCAAACACTGACCCTTAGGGCCCACACAATATCCATACACCAACATCCACTGTGTGGGAACCAGGGCTCACCTATTAGCCACACCCGGTGCCTCTGGAGTTGAGCCATCACATATGGGATGCTGCTATTCCTCAGCATAAAGGCATCATGCACAGGCCCAGGTTACTTTGCATTGACGTGGGAGATGTACTGGCCCACCAGGCACACCATCTGCACTTTCATCGAATGAAAGCTCTTTCGATTTCTGTACACCTGTTCATTTCTGGGGGGGGGGACAAATGAAATATGTGTTCCATCAATTGCCCCAAAGATGCTTTCACTATGGCCAAATCCTCCACCTAGGGGAAAACAATGTAGCTGTGCATGTGTTTAATCAGGGCAGACAACACTCAGGTCAGCACTATTGCGAACATTGGCTGTGACATTCCTGCTGCTAAGCCCACTGTCACTTGGAAGGAGCCAATTGCCAAGAAATGGAGCACAGAAAGGACATGCACAAGAAAGGGGATCCCAGTGGGGTGGCGGATAGCAGATATCAGGTCAGACTCCAATTGGGCACACAGCTCTGTGATTGTGGCCCTATCCAGTCTATAGGTGAGGATAATGTGCCTGTCTTCCATTGTTGCCAAGTCCACCAGGGGTCTGTACACGGGGGATGTCTCCATCACCTATTCATCCGCAGCGGTTGCAATCTAGGGGGCAAAACGGTGAGCAGCTGGTCAGTATTCCACATTTCCAAACACTACACTGCATTGTATGTTGTGACTGTAACAGTATATTGTTGGATAGGCCCAAATGGTGCCTATGTGTACTGTGACGCAGTTAGGTGCGATGGCCTGCCCCCTCCTGAAATGGCGTCCGCCTGTCCTGTGTGGATGGACATGTGGAAATGAGGTAATGCTGCAGACGTTGTGCGCCGTTGCGGGAGGCGGTCGAGTACCGCCATGCAACTCCTCATTGGTTGTCATTGTGCCCTATGGGTTACAATGGCCAATGGTGACGTACACTGGCGGTGACAGAATGCACCGCCACGGACATGACCGCCATTTTCTAGCTGACCTTCAACAGAAGAGGACCTACACTGCAAGTGCTGCTGTGACCTGTGTCTCGAACCTACCATGGCTCGTGTCACTGGGGAAAGGGCCCCTGCCTTTACCGCTGCAGAGTTGGAGAGTCTGGTGGATGGGGTCCCACCCCAGTACCGAATTCTGTTTGGGCCTCCAGACCAACAGGTGAGTACACTGTGAGCACGATGCATGGGGCATGAATGCATGGAGTGCTGTGTGTGAGGGCCTCGTGTAGGGTGGGGTGGTTGGTGGAAGGGTTCTGGGCAGCGTGATGCATATATGGTGGGCAATGTCTGTGTGTAAGGGGATGGGAGGGATATGGTGGGCCATGAGTGTAACAGGCCGGATGGTCTGACTGATCTTTTCTATGTGTATTTTTCTGCAGGTCAGCGCCCATCAGAAAAAGGGTATATGGAGTGCCATCGCCAAGGACGTGTGGACCCTGGGGGTCTACGGCAGGCGGAGCACCCGCTGTCGCAAACGGTGGGAGGACCTGAGACACGGGGCAAGGAAGACGGCAGAGGCCCAGCTGGGAATGGCCTCCCAATGAGGAAGGGGTGCCCTTTGAACTCTGAATCCCCCTGATGGCTCGCATACTGGCAGTGGCCTATCCAGAGCTGGATGGGCACTTGAGGGCATCACAGCAGCCACAAGCGCGTGAGTACAGTTTATCAATATACTACTTGCACATGGTAGGGTGGTGTCCGAGTGAGGGATGTGGGTCTGTGGGTCCCCCAGGCCAGGTCGGACATTGCAGGGTAGGTCCAATGTTGGGCAGGGGCTGATGAACACCACCTCCTGCCAAGCTAGTAGGCATCCACTATTGGGCAGGGGTCTGTGGGTGTCAGGTATGCTGCTATTGGCATTCGGTATTCCTGTCCATGGCCTGGTGACTTGCATTGCTACTGGTTGTGCATTGCCTGGTGCGTAGGGCTGTTCCCTGTGTGTGTCGTGTACGCCAACGGTGGTGTTGCTGGCGCCATTGACCAAGTGTATCCTTTTCCTCTTCCCTCCCTTTTTGTTTTGTCACCCTGTCCTTATGTGCATTAGCATCATCTGGCGAGGAGCAGAAGCAACGGCAACGGAGGGAGCTGCATCCCACAGGGCCCAGGAGGCCGAATCCACCGACGGTGAGGGCACCAGCGGAGACAGGAGGGGACAGTTCTGACAGTGATACCTCCTCAGATGGAAGCTCCCTGGTGGTGGCGGACACTTCTGTGCACACCCCAACTACAGGTACAGCTGCCACCCCCGTACCAGCACTGACCTCCTAGCAGCCCCTCAGCGCGTTTCCCATGCCCGCTCACCCAGAAGGGTGGGCATCTCCTTTGCCCCAGGCACCTCAGGCCCTGCCCCAGTTAGCCCTGCTGCCCTGAGTGAGGAGGTTATTGACCTCCTGAGATCCATCTCCCGTTGGGCAGTCAACCATAGTGAATGCCATCCAGGGGCTCGCTGGACATTTGCAACAGACACATGCATTCCTGGAGGCATTCTCTCTGGCATGGCGGCCCAACAGAGATCAATCCAGGCTTTGGCCTCCTCCCTGATGGCAGCCATTGTCCCTGTTTCTAGCCTCCCCCTCCAACTTCGTCTATCCAGTGCCATTCCCCTCAACCCCAACCTATCCCAAGCACACAGGCAGACCAGCATGCACACAAGACAACACACAGGAGTGGATCAGGCAGACACAAGCACCACACATCATCCCACAGGCACTCACACAAACACCGTCCAGATGCAGACACACCAACATCCACTGCCTCCACTGTGGCCCCCTCCTCCTCCACCTCCCTCCCAGTAGCGTCTCCACTCACACCTGCATGCACTACATTATCATGCATTACCACCATCATCAGCACACCTATCAGTACACACCCCTCACTGGCAGTCACCACCGCCACATCCATGCACATATCTCCTGTGTCCTCTCCCACTGTGTCTGTGCCCCCACCTTCCAAAGTACACAAACGCAAGCACTCAGACACCCAATAGCCATCCACCTCACAACAGCATCCAGCCATGCACCTGCACCCAAAATCAGCAAACACACACCTCCTACAACCACTTCCTCTTCCTCCACTCCCAAACCTTCACCCTCTTCCCGCCCCAATGTCCGTAAGAAGCTTTTCCTCTCCACAGTTGACCTCTTCCCTACCCCTTCCCCCCATCCTTCATGTCAGGCCAGCGTGGTCAGAACCCAGGCGAGCACCTCCGCCACCCAGTCCACGGCCACAGTAGTGTCGACAGATATTGCAGGTGGGAGAGGCTCCAGGGAACCAGGCATCAGCACTGAAAGTGTACCTGCACCAGCTGGCAAAGCGAAGGGCAAGGAGGAACCACCAGCTGGCAAAGCGAAGGACACAGAGGCACCACCAGCTGGCAAAGTGAAGGGCAAGGAGGCACCACTAGCAGGCAAAGCGAAGGGCAAGGAGGCACCACCAGCTGGCAAAGGAAAGGGCAAGAAGGCACCACCAGCTGGCAAAGCGAAGGGCAAGGAGGCACCACCATCTGGCAAAGGGATGGGCAAGGGGCTTGCACTTGCAGGCAGGAAGGACAGGAGGCCTGGTGCTGGGACTGATTCTGAGCCCCCACCACCAACTATGGTGGTTCAGCCGTACGAGGCTGCAAGAGAAGGGCTGGAGCCTCCCTCCACCACTGCCTGCACTGCCACCAGCACCGCCACCAGCAGCAGCAGCCCCAGTGGGCAGCCGTCCAAAGCTGCAGGGGAAGGGCGGGAGCCTCCCCCCACCACTGCCAGCCCGACACCAGCCCCGCCACTTCCACCACTGAGCAGCCGTCACCGCCGGCGTGTAGTGTGTAGTCCTGCCTCCAGGGGCTGTAGTGCGTCCTGGCCCCTACAAATCCTGTAGGTGTGATACCCAGGTGAGAAACTGTGACCTTGCACTCCCCAAGATCTGCATCACAGGGCACAAGGCCCCCTCCAGAACCAGTGGAAGAAGCCATCCACTCACCCTATCCTTGCCAGGATGAAGCACACTGGGCACAAGGCCCCCTCCAGAACCAGTGGAAGAAGCCATTCACTCACCCCATCTTTGCCAGGATGAAGCACACTGGGCACAAGGCCCCCTCCAGAACCAGTGGAAGTAGCCATCAACTCACCCTATCCTTGCCAGGATGAAGCACACTGGGCACAAGGCCCCCCCCCAGAACCAGTGGAAGAAGCCATTCACTCACCCCATCCTTGCCAGGATGAAGCACACTGGGCACAAGGCCCCCTCCAGAACCAGTGGAAGTAGCCATCCACTAGAGAGACTGTGGCCTTGCACTCCTCTGGACCAAGCAGTGGGCATACCACCCACTAGAGAGACTGTGGCCTTGCACTCCCCAGGACCAAGCAGTGGGCATACCACCCACTTGTGAGACTGTGGCCTTGCACTCCCCAGGACCAAGCAGTGGGCAAACCACCCACTAGAGAGACTGTGGCCTTGCACTCCTCTGGACCAAGCAGTGGACATACCACCCACTAGAGAGACTGTGGCCTTGCACTCCCCAGGACCAAGCAGTGGGCAAACCACCCACTAGACAGACTGTGGCCTTACACTCCCCAGAACCAAGCAGTGGGCAAACCACCCACTAGAGAGACTGTGGCCTTGCACTCCTCTGGACCAAGCAGTGTGCATACCACCCACTAGAGAGACTGTGGCCTTGCACTCCCCAGGACCGAGCACTGGGCAAACCACCCACTAGACAGACTGTGGCCTTGCACTCCCCAGGACCAACAAGTGGGCAAACCACCCACTAGAGAGACTGTGGCCTTGCACTCCTCTGGACCAAGCAGTGGGCATACCACCCACTAGAGAGACTGTGGCCTTGCACTCCCCAGGACCAAGCAGTGGGCAAACCACCCACTAGACAGACTGTGGCCTTGCACTCCCCAGGACAGAGTGATGGGTATGTAGCCCACTCCAGGACCAATGGAGTTGTACCATCTGCCGGCTGAGGTGCCCCCCTCATTCCCCGTCCCCCTGAGGTGCCTGTGTATTTTCAACCTGATGCCCCTGCAGTGTTCTCTCCGTGTTGGTGCAGGAGTGAGGTGGGGCCTTGCCCTATGTGATGTGGCCCTGTGGCCCTCGGACATTGAGGACTGGGCAGTGTCCCTCCATGAATTACGTATTTATACTATTTTATCTTATTACACTCACTTTAATCAAATCCTTTTGTTCTTGCTTTATTCCTGAGGGGTACCAGGTGGATATGTAATGTTGTTGCATGTGGTTGTGTGTATGGTGTTGAGGGTGAGGGTGGGGTGGGGGTGGGGGTGTTGTGTGTTGCGTGTGTGTGTCACTCTCTTTTTCCTCTCCCCTCCCTTGTGTGCTGGGCAACAGTACTCACTATGGTCGTCTTCGCCGGCGTTGATGTTCGTAATGCAGGAAGAGGTATAGCAGCACGGTGAAGATGTGCAACTCTGGCTCCATGGCGTCGTGGTTGTTCCCTGAGTCTCCAGAGGTGAGTCCTTTCCTTCTATGTTCTGTTTCTGCCGTGCTTTTGTTGTCGTTGGTACCACCCCGGAAAAGGTGGCGGATAGGCCTGTCTTAGTACAGTGGGCAGAACATTGTCTTCCGCCTGGCTGTTGGCGGTTACTGCTGTGTTGCTTGTTGCTACTGCGGTGGCAGTCGGTGTGTTAAAGTGGTTGTCTGGGCGGTTTCCGCCGTGGTTATAATTCCTTTTTTTTTACTGCTGTCCTGTTGGCGGTGTTACCGCAGCTTTATTACCGACCGCCAAGGTTGTAATGAGGGCCAGAGATTCCTTGCTTTGACTACTTGGGTATGCGGTGGTCCCAATGACTGGGGCCACCAAGCAGAATTCCATAAGGATGGATCTAGACCATAAAGGAGTACCTCGGTCTTGTCCATGTTGAGCTTTAAACAATAGGTGATTTACCAATTGACAATAGCGAACATACAGTTTTTAAATCACAAGGCTGTTTCATTGATGTTGTTGGTGATAGGTACCACAATTGCAGGATCATCTGCATAGGAAACTGTGGTAAAACCGAAATCTCTTATTAGTTTCAGGAGGGGAGTTATATAAATATTATACAAAGTGGTGCTCAGGGAGGACCCCAGCGTAACCACACTGTGAAGGAGAAATATTTTAGAATTCAAGTCTCCCATAGAAATTGATTGTTCCCTTTCTGCCAGAAAGAAGCAAAGCAAGTTAAGAGCAAAGTCCCGAATTCCAATGTCCGCCAGACATCTCTTAAGGACTATGGGGGTCATTACTTTTTGGAGGAAGCACCGCCAACAGGCTGGCGGTGCTTCCAGGGGGGATTACGACCGCAGCGGTTTCCCGCCACTTTTGTCCCGGCGGGAGTAATCTTCCAGGGCAGCGCTGCCCAGGGGATTACACGTCCCCCTCCCGCCAGCCTTTTAATGGCGGTAAGAACCGCCATGAAAAGGCTGGCGGAAAGGGGAGTTGCTGGGCCCCTGGGGGCCCCCTGCACTGCCCATGCAACTGGCATGGGCAGTGCAGGGGCCCCCTGCCACGGCCCCGTGCAGCTTTTCACTGTCTGCTGTGCAGACAGTGAAAAGCGCGACGGGTGCAACTGCACCTGTCGCACAGCCGCAACACCGCCAGCTCCATTTGGAGCCAGCTCCTGTGTTGCGGCCCAGCGAGGATCTCCTTATGGCCGCGGCGGGAGTGAAGCCGCATTGGCGGCCGCCCAATGGTCCTTCCTTGGCGGGCGGCTTCATGTTGTAATGACCCCCATAGTGACTTACTGTATCAAAGGTGGCGGATAGGTCTAATAGGATCACTGCATCCTTCCCACCTTTATTCAAAATGTCCCTCACCTACTCAGTCACTGTTATCAGGGCTGTTTCTGTGCTATGGGCTTTACAAAAATCAAATAGTGCAAAATACAAAATATTATTCTGGTCTGGATATTCTTTAAGAGGGATGTTTGTGTGTCTTTCTAGAATCTTAGCCAGCAAAGACAGACAGGAAATCCGCAGATAATTATTTTTCTCAAGGGGGTCAAGCATTGTTTTTTTCAATAAAGTGACAATTGGTGCCCTTTTCCAGTCCAATGGTAAAGTACAATTTTCCATGACATTATTAAATAGAGAAGCTAGGGTAGAGGCAATGGCCCCATCCAGTTCATGAAATTCCATTGCTTGACATGGGTCAGATCTGGATTTGGTGAGATATAGAAGCTCGGCCACTTGATCTGGAGAGAGAGGAGGAAACACACTGAAAGTAGGGTGACCCGGATCTAGGTCAACAGTGGTTACGTCAGGAGAGACAAGGCTGGGAAATTTGATCTCTGTAAACTGTTTCAACTTTGTTTTAAAAAAATATGACTTAGCTTTTGCATCCCTATTGAATAGGAGGTGCTATCTATGCTACAGGCAGGGTAGACAACTTCTAGACTGTCTGAAAAAGTTTTCTCGACGATTTTGTGGCAGACTGAATTTATTTCGTGAAGTATGCTGTTTTTTCAGATTTCATCACATTTTTATACTCCTGAATAAGTGATTTATATTTGAATTTTTCCTCTGGGGAGTAGTTGATTCTCCAAGATTGTTCCTCCATTCAACATTTCTTTTTCATATCTCTAAGTTTAGTAGAAAACCAAGGGGCCGTGATACAGGATCTAGCTATTTTCAACTGGGGTCAGCTTATTAACTGCATTGTTCATCCAATGCACGTAGTTGGATAATGATACATTTATATCCCTGGAAAGGCAGAGTTGAGGGGCTTCAAGCATCCTGACCAGGTCTCGATTGTTGGTTCTCCCCAAGGCCCACACCCATTTAGTCTGTGGTAAAATGGGTGTCACAGATTCTTTGGCCTCCAAGAGGAAGTTGAAAAGCAGCATCCTCTGATCAGACCGGGTAGCGTCTAAGCTATCTTCCAGTTTGAGTCCAGGGAAGTTGGAAAAAATGCTGTCAAGTGTATGGCCAGCAACATGTGTGGGGACGTTTACCAATTATTTAAGGTCAAAACTCATGAGGTTATCACTATTACTCAGTCTTCTACATGAAAGTTGAAATCTCCCCACACAGTGTAATTTCAAAAGTACACACTGCTTTCTAAAAAGTTAGAGAGGGATTCTAAGAGCCCTGTTCTGGGAGCCTGTATAGCAGCAGCCCGAAGAGCGTAGTGTGATGGTTGGCTTTACAACAAAAGGAAAAAGCTTCCCAGCCAGTAATGTCTACTGATTTGCTAGAGATATTAAGGTTCCCTTTGTGAATAATTGCTATCCCGCCCGTTTACCTATTCTGTAGAGTTTGGTGTTTAAGTAGCTGGGTGGAAGGGCCTCTACCAAATTTGGGGTTGACAAATTATCCGCCCAAGTTCAGTTACAAAGGCAATGTCTGGGCCTAGAGAGTCCAAATATTCATAAAACTGATATTTATGCTTGATAAGTGACCAGGCACTCAGGAGTAAACATTTTCAATTTTGCACCCGCGTTGTGGGAAAGGGTGTTGATGCCTTGTCGAGATTCACAAAGCGGTCTGGAAGAGATTCAGGCAGACACTTAAATTAGCAGTATTTACATACGTAATAGTCCAATGTGAGATTGAAATTATAATGCCTGCAACATATTGGCTTACCTTGAGTTGTCTTTGCTGCGCCTTTGGCATGCCCGCTGCGTGGACTTGTTGTCATGGCCCAGAAATAGACCGGCAGGAGTGTAGGGGGCATGTCTGAGGGGGTGTGTCCAAAATTTGCGTCTACTGAGCATAGAGCACTAAAAAACTTTTGACTATGGCCGTATGGTTGGTAACTACTTTGTGACTTTGTCTATACAGGAAAAGGTGAATGTGAGCACACCCCCACTGGATCGGTAGGACCTCCCTTTTGAGCTGGGCATAGCAGGTTTCAACCTCTGTTTACACTGCTAGTGAAGGTGACAGGGACCCACTTGTTCTTTCCTTGCTCTTGCACCAGTACAGCCTTAAGAACCACTGGGCTTGCATCAACTAATAGTTCTGTTTCTTTCTGGGGGTTGACATATACCATTGTGGTGTTATGAATTACTTCCTGTTTTACATTTGGACGCTTCTTCCTGTGTGGGTTCCATGAACCATAAGGTTTGGGCTTTGGTAAGTGCTCATAGGGATCTGTTAATGCTGATAGATTAGGGATGCAGCTATTTTGCCACCCCAGGAAACTTCTCAGTCACTGACCCCGGGCTGGGATGTGTCTTGTCATCAGACTTCTTTGGGTTGATTCTCACCTTCACCTTTGGGAAGCACTGGACAAATACTTCAAATGTATGAATAAGGTGCAGTTCTCCCCCATGCAGTGTGAGAACGTGGTCGGAGAATCTTTTGAGGGCAACCCAAAGGTAGCATTGGTGCATTTCAATCATCTTGGAGTAGATGAGGATATCACCATGTATGTTATGCACCCCTTCCAGCACAGACACTGTTAAACTTGCTGTGTTCTGGAAGACTTTGGCCACAGGCAAGATCCCGAGGTTTCTGAGCCTCAGGTGAGTCGAAAAGGTAGCAAAGTGGTTGTGGTGGAGTTGATAAGTCTGTGTTGAGGTCTTCTTTGGAAAATCATTAAGTTCCATTATGATCTTGTCCATGGTGGGTGTGATATGCTGCTCAGGTCATATGGCTTGGTTGGTGAGCTCCATGTCAAAGCAGAGATGCACGGTTCCTGACTGCTTTGGCTTTGATGAAACAACCATGGGGGCCACCGATGGAGTTGTCCAGGTTACTCGTTCAATAACAGCTAGAGTTTCCAGCCTCCCCAGCGGCCAGTGGTGGAACTGTACCCACTGGTGCTTCAGGGTGATCGGTTTAAGGGTTTTGACAATGTGTTGCTTTTGAGACAACATAGGCCATGAAGAAGGTACTCATAATCATTGAGGATGTTTTCAGTTTAGTAGTCACATATGTGTCTTGTGAAAAGGATCAGCCCTAGGTCTCCTGAGTAGGGTGCCAGCCCCCTCGTGACAACACAAAAGATTACTTTGACCATTCATTTTCCATTGGTCACATCTCCTTTGACCATCCCGGACAGAGGCAGTGGTTGTTGCCCTTCAGGCCCATAGGTTAATGAGCAAGAGGGGTTCAGCTTGGGGGTAGGGTTTTAGAGATTGGAATTAGCAGTATTCCATTATATTTATGCCCCAGTATGTGTTAGTATAGTGACCATTGTTCACACTAATTCCACTTCACATGTGGATTGCAACCTCCTCCTTTCTACCTCTTTTACTGCATATGAGACCAGGAATATTTCTCCTTCATCTTCTGACCTACTCTGACTAAACATCATTGAACCTGTAATGAAACTAGAAGACATACTGATTCTGGCTCACTTTACATACTTTTGAATAGCATGGCAAACAAATCAAAGTAGCACTGTCTTTCTGAAACAAGATGTGAACCCTGCACCATGTGCAAAGAAGAAGTCATTCTTCAGTGCAGAGAAAGGGGAGATGAGCCCTATTTGGTTCAGCAGCCTGTGTGTTCATGGAGTACATGTTGAGGCTAATTACGGAATGCTCATGTGGTGGGAATGGCCCAACAACAAAAATATGTATTGTGGAATTGCATTTTTAAATGAATAACCATAAAGGGTAGAATACACGTCCAACCTGACCTCTTTATCTCCCAGGGTAAACTTTCGGAAAAACTCTACAATATTACAATCAATAGAAGAAGCACCTTTTATAGGTTATCGAGGAAAAACAAAATATTCAAACACTAAATTATCTCCTCATTCTCTGTCTTACCCCACAGGAGAACGTCCCACTCCATAGTTGCAGTAGACCCACCTCATAAGCCCCAGAACTCTAAAAACCTGTTAGTATGGAGGTAAGCCTTACCCATTCTCAGGGTTCCTTGTAAGCGTGTCCAAGAAGGCCTGGGCCAATTCCACTTCAGAAAAAAAATTACATTTCCCCTCCAAAGTCTACTCTCAGACTTTCTGGGTAGGGCACCAATGTCGCCAGGCCCTTTGTGACATTTGTTTCCTTTATATCAATAAGTGCTCTAATGTATTTCTTTATAGCAAAAAGTGCCATCATCTTAATCAGTGTGTCTGGAAAATGAAGAAGTAGTCTTCTGTCTAGACCTTTCTCACCTTGATTGCAGCTCTCAGTATTTTATCTCTCCAGTCCACAGAAACACGCCTAGCCATAAACCTACCACCCACCATAGGTTCAGCTCCTTTCTTCATTAATGAGAGGAGGTAGGCGGCGCAATCCACCTGTTGCAAGGCAAGACAAATTATTTTGCTGAGCCAGTCTCCATGAATACCTACTGGGCCCAGCAAGTCCAACAAGGCCTTTGATATCTACTTTGACTGTAGTGATGGCACAACCAATTTGAAGAAGTGTCCACTCTGAAGATCGTTAAGGCTCTCTATCTTCCTATACAACTTAACAATTCCCCTCAATAACATTGACTCTGAATGTAGGCATTGTAGAAACGTACTCTTTTTTTGGCATGGTTACCCCCGCTTTTTGTCTGCTATCAGTGTGTGTAGACTGTTTTCACTGGGATCCTGCTAACCAGGACCCCAGTGATTGTGCTCTCTACCTCTAAATTTGGTTGCCTAGGTCTTTTGTACACTGCACAATGGGCATACTGGTGCCCCCTTGTATGTCCCAAGTATATGGTACTCAGGTACCCAGGACACTGGGGCACCAGGGGTTTCCCATGGGCTGCAGCATGTATTGTGCCACCGATGGGAGCCCATGCAAAATATGTCTGCAGGCCTGCCATTCCAGCCTGCGTGACAAGGTGCATGCACCCTTTCACCATAGGTCACTGTACCAGGTCACTGTAAGTCACCTCTATGGTAGGCCCTCCTAGCCCAAAGGGTAGGAGTCAGGTCCCTGTGTGTGAGGGCACCCCTGCATGAGCAGAGGTACCCCTACAAACTCCAATTCCATTGCACTGGACTTTGTAAGTGCGGGGAAGTCATTTTACCTGTGTACTGGACACAGGACCTGTGTCCTGCTATATAATGGTAACTCCAAACCTGGGCATGTTTTGTTTCAAACATGTCGACATCATACCTCAATACTGTTGCCAGTATTGATTGTATGATTCCATGCACTCTGGGTGCTCCTTAGAGGACCTCCAGTACTGCTGCCACCCTTCAGACAGGTTTCTGCCCTCCTGCTGCTTGACCAGCTCAGACAGAGGAAGGCTGAACAAAGGATTTCCTGTGGGAGAGGGACGCAACACCCGCTCCTTTGGAAATAGGTGTTACAAGGCTTGGGAGGGGTAGCCTCCCTAAGCCACGGGTTTGCTTTGAAGGGCACATTTGCTGCCCTCCTTGCATAAACCGGTTTCCACCAGTCCAGGGACCCCTGGTTCCTGCTGTGGCACAAAGCTGGACAAAGGAAAGGGGAGTAACCACTCCCCTGTCCATCACCACCCCAGGGGTGGTGCCCAGAGCTCCTCCAGGTGGCCACTCGATTCTGCCATCTTGAAACCCAGATGTGCAGAGGCTCCTGGTAGCATCTGAGTGACCAGGTCAGGCAGGTGACATCAGAGATCCCTCCTGATAGGTGGTCACCTTGCAAGATGACCAAAACCCCTTTTAGGGCTATTCAGGGACTCCCTTAAGGGTAGATCCCAAGATAGGATGTGCAAGATTCCACCAAGACTTCTCTGCATCATTTACCTCCACTTCTGGCCACCGGAACCGGACCTCGGCTCATCAGGAACCGACAAAGCTGCAACACTGGTGACGACTTTGTTTTGCAAAATAGTTTCTCCAGTTCCATTCAGAAACTGTAACATTCCCCCAGCTGTGCATCCCCTGAGGTTCAGTAAGACTTCAGACTGCACCAAGAAGCAAGAAGGAATCTCCCTTGGAAAGAAGGAGTCACTCCCCTGCATCTGCAGGCACCTACGGAAAATTACATCAAGCTGCGTGGATCTGCTCTCCTCTGAAACTACATGGATCCTGCATTACAGGCGATAGTCTGAAGTGGTTCACTTGGTCCTATCTGCCCACTGTCCAACTTGGGAGATGGTGAGCCCTTGCCTCTCCTTGCAGGACAGTACCCCTGTGTATCATGACTCTTGCAGCTACCAAGCGTTGTTGTCTCCTTCTCCAAGAGATCTTCAGGCTCTGAGTAGCCGCAACCTCCAGCACTTCATCCTGCCAAGAACAGTCTCCTCTCTGCTGCTCCAGCGATAGGGGACTCCTCTCCATGTGTGTTGGTTGGGCCTCACTGCAATTTACTGTGCTTGCTGCCAGAGGACTGCTAGTGGGGACTGTGACTGCTTCGGCTGACTTTCCCGACTACTGAGGGTCAACCCCAGACTACCCTCCGAGGGTCAGGTCCCCTGGATCTTGCTAGTCCTCTTCAGCCTTGCAAGTCTTCTTTTGCTCCTCTTGATTTTGCCAAGGCTTGCTGGTGGTTCTCTTACACCACTGACCAACTGTGACCTGACGAACGACATGGGACACCAACTGCACTGCTCCAAGGACTTCTCTTCACCTCCTGGGCCCCACAGCTAGTCTTCTTCTTCCCCAGTTGACCCGGATCTTCATCCACAGAAGGGTGGGTAGTGGCTCCTGCTCCCACTGGACACTCCATCGTGGACTGGACTCTGTCCCCTTCTTTTGCAGGTCCTCTTCTACTGGAATCCACCTTTGGTTTCTTGTAGACTGGTCCTGTTCTTAGACAATCCTTTTCTAAGTGCTCTTGTTAGTCCATGGGAAGACCAGGTACTTACCTCTGCTCTCCTGGTTGCTGGGGGTCACTCGGGTACTCATCTCTTGGTGTTCCTAGTTTTTCCAGCTCCCCTATAAGAACTTCATATCCTTTGGTGGGGGGACCTCACTTCGCTTTCCACTTTCTTAGTATATGGTTTGGCCCTCCCCTAGAGCCTTCACTATTTTCACTAATTCATGCCAATGCTTGTTGATTCTATGCTAATTTCGGATTACTGTTGTGTGTGTGTGTATATATATGTATATATATATATATATATATATATATATATATATATATATATATATATAGTGTGTGTGTACTTACCTCCATTTGAGGGGACTGCCTATAAGTAACCTAGTGTTGTGTTACTATAATAAAGTACCTTTGTTTTTGTAACATTGTGTGGTTCTTTCATGTGTGATAAGTTGGTGTGTGACTTTTGTGCTATTACATAAGCTTTGCATGCCTCCTAGATAAGTCTCGGCTACTCATCCACAGCTACCTCTAGAGAACCCTGGCTTCTTAGACACTGCTTACATATACTAATAGGGGTCGCCTGGACCTGGTATAAGATGCCCACACACCAGACCATCTTCCTACACCCATCATCAAAGATCTTCCCTCTAGGATTTGGCTTTTCCCCACCACCTGCATCTGTTCCTCCTTCACACTGTGGACCCTAATAGCCAGACTTTCCAGTTTGTCTCAACTGTCTTCTCTGCAGTTTCAGTTGTTATCTTACAGTAATATCAGCATGTAGAGCCATAATTGACAGCCAAAGAGACCTTTCACCCTGCGTGAAACCAACTTCTTCTGCAGAGCTGTCAGTAAGATTCCAGTGTTTCTTCATGGAAGAACCCCACTTTAGCGTAAAGAAATTCACCTTCCTTCTCCGATGATCTGCCATGGTTCTAAGTGGCAAGGGAGCCCTGTTAGGGACCAGACGCTCAGCTCCAATGGCTCCAGTAAATGTGCTGAATCAGGAAATGGATCAGTTCTCACCTAGGCCACGTGTTGTGGGGTAGGCTGGTAGCCTTCTAGGAAACCAACCACCAGCAGATTGATCTTCACCCACTGGAAGGGATGATCAAAGCTCCAACAGTGAGTCCTTCCACACTCATCTACCCCTTGAAAATGTATCACTCAGGCTCAGCTGTGGCAGACATAGATGAAAATGCCTTCTCCCGCCCCACATCCAAAAACAGGGTACTTTGTCACCTAAATAGTTAATGCCTGCACCATCTTTAGGCGGCGGAGGGACATAGCCACTTCCGCACAGGTCTTCCGAGCGCAGGCTGCGCACCTCTCAATGAGGTTGGTAGGGGATGGTGGAAGGAGGTTAGTCACCAACAGTCTCTGCATGATGGGCCTCTGAAGGCAACACCGGCGTCGCCCCTCAGAAACACATTTTTGTTTTTTATAAAAACTTCTTGTGATATAAAGTCTGTTCTATTGTTGTGCTCTACCTCACCATTCTCCCACACCTACCTCTCATTCCTACCTCACCTCTTCCGCTCTATGGTAACCACTTTTTACCTAACTTTTATCAACCTAATTTTTCTCTACATCACCCCTCTGTTCCCCATCACTTTTTGCTCTAACGCCTCATTCTTTCTTCCTCATATTTCTCTCTTGATCACCCTCTTTTTGCCTACCTAATACTGTTTCTACCAATGCCTACCTCACTACTCTCTACCTTTCTATCAACCTCTTCCTCAACCTCACATCTCTCACTCTAGCATCCCTCTCTTTATTTGACCATTTCCTCTATCTTTTTCTGCCCCTCTGTTTACCTCCCTTTAACATTCTCCTCACAGTTGTTTGCATCTCATCTCTCTACCGTATCAATCACTAAACCTTCCCTTCTTCATTTTTCTTTCTAGCATCTCTGTGACCAACCTCTCTGTGTAACTCATATCACTCTATGGGGGTCATTCCGACCCCGGCGGGCGGCGGGTGCCGCCCGCCAGGCGGAAACCTCCAAAAGACCGCACCGCGGTCAAATGACCGCGGGGGTCATTACAACTTTCCCGCTGGGCCGGCGGGCGATCTCCAAAAGATCGCCCGCCGGCCCAGCGGGAAAGCCCCTGCAAAGAGGAAGCCGGCTCCGAATGGAGCCAGCGGATTTGCAGGGGTGCGACGGGTGCAGTGGCACCCGTCGCAATTTTGAGTGTCTGCAAAGCAGACACTGAAAATCTTTGGGGGGCCCTGTTAGGGGGCCCCTGCACTGCCCATGCCAGTGGCATGGGCAGTGCAGGGGCCCCACGACACCCGTTCCCGCCAGCCTCTTCCTGGCGGTGTAAACCGCCAGGAACAGGGTGGCGGGAAGGGGGTCGGAATCCCCATGGCGGCGCTGAGGATTCCCTGGGCCAGGGGAAACCCGGCGGGAAACCGCCGGTTCCCCTTTTCTGACCGCGGCTTTACCGCCGCGGTCAGAATGGCCCGGGAAGCACCGCCAGCCTGTTGGCGGTGCTTCCTCTGCCCTCCACCTTGGCGGTTTGAAACCGCCAGGGTCGGAATGAGGGCCTATATCTCTTTCTTAGACTGACATATCTATCTTGTATCTCTCCTAACCTCTCTTAACATCTTCTACCTCACCTCTCATTTTACTTCTCTCTACTTATCTCTACATCTATATGTACCTATCCCCTTTCTATCTGTACTCTCTACTGACTTTAGAGAAAAATGGAGAGAGAGAGAGAGATACCCACACTGCTGGTGGTGATCAGCCAAGATTGACATTTTCCAATTATGAACACCCATAAATCTATGCTGCACAATTCATATTATTTCTATGTTGGAAAGTGTTGAAGCCAGGGTTGCATAATCAATGGTGTAAAAGGCTGCAGGTAGATCATTTAAAATCAGGACCCTTGCACCAGTGCCATCAACCAGCCTATGGTGCAGTTGCAACTTCCAACTCTGTACTTCTTCTGGGTGAAAACCAGCATGTGACTATCTAAGAGAACATGGATGCCACTGTGAACCACTTAGCTCTGGAACTGGGTTAAGACTTAAGTTTAAACATTTTGCCCAAGTAAGAAAGCAGTCAAGGTCAGCGGTGAATGTCTGTCAAGTTTCTGAAGGGTTACCCCTTCTAGTAGCCACAGTGCTACTGTGAATGTAATAATATGTGTGAAACATGTCAAAAGAGGCTCCTAAGGGAGCTCCATTTAGGATGAAAAAGCCTCAAAGGGCAAAAAAAAACCTTAGTGTAGGAAGCTGGCCTGGTGTGTGGTGGGTACTTACACCTTATACCAGGTCCAGGTATCCCCTATTAGTCTAGTGTAGGCAGTGTTTAGAAGCCAGGCTCTCTAGCGGTAGTTGTGGGTGAGCAGCCAAGGCTTACCTAGGAGACAGGTACTTTATTTTACATAGAAAGTGATAGAAAACAGTGCAAATGCAGTTGGACAATAGTGACCCTAGAGGGAGCCGAAACCATATACTAAAAAAATGGAATGCAAACACAGGACCCCCACCTAGGTAAGTGAAATGGGTAGAGGGGAGCCAGGGGTACTAGGAAACCCCAGACGTAAGTACCTCATTGCCCCCTAGAGACCAGGAAGAAAGGAGTAAATTATTAGATTTTCCCAAACCACCCAAAAGGGAAGAAAAGAAGCAAATGCAACACCCAGACAAGACTGCAGGAAACCAGCGGTGGATTTCTGAAGAGGAAGACCTGTGGAAGAAGGGAACCAAGTCCAGAAGTCACAGAGAAGTCCAGGAGGAGTAGGAGCTACTACCCACCCAGCTGTTGATGCAGGAGTTAGTCTATGGTGATATGAAAAAGGTCAGCACTGCAGCCCTGGAGTCGGTGAAGAGGTCCTGAGGGATGCAGATGATGTCCCACGCTGGAAGAAGAATTGCAGTTGGGTTCTGGTGCAAGAATTCCACCAACAAGCCTTGGCAAAGGCAAATGTCCTGGTTGGCGGAAAGTGGAGCTGCAGGGGGACCAGCAAGGCCCAGGAGAGGGAGTCACAGGGGACCCGCAGCAACACAGAGAGCCCACAGGAGCAGAGGTAGCACCCACAGCAGTCCCACAGGATGGAGACACAGGAGGCCCAGAGGAGTCCAAGCAACACTACTGGAGAAGGGTCCCACGCCGCAGGAGAAGCATGCATGGGGACTGGGGCTACATGCAGCCTGAAGATCCCTTGGAGGAGATGCAAACAAGCAATATTTTTATACCAAAGCACACCAAAAAACGTGCATTCCTTCTTGTTGTAGCAGTCAGAGTTCCAATTCAACGTGAGTATATGGTAGAGATTGTATTCATCAGAGCAATTCAGAGAAGAAACAGCCATCATGAGTCCAGAGATACAACAGCCAATTGAAGGCTGATACGTATAAATATTACCTTCCAAATCTTATGTGTCCAATCACGATCAATCAAGAGCAAAGAAGCAGGTCCAGCTGGCGAAGCAAACCCATAAAACATCTTACCGTTAGAAAATCATAACTATGATGCACAAAGTATTGTGGCTATATGGGTGCCGCCATTTTGTCCTATTTCTCAAAATAAAAAAGTAATAGAAAGAAGACTGGAAACGCCAGATCTATATAGAAAAACGAAGATAAATGTGTGACATTGTCGTGGTGACACTGGAGTTCAAGCAAGGTTTGAAGAGACAGGTGAGTCGCAAATAAATAATAAAACGGGTAAGTGAAAGAAAACATGCAAAATGTGCACCCACAAAATATTGTGAACGTGGTGTCATATAGTAAACAACCAATCACGTTGCATGGAAAAACAAGAGTCATTCGAAATAGAGTCAATACAGAATCAGGCACATACAATCCATACTACAGAAGATATTGTGAATGCATTTTTTTGGAGCCTGGGAATATGTTGAATCACCCTTGGGCATAAGACAATCATGTAGCAATAGCCTTAGTTACACTGAGCTTGCATAATGGGAAATACTATCAAAGGAGTAAAAGCACAGTCTACGGAACATTCCTAGAATTATATACAGTAGATTATCAGATATCGCATCAAATCTGTACTGTAAAAGTTTTCAATATCTAATCAACCACTGTTTTTTCAGAATGTAGAAGACTGGCACGTAAATATAGTGCATATATCGATCCATGTGGTATGCAGGCATTACAGAAATACATGTAAATCATTTTCGGTATTGAGCCCCTCCTCCACAGCTCTAAATTTCAGAATCCATTTGCTCTCCATACGTCTAAACATTAGGGTCCTGTTCCACCCATGTGGACAGGTGCCTAATGTATCAATGCATGAACCAAAATCCCCAAAACTTCTCTCTTCCCATGCATGGAGTTATAGTGAGCTGCGAAAGGATAGTCCATATTGTTATGCCTAATGTGCTCCTGAATTCTTTCTTTGAAAGACCTAATTGTACTGCCCTCATGGATAAGTTTACAAATACATATTATGCAGTATACAACATATCTGCTGTTACAATTCATAAAGTTGGAGAGCCTGTAGGATGTTCCGGTATTATATTGAAAGGACAGACGTTTTTCTCGCACATAGCAACAAATACTGCAGTGTCCACACTTATGGAAACCACTCAGTGGTTCAGATAACCATGTGTTATTTGTTATGGATGGCATAAAGCTGTGGCACAACCGGTTGCATAGTGTTCGCCCCCTGCTGTGTATGATACTAGGTCTGTCTGTAATCCCTTTTTTCATGGTGTTATCAGCTAATAAAAAGGACCAGTTTCTTTGGAAGATTTTGTAAATCTGGGAACTGAGAGTACTGTAAGGGATAACAGGGGAAACGTTGTTATGTTGCATGCATCTCCCTTTGATGGGGGCAGTGAGGAGAGCTTGTCAGTCAGTCTTTAAGACTCTCTTGTTTGTATCTTTAAGGAGGGTTTTTGAATAGCCCCGAGTAAGGAGGCGCTGTTCCATTCCTTGTAATTCATTTGTGAATATGTCATCTTGACTGCAGTTGCATCTGATTCTGATGGCTTCACCAAAGGGGATAGCCTTGATTTGTGACTCAGGATGCGAACTCGTTGCATGTAATATTGAGTTGCAAGCTGTTGGTTTCCTAAATATCTTAGAACATATTTTGTCGTGTTCAATGTAAAGGGTGACATTCAAAAAATCAACACTGCTGTCACTGTGTAGACTAGTAAATTTAATGTTATTAGAATTGGTGTTAAGATGTTGAATAAACAAACCTAAAGAATTAACGTCTCCAGACCAGAACATTGATATGTTGTCTATATACCTGCCCCAGTATAGAACATGTTGAATTAGTTCTAGGGGTCAGTTCTGCCATAGATGCTGTTTTTCAAAGAAACCCATGTACAAATTCGCAAAGGAGGGAGAAAATTTTGCCCCCACGGCTACTCCTTGTACTTGACGGTACCATGAACCATTGTGTATGAACGCGTTATTGTCTAGAACTGTCTCTATGAGATTCACCAACATGTTAGAGTGCTCAAATAAGGTGGCATCCCATTTGTCCAGTAAATGTTGTATGGCAACCATGCCTTGTGCTTTAGGGATACTAGTATAGAGTGAGGCAACATCCAGGGTGACCATAAGGTGACCCTTGGTCCATTCAAAATCACTTACCTTGCACAGTAAATCTTTCGTAACCCTAATATATGATGGTAAATTACACACAGACGGCTGTAAAAATATATCAATGTATTCTGTTAGTCTCTCCGTAGGTGATCCTATCCCTGAAATGATGGGCCTAACAGGTGGAAAAGTATCAGTTTTGTGTACTTTTGCAAGAGTATAAATACATGGCGATTTTGGTGTGGAGTTATACATATATCGGTATTCAATGTCTTATGAGACAACTGTCCCTCCAGTAGCAGAGTTTATCCTGTATAATTCTATTGACTTATTTTACCGGGTTCTGGGAGAGTTTACAGAAGCTGAAGGGTCAGACAGCTGTCTATCAATCTTGTGAATGTAGTCCTCTTTATTCATCAGAACTATGTTGCCCCCTTGTCTTGTTGGGTGCTTACCAGTTTGGCACCCTCGACAGTACTTTAAGTAACATATGGACATTGCTTTCTTCATTACAATATACTTATGTATAGGAGGTGCGAACCTTTTGCACAGACACTTTGTTTTGTATTCGAGATGCAAACAAGGCAAGGCAGCTGCAAGAGACGTGGTGCATGGGGATATTGTCCTGGGAGGGAAGGCAAGGGCTTACCTCCACCAAAGTTGGACAGCTGGCAGAGAGAACCAAGAGGACTACTCCGGACCACCACCTGTGATGCAGGATCCACGCAGCTCAGGATGAGAGGAGATCCATGCAGCCAGTCGTCGATGCAGTTGTTGCCTGCAGATGCAGGGGAGTGACTCCTTCACTCCAAGAGAGATTCCTTCTTCCTTCTCGTGCAGACTGAAGACTTGCCACCCTCATAGAATGCACAGCTGGAGAAATGTTGCAGAAGCAGAGTCTTTGTCGTGGATGCAAATTGTTGGTTCCTGGAGGGTCCAGTCACGGTTCCATTTGCTAGAAGTTGAAGTAAGGTTGCAGAGGGGTCCTGCTGGACTCTTGCAAGCCGAATCTGAGGACCCACCCAAGAGAGAGACCTTAAATAGCCCTGAAAGGGATTATGGTCACCTAACCAGGTGACCACCTATCAGGAGGAGGCTCTGACGTCACCTGCATGGTCTGGCCAATCAGATGCTCCCAGAGGTCCCTTTCTTACTGGTAAAGTCAGATTTATTGTTGCTGTTTTAGAAATGCCATTTTTAGAAAGTAGGCATTTCTCTGCACGCACTGCCCTGTCTGCCCACAGCCCATCTCCAATACACGTCTGGATTGGGCTAAGTGACAGCTACACTTGTGCATTCCTTCAGGCACCGACAACACAGAATACTCAGCTGCATCTGCATACATCTGTGTACCCATAGGTCTTACTGAGGAGAAGGTTGGTAAGGGCTCACACTTAAACCTAAAGGGTAGTGTCTAGAGTCCACACAAAGGAACTGATTACCTCCCACTGATAGCCTGGAGCCGATGCTGACCTGAAGGGGACCAGTGCACTTCACAAGGGCTCTTTGTGGTCACCCCCACATCAAAGGCACTTTCAAGTATAAGCACCTGGTCTCTGACCCGCTAAAATTAGTATATTTCTGGACTCAAGTAAAATGCTGCTCGGGTAAAAACTGCATTGTGCCAGGATTGCCACTCTGCCAGGATTGACTGCTCTCAGGAACTGATGCCCTGCTTTCTTATGCCACCCTGCAACCTGCTGATCTCTGCCCAGTAGTCCAAGACTTGCTCTCCAAACCCAGAGTCACTCCAAGCAGCTTCTGCATCCCTTTGCCAATCGCTACTTTCAAACTCAACCTGAACGTCTTTTGCCAAACTTTGCCTCTCGCATCTGTGACTTTCCCGGAGCGAACCTGCTTCCCTTTGCCGCTCACTACTTTCAAATTCAACCCGAGCGGTTTGTGCCCAACTTCGCTGCTTACATCTGTGGACGGTCCAGAGCGGCCCTGCTTCTCTCTGCTGCCCGCTACTTTCTGGCAACCCGGGTGGTCTTGACAAACTTTGCCGTCTGCATCTGTGAACTGCCAATAGCAGCCCTGCTTACCTTTGCTGCTCGCTTCTTCTAGTAAACCCGAGCGGCTCTACCGACCTTTGCCTCTTGCACCTGCAAACCGTCCAGAGCAGCCCCGCTTTTCTTTGAAGCTTAATATTTTCAGTCAATCTGAGCAGTTCTGCCACTTGCACTCGTGAACTGGCCAGAGTGACCCTGCTTTCCTTTGCCACTCGCTACTTTCAGTCATCCCGAGCGGCTTTGCCCTGCTTGGCCGCACACCACTCCCCAAAAGGAGTGCAACCAGGACAGAACCGGAGTCGAACAGGACATCACACACCCATGCCGAGTAGTCCCCAGCACCAACCCTTTGATCTCTGCATTTGCTCATCAACCTTGCTTTACTTTTGAGCCTGCAAAGCAAATATTTTGCAATGTGTGAATTGGATCTGTATTGTGTTGAACTTAAAATTGACCACATAAATCAGCTTTATTTTCTACATCATTGTGAAGTCATTTTCTGTGGTGTATCTCTTGAGGTTATTGTGTGTGTTGCACAAGTACTTTACACATTACCTTCTAAGTTAGGCCTGCCTACTCTGCACCAAGCTACCAAAGGGTGAGCACAGGCTAATTGATGTTGTGTTTTTGACTTGCCCTGACTAGGATTGTAGTCCCTACTTGGACAGGGTGCATACCTCTGCTAACTAGAGAACCAATATCTAATACACATTTTTTGTGTAACATACATTTGATGTCACTCAAGAAGGCACTTCTATGGGCATTGGAACTGCAAGTCCTTCATAACAGTTCACGCTAGTCACACTCTGTCCCTATGTGTAAATCTCCTAATTCTGGATGTACCTAAGCCCCATCTAATCTTATTGTGTCAGGCCTGCCAACCCTAATATGCTCTAGAATCCACATCTGGCATTTAGTAAAGTGTGCCCCTAAGCAAATCACCTGCCCTTGCACGGGCCAATGATTGTTGTTGCTTTGAGAAATGTTTACTTGAGTCAATGCTTGTTTTAGAACTCATGTAGGAATCTGGGGAACGTGTTAACTTGTTGCCTGAGCTTGTGGCATCCTCATGACTCAGACTGGGTATGGCCAGATTCAGCAGCCTTATAACTCAGACTGGGTGTGGCCAGGAGAGTCAAACTGAGTGTGGCCAGGTGCAGCAGGTATTTAAAGCCACACCAGTCTTGAGGTGATTGTTTGCTGTCAGAGGTCTTTAGATGCAGAGTGGAATTTTCTGATCCTCCTCGATTGTTCCTTGATCATCTATTCTACAGCCCAGCATCATGGATGCTGGTACTAGAAAAGAAGAGATCAAGAAGATTAGCATCATAAAAGGCCTTAACGCCCTGCACATGCTTGAAAGGTTTCTCACTGGTTATCTTTGATAGTTGATTGCGGGATGTTCAGACGGGCAGCGCGCACAAGAAGGGCATGTTATCAGTGTTCTTGGTTACTTGAATACATGCTGTCTGATGAATAATAACACTCAATGTTGTTAGCTTGCAATGAGAGTATAGATTTCAGTGTGTTGGACAATTGTTATTTTAACATTGTACTATGAACATGTTTGTTATAGTTGAATTGTATGTAGCATTTTTGAGGTACCAATCATTGCCTATGATAAAGAACACTCAGTGCTTAGAACATACTAGTTCCAAAATGTGGATCAAAGGTCTGATATTTCCATGTTCAATTGTTACTGTAATGTGACAGTAATGACACCAATTACATATGAAAGTGAGCTTTAGTATATTAACCCTATTCTCTCAGTGTGGTTAAAACACTGAACTGTGTTCTTTCCCGATACTAACACGCTGTTCTGATTAATCCCTGAGAAATCTGAATACTTAAGAATTGATTTTTATTCTTTATCACCTGTTATATGTTTATGATTGTGAATGTGACTGTGTTTTAGAAAGTCTCATCAAGACTCAATGAGCAGACCACACTAAATTTCTGGAACAATTTAGGTAGGTCTTCCAGTGGGGCCACTTTTACTTGGAAACAAGGTGGGAATACATGTAGACAGAATAGAAGGCTAAACATTGTATCTGGTTGTAGGTTCCATACTGTTTCTTAAAGATCCCGAGAGAGAGGGGAGAGCCATCAAAAGTGGGAAAGGAGACCCTCACAGGTACACCTAGTTTGAGGGAATTGGAGAAGAGTTTTAGTATATCGGTTACATGAAAAGTGTTATTTAACTAAATGTTTAATTCATCATAGGAGATATCTGCTCTTCGTAGACCACCGCTAGCCATCCTGATCCTGCCAGGTGACATCCGTGTTTCTCTCTCTCTCATCCATTCCCTATCCCCCAGAACATTCCTGTGCCGATCACGTACAAGTAATTGGGAAGCATGCAACGTCTAGATGGAGTTGGGATGAACAGGTTAGTGCTTGACATATTGTCTGCCCATGCGCTCATGTTGCTCACACTATCTGTATACCCACAAGAACTTCAAACTGTCTGTCAGTATGTCCCGAGCTCCTAATACTATTTGCACATGTGCCCAAGCTTCTCACACTGTCAACTACGTATCCACCAAAGCTCATCATACTATCTCTAGGCTTCAAGTTCCTCTCACTGTATGTTGTTGCCTTCCAAGCTCCTCACACTGTTTGCCCTTAGAACCCAAACTCTTTACAACTGTCCATGTGAACAAGCTTCTCACTTATTTCTTATACCTCCATATTCTGAAAACACTGGTACCTGAGCCACAAGTTACACACCTTGTATGGCCTTTTCCTCATGCTCCTCACATTGTGCCAATGTACTAATAAGCAAATTCCTTTGAAATCCTCTCCATAGATTTGATAGATAGATTAAAAAGGATTAGCCAGGAAACTCATCTGTGGGGTGCCTTAGGGTTCATTGCTCAGTCCCACCCTCTTCAATACATACATGACCCTCTGGCCAATGTCATCCACACACACAACATCAACATAAAAGACTACAAGCTATACCTTGGCAACCAGACTCAGCCTCAACCTCCAACACCGAACTCACATCACACCTCAGCCCACTAGCTCGATATACACAAACGTGCTCATATCAAACTCCTCATACACACATTGAAAGCATACACAACTTAGGACCTACCTACATGGTGCCTCTCCTATTAACCACCCAGACACCTCCGCTCCACAGGACACCTGCTTCCACACCTCTTATTCATACACAGAACCAGTTGAGGGGGATGGGCATTTTCTTACATTGCAACTAAAGTGTGGAACAGCCTCCCATTCCACATCAGACCCTCCTTCTCTGTTCTTGAATTCCACAAGTAGCTAAGGACCAAGCTTTTTTAATTAACCAAACAAACAGGATTAGACACATACCTGATCAGCTTCAGAATATCCTTGCAGAGGATAGTGCGATTTACAAATAAACATAACATAGCATCAGATGGCAGGAGATGTGGCACTGCAGCCAGAGCTGCAGACTTTGGAACAGGGAAACCAGGTTTGAGTATCAGCATCGACTCAACATCCTGTGATTCTGGGCAAATCACTTAAACTCCCTTTGCCAAAAAAAACAAAAAAGTCTGATCATGTGTTCCTGTAATTTGGTACTCTTGTACAGTGCTTGGCAAAAATACATTTTCAGTTGATAGTTCATACACCATTATAATAAAACTCTTTATGTAGCTCTTACTGTTGCAGGGTTTTTAACCAAAGGTTTTAATAAGGGACTGCTATTTCTCAACTCAGTGGTACTTTGGTTACTGACCTCAAGAGACGAAAAGACTCTAACCTTAAACAGTGGTTTGGACAGACATCAGCAGCAGACAGTTATCTCACTAGGCTACCTTATCAGGGACATTCTGTTCAGTCTGAATGGCCATGTTTATGGGTTTAAAAGGGAATCAGAGTTACCTTAAATCCAGGAGCATGGTCCCTTGACAGTCTATATTATATCCAATTATAGAGGGCTTTCTTATACTGGGTGAATGGTATGGGATGGCAAATTCATGCTGCACAAGACTCCTGGTAAATGTAATGCAAAAGAAGGGGGACGGGGAGATTAATGGTCCAGTGTACAGCCTCCCGAACCTAAGGGCTATGCAACAGGTATAAGGTACACTGTTCCAATGAAGCAAGAAAAGAACACAGGGAGACTCTCTTGTCAGGAGTAATAGCCCTCATACATCTCATAGGATGTCAAGCTTCATCATTGGGCCTGCTCCTCATCAGACCAGCGCTGCAAAGTCTGACAGGCACCCCTCAAAAAAGGGGGCTCTTAACCGGAGATCTTTTTCCCAATGTAAATATGCCTAGAACAATTTTTAGGCACAGACAGGAGAGCGAAAAACAAATGATAAAATTGGCTCTATGCTGACAAAACATCAAGTTTATTAAGTCAGAAGTAGGCATAGGTCAAGATTAAAAAGCCGAACAGGCGAGTGCTGAAAGAGATAATGCTCATATGCACTTGTACATCAGTTAAATCGAGAAAAAGCAGGACCTTATCCTATCTCCTCAAATACTGGGTCAACATGTTTCGCGTCACAGCGGTCACCAAGGATCCAATGACGCTTCATCAGAACCAAAAATACAATTTTTAACTTCTCCTAAGACCAGTGCAAAGACTTCAATGTAACTTCAATTGGTAAGTATACTAAACTCCAGTCACTTACTTCAACCAACTGCACGTCTGGTTAGAATAATCAAAAGGTCGCCTGTCCCAGATTATGATGACGGCTCCCTAGGAACACACATTCTTACAGGAGCACGTTTGGTAGGTTCCTGGCATCTGGCAGATGATATGCGATAATATGCACATTTCTGAGGGGTGCTCGTCAGACATTGCAGTGCCGGTCTGACGAGAAGCAGGCCCAATGATGAAGTTAGACATCCTATGAGATGTGTGAAGGCTATTACTCCTGACAAGAGAGTCTCCCTGTGTTCTCTTCTTGCTTCATTGGAACAGTGTACCTTATACTAGTTGCATAGTCCTGGTAAATGCATGCATTAGCTGAAAATGCCCTGAGAGCATGTGCCATATTGGCAATGGAATATACGTGGTCTAGTGGAGGTGAGTGGGGTGGATCTGCAACACGAGCAACTGGAGGGTGAATGCATGGGCAGGTCTGGTTTTCAGTATGTGTGATTTATCAATGTGATAGGTTAGGTGAATGATGGGGACTTCCTGAACTCTGTCTGTTGAAATGTCTTGACTAATTGACTGCTTGAACAGTTTGAGCAGAGCAGATGTGGTTCATGCACTGGGTAACTGCCTGATAGAGGATTGCCACCAGACCATAATAAGCTCCCTTGCATCCGAGAGCGAGGCTTGGGAACTCTAGGGTGGTGGCACAGATGCCCTGCTGAGACCATGAACCAACTACTGCAATAGGACCATGAGTGGCTCGTGATCCCCATGGTCACTTGGTGTGATGGTCTATCAAGGAAAGAAAAGTTTTCATTACAAAGGGCCTCCTAATTCTGATGTGGGCAGGTGTTACTGCTCCCCTCAGAATTACCAGATATACAGTAACTCCACAGGTCGGGTGCCTTTCACCTGGAGACTCCATTTGCTCAAAGCACGTAGAGCCCATGGGTGAAATACTGGAGGAAATGAGCAGTGTGTGTGGGAATCAGAACTAGATTTACCAATTCCAACTGTAATTACTCATTTGTAAGGAAAACCTCAGTGTCCATACATGCCAACTGACCCAATTCAGGCAGGAGACTTCTGATGTTTGCAGGCAACATTGTCCTAATCTTAGCTGTCTCTAAAATAAAGTTAACTCTGCTTCAATAGTGGTCAGTGGGATTCCCCCAATTGTTTGCAAAATCTCCCACTTTTCTATTCTAAGATCTTGGCATGTATGAGTGTCCAGAAGAGAATACCCAGTACCTTATCCTTCCACAACTCAGATTTACTGTGGCCAACGCTATAGATAACTATGGGAGTGGAGTTACCAGGCGAAGCAAAGGAGACTTGTCATGAGACCGTCAGTGGCAATGCCTATCCTATTAAGACACCAAAGGCAACTCCCTACCTAAGTACTGCTTGTATGTAGGCCCCAAAGGGACTGTTATCCATGAGTCTTGGTGTTGCAGAGTTATTTGGCCAAGACTTCTGGTAGCCTAAGCAGTGCTTAATTAGTAAAATAATAAGTGCTGATAAACAAACGTTTTTTCACAGGCCCGCAGCCAATGCTGACGAATGTCAGAATCGCCGAATACCAATGCGGCATATTCTTGATTCACCCACATGCCTTTTTTTCCACAATCATAATCTCCGTATCCCTTTGTTTCACTCTTACAGGTTGTCTTTCATCTATGCTTTCTCGCTTTTTCACTCTTTGCCGACTTTCTCTTCCTCTTCCTTTTGTGATTTTTTCTTTCTTGCTTACTCTGGGTCAAAGTCTGATAAGAAAAAATACGTGCCAGGCTCCACATATTAGAGCTGGTGGTCCCCACCTGCAACCATTGGCTCATATTAAGCACGGGGCTTCAGGTAGGTAGGCCTCGTCAGATGGAGCAAGAGATAGAAAACTACGGGTTAAATCACTTGACCGAACTCGTATTATTCACGAGACTTACCTCTCGATTTACGATAACGTTAGCCTTCTAGCGTATTGGGATCTATTGTGGAGAAGGTGTGGAGAGATTCCTAGGGTTCCGCAGTGAGATGGACACCAAGGCTACCTCCTCGGCCCATCTGCCAGAGATGACTAAAGATTGTGGGAGACCTGAATGCAAGAAGCGCTGGATGAACTTTTAAATAGTGAATGAAATTACGTCAGAAGGGTCTGCTACTACGAAGGGAAGCTTGCACAAATTGGAAAGAGTTCATTTCCAAAATGTGCTTCCCTGAAATAAATGTCGAGGGTCTAAAAAAAACATGTGTGTTGTAATTTCTTTGACTCCAAATGATTGCACTACACAATACATGTGCATTCCCTAGAGGGAGGCAGGGTGGGGCAGAAATGCACTGCACCGCACTGCACTAAGGTCCACGCCTCTGCTGTTTACTGGTACCGGTTCTGCCTCCTAGCCCTAGGCTTCGATTGGCATTTCTACTAAAGACCAGGAGGCAGGCACCAAGTACCGCAGAAGTTTGGCCTGCAGCTTGCTGATTTATAGCCCTCGGTAGGCTTTAAAATAAACAAAACACCCAAGAACTGATAATTGTTTTAAAAAGTACAAAGCCACCCAGACACTCGCGGATTTAAAAATAAATTACCCGACTTTTCGATTACAGAGAATATGTGACGCGCTTTGCTTGCTGATAAGGAATAATAAAATCAGCCAATGAAGACCACAAACAAGCGGCACCGGATTCGATACCCCTTGCAACCTCTTTGCTTTCATTGATTCGTACAGAAAGGGTTGCACGGACCTGATGTGTGTTAGTAAGTCACTGTTATGCTTTCTGGAGGTTTTAGTGGTATTGATCTCAAACACCTAAGGTCCTGACACATAATCAATAGACCCCAAGCCCTATTCATGTGACATGGCCTGCAGGGGCGTTCGCAACACGGAGCAAACACGGCACTTCCTGTTCGCGCTCCTCAAGCGGCTAAATTACTATCCGTTTTGCAAGCAAAGCTGTCCTCGCGCCAATCACCATCACCTTGCACTCTATCTTTGCGTGGCAATGTGTTTATTTCTATTCCATGCGCCTCGCTGCTGCCAAACTGCCCCCCGCCTCAGATGTACTCCCCTCTGAGATTAAGGAGGACGGTAAGCGTTCAGCAAACCAAGAGAAAATCGCACGGTGGGAGCACGAGGCACCAGAGCAGTGGAAATACGTAAGAGCATCCACCAGCAGTGGCACCGGCTTTCAATTGTCACTTTTAAGGACACTTTGCTAACTCAGAGCACGTGGAGACGCTGTTCACGTGTGGAGAGACCGTGCATGCATGAAGGTATCAGAGCAAAGCAAGAATTAAAATAAATGTACTTCCACAATTTTCCTAGTATTACACATATGTAATGTATTCACTGCAAATATTATTGAGACCTAGGGTTAGGAAAATTAATGCCAACACTAAACGAAAATTCCATATCTATATCCTTTCATATCATCTATAATATGCTTTGTGGTGAACAGCCAAAAAGCCATAGTTTAGGCACATACTTGTGAGAAATTCATTCATTTTTAACTTTACACGTCCAGGAGCCATATTGTGACGGGGTCTGTTGTCGTAGGGCAGAGTTGAGCACCTGTTTTATGCACCTGCAGTGCATAAAGCGAGTTCATTTACCCGAAATTTCTATAGGTTAGTGCTATTTTCAGACATCACAACCCAGCATCAGAAAGAGGCACATCTTTCTCACCGCTTCCAAGCTGTACAACCTGAAAATCAATCACAAACAGAAATATTGGTTTAAATTAATTCAGTTTACGCACTGCACGAACGCACGGCCCCAAATCTGTATCTTTGTGAATGAAGTCCTGTGTAAATTCTTAAAATCTTGTAGAACGAGTGAACTCGTTGACATGAAAACCAAGAAAAGAGGCTTTAGGAATGGCATAGGCACACAAACTAACACTGCTAAACAGGAATGGTTAGAGATAGCAGCATACAGCGCCAAGATCACTCCGCAAACTAGTACAAACAGTAACAAGCATTGGCAAAAGCCAACCGTTCTCACCTTTGGGCCGTACTGGCTTTGCCAATGGTTTTAGTTATGCTGTACAGCATCTCCAATGCTATGCAGCTTGAATAAAAAAAGAAAAAGTTATTTTGTAGGCGTGCACACCAAGCATGAATGCTCCTACAAAATGACGTAAGGATCTTTTTTAGAACGAGTGTGCAAGCCCTCTTGCCAGCTGTAATCTTTCTGTGGGCTTTTAACCACACCCACCGCACGCCTATCACTATCACGCTGTCACGATTCACCCTGGGCTTACCGTCGAGGTTGGAGAGAGGTGGTGAGCGGCCCCGGTTCCTGCAAGTCCTGCTCTGGCCGAGGTAGGGGCGACCCCTTCCGGTAGCCACAGTGCTGTTTGACAATAGTAAGCCACTACAGTCCGTGCCCTCCAGAAGGAGTCCCAGAGGAAAAACCCCAAAAGGGTAAAAAACCTCCAGCAGGAACTCCCTGAAACAGAAGGAGGACACAAGGACGTTAGGACTTAAGATTCTGGAATTCAGGAATTCTGGAGACGGAAGACAGATCAAGAACAACTGGCGCCACAAGAGGAAACCAGCCGGAGCGTGACTACCACCACAGGAGTGTTGCAACGCAATGAGAAGAAAGATAGATTCCCCTTATATACCCCTAGACAGGAAGTGGAAAACAGGAAGTAGTAAAACCACCATCTTGGTTTGGGGAAAAGATCATAACTAGAATAGAAAACATGCTCCAAAGAAAAGAGAAACAATGCATGCAGGGAAGAGAGGAAATGAACAGCATGCTGGGAAGGGGAAAAGCATGCATAAAAATTAGTCATGTGCAGGCATACGGCTTTTGGCCGTGTAAAAGGTAAGTGGTGGCAAGGAGGGTTTCCCAGGAATCCCTGATGTGTTTTAATTAAGTAAAAGCGCTGCGCACGCTGAGCGCACTGAGCGCGGCAATGATCGAGACCCGACTCGGGGTCTCCTATCCTGCCGTGCCCTCCCTGGAACTGGCGGCCGGAGAAATGGGCCGCGGCATGTGCCGCGACCCTGAAGCCGAGCCGCGGCTTTCCCCGCGGTCTGCCGCGTTCCCAGCATATTGCGCTGCATCAGCCCTTGCACGCTGCCGCGGTGCAACACACTCATTATTGGACTTGCCTTTCAAAAATTATTTCTTATCATTGGTAAATGCTTAACGTTTGTCCTTCCTTGGGGCACTTTTGTAACCTCCCTTGCCATCGACCCTGTTACATTGATAATTGCTCAATTGCTGATACGTTTGACTGCAAGCAAACTTTTTTCTTCCTTGTATCTCTCTTCTTCGGGCTTATGGCAGCCATGGCGCTTTGAATCAGCTTGCTTATGTCAACTGTTTTACTTTTCATTTTCAATTTATATGGCAAGAAAAGCTTAGTTAGGAATTACAACACTAATTGCTCTAACTTGAGCAGACGCAAGACCTATTGCATTTCAAATGCTTATCAATCTTTTTGTTTACCAACCAAGTTGGTTTGGTAAATGAATAGAAAACAAAATGTGGAGGAAGCAGCTGGACGTGGGTGGAAGCAACACAGGGTAGGAATCATGGAGGGTGGAGCTGCTGCAGGATAGTGTGGGGAGGGATGAAAATGGAGAGAGTCGGCAAAATAGGGTAAAGAAAAGCAAATGGACAAGAGAGAAATCACAGCATGGAGCTGGGGGAAGAAGCACATGGGCAAGAAAGCAATACAGGGAAAAAGCACACCAGGGCCACCACATCACAGGGGGATGAGGAGAAGCACACAGGCAGAAAACAGCCACTTGAGTGTGGCAGAGGGGGGGAGTAGAGGAGGGAGACTGCTGGAAAACACATGCACTCTAATAGATTGTGTAAACAAAAAATAAAAAAGTAGCACCTAAGAAGTGAGCAGTGGAAGGACACTAGTAATGCGTCCACACTCTTGTGCAGGAACAAACGCATGAAGATGAACTAAGGCCCATAGTAGCTAACTAATAAGAATCAAGAAAGCAAGAGTGACAAGCTGATCAATGGTAAGCAATGGAACCATTGTAAGCTTAGAATACCTCTTGCAACAGCTGTCTAGTAGGGAATAGCTAAACATGTATTATGGGGTGAATGGAGCTCTGGGGAAGCAGGTTTGGAAATCACTGGGTACTGGGTCCCACACTGAATTTACGAGGTGTGGTGAATATTCAAGCTGCAGCTGAGTCGAGCAGTAAATGAGTGGCAGTGGCTTGGCAGATGAGACTAAACTTTCAATCTCGACCGGGCTTGATGACACCCAGAGTGAAGGGGAATTTCAGTCAACGACGCACTACACAAAGAGATGAATAAAAAGGACACAGGTTATCAGTAAACATTAGATTAAAGCTGCACTACAAAAGCTGATGGGAACAGAGAGAACCAAGATAATCACGCTGCCTTCTCAATGGCACCGAATTACTCACTGGGCCAAAAGAGGAATGGTTTACATGGGAAGGAAATTCACACTAAAAGTACATTCCCTCAGATGTCTGATTATAGATGCCTCCTCTTCGCCCCCCTAATTCAGGCAAAATTATATGTTTTGCAGATAGTTATAACAAGTTGGGTGAAGTTACAAGAACCCCTAGTATTGGAAATAAGAGGGTAGGGGCAGGGTCAAATTTAAAAAAAAACTTACGCACGCAGTAGGATGGGCTTCCTGGATGAGTGCAGCTCACACAAATTACACCTCAGGAGAAGTCCAATAGTTCTCAAGGGCATGCGAACTCTTCAGGCGTGCAACTAGAAGAAAAACAATCGTTTCCTCATGAATCCGGATACCGTGTTAGTGCTGTTGTGGGACGTTTATGAATAAAAACACCTTCTTCAAATGCAGTGAACTGATGTGGTTGTCTAACAACTGCTGGAATATTGCAGGAGCAAAGGTTTCCTATCAACTATGCTGAATCCTGGTCAGGAAGACTGTCTGCCCCCAGGCCACAGTCAGGACTAGGAGCGAGCAGGTGGAAGTAGGAGCTTCCTGCAAACTACAGGCATGTGCTTCCCGTCTCCTCTGGTGAGCTTCTGGTGACACCTAAGGTTGAAGCTGGCACGTTTTGTTTCTTGATTGTTTGGCTTTTGGGCCTGGAAAAGCGGGTCTGTGTGCAGGGGTCTCATTCAGGGTATGGACTGAGGCCTTCCTTGGAGAGACCACTGGTACCTGTGTAGAGAACTTCGATAAGCAGGCTCCTTTTAACGCTTAGGAGCAGGGAAGTTGCACTGGCTTACCTCAGAGTTTGACTAAACCGAAATGCCCGCCAAGCAACCTCCCCCACTCCTGTTGTGTTCCAGTCTCTCTTTTAATATATAATTACTATATTCCAATTAGGAGTCTCTTCACTGCACAAGACCTATTTCATTCAAGGACTTCTAGTCCTTTCACTCTGTTACTGATAGCAACATTAAGGCTGAAGATTAACTCACTTGTTTATATCCGGTGCACGGGGAGAACATGAAACCAACTGCGCACTAAATCGGGGGAGCTGTAAATCCTTCAGCCAAAGTGTTCTTTGCAAAGAAATGTGTCCACATTAAAAATGCCCTTAAAACACATGAGGTATCCTGCAACCATCAGCTGCTGGTAGAACCCAGACCGAAGGCACACAGAGCAAACGCACTATATGGACATTATACGAGCATTGTAAATACCCAAAGAGTAGAAGGCATAGAATATTTGTGCTTTGTAATCTCTGTGCTGCGTGCGCGCACAGAGGGCATGAAGATTTGCACTTCAGTCGTTGGAGGTTATTTCTAGGAGCACTATGTCGAAAAGATATTTGGGGTCTGTTAATAATCCCTGCCTATCACGTGTGGCTAGCTTTTTGCCAAACATGCCGAGTAAATACGAGTTTTTAAAGATGATTTAAATCAACGTGCAGGATTGTATTAGACCATTAGAGGGTAGTCTTTTCATATCATGAAGACATCATGGATGACTCTGTCCTGACTGGAGACTGGTATCAGTGCATTTCCGGATCAAGCCTTATTGCGCAGCTCTGATCTCTTCCATTAGAGGAAAGAGATGAACCCAAACTGCCCGCCATTGGTTCTCTGCCAGCCATTGTGCTGCCTCTAAGAGGCCGCTCGGTTGTCAAAGGTGACACCGCCGTGAACCTGCCAGCTGCTGACAGACAGCAGCACCTGTCCTGGGGTTCACTGGAGCGGAGCACGGTGCATTCTCAATTCCTTCAAAGCACGGCAACTCCAGACACATTTTCAGAAGTGTGCCACTGATAGTAGAGGTGCCACAGCCCGGGAAAGTAGAAATAGGTATATAACCCTTGAGTTAACAACCAATGGATTACATTATTAGAAAACAGTTGATATATTTATTATCACTTGCAAATAGTGATCGCGGTATTTGTCCACAGGTTTCAACGTTTTGGGTGTTAATAGTTTATGAAATATTATGGGGTTTTCAGATAAAGGGTCTGCTAGCCAGAGACGTTGCCTAATTGTTAATTCAGGAAGTCTGTTCCATGATCTAGGGATGAAACCAGAATGCATTTCTTATGCTCTATCAAAGCAAAGCTGTGTGCAGCATATAGCGCACTTGGGCAGCTGCGTGGCCAGTGCGATTCCCTTTTGCAAGCCAGCGAGAGGGTCAGCCACGAACGGCAAAGAGAGAGACTGGGAGGAGTGAACTTGTCATGGGACAGAACCGAGAATAAGGGGTGCAGTAGTCCCTAAGAAGTGTATTCCGCCTGAGGCCCAGATCCTGCTTACGCCATTACCAACTAGAGACATAACCCACGTGTTAGATTTTTCATCTTTGGCGTGGTATCCCTTAACTTTTTGCTTCTGTTTCTCAGGTTGTTGATGTGTGCTGGACTCTGTTGTTGCTGTTTTTGTTACTCTGGGCACTTTACCACTGCTAACCAGTGCTAAAGTGCAAGTGCTCCTTTACAAAATGTGTATGTGTTTGGTTTATCCATGATTGGAATATTTGATTTATTGGAAAGTCCATAGTAAAGTGCACTAGAGGTGCCCAGGGCCTGTAAATCAAATGCTACTAGTGGGCCTGCAGCACTGGTTGTGTCACCCACTTGAGTAGCCCTGTAATCATGTCTCAGACCTGCCACTGCAATGTCTGTGTGTACAGTTTTTAACTGTAAATCCGACTTGGCAAGTGTACCCACTTGCCAGGCCTAAACCTTCCCTTTTCTTACATGTAAGGAACACCTGAGGGCTAGGTAGCCCCAACGGCAGAGCGCAGTGTATGGTTAAAGTAGGACATATAATAATGTGTTTTATATGTCCTGACAGTGAAACATTGCTAAATTCGTTTTTCACTGTTGCATGGCTTGTCCCTCTCATAGGTTAACATGGGGGCTACCTTTAAATATGATTAAAGTGTAGATTCCCTTTGGGATACGACAGACATGTGGAGTTTGGGGTCTCTGAGCTCACAATTTAAAAATACATCTTTTAGTAAAGTTGATTTTAAGATTGTGTGTTTGAAAATGCCACTTTTAGAAAGTGAGCATTTTCTTGCTTAAACCATTTCTGTGACTCTGCCTGTTTTTGTCTGGGTCAGTTTGACAGTTGGGCTGGTTGCACCTCTCACTAGACAGTGACACAAAGGGAGCTGGGATGTAGTCTGCATGTGCTGATAAGCCATCTGTGCTAGGAGGAAGGGGAGGAGTGATCACTTACAGCTGAAAGGGCTGTGCCTGCCCTCACACAATGCAGTTTCCAACACCCTTGTGTGTGTCTAGGACCTAGACTGGGCAAGGCAGGATTTCACAAACAAGAGAGACTTTTCTTTGAAGTAGGCTTACTTTAAAGGGCACAATGGGTATAAGAAGGGTACCCAAAACCACAGACTTTAGAACACTTCTGGAAACCAAGAGGAACCTCTTCCTGGAGAAGAGCTGAAGAGCTGAGGAAGAAGAGCTGCCCTGCCTGTGACTGTGCTTTGTGGAGCTATCCTGCAGTTGGTGCTTCTGCCTGTGCTAGAAGACAAAGACTGGAGTTTGTGTTGCCTTCCTTCTTGTGAAGATCTTCAAGGGATTGATTTAGAGCTTGCCTCCTGTTGTTTGAAGTCTCAGGGACAGCAAACACTTCTCTCTGCTAGCACCGGGAGCCTCTGGAGAGACTCTTACTCTGCCAAGTGGTGCCCATCCAGTTCCTGGGACCCTGAGAAAAGAAACTGGCAGCCCAAGAGTGAGAAATCCACGCACAGACCGCCGTGCGGAGAAAAGATCGAAGCGACTCCGATCTGCGGCTGAAAACTCGACGCGCCGCCGGCTTCGCGTCTGAAAATCGACGCTCGCCTGCAACGCGACCAGAGGATCGGCACCCATGGTTGGAGAAACAACGTGCAGCATCGCTGACGGGGACTGGTGAGATCGCAATCCAGCCTGTGTGGTTTTCGGACCATCGTGCGGCTGAATTTGTGACGTAAACACCGCTGGGCATGTAAAAAAGACGCAAGGCCTGCCCGGACCCGAGAGTGCTGACCGGATCGACGCATCACTCTCCTGTGGAGAGAAGAAACGACGCACGCCGACCCAACTAAAGGAGAAACAACGCAAGGTTTCACTTGTGAGTGAAATCAACACATCACACGCCCTTTTTGACGCACACTTACCCGTGCAGAGTTATTTTTGACGCACCCAAGGTACATTTTCACGCTAACAGTGTTAGCGATGTGTTTAAAACATGAAGACTCTTTTTGGTTTTTAATTGATAACTTGACTTGTGTATTGTGGATTTTTGTCGTTTTGGTCTTGTTTTGTTTAGATAAATATTTTCTATTTTTCTAAGCCTGTGTAGTGACATTTTGTAGTGTTTTCATTAAGTTACTGTGTGTTTTGGTATAAATACTTTACAACTAGCACTCTGAATTTAAGCCTACTGCTCGTGCCGGGGGGTGAGCAGGGGTTAGCTAAGGGTGATTCTCTTTTATCCTGACTAGAGTGAGGGCCCTTGCTTGGACAGGGGGGTAACCTGACTGCCAACCAGAGACCCCATTTCTAACACCACTGGAGGAAGAAATACCCCTTCAGACAGCCGGGGATACCTAACAATATAGACAAAAAGGGCCTGAGAAATTCCTGGGCAAATTAAGCATAAGTTTAGCACAACACTCATATGAACAAAGCCTACAGGAGGGGAGACCACATAGCTGATCTTCAAATGCCCCGGTAAGCACACGTCAGAGAACTGTAATGGACCAGGTGTTTGTTTATATTGTATAGATCTCTTAAGAGGCAGATGCACTGAGAAGTTTTCGACAACGTGTAATGCACAAACGTAACCAATGTTTCCTTATAGACCATGTTTGGGATTTATCCCTGTTGGAGGCGACATGTTCTGGTTGGCTGCGGCAAGGCCTAGCCAGGCAGAACCTTCCACTCCTATCCTACACTCACTGTACAAACTACGCTTACTCTTGGGTAGCTTGGCACAGAGCAGTCAGGCTTATCACAGAAGCAATGTGTAAAACATTGGCAGAGCACGTCCACACAATAAATGCACTCAGCGTCACAAACAAGACTTCACACCAGGTGTATGTAAAAAAAAAAATTGTGATCAACACACACATGAATTAACACTGTATGAACATCATGTAAATCTGGACATAAATCACATTCAGAAAGATCAGTAGTAGTATGAGGGGCAACAGTGTTAATACGACATCAGCAGTATGTACATGTGAGAAAAACAATACTTTCCCTCCCCACACCCACATGTGATACTAACGCATTGGCAGCACGAGACCCACTCCAGCAATCACCCCAATTCAATATAAAATAGTTCCCAACGATAGCAGCAAAGTATACATACAGAGAACTATAACACTATAAACAACGCAGCCAAAGCCACACCAGTAAACGTCAATGCCAACCACTATTGTAAACAACATGCAGGGCAATACTGTCATGCAGTGAAATCAACCCCAGACCCCACACTCTCACTCTACATTGCTACGTGTGCCATGGATATCAGTCTCGCTAGCCTGTACACACATGCTTCCAGCACCTTAATGCTGTGCTCTGACCACCAGCAGGTGAGGTGTAATTGAGTTTGCAGACCTCTCTTGGATTCAAACCGTTCTCCACCCTCCAGCCGATTCCTGCCTCACTCAGAGCTAGAAATGAAGCAAGCTTTCCCCCCAATACTAGGCTGTGGTGGCAAGTGGTTACACTCAGTCAGGATCCCGGGGCAAAGGTATAGGGGAAGAAAGAGAGAATGGTTGATCAGATAACAGTCAGCAAATGGAGGTTTGGTCCCCACTCAGAAAGTTCACTCAGGGGTCTCCACACCAGCCTTCTGGCATGGGCCCGTTCTGTAAAGCACAGTGGGAGGGTCACCTTGGGAGATGTTGTTCACTGTGGTGCCCAGCCAAGCAAGACATTACAGACAGTTACCAATCTGGCACCTCCCAGGATAGAAGGAGGCACCACATCTGGGGCATGATGATTTGGACCACCCCAGGTGTCCCAGTTGCGCACAAAGAGTTTACCAAATTCCGTGCCCTCCTGGTATGGGCACAAGGTCTGGTGCATGATGACCTAAGTTGCACTAGACACTTCCAAATGCACACACAAAGTGCTCAATGCAGGGCCTCCCTGGGATGAGGCCCATCATCTGATGCGCAATGACTTGAGTCGCACCATACAATTCAGCTCATACACAAAAGGTCACCAAGGTCTCCCTGAAATGAGGCACATTGTTTGGTACATGATGATTCGAGTTGCACAAGATAATCCCGCTTGCACACAACAAGTTCCAATGCTGTGCCTTCCTGAAAAGAGGCACAACATCTGATGCACAATGACTTGAGTCGCACCAGACAATCTTTCTTGCACACCAAAGGATACCACTGCAGCACCTCCCACGAATAAGATGCCACATCTGGTATGCGATGACTTGAGTTGCACCAAGCACTTCTTAACAGACAATCAATTACCATTCTGTACCTCCCTGGAATGAGGCACAACATCTGGCGCGCAATGATTTGAGCCGCACCAGACCGATCTGATTATACACACAGAGACGCCAGTTCAGCGGTACCGCACAAGGTAGAATGCAGTACTGCTCTGGGTACGCCCCCACCTCTGACCAAGTGAAACAGACACCGCACGCAATGAGAATGCAGTCGGGCGCCACACAAGAGAAATGTGGCATGCTTGACAACATCGGGCCACACGGGGTCTGCAACCAGTAATCTGTTCACTATCAAGCAAATGCTTATACGTGACATGGCCCCATGATGAGAGGCCACACTCTTTGAATGTGGGCAGGACTTTGCAGGCTCCACTCCAGGCAAGTCCAGTCTCCAGGCTCAATCCTTAGTTCTACGCTCACACTGCTGCTATCTGGTGGAATCCAGCAGATGATGTAAACACGTAGGAGAGCACTGCTCTCCAGATGACACAGTAGAAGATGTAGGTCCCTTGCAGGTCTTTGATGTCCCTGAGACCTCCACACAGAACAGGGAGCAAGCCAACAAGCCCTTGGACAGCACACTTCAGAGTGCCACACTGCAGCAAGCAGTGTGTCCAGGCCAGCCACAATGCAGGAAAGGTGTGGGATCCTTTCCCAGAACAGGAAATACTCCTGTGTGCAACAGATACCTCTTGAAGTTGGCATCACGCAGTTTGGGGGCTCCGTCCTGCACTCCTACAATTGTATCTCTAAATTGCTCAAGTGTGGTACTCATAGTTATACTCAAGTGTGCCTTTGAAGTTGGGAGTGGTTCAAAGGCTTTCCCTTTGAACTACAGATGTCTCACCTAAATTTCGGTCCTTTCTGCCATGGGGCAGTGGAATGTCGATCTTTGGTGGTGGCGTGATCTGGCTCAGAGAGGCCAAGTGTCAGAACCTCTCCCTCCAATCTATCCAGCCAGGACCTCAGATGGCAGAGGTCTGCCGTTCCAGTTGCCTACGTTTTATAGCTGTCACTGGGGAATGCACAGATGTGTTTTCTACCAGCCTCCATTGGAAAGAAGTTTGAATTAAAAAGGCACACAAAAGGAATTTTAGAACATGGTAATGCCCACTTTCTAGAAGTGGCATTTCCAAGGTATTACTGACAAAACCACATTTACCAATGGAAAGGGTTTGTCTTTAAGAATTTAATGATAGTAAACATTATGTGGCTGCTCCACTGCAATCCAATATTGCAACTAGTAATTATTATAAACTTTCCCCCATATCAACCTATGGGCAGAGCAGCTCTCCAGGGTAGTGAAAATACACACAGGCATTCTTCACTCTATGGGCATATGTGCCCTGGTGCAAGCACAAGCCTGCAGGAGCAGGCTGGACACAAGCTTTGAGAACACCACAAGGGTGCAAGTGCGCTCATACAGACCTGCTGTGTCAGCCTCAGTATATATATAAAAACACTAATGTGCAAGTGTGCACATACTTGCAAGTTGTGCCGGACACCCTAGTGTACCTGCCCTGTCTTCTGCTTACCACCTGCTCCACTGTCTGGGGGGTGCTCTAGGGGTAGTGGAAGGCTTACTCAGGGCGGCCCCAGAGGTGAACATGCTACCCCGAGCATAGGCGCACCTGCGCCTCCACAGTCCAGCACCACTAGGCCTATTACATGTTGATCAGGCTACTCTGGGGGGTAGACACAGTGCAATGTCCTACTAGTGGCCAGGGCCGTACCTGCACCAGGCATGTGGTGTACCTTTTTACAGGGCACTCCTGGGTACAGCACCTCAACCAATCATGTAAGCGCCTCTTCCCGGCATGAGTAGGAAGGGTGCGCGCACTTCCCCCCTGTGGTACAGTGAAAAAGTGCCCAGAGTCCTAAAGCCATGCACAGAGAGTCAGCAAAAACTGGGAGAAAAAAGCAAAAAGTTTCAGGGAAATCCTCTAAGAAGGGCCATGTCCAACAATCCCCTAAACAACCAATTGTAAGTTAAGAACACCATAGTAGAGGAGCTGAAGAATAACACTATACCCAGGTACTACTTCAAAACAATTATCATGTATCTTCCAATGTGTTACTTTGTATCATGGCATTTATGTAGCAATTCATACCCCAATGTAAGACTCTTAAGCACATTACTGTGCAGGTAGCGTGCTGAAATGTGGGGAAGTGTGTGGTTGGCAGTGTTGTATTTGTTGCGATCCTATAATGAAAGTGCTTTGGTTCTGTAAGTGAGTAACTAGAGACATGTTCTTATTCTGCCTTGGGGCACAACACCTTGCAGTGTGATGCTTGGAGGAAGTGTGGAAACACAGACATGCAAAAATCTAAATGTAATTAGTGAGCAGCTATGATCGAGTCCGCAGGTTCCAAATTATGTTTATGATTACACTGCATCTTCCAATGTAGTTTGATGCTGATTACAGCACGAGTCAAATTACTGTAAAAGGTCTTGTTAATTCAGGAGGGAATATAAACCACGTATCTTTTGGAAGGGGTAACAGAGAGAAGAGGCAGAAGAAAGAAGTTAAACAATAGAAATAGAGACGGAGATGTGATAGGACACTGCATTATAGTCATCCCACATGCCTGTAAAGGTGACTGCGGTTGATGGTGAACAAAACTGTGATTAGGACCTGTAAGGATGTTCTATATTAGAGCCTTCCGGGATGTCAGCAAAATGTGGCAGATCACTTCTCAATCTAAATATGTAATTGCGTGGAAGACAATGCAGTTCTTGATCACTGTAGGTTTTTTTAGTTAGAGCTACCAGGTGGCATATCCTGTTCTGAGTACTGTGCACTTCCACAGCTAAGATTCCTTGTGAGTTTGTATGTTGCAGCTTTCGGCCTGCTTTGAGAAGAATCTACGCAGAAGAATGAGGTTTAAGAATAAGAGAATGGACGGTAAATATTATCATTGATATATAGATGTTCATAAGGACTTCAGAAGCAAACGAATGTTGTGCCCTAAGTAGTACATTGAAGACTGACTAGGGTTCAGAAGAACAGAGAATGAGAAGTTCATTGACCTTCCCGGCACTGTTGCTATCACAAAGCAGACTTCAAAGGATTGTTAGGTTTAAGGGCAAATGGTAAACAAAAACAAAGTTCCTTTTTTAAGCTAGGGAGGACTCATTTCTTACTAGTGGCAATTTATAACCCTGATGATCAAATGCCACTTTTAGAGTTGGGAGAAAAGTTTTGTCTGATACTAAACTCAAAGCACAACTACAGTGAATAACTAGGATGATGGCACTATGGCATTCGCTGATTTGAGCAAATACAAAAGGCAATGTGGACGATTGTAATATTGTAACATATAATGAGGCAATGCTATGATCAACAGCTGTAATGTACACTCATTAGGAGAATCTTTGTATTTTTTGTTACAGAACTGTACACCTTTATGCATGCCTTCGGTATCTAAACATGACTGAGGAAAGAGATGCTTTGTGTGGGAAGGATGGAACACACACCACCAGCAATCACTGAAAGAGGATGAGGGTGGAGGTGATACAGGCCATGAGGTGTGAGGAGGCCATATGTAGGAAATATAGATCCCTGGCAGTTGGAAAGCAAAGTAAAGGAAAGCACACACAGCATGAAGAAACATAAAGGCCCACAGCATGAGAGCGATGCCGGGAGGGAGCTCTAGGAGACTGGTAAAAAAGTAGCCCATGGACCTTGATGTTAGGGGGCGTGGCTGGGCTCTTAAAGACACACCCAAAACACAGCATTTTAGAGGGGAACTGAGACTCTAGGAATATTGGGTGGCTGAAAGAAAGGGCTGGAGTTTAGAAGGAGGCCCCAGGAAGCACGCATAAAGGTGATCAGTGCACAATCTTGAAGCTTCAAAATTCCTTGGGTAGGACAGATTTTGAGCTATCCATTCCTCAACCGACAATCTCTTCTCCCAGGCAGCGGAATTCCAAACTATTGTGAAGAAATAGCATAGATTGTTTTTATTTAACGCTCTAGTACCTTTTTGATGACAATCACATGTGCTGGCCAAGTGCTGTGGGGAGCAGTTTCAGAAAGCATGCTAGGATTAGTGGGCTAAACCTTTATAGAAGAGATGACAGGTAGACACAGGTAGGAAGTGTGCTGCACTGCTAACACATGTGCTCCTTAAAATATCATATACAAATACTACCACACTCATCGGTTTTAATTTTTAAAAAAATGTTTCCGGGTAAGAATAACTGTTGTATTGTTTCAAAACTGTGAGAAATGGAGTCTACTCATTTAGTACCTCTGACTTATCATTTTTCTAGAGTACGTGGATTACATACTTCTGCAGTTAATCTCACTACATGAGTCTCACTCGTTGTAATCTCTCTTATAATAGTTTAGGAGTGCTAACCGCCAGTGTCCACCTTTTAAGATAACGGCTGCTCAGCTAGGGAAAGAGGCTCCGGCTGGTTGCGTGTGAACACACGTGCACACACGTGTACAGATGTGTGCGGGTGGAGGATGTGAGAGTACCGTCTAACTAATCTGGTATCTGTCCAAAGGTAGCCCATCACAGGAGGGGCTCTTGAGAGTTTGGTGATGACTCGGGCAGAACTTATAATATGGATATGTAAATATGTAGTGATTACTTAAAAGTCAGCGTGCTTCACCTTAATATTTACTGTGGGCGAAATCCACACCAAACTACAATTTCACCTTAGTTGGGCCAGCAGCTCATTTAATGCACCATTATTATTGTGAATCATGACCTCAAATGAAGATTTTACAATAATGTCTACAAATTTGCACTCCTTGCAACTTATATCCTACTTAGCTTTTAATTAGATTCCAGGCTTTTGTTCCCTCTGCTGGTCCAAAGTATTACTCTGCTGGTCAGGTGAAGGATCAAAGGCCTCTCCACACAACAGGACCATTAGCCAATAGTTAGACCTCCTTCTGGGAGAGGAGACTGCGGAATGGAGTCTGCATGTGGAAATTACTGCACCTGGCCTGGGAAGGTTCAATTCTATAGAAACAAATAAGGTTAGCCATACTTCTAGAGGCAGTCACAAGAGGGGCAGTCCTTTGAGGTTTTTGAAGGAATATGCCAGGCTGCTGTGGCAGTTTGGGCAGGGCTTATATTCTCTGAATATCTTTCAGCACATCACTTAACAGCACCATCTTATAAATTCCTAAAATGCTGTGTAGGAGTGTTGGGCCATGGATGGACTGACTCTCCACTCTAGGACTGGGCAAAGGTGACCAGCTTGTTGTGCTTTAGACCACCTCCTAAAGGACCTTGGACAAGAGAGAGACTTATGAGAATGGTGTGTACCTGGAGGCAGCGACAACAAAGGAATGCACAGCAGGAGGAGCGAAGACCAATCAGAACACTGTCAAGATGGACCCCAGGACATCTGATTTCACTTGACACCCAGAGACTAGGACTTGTTTTTCCTGAGCCAGTGGCGCTCTTACACCCACTGGGGGACAGTGGAAAGATGGACCTGTTGGGCGGGGGCCTTGGATCTTCTGTGGATTGGACCTTCAGTAGTGTGACCTACTTTCACTGGCGCAGGTACTCTGCAAGCAGCAAAAATCAAGCTTTACAAAAATTTCAAAATTTTGAGGCCAGGAGCCCGGAAGAAACTACTCCTGGTAGCAGGAGTGTGTATGAGTACCAAAATAAAATGTTCCCTCTGCAGTGAATCATCACAGAGATTAATGAAGTTTATGGAAATGCTTTGTTGACAATGACAAAGTTGTCAGTGAGTCTTTACATACATTAATGAGGGTCATTGAAATTCTTTAAGGAAATCGCAAAGTTAACAGTGAGTTAGTGCATGTCATAATGAATCTCATTGTAACATGGTACCATCTTTAGTGACTTAATAGTGTTGCATTGGTCTACTATGAAATACTTTTGCCTTTTTTGTGGCAAGCCTACATCACAATAACTGTTAGGAAGGTGTCACTATGGCTGTTATATATATATGTATTATATGTATATAAAATGCATCATATTAAGTAGTGTGTGCATAATAAAGTAAGTTTAATTTTTAGAAGTAAATTCACTGATCAGACATTGATTTATTGGATATTGTTTGTTACATGCTTTTGACTAGGGCGCTAGCCCACATACTCAGCAGGCTTTGAACTCCGTCTCTGTCTCACTACCCTGAAAGAGTCAAGTGCTACAACGGTGTAAATGGTTCTCAGTAGACTGAAAGTTGTGGGCCTATTACTTACAAAGGACCCACATCCTTGACAATTAATAATCCACTTTCTTACATCACAAAATTCAAAATATATATATTCTTTTCCCTATGGTCACAATAGTGCATTTTCCAACTTAAAGTTGATGTCTGATACATACTCAAACAGGGTACAAACAGTCCAAGGTAAAAGATGTATTGTAAAAAAAAAAACACACATGGAAGATAAAGAAATTGAGAGATTTTCAGAGTCAGCAAGAGGCTTCGAAGACATATAAATCAATGGCTCCCCCATCAATTGCCTGACCTTCATAACTTACTCCAATTTTAAGCGAACTGATCTGTCTTGACAGTGAGGTAGTCGATTCACGTGTGTTTTTTACAATAAGCTAGTTCAAACTTAACCTCAAACAAGCCCGCCTCACAAGGTGCCTCTAATTAACTAGGAAAAAAACAAATGGTTTATCAATCTCAATATATCCCACCAATTATAACATGAATGTTGTCAGGAGAGGGAGAACTTAAACCCTGGATACAAGAATAAGCTTAATTCATTTTTGTTTCTTCCTAACCTACAAGGCCCTTTCTCACACCAAGGAGAGTAGCCAAAAATGTGCACATTCTTTATTTTTTTCAAATCAAAGATGGCTGCCACATATTACGTTATGGTGTGTTAGATCATGACGGCGTCTTAATATGGCATGGGATAACAGTACAATAGTGTCATCCTGCTTTACTAAATGTGTGTTTACTAATGCAGATCTGCCATCCTGTGGGATAGATTTATCTATCCAAATAATCAAAATCTATATTGATTATAAACTGTCTCTCATTTTAGCAAGCCATTCATGTTGGGAAGAAGGCAGCTTGTAAAATAGCAGTGCCACAAAGGCAGGGCCTGGAGGAAACCCAAAGAGGTCAGGGTGGCCAGTGAGGCAGGGCCGCAAGGGCAGCAAGTCACAGTCTGTTGAGAGGTACTTTGATGCTGCCACAGAACAAGAGACAGTTGTCAGAGGGCCATTCTGTAGACAAGGAAGGAACCAGGTAGAAAAGGACAAGGTGGTCAAGAGACACAGAAGGGCAAGAGAGTAGTACAAAGAATGAGTATGAAGGTGACTTGTAGGATAGTTGGGATTAGTAGAGGCTAGGCAAAGATAAAGTGTGTTGGGCACAGGTTAGCAGGAAGAAGGGGTGGGGTGACAGGAGCGAGTTTACTGTTGAACAGAGGCTCAGTCGTGGAGCTGAAGAGAGCAATAAAAGCACACACACCCTAGGGATTACGGCACAGCGGTGAACATGAGTGAGTGTGCAACTATTATTAGCTCTTGTTTTTTAAACAAATATTGAGGTGTGTTTGTGATTTTTACATACTGCCTAATTGATTTTATTTTGCGAGTCAGTCTGCTCGCTTTCCAATACAGGAAGTCATATTTTCCTTGTTTTTTACTGGGTGCCAGGTGCTTGCCGGTAATTGCTGCTTCTGCTCTTTTCTTCCTCATGGGGATCAAGGGACTGTTAGAGCCCTCCCTACCTGAGGCTGGCAGCCATCTTGGGGGAAATCAGGTCAGCGGGCTAGCTGCTAGACCTGTGCTCACAGCATGTCAAGACACTCAGTACTTAAACCGAGTGGGACGCGCCTGCGCAGCGGGTGCACCGCTGGCATGCCAAAGGCAAGCCTGTCTGCGCCTGTCTGACCGGGGCTGGGGGCTGTGGATTCTGTCTCTCTTAAGTCAGATTCTGCACATATTCACTACTCCCAGTAATTTCTCACCAAGTTAGCTAGAAGGCAGAGATGTAGAGGCAGTGTTTTGGTCTCCCCTGATCAGACAGAGGGTTGAAGTTGCACTTGGGAAACTGGGATAATGTCTTGCACAAGATCTATCTGTGCCCTCCAGCAAGACCTCTTGCGTAGTCTTAATGGGAAAGAGGACGCTACTGTGAAACAGATTACATGTGGCCCTATTAATGCCAGCTCTCTGATTAAACATAGGACTGAAATTGAAGATATGATTGAGTGCTTGAACTTGGATTGCTTATTCATTACTGAGACCTGGGCTAGAGAAGATTCTCGCCCTGATTTTATAGCAGCCTCTCCACCAGGCTACACATACTCTAGACTTGATAGAACTGGTGGCAAAGGAGGTGGGATGGCTATTATATTTAAGTCGAAATACTATTGTCATTTGGAATCCATAAATGTTAGACCAGATATCTGTGAAGGTGCCTTCTTTAAGGTCCGCCTGAAAAATGTGGTGTTTTTTTAAGGCCTTTTGGTTTATCGCCCTCCAGGCCCAAAAACCTCCTTTCTCCAACACTGACTGGCCATTATTGAGCCTATTACTAAGGCCTCCAAGAGTATTGTATTGGGGGATTTTAATATTCATCTTGAGGACACTCAGGACCCCATTACATGTGAGTTCTTTGATCTCATGGCAAATCTCGACTGGACTTACAAAGAATATATTGACGCCAGGAATGGAAATGGAAATTAAATCAAAATCCTGTGGAAAAAGGCAAGCTTTGATCTCTGCTTGAGGATTACAAACTCGCGATCAATAAAGCCAAACCTGACTTCTATACGCGAAAAATGAAGGAAGCGAAAAATGCTTCCAGAGAACTTTTTAGAGTGGTGGGCTCCATTACTGCTCCAACTGCCCCCCCCAGAATTGGAAAATTCCCAAGCATTTTGCAACAAGGTTGCAGACTTTTAAACAAATAAAGTAATCCAAATCCAAGCTAACTTTGTACAGCTCTCTGGAGTGCTGGACCCTTATGAGCAGTTAAATGATTCAGTAAGTAATGAAACCCCTATTCTCACTAATTTTCAGCCTTTGCAGATGGAGAGGATTTAGGAACTGCTGGGTAGAGTTAAGTCTGGTTCCCCAGCGATCCTTGCCTCACCATATATTAAAGCTCACTCCGGATTTGGTGTCTGCGGCACTTGTACCTGTGTAGCAGGATATTTTGAACATCTGAGAGCTTCCACCTTCATGTTGAAGGAAGCAATTGTTATTTTTCTGAAAAAGAAACCAGGTGGTGCCCCTAACGATCTCAAGAATCTCTGGCCTATAGCTTCGCTGCCCTTTCAGACCAAAACTTTTTTAAAGCATCTCAATAAGGAATTGGTACAATTCTTACAAGGAACAGGCTGCCTAGATCCCTCTCAGTACGGTTTTAGGAAAGAGCACAGCACAGAATCCTCCCCGATCGCCACCTCAGACTCTATTCCTCTATTCGTAGACTGGTTGATAAAGGGGAGGGAGCTGTTTTAGTGCTATTGGATTTGTCTGCCACGTTTTATACCATTTCGACACATCTGATGGTACAAGATCTTCACCAAGCAGGAGTCAGAGAGAAAGCCTTGAGTATTCTGAAGTCCTTTCTATCTGAGAGATCCACAATAGTGAGCTGTGGAGACTTCAGAGATGTCCCGTTCCGACTATCTTGTGGGGTTCCTCAGGACTCCTCTCTTTGCCCCACTTTCTTTAATCTTTATGTGGCCCCACTGGACAGACTTATCTGCTCTTTTGGCTTTTTGGCCACCCCCTATGCAGATGAAATTCAGCTCATCATTCCTGTTAACAAGAACTGTGAGGAGGTGGCAGATAAATTCCATCACTATGAGCGAGATCAATAAATGGGTTTACAATGAATGGTGACAAAACTGAGATCTTTTTCTTGGCTCCAGTAGTGATTTGTGGAGCTCTCGTTGGCGGCCGCAATCTTGCGGTGACCTGCCTGTTCCCATAGCATTAACTAGAAACCTTGGGAATGTGTTCGACAATTCTCTATCGTTCAAGCTCCAAATAAACTTGACCACTGAGGCTTGTTATTGGATTTCAAAAACCCTGAAGAATATTTTTCCTTATCTCCAGAGGGAACTTAGAATTTTGGTGTGTCTGGCCTTAGTGATCTCTAGATTACTGCTGAATATAGATAAATTGCAAATGATTTAGAACACTGCTACCTGCTTGATATAAGATCTTCCTCGTTCGGCTTCTGCCAGCGGCAGCCTGAGACAATTGCATTGGTTACCTGTTGAGAAGCGCATTACGTTTAAGGCCCTCTGTCTGGATCATAAGGCACTTCACTCTGAAGGCTCCAAGTACCTTTGTTCTTCTTTACAATGGTATGTGCAAGGTTGTCAGCTCAGATCATCTGGCTCCACTTCATTTCTACCCCCCGCAGCCGCAAGGCTAAGTGGGGTGACAAAGCTTTCACAGTGGCAGCTGCCAAATGCTGGAATACTCTCCTGCTGTCCATTAGGAAGGAAGATAACTTCCTGTCCTTCAGGAAGAAGCTTAAAACTTGGCTTTCTCCCAATTGATTCTCTCAGTTCTAGGCAGCTGTCTGTCACCCATCTGTGTTTCTCTCACTCTCTCTTTTTGCTGTTCAGTACTTCAATGCCACGGCCGGAATGTGCTCACAAACACGAATACAAATACAGCTGATGTGCTAGATGGGAGTGCTAGGGCAATTGAGCAAGACACAAAAATGAGGCAGAGTCAAAAAAGAACATATGTTACAAAGCTCCCCTAAATTTGAATCACAGTGCCACTAAGTAGCCACCTATTTCTTTACAATGAAACACAAAATATGGGGCAGAAAATACATGGGCATGTTTAAATACTTATAAATGAAGACCTGGCTCAATATAGAGTCTAAGGCAGAGAAAAAGGAGCTAGCTAGGTGGCCAGAGGTGCCCAGAGACATTTAAACATATATGTCAACGTTCACTACTTACACCAGTTTCAATTGCAAAAAGTTTCCAGAGAGCAGGGAGCATTATTTAAGAATCTTTTTTTAAGATCTCTTTACTGCAGATAAAACAACAAAAAATATACACTGTGGCAACAGCTTTTAATACACAACAGCACCATGACAAAGTCAAGAAATTGTAAAGACTCAGCACTTTTTGAAAGTCCTTCCTCCAGCCGCCCTCTTCCCACTGCAGGTCACAGGGTCATTCAGTCAGACAGGCCCCTTGAAATACAAAGCCCCAAGGCCAGTTCCTATCAGGGGGCACAAAAATCCGCCTCTATGGTCATTCCTAAATTTTGGTACATTTGTTGGGACAATCCCTTCCTTCATACAACCACCCTCTCGGTCAGCAAGGACCAGTCCACATCATTCTCCCAGTCCTGCAGTTTGGGCGCCAGTTCAGCCTTCCTCATCCTTACAATGTTGCGCTTGGCAATCATCAACCCCAAAGTCATCCATAACTGATATATCCAGGTATCTGTTGTGTGTAAACTGTTTAAGAGACATCCCTTTGCAGAGGCCTCCATATTGCTAACATAGATGCCATTCAGGTATGCAACAAGCTCATCCCACTAAGGATGAATGACAGGGCAACTCCAAATATGTGTTGAAACATTCCCTCCTGACTACAATTCCGCCAACAGAAAGGGATGGCAGTCTTACCTATTTTTGCTATTGTAGTGCATGCATAATAACTTCCATGCAGAAGCTTCAATTGTATAAGGCGAAATCTGAACCGAATGTCCACCTCCCAGGGAGATGCCAGGCCCTCAATATCCCGATCGCATTGTTCCACCAAACCAATGTAAATATCGAGGAAATTATTGATCAGTTTACGATAAGCAAGTGATATTGCTTTCCTGGGCATGTATTCATCTAATAATCTATCCTCAAGTGGTGAGGATTCAGGTAGGTGCTCCCTCTTTGGTAATGCCTTTTGTAGTGAATAGCAAATTTGCAAATATCGGTGGAACTCAGTGGGTGGCAATTGGTACTCATGTTGAATGTCGTAGGCTTACCACGGCCCGTCATGTGCTCTCATCATTCCAGTACTATGCTGGACATTAAGTATAAATGTTGTTGCTTATTTACATGGATACCATGGTGCAGAAGACTGGCTTCATTTTACTTTTGAACCCAGTACTACTTGGGCTCTGGACCACAGTGACAATTACAGCCTTGAAAAAGTCCTAGTGACTAAACATGTGTCGGCTGCCGTCCTTTGGGAGTATTGTAATACTTACAAGAACTTTAAAAATGTGAAGAATAAATATAATTTGCAATGAACTGTCACTACACATTTGGTCTTTTTATTGACATTTGTGTGCTTCGGTACTTTCTTTGTAGAGTAACCGGTGGTCAGTTTGCCCGGGGGCTTGCTCCGCTTTATGGAGGAGAGGAGCGGCCCTGATTGCTTCGCATTGGAGGGAATCCCTGCTGGTGAAGGTGCAGCGTTCTGGATCTAGCCCCCCCCCCATAACACACACTAAGCAGGCAGCCTGCCCTGGCCCTAGGAGAGCTAAGTGGTGTAAGCAAGAGCACATAGTCTCAGTGGTGAGACTGTGAGAAGGCATGATAGTGAAACCTAAACCAGCGAAAATGATGTCCAACACCTTCTGCGATAATGGGGGCGTGTCTGTGGCCTAGATGCCAGCAGGAGAGTGCTGGTTCATTTGGTTTTGAATATCGAGAAACATTCCAGCCAATCTGAATAGATACTGCAGGCTGTACAGGAGACTAAAACCACACTGGAGTAAAAAGTAAATGCTGTTGCAATTGAGGTCCTGAAACGAGGAGAGGGAGCAAATGTGGAGCTGTTCCTTGAGAACTGGCTGATGAAGAGTGTACTGGCTGGCAAACTCCCCCCTCCCCGCCCCCCCCCCCCCAGTTATTTTACATTCAACGAGCACACTAGATACCAGATGACCACCAGAAGCTGGGGGCACCCCCCACAGCCAATTATTGCACGGTTATTCCACTACAGAGACAGGGGCCTGATTCTGCAGTTATGTTGTGATAAAGGGCCCTTGCAGGTGTAGGGCTCAACCGTAACAGCATATCCAGAATACACGGCAGCAGTTCAAAAGCAGCGCTACTCCTATGCGGCTGTGAAATGCCAGCTACACACTATGGATCTGAGATATTCCCTTCTGTTACTGGCAAAGCTAAGGGTAGTGGAGGGGGAGTCAACAAATGTCATCCTCACTCCTGAGGAGACATGGAGCTGGCTAAACACTAAAAGTGCTGGGGCGCACCTGGATGGCAGGACAACCAACGATACCGGGGGGAGCAAGAAGATAAGGAGACAGCGAAACCGACATGCCCAAATACCCCCTCCCCCCCTTAAGAAGGAGGCGGCTACCGCCAGAGCACAGGTGGAAGCTTAAGGGAAGCATTACCACAAAAAACACTTTGAACTGCTGGAATCGGAATATGGCTCGGACTCAGAAGGGGGTGCTAGTAGGTCAGGAACCTCGGGTGGCATAAAGCAGCAGGGTCCCACTGTAACCCGTCGCCTAGCAGGCGACCTCTGGGTATGAAGCACTGAGAAGGGCTGGAGACTATAAAGGTGACAGCTACAGGTAGGTGCCGGGGAGGTGGGATCTATTTAAGCCTGAAGTGTGGAGTACTTGGAAAGCCAGAACTGCAGGAGTTCTTTTGGAATGAACTTGGACTCGACCCTCTGAGCTCTAGGTATGGGGCCCTGCCTGCACAGTACAGGAATGGGTCTTGGCCCAGGTTGCCTCAAAATGAACACTCCCAGTTGTTTGGACAGTGTGTTTCAGCTTTTCAGTCCTAGGAGAGAGCGTTGAGGATATAATGGTTTCTGTTGCTCTGCTTTACACATAAGAGATATCGTATCACTAGCTTTCAGTAGGGTAATACCAGGATGGAGGCTTTGCTGGGTCATTCAAGATTTTCCCAATGATATCCTTAAGAGTCATAACATGGAATGTGCTTGGACTTAACTCCCCCAGTAAGCAATAACATGTACAGGCATTTATTAAACAACTGAAGGCTAACATGACCTTCTTATGGGAGGCACACCAACTAGAGTGGAAGGCCAGGCACTAGACACATGATGGAGAGGCATAGTGCATTTCCCGACATACTCTGCATACACAAGGGGGTTATTAATATGGATCAGACCAGAGATCTCCTTTCATCCTCACATAGAGGAGTGATATGTACTCTTGCTAGGGCAGCTGTATGTGAAAGACATTGCATTTCTTAATTTATATGCATCTTATGTAGACTAGTGCACCTTTCTAGACACCCTGGCCTGCTACTGGCTGGAATCACTCACTACCCCTGATGGTGGGAGGAGATTTGAATTGCATAGCCAACACATGTTTGAACAGATTGCACTCCCTCTGGAAGACACCATAGATGAATACTTCAATGAGAATGAGGGAACTACCTCATCCAAGTTGTTGGAGTGGGATGCCTTCAAAGTGGGGTGAAGGGGGCAATGCTTAGCAACAGTGACTAGGGTCTGAGTGCTATTACATGTGGATATTCAGCTGGAGGAAGTCCTCCTTCAGTGCGTGAAAAAAGCACTAGTTGGGGTCCCTGCTGCTGAAAATAGGTTGTGCAAGGGGAGAGAGTCATGCCTAGTGCCGAGCACTTGCAGGAAAATGATTACCAGTCCCATAGTGCCAAAGCTCATGATGAACGGGATAAGTCCAGTCAATTACTAGCCTGGCTCACTAACCCTGAAAAGAGGAGATTGCAAATACTGAGCATCAAAAATAAAAAGGTGCTCGTGGAGTATTATAAACAACTATATGCATTGGGCAAAGAGGGTAGAGCGCAATTAGTCCATGATTATTTCCTCAGTGCTATATAGGGCACCCACCGGCACCATTGGGGAAACCGCTAGGAGAAGATATCTCGGAGCAAGCAGTCAGGGGGACGATCAACAGTATAAGGTGGGAAAAGGTACTGGCCACAGACGGCCTTCCGACTGAGTTCTATGCATCCTATGCAGACCATTTGGTCCTCAGATCAACTGAATTGTTCAATGCAGCCAGAGAAGCTGGAGATCTCGCAAACGGCATGCGATAAGCAGCGATAACTCCACTACCTAAAACAGGGAAGGTTAAGGTGAGAGTTGGAGCATATAGGCTCCTCTCTTTAATACATGTAGGCTATAAAATTCTAAACTGCCTACTGGCAGATAGATTGCTGCCCCGTATTCAGGGCATTGTTCACCCTGAACACCTGCAATACCTCCCAAAATATCCAGCAGCTCATACAGCCTTGGACTGTGTTGCAGAGGCCGCTCCGACAGCCATGGCATTGGCCACTGATATTGAGGAAGCTTTTGACTCCCTGTCTTGGGACTTCTTGTATGTAGCAATGATGGGCATGGGTCTGGCCAGTGGGTTCATTGGATGGACAGAACTGCTTTACACAAACCAGACAGCGCAAGTGAAGTCTGGAGCAATTATTTCAGACAGTTACAGTGTGGGCAAGGGAATCCGAGAAGGGTGCAGGCTGTCGCTCATGCCGTTCTCAGTAGCACTTGAACCACTGGCCAAAAGGATCCGTTAGAGAACACAGTATCAGGAGCTCAGGATTGACAGAACCCCACTTTATCTATCACTATATGCAACTGGCATGCTATTATACAGGCGAGATACTATTGCGGATATCCAAGGGGTCTTAGGGGGCATTAAAGCAATACGGTATACTCTCCAGTTTAAGGGTCAATTGGGAAAAATCCTTTGAATTTCCGCTGGATACTGTTGAGGGGGGGAATATCCTTAACCCACAACAAGTTAAGATTGACACTCACTACAAATATCTTGGGGTCTGCATCTATCACATGGTGGACCAACTTTTGGATGGTAATGTACAGGCGGCAGTAGCAGCATTGCATCCAGCTGTCAGGTTGTAGCTAACACTTCCGCTTCTGGTTATGGGCAGAACAGCCCTGACACAAATTATCATTCTCCCTAGTGTGCTTTATTATTTCACTGCTCTTCCCATAGGGATGCCTAGGAAGGTGTTCAGGGACACTGATGCTTTGATCCTACAGCTAACATGGGTCACTGATAGGAAAAGAATAGTACTGGCAAAGCTGAGCCTCCCCACATAGGAGGAGGACTAGCGGTCCTGGATTTCGAACTCTACTACCTGGCGGCGCAGCTGCAGTGGGTGGCGCGCTGGCTGGAGAATTGTTGGGGAGACTCTGGGAGAATGTTCTGACAGCCCCCTCCGGGAAGTGGTTAGTGCAATCACTTCTTGCACCAATGGGTCCGCCTCGACGATGGGAGGAATGAATCCTTCGATGTGTATGTCGACAGGCAGTACAGGGCACCAAAACCTGGGTGCCCGATGCCAGGGAACTCCCACATCTGACACTATTCGCCTTCCCCCAAGGGGGCAACTGGAGGGGGATGGCTGGGCTCGATCCCACTAGAGTGGGTGACCTATACATACATGGCACACTGGTAGACTTTTACAGTCCGTGAGACCAATACGAGATTTCTGTACAACACGTTTTGCTCCCCGGAGCACTCACGGAGGTGAATCGACAACGGTCGCGCCCGGGTCTGGCCGAACCCATGGTCCACGCAGGCCTGCGGTTCACCTGCGAGATACCTGGGCGCCGACACGCAACCCCGCTGCTCTATAGGGTGCTGCTGGGGCAAGCGAAAACGGACCTCCGGCCTCCACAAGAACGCTGGGAAACAGACCCGAGGATCCCCGTTAACGAAGCAGATTGGACTAAAATACTAAGGCCCGTATTTATACTCCGTTTGCGCCGAATTAGCGTCGTTTTTTTCGACGCAAATTCGGCGCAAAACTAACGCCATATTTATACTTTGGCGTTAGACGCGTCTAGCGCCAAAGTATTGGCAAATAGCGTCATTTTTTTGCGTGAACGCCTTCCTTGCGTTAATGAGATGCAAGGAAGGCGTTCCTGTCTAAAAAAATGACGGCGACGCAAATGCGTCGTATTTATACTCCCGGGCAAAAATCACGCCCGGGAGTTGGCGGGTCAAAAAACCCCGCATTTGCGCCACTATTTAACGCCTGGGTCAGGGTAGGCGTTAAGGGGCCTGTGGGCTCAAAATGAGCCCACAGGTGCCCTCCCTTGCCCCCAGGGACCCCCCCTGCCACCCCTGCCCACCCCAGGAGGACACCCAAGGATGGAGGGACCCACCCTAGGGACATTCAGGTAAGTTCAGGTAAGTATAATTTTTCATATTTTTTTTTTTTTTTTGGTGGCATAGGGGGGCCTTATTTGTGCCCCCCTACATGCCACTATGCCCAATGACCATGCCCAGGGGACATAAGTCCCCTGGGCATGGCCATTGGGCAAGGGGGCATGACTCCTGTCTTTACTAAGACAGGAGTCATGAAATGGCGTCTGGGCGTCGTAAAAAAATGGCGCAAATCGGGTTGAGGCGATTCTTTTGCCTCAACCTGACTTGCCCCATTTTAAGACGCCCTAACGTCATTTTTTCCCAACGCCGGCGCTGCCTGGTCTACGTGGTTTTTTTCCACGCAAACCAGGCAGCGCCGGTCTGCTTGCGCCGGCTAACGCCATTCCATAAATACGGCGCCCGCATGGCGCTTCAGAATGGCGTTAGACGGCGCTAAATTTTTTGACGCTAAACTGCGTTAGCGCAGTTTAGCGTCAAAAAGTATAAATATGGGCCTAAATACCCACGCCAACGTTCTCACGCAGCGCACAATTTAAACGTATTTGTGAATACTTTCTCCACTGGGGTATGTGACACCCAAAAGAGTGAACTTGATGTGCCTAGATACGAATTCGAGCTGCCTCAGGTGCGAAGAGGTTAATGACGCATTTCTTCACATAGTATGAGAGTGCCCAGTTCTCACCCCCTACTGGAACAAAGTGATGGCAGAGAAAATGCACACTGCCCACGTCGCCTGAGACTTGCCTCTTGGCTTGGTTCTCTCGACCTAAGGCAGCTGCTGTCATGACCAGGTTCGCAGACATGGCATGAATCCTTGCTGGACGTCAGGTGGCAGTGACCTGGGGGCCCCAGAGGGCCTAGAATACAGAGTTGGCTAGCAGAACTCTGTAAATGGGCTTGCTGCAAGGGGATGGTATTAAGAAGTGAGGCAGATGGGGGGTCCGCCCTGGAAACTGGGCAGAGGCCTGGAGATAAGTATTGGAAGATCGGAAGAGACGGACAGATAGGGAGGCGTGAAGCAGTGAAACTGGAATCACCCTGATGCTCATAGGGACTAGAGACAACAGTATTTACCTTACCTGTACTGTGAAAATTCAATAAAGTACATAAAAAAAAGTAAATTGAGTTTTTCATCATGTGGAGCTCAGTGTGAGTGGAGGCCTGCAAATGCTGTTTACTGCTTATTTACTAAGGAATCAGAAAATCTCTCAATCGAAAGAAAGGCCAATCCAAGTGGTATATTTTCTAAAATCTCATGCAACACAGCGCAGCAACCAAAGAAAGGAGAGCAACAAAACGCCATATCTACCAAGACATGGCACTGTCCTGCTCAATCCCTGCACTGGCGCACAATCAGGCTACCTTGAGCCACACACATACCTACCTTTTCACCACAGTGAAAGGGGGCGTGTGTGATTTTTTTGGGCACAAAAACCTCTGTACTATTCTTAGCAGATAGAGCTTTGCATTCAAACCCAGTGGTGGTTGCATGGGAACGCCCATGAGGCACCCATGGAACGCCCCCACCCTAACGCAAGGGAATGTAAAGCAGCACAAAGATGCGATTTGCGTTACTTTCAGGTAACCTTCCAACGAAAACAAATTCTGTGCTGGAAAATAATTTTTTTTTAAAAACAACGTGTGCGGGTTTGCATCACTTTTGTGCGGGTTTGCATCAGTTTTGTGTCGGAAACCAGGGCGAACTGTTAGTAAATCTGCCCTGCCCACAAGTGTTCTCTCGAGATAATAATAGAGCACTAGCTCGCAAGTGTGAATACATGAAGCTCTGGCCGAATGAACGAATCAAGAACTGTGCCAAGGGAAGTAGCGGTGTGGATGGAGTGACTCGTCACCCGACACCACGAGAAAAGGCAAGCGAATTAACCAGGTGCGCTTTGAATTGCTTTTTAAGTTTATGTAATCAAACCTAGAAAGATGATGTAACTATTGGAATTTTCTTTAATATGTACACAGCATGAAGGACTAGAATAAAAAAAAACATCTGAAGCACACCTGCATTTTGTACAAGGAGTATGTGTGCTAAAGCAGGAAGAGGACTTTTTAAAATAATGGCGGAGAAATGGGAAGCACGGTGCAACAGCACCATCTAGTGGTATTTTGTAGAAAGGCACTTTAAACAACGGTTGAAGCCAGAAGCCCTTATTATTTATTAGTTCTGGACTAATAATACTTTAATTCTAATAAAAATTTAATTGGCCTAAATTACATTGTCACAAACCTCAAAGTTATATTACGTGTATATATGTATGTGTGTGTTTTGATGAGAAATTGAGACCAAATGGCTCTCAAGCTGTCGGAGAATCTAAAAAGTCTCAGATCCTGTCATAAAAAGAGACGATACCTGGTCAGTACAGGGCACTTTAGGATACCTGGTCAGTACAGGGCACTTTTAGAATGAATCATTTCAAGGCGCTGGCCATACATACTTAGATACAACTGTGGAGAGACCGGTTTGTGTCGAGTAAACCAAAACCTTTTATAGTAAATAGTTTTCTGATGATCGACTGGAAGGTGGCAGACCCGAACTGGCAGGTTGATCCAGTACTTGGACCTTAATATTGCAAATCTTTATTACGCTCTAAAAACAAAATTCAACTTGGGTGGGATGAGGATGAAATGTTTCAGTTATGTATAGTTGATCTGGCATAAAAATCGGGATTCGGTGGCTATTTCGATGAAGCTTGGAGGTGTTAATGGTCATTTTCAAAACATTTTATGGTTTTTCATTACGTCGTACAAATGAAAATTTAACCCAAGAAAAGCACCAGAACCTCATAATTCATGATGCAGAGCAAAACCACTTTAATAATGAAGATCAAAACTCCTGGATTACCTCACTCTACTCAAACTACTCCACTCTAATCACTGATATCACAACTATAGCCTGTTCCTACGAGACCACCGTCAGTGAGGCACCCAGGAGTAGCGAAACTCTCTTCAAGGCAGTCAAATACTGCACCAACCATAGAACCCATAGACCCTGCTGGCAAATGAAATGCCACCAATGTCTTCACCTAGATTGGCATAATCAGATCCAAAATCATTTCCACTTCCACATTCGCCTCACATCCAGCCATTCTCTATTGCCTAACCACCAAATGGATCTTCTTCAATACAGAGTTATACATAGATATCTCCAATAACTTGAACTCCCTCAAGGTACCCTCATATGAAGGCAACACCCTTCTACCTTCCATCATCAACCTGCTCCATTGAGCGGTTCACACACTCTTCTCCAGACTGTCAATTCCTTTCTAAGCCAATGAGCATTTCCAGATTCCCTTAAGACAAGTAAGATTCTTCCTCTGCTAAAGAAACCATCCCTGAATTCTTCAAAGCTCACCACAGTCTACCCTATTGTTGAGGCCTCTACAATATGGCTCCCCTCAATCTATAGGCTAAATTAAGAACTTGCCATCTGGAGGCACTGGATGATGCCCAACTTTATGGCTACATAATTGAGTTATCCAGGTGCCCCATTATGCATTATTAGCACTCTCTCCTCTGTTGAGATTGTTCTGTGAGAAGGTGGGGTCAGAAAGCAGTAGGACCCATTGAAGGTGTAACACTGTGACTTCAAGATATATACATACTAACGTTGGTGCGGTCAGGGCAAGCCTTTCTACTGCTCTGCATATTGGTTTTCCAACCCTATTACCTACCATCCATTCACAGAAATGGTCATCCAGTAAGCAGTCACTACCTATCCATAGGAGCACATCAGGAAGTATAATCTTCTATAGGACTACCAATCAGGCTTCTGACCACTCAGCAGCACTAAGAAAGTTAAACTTACAAACAAGTAGCTGGTGACACAGTCCTCCTCAATAGCAGGAAACACTCCTGTACCCTGGCCCTGCTTCACCTCTCTGCACCCTTTGACCCAGTCGATCATCCTGTTCTGATCAACACCCTTAAAATATGCATGGGATTTTCAAGCAGTAATTTGAAATGGTTCACATCCTACCTCACCAACTCCTGTGGAGTTGAACTACACTCCATCATTTTCAACCAGTACATGGAATCTCTCAAATATATTCTTGCAGCATCAAGTTCCATCAATGTGGAGCTGACACCCAACTGCACCTAAAAAAATATCCTCATCCAAAGACATACAGAGACTCAAAACATTTCTCAAACTCATCCAGTCTTGCATATCAATTAAGTTCCTTCAGTTAAACCCCACAAGGACCGAATTCCTTAGTTTGCCAACCATCGGGCTGCCTACCAGGGTCACCCCCAACTGATAAACCATGTAAAATCTTTGGGATTCACCTTCGACAGACCTCTCATTCAAGCTACACTCTGTAAGGAAGGCCAAGACAGCTTGGTTCCAACTCTCCCTCTTGAGGAAAGTGAAGCCTTTTGTCTCCGAAATTAACTTCAGAACAACTCTTAGTTCTCACCCATCGGGTCAGGGGCAATGTCCGGTTCAGTAGCCTCCCTAATACTAACATACATGAAAGGTATCCTATCTGAAGCAGTGCAGCTCATCAAGGACTTGAAGAAAATAAATCACATCACACACACTTTAGAAGACCCACACTGGCTCTCCCTTCTAGCCTGCATCATCTTCAAGAGCAGCAGCAGCACTTATAAAGCCATAGACAATAACAAGACTCCAGCATACCAGCAAACTAGCTACACCTGGGGGACAAAGCCATAACAGGAGGTATTGCCAGAATGAAGACAAAACATTGCTCTTCATGTTCCCTAAATCTGGAACAGGTTCCCTACTGGCATCTGATCAGCACAAACTCTCCTACAATTTAGAAAACAACTGAAGCCACACTTCTTTAAGGAGCCCAACCCCTGATCTGATAGTCTACCCTTGACCTTCCCTCAAAAATCTATTCTCCCAGGGGCCATGCCCCGTTTTCAGCACTCCGTTGCGCTCGAGTTAGGTTTACACTCTACAGTTGCAAACACATACTTATATACTTTTTTTTAATTAAACCAATTTGCTTGAGGCACTTAAAAACAGAATTGGGCTGCTGGGTGCATCATACTAAAATCTCATATTTTGTAAATCGATCATCGTGCTCCCCACTCTTGTCCATTTAGAGGCCTGTAGCTGGGGGAGGTGTGGTACTGCGACGTTGAACGCCAGCTCAGGAGCACTGATGGGCGATCCCAGTTGCACAGTTTTCTGTGCCTGAGCCAGGTTCTGCTTTAGACATGATATCACTTGGCCTGCTAGCCCGTTTGTATGAGAACACGGGGCCTGAGGCCCACAGAAGATGGCTGCCAGCTGCTGAGCCATTGAGGAACAGACTCGGCTGTAGTGTAGTGGAGGAGTAGTACAGCAGGCCCGTATGGAGGCTGTTTAGAGTTCACCCCAGTGATGAAGGGGGATCAGATGCATCAACAGAAGCCATTGTGTTGGCGGTTATTGACTTCTGCATTACGCTGGAAAAAAGATTGGTGAAGCTGGCAGAAACATCTCATTGCTTTGTAAAGAATTTCATCATGGTGCCGACCACGTCACGGAAACAGAGGGACGTATAATAATTGGAGGCGATAGGTCGAGAACTGAAGAGGATTTTGTTCCAATTGGTAGAGTTGAGACTGTTGAATGCCATGCATGCTGCAATAATCTGCACTTTGTGGGACTCTGCAAGGGGATACAGGGGACAACGCATGAGCACTTCCTGGGTTCGTGGGCATGTTCATGAATACTGCTGAAGAGATCTCCACCTGGCTTGTTGCTGGTCATGCCCAGATGTCTTCTGGGATTGGGCTGTTGCCAGGCGTGAAGGAGGCATACGTGTTTGCAATAGAGGTTTAGTTCTCAATGCTATTAAGGCCCTGCACAATACTGTTGCACTTTAATATCCACTGACATTCTGCCTTATTTAGTAAATCCTGCAGCTCACCTCCTCTCAGTGATTTTCTCAATAGTTCAATGACTTGCCATGTAATGTTATTGTCAGTATGTTTTTTTAATGAGATGCTCAACTAAGTGTCCTGATAATACCCTACATCTAATCTAGCTACGATGTTGACCAAGGGCCTGATTTAGATATTGTCAGAGGGATTACTCCGTCACAACGGTGACAGATATCCTGTTTGCCGAAATCCAAATCCCACTGAATATAATAGGATTTAGATTTTGGTCGACGGGATATCCATTACTATTGTGATGGAGTAACCCCTCCAACAATATCTAAATCAGGACCAACATCTTGACCTAACCTATTGTGTTGTCTGCCCAATATAGATGAGGTTACAGGAGCACCAAACTGCATATATCACATTGCTAGTCTTGCAATTAATGTGTTCTCTAGAAGCATATGTGATGAGCCTTGTCTGAATTCCTTTGCATTGGTAGTGGAAATATAAACACTACATCAATAGTGTCCAGTCAGTTTCTCGTATCAATAGTGTCCAGTCCGTTTCTCGTATCTCAATAGCATTGTAAGATCATTGGGTTTCCTCCTGATGAAGTGATCCCACAGTTTCTTGCCTTTTTGAATGAGAACATATGTTGTTCATCTTACGTTCCGTGGGCTTGCAGTATAAATAGGTCTAAAGGATACCATCATATGCAGTAATGGTAAGATCCAAGAAGTCAACAGAAACATTACTGTGGTGTGAGGTGAAGCGCAAGTCATTGGATAGGGAATTGATCCATTTAAAGAACTTTTGAAGTGTTAGCTCATCACTAAACCAAATGAAGAAATGTCATTTACATGACAAATGTGTTCATGAAAGTGATTGGTTTCCAGATCATAGTTTATTATGAGCTCATGTCTTGGCAAGATATGCTTCTTGGGTGTAAGGAAGGGAAGTTAGGGAGGGAGAGACAATTCAAAGTTGGATGCTTTACTGTGATAGCATGGCTATCACTGGAACATTGTAGGGACTCTTACTGTATGGCAGGAGAGGGGGGGAGGTTGAAGCTGACTGACAACTCCTGTGTGGTCTCCTGGAATGTGAATGATCTTCACCATAAAATTAAGCAGGAGACAGCCCTGCAGGATGCTGAGAGACATTCTCCCTGAGTGTTTATGCTGCAGGAAACTCCCCTATTGCCACTAAATGAGAGTTATTTTGGTGCTTTGGCTACACAAGTATCCACAAACAGAGACTTTCTCTGGGGCTCAATGGGAGTTGTAAATTTGCTTAAGAAGACATTCTCTTCACTATTAGCAAAGAACAAGATATCTTAAAAAATGATCTCTGGTGGATAATCTGCAGTTTCCATCTCAAGTGCCTTGGACTCTCTACTATGAAGAAAAGACATGAAACTGTGCCATAACCAGAATGTGCTGGATGAACAGGAGCATATATGAAGACATCAGGTGTGACTTCGGCATGTTGATAATGAACCCTAATGAAGTTAGGAGGTTCGCCGTCACCTGGAGGTGGTTGAAGACTGCTTGCGTCTTCAGCAGACAGTCATCGAAGTAGGGGCAGACTGCTACCTCAACTTACTGTGTGTGGCAACCACGGCCATCACTTTCCTTCACAATCGAAGGGTACAGTGAAGCCAAAAGGAAGCACTGCTAACTGAAAAGTCTCCTGGCCCACTGTGAACCACAAGCTGTGGAAATTAGTGTCCTGCTGATCCAACACCACCATTCAGTTTCTGGGGTCAAAGGTAGACAGGATGTGGGATAGCATGAGCATCTTAAATCTGTACTAATGGTTTGACAAAAGCAGTCGCCCGTGTCCAAACCAGACCAGATGACAAATTTTGCTGAGTTGCAGCCAACCTGGACAGCGTGGGTCAGGAATGCCCTGAAGTTGTCCGGAACGGCAAGCAATACTTGCACAAATGTGTCCCATAAGGCATGATAGTAGTGGCCTAGAAGGCAGCTGGCATTCACCAAATGCTTAGCAAGGCTTGCAGAATAAACGTTATGTTTTTCCAGAAGTTTCTATTCTTTTAGACTTGTGATCTGGGGGTAGTGGGAAAGGCATTGGAATCTACCTTACTGGTTGATGCCTCCAACACCAAACAGTATGAAAAGCAGGGTCACCTGGTGCTTGATGACCTGACTATAAACTTGTGGCCCAGAACATGGTTTTGACAAAGTGCCTAAAAGGTCATCCATAAGGGTTTCATTAGACAGCAATAGATGTTCTGTAGATGCGTGGCCTGGTTGGAGCACCTGTCAAAAGCCTGGTCTTCACCCCCTCATATTGGGAAGTTTTAGGCCCACTACTTCTGTCACACTTTTCATAACAACAATGAAGGAGGCACTTTCGTCAGTGGCAGGGCCAGGAGGCTAAACTTGATAAGTATCTAGAGAAATATTTAGGCCACTGGGATCGTGGAATTCTTATACAAATGTTCTTCATTATTTTGGAGGACAAGATCACCCCCTCATCAAAATTGTCATTGTCTGAATCAGTGCTGAAAAGATTCTACAAAGACTGGGCTCTACTACGTGGTAAGGACAAAGTAAAAGAATCTGAGGGATTGCACTCTGGTAGGGGCCAGGCATGACCTCGGTTGCGGGGATTCTAGTTAGGAAATACAACTTCACCTCATAGTCCTATACAGCCTTTAGACTCACTGCAGAGCAAGCATCAGAGGCCTTGAAATGGTACTCTAACCCCAAGCACCATAAGCACTGTTTGTAAGGATCCGTCACAGATATCTGTTCGCAACAGTCCCTGCAGGGCTGAAACCCTGTTATCTTAAGGGGTGACATTTTCACTCTCTGGATCTGTGTTTGAAGGCACGGAAAGAAAGGAACTGATGTCGGCGCACAAGGGTGGTTGGTGCTTATATGTGGCTCCACTCATCACTTGTGGACCAGAATGATGTCAGTGGTGCACAAAAGTCTTGGTTTAAAGTTTACAGATCCAGTCCAACGCCTAGGGAATATTCACAAGGTGAGGAATCTGAGGATAGAAGTATCCATTAGAAACCACATTAGTGTAATATGTAGTAAGGATTTTAGTGTTTGCTTTTTTAATGGTTGTGTTGTTTATGCTTGAGCTTACATGATGTCACCATGACCAATCTCAGTGTAATGAAGGTTCTTAGAATGCCTGGTTACTTTGCCTTGATTTCACGGAGCCACCTGGACACTGTCTGATCGTGGGTCCGTTATCCTGGAATTTTACATCAAGAATAAAAGTATTTATTTTATACAATTTCTCTATATGGGTAATTCTGTCCACTGAAAAGATCATGCTACAATTAGATGCACAGGTAGATATATAGTTGTAGCTGGGATACGCACGCCATGGGTCTTGCATAGACATTCATAACTGCTTACATTAATGAAAGATACAGCTAACCTATTAAACAAGATATTGATTCATGCACCACCAGGGTGGGTGTCCTTGGTGGATTGTTTGGGCCACAAGAGGTTGTGGCATATAGAAATTGCTTGCTCTGAAACTGGGTAACTGCCTTGGAGCTACAGGATGTTTGGTAACAACAGGACCCATACAATTGGACTCAAAAACTGCCATCATCCCATCTTGATTGCTTCTTTATGACATACCCATGTGCAAGGCCTTTAAGATCACTCCCCAGTAGTGATGATAACACTCCTTGCAAGTGCAGGCCATCCACATGAACACGTTACTTACCTTCGGTAATGCTCTTATAAATAGAGACTTCATCAACTCAAGAGGTCTCCAACTTTTCTGTAATAAGATCTACTTATGCTTAATGAAAATCATCCTGAGCTACTATTTGTTATATGTGTTGCAATAGTGAGCGCTTCAGACAAGATTACAGTAGTGCCCATTCCAGGCACAAATACCATCAACGATCACCTCATTGCATCAGGACGTGTTGCAGCAGTATTGTAAAAAGGCAATGTTAAAATGGTTTTGCATGAGTAACACATGACAGCCATAGGTGCAATGAGTCCGGTATTGTGGTATTATTAATAATAAGTTTCCCCAACACTGCATGATTTATCACTCAAATATCAGTTTGAAATATATATATATCGGGGATCCATTTTTCTCAAAACATCATTTGATGATTTCTGAAAATATGTGCATATTTTTCTCCAATACACACTTTACAATTTTGGTACACATATATCAATTCAATCAAGCACAAGCTTCTAATTTTAATGATGTGTTGAACACAGGAGATCTACTTGTAGGTAGCTGCAGAGCTACCAGTAGGTCATACGCTACTCATTGAACAAGCCTGATCTAGCCGCAGATCCTCACCTGTTGAATATTCCCCAGGTGTCAATCACAGAACAAGAGGGTGGAAGGTTTGGTTAGGAATCTGCCACTAGACAGAGCCTTTACCAGAAAGAGCAGAGCACAAATTAGTGTGAGATGGTTCTTTTCTGTAGTCACTTGCCTTTTTTCTCTCCAGAGAACCCCAAAAAGAGCTAATCGTTCACCCAGTGGTTTTTGGTACGGTCTGTGCAGAAGCTCAGAGCTCTCTTGGGTCCAAGTGATAGAGTTTCTCCTCCTCCTTAGAGGGGTGAAGTGGAGCATAGAACACTGACAAGGCAATGGTTTGTCTGACATGGAACAGAATCACAACTTTTGATAAGAAAGATTAAGTCCACAGAACCAGATTGTGTGAAAAAAAGGGGTGAACAGCGGATTAACATAGAAATCTTATAGCTTACTCCCCTGCAGCGTCAATGTACTGGCAACCAGAAACACCGTCTTGAGGGTGAGAAGCTGCAAAGGGTAGCTCTGAACAAGGCTCGAAGTGAGTGCACATGAGGAACGTTAGGACCAAGTTGAGGTCCCACTGTGGCATGACGAATGGGGAAGGAGGAAACAGATGTTGTAACCCTTTAAAAAAGAAATGCGTAACAACAGGAGACTTAAACAACGAAAGCCATTTTGGCAAATGTAAAAAAGCATGAACAGCCAAAAAGTAGCCTTTAAAGGTGCCCAGTGCCAGGTAAGGACCAAAAGAAATAACAAAACATCAGATAACTTTTGTTGTAGGAAATGTGAAATATGAATATGAAAACAGAACGTAACATCAGGCACCCGCAGAAAGTGCTAAACAGCTGTACATAGTAAAAGAACATTGTAGGCCCAAATCTAATACTGACTGGATTAAGGTGAAGAGTTCACTTGAGGACATAATGGAATAAGTTAGTTAAAGGCCAACTTGTGTTAAGTAAGCATGAAGGAATTTATGACAAACACACAGGCTCACTGGCACGTACTTTGTGTTTTCAAATAGATTGTAATGTAATTAGACATTGGGTGCAGGAAATCTAATCAGTTCAGAATATACAGAGGTCTTAGGTTCATAATGATAAAACTCACATGACATTAAAACTGTGTTTACTGCACATATGTATGCATTCAAGAATGAGGAATGGTTAGTTTTCCAAGCATTGTTAAAGTTACAATGAAGAATGTGTAGGGATTCGGTCAGAGTTTGGGGTTACGGGATCAAAGGTGTTCTAGTGTTTTTCTGTTTTCAATCTATAACTGAGAAGTCAATTATTATTTGTTGTTCTGCAATAAAGGATGTGTACTGATTTAGGGTCACAGGTGGCATGATGTTTTTCCACAACTAATGTATAACTATGTAGTAATTCACTGTTTGACGTTTTGTAACAAAGTCGTGTTTGACTCTGTATAAAAGAAGCTGTCTGTGTTCTAATATTTGGCATAAAGGGACACCTGAGAAGCTGATGTTGCTAACCTTAACCTCCAGATACGATCTGAACCCTCAAATTACTATCCTGGAGCTAATGTCCAGAAGCCATTCCATAGCCTAAGAGACGCAAGGTTTGAAGAGGTCTTCTCTGAGCATGGAGAAAAATGGCCACGGGTGACCAGTTGCATTTACAGTTTAGAGCAGAATACCATTGATTAATTAGAAGTAGTTGAGCTCTGCATAACAGGTTAACTTGTTATTCCCAATATAAGACTGGAAGTAGTCAATGTGGGTAATTCGAAATTGGGGGATGCCAATATGTGTTCCAAAGTTTGACATAGAGGAACAGCTGAAAGGCCGAAGTCATTAAAGTTTACCTCCAAGTACAATCTGAACAGTTGATTTACTGTCCTGGACCTAATGTCCAGATGTCATTCCATATTCTGAGAGACACATGGGCCCTCATTATGAACCTGGCAGCAATCACCGCCGACCGTCATGGCGACAGTGAACAGAAGACTGCCAGTGGCAGAAGAATGGATCCCGCCGAATTATGATGCCAAAAAGTAAAACCTCCAAAAATCCTGCAACCTCCACCCACCGCCAGGCACCACCACCCATGCCACCCGGACGGAAAGGCCAAGGAGTGCCAGCGCCTCACACGGAGACAGATGCCCCACTCAGTAGACTGGAGAGGGATGTATGGAAAGTGAGGAATACCCTGGCCCGTCACACAGTCCTGGACTATCACCCTCCAGCAGCCCCACCCAGGATACTACTGACAGCCCTACCACCCAGCCACCAACATCAGCTCTGGTCAAATGACCCACACCAGTGTCTCCTGGCCACAGACTGGTGGCCCACATGTACAGAGGCCAGAGTCTCCACCCACCAACAGGCAGGATGATGAAGGCCCCAGTGCAAGTGGGTCTGCCAGACCTGTGTAGGGGACACAGGCACAGGGGGCAAGAGCCAGTGGGAGGGCAACAATGTCCCAGGGGGGACGCTAATGGATGGATGCAGCAGCCTAGGAGGTGATATCTGAGGTCCTGGGAGCATACCTCATTACCCAGGACAGGATGGGCCAGATCCTGGCCACCCTGGAGCAGAATCGGAGGCTGCAGATAGCACACCACCAAGAGGCCATGGAGCAATGGAAACAGCTCAATGCAACCATGGGCACCATTGTAGGGGTGCTGCAGCACCAGTACCACAGCCAGTCTAAGTCCTCCACCCACCTGCAAGCCCCTACAACTAGCCAGGACACTGCCCTGCCATCTACATCTGCAGCAGCTACTGGACTGGTGGCAATAGCAGAGGACACCCAGGAGACCAGCACCCCTAGCCCTGCAGCTCAGATCCAGCCACACAAACGTGCCCTCAGACTCAGACATGGCACTGGAACACCAGCCAAGACCAAGGCCCCTGCTAAGAAGTGACTCTGCCCTGAACTGTCTCCCTTGTGTGCTACTGTGCTACCTTGTAGACCTGCCACTACCAACACACCATCTACCAATGGACACATGGACCAAAACCCAGTGCCACCAGCAGCTGAGCATATGCACCTGAGTATGGATATGCACCATGAGCCCACTCCCTATCACTGTACAACAATATTACAAATTTGTGTCACTTAAAAAAAAACACATATGCACTCAAATTGTATGTCCCTTCATTATGAGTTCAAATTGTGAGTGTGTGTGCATTAGACAGTCCATTTCATAATCATACCTCTATTGCAGGAGGGGATCCAACACACAGCAGTGTCTGAAGTAGGTCACACTGTACATAATATTGGGTCACCTGGCACGTGCCACTTCACTACTCAGTTAACAGTGCCAATGACTGTAGACACCAAATTACCAATTACATGAGTCAGACTGAAACTATACAGTGAAGACAACAGCATAATTGAACAATACCATAGGGTCACTGGAAGTATAGGTGGATCAGCTGGGTCCTGGAGTTAAAATCTTCCCCCTCTTCTTCCTCAGCATCCCTCTCATCCTCTCTATGAGGTTGAAGTGCTGGTTGGACAGCACCCTCCTCTTCCAGAAGGGGGATAGCTTTCCTCACAGCCAAGTTGTGCAGCATGCAGCAGGCCACCACTATCTTACAAACCTTGTCAGGGACATAGCGCAGGGATCCCCCAGAGAAATGGAGGCAATGAAACCTAGCCTTCAGGAGACCTATAGTGTGCTCAGTCACCCTCCTAGTACGTCCATGGGCCTCAATATAATTCCTCTCTGTATCTGTCCTGGGATTCCTCACTGGAGTCAGGAGCCATTGCAAGTTAGTGTAGCCAGAATCACCTGCAAAAGTGGACGTAAACAGGACCATAAAGAACTGACTGCACATTGACTGGCTGACACCTATGTACAGAACCATTGTCATACACACTCACCTATGAGCCATCCTCTGTCCCCTTGTAGTTGTCCCATCAAGTGTGGTACACTGCTGTTTCTCAGGACAAAGGAATCATGGACTGAGTCTGGGAACCTGGCATTTACATGTGATATGTACTGGTCAGCAGTACACACCAATTATATATTCATGGAGCGGAAGCTTTTGATTCCTGTATACCTGTTCTTTTACTCTTGGGGGTACGAGAGCTATGTGGGTTCCATCAATGGCACCTATCACATGTTGGATGTTAGCAAAGGCATAAAATCCAGACTTGATGGCAGGCAGTTCAGCCCTTTGGGGGAACTGGACATATGTCTGCAGGTGTTGGACGAATGCATACAGGAATTTGGACAGGATGAGGCTAAACATTGGCTGCAAGACCCCTGCACCGATGCCCACTGTCACCTGGAAAGAGCCTGTAGCCAAAAAATGGAGTAACGATAGCACTTGCACTTCAGTAGGGATGGCATGCTGATTCCGATTAGCTGGTCTCAGTACAGGATCCAGTAAAGCACAGATGTCATGGATTGTAGCACGATTGAGTCTGTAGGTGACAATGATGTGACGTTCATCCATCATTTCCAAATCAACCAGAGGTCTGTACACAGATGGGGCCCTCCCTCGCCACATGAATCTGTACTTATGGGGAAGGAAAGAACACATATGAAGGGCACTCATACACCTGCAACGCATGATGTTGCTGTTACAATTAATGTGCGACACATAGGTTACACACACAAACGCTGAGTATGAAGTACACAGTCAGGCGAATGTGTGCAGAGTCGACTCTGTTTAAATGGCATACCAGTGTGGACACATTTTCAAAGATGGGTGCATGTGAGGAACAGAAACTCATGTAAGCAAGCGACTAAGGTCGTAGACTAGGAGGCCCTGAATGGCCAGATTATGATAACGTGGTGGTAGCAAGATGGCAGCCTCCTGCCATCCAGGTCTGAGGGAGTGGAAGTGACATCATACCACTGGCAGTAGTCATCACGGCGGAAGGCGGTGTTCACCGCTCTGCACCCAATCATTGGATTACATGGTTGTCAATGGGGAACCTGGGCCTATCATGATCCCTGCCGGCGGTGACAGTGCACACCACTGGGGAACGTACGCCATGTCGTCAGACCCTTACCACTTGACTCCTGATTCCCATGCAGGGCAGTACTCCACTGCATGTGCTGCTGTGTCCTGACTCTGGTGCCTGAGCTAAAAAATAACACAATTCCACTAGGGCTACAAGTGAAGAATATCCCTGTAATTTTCACTAGTGATCCAAAATATCTGACACAATTTAGTGGAGTTGGCACTAAGTGTTCACGTGATTGGCTAGCCCTATCAGTCGAAACAGCCCTAAGAATCAGCGAGTGTGAACTGAAAGAAATAGCGACTCTTGAACAAGAGATAGCGGCAGATAATTCCATACAGAATGCCCAACAATTGCTTGATTCAGTCAACAAAATGATAGCAGATTTCAAAACTAATACGATTAGCTTTAAAACAACTAAATTAGCTCGAGATATTAAGAACTTCGACATCTTTCAGACCTATCCTTATCTTCGAGAGGATTTCTATAAAAACAACAATCCTAATAATCTTAATCTACAATTTCAAACAAGATCACGAAAAAAATTCATTACTTTTTCTGACACGTCTTCAGAATCTGAGCCAGAGACACAAAATACATACTCTGGGACTCAACCTTTTTTAGGCAGAGGCAGCCGCAGAGGATCAAGAGGGGTGGTCAACTCCAGAGGTCAATTTCAGGACCACAATTTTTTTCGCACCAGAAGGAGGGCCTACAGACGACAATAATGCAATCTGAAAATTTAATTCCAATTTATAATTTGTCGTCACATCCCCTAACAGAAATAGAAAAACAAGTGCTCAGTAAAGGGCTATCATTTGTACCGATTAGGAATCCAGATCCTGTGGAAAGCAAAGTAGAAATATTAAAATTTCTTCGAAAAGTCAGATTGAGAGCATTTTTTAATGGATCACCAACACAAGATCATGATGAGGATAGTGGACTTAGACCTAAATCGATTTTTCTACCAGATAGAAATATTTTACCTGAAGAGATTAAAATATTTGAAAATCTAGTGTTGAAAGAATTAGATACACTAAACTCTAAAAAAATCCATTTTAAAGATAATTGCTCCCAAATTGAAAAAATAGCGATCCATCAGTTGGCTGTTAATCAAGAAATTATTATAAAACCGGCAGACAAAGGAGGTGGGATCGTCATTTGGAGCAAAGAACAGTATAATCTAGAAGCCATGAGACAATTGAGCAATTCACTTCATTATCGAGAAATAGATGGAGCCATACCCAAAGAAGTGAAGCATAAAATCGAAACACTTACAGCAAGAGCAAAAGAACAGGGCTGGATAAGTAAAAAAGAATATGACTTTCTAAATCAATCTGACGAAAGAATTCCGTGTTTTTATATTCTACCTAAGATTCATAAAAATTTAGAACATCCACCTGGTAGACCAATAGTATCAGCATGTGGGTCTATTCTAGAACCTCTTGCTCAATTGGTCGATGTATTCATTAAACCAGCTGTAGCCAAGACACCAGCATATGTCAGAGACTCTATGGATATCATTAATAAGTTAGAAAATTTAACATATGTAGAAAATGACCAAATTTTGGTGACTTTTGATATTGAGTCACTTTACACTAATATCCCGCAAGATGAGGCAATCGAAATCATTAGAAAGACTCTAAATGATAACATTTCACATCGCATTCCACCAACAGAATTTTTAGTAGAATTAGCGACATTATGTTTGAAGAGTAATTTCTTCAAATTTAACGATCAACTTTATCGCCAAATTAAAGGCGTGGCAATGGGATGCAGTTTTGCCCCAGAGATTGCGAATTTGGTAATGGATTTCTTTGAACACAAATGGGTCTGTTCACAAACTAACCCGTTTAAGAAACATATTAAACATTGGTTCCGGTACATTGACGACATCCTGATGATCTGGCAAGGGACAGATGAGACACTGGAAGCATTTCATGAGTGGCTGAATCACCGTACTTTAGACTTTACATTTACTATGAGTAAAGACAAAGCTAAAATCAATTTTTTAGATTTATGGATATGGAACAAAAGTGGACACTTAGCTGTCAGTCTGTATAAAAAACCTACAGACCGAAACACGTTGTTACATTTCTCAAGTGGTCATCCACGCACTCTTAAACAAAATTTACCATATGGCCAATTCTTAAGAATCAGGAGGAATTGTACAGAAAAAACGGATTATTTCGATAATGCAGAGGAATTGACCAAGAAACTGATTGAGAGAGGATAGCCTAGTAAATTGATTAAAAATGCAGCTAAAAGAGCCTGGTTTACACCCAGAGAAACATTGCTGATTCCGAAAGAAAAAGCTAAAGCAGTACCTTTAACGTGTGTCATTACATTTAGCCCTAGAGCAAATAAAATTCGGTCCATTATTGAACGTAGTTGGAAAATCATCAGTGGGTTGAATATAGATAAGCCACTATTCTCGTTCAAGAAGGCACGCAGTCTAAAAGATCAATGGGTTAGAGCAGTGCAGATACCAACTGACAAAAAGAAAGATTTGAGGTCTTTGTTACAACTACCTACAATCCAAGGGCACTATAGATGTGGAAATTGTGTGGCATGCCAATTCACACAAGATACTAAAGAAGTTAAAATAAATGGCAGATCACATGTACAAAATGTTTTCACCAATTGTAATACGAAGAATGTGATTTATTGCATTAAGTGCCCTTGTGAAAAAGCGTACATTGGCCAGACTGGACAACCAATCAAAACCAGGATTTTACAACATCGCTCCAGAATTAAATGCGGAGTCAAAGGAGCACCACTAGTCGAGCATTTTCAAGAATGCAGGCATACGGCAGAGGACATCTGGTGGACAGTGCTAGTGGTGGTACAACCTAAACCGGATGGTTTAACAACTACAAAAAGACTATTAAAAATGGAAGCAAGACTTATTGAGAAATTTCAAACGGCCAAAACTGGGCTAAATGATGATGATGAAATGTGGGCCCTGATTAAATGAGACATGATATTCTGTTTAAGAAATGTCAAAATGTTAAACTCTTGTCAGCATGTATAGAAAGTTAAATGTACTACGGGGAATCCAGCTGGTTACCATTTGTTACAGTTGGTTGTTTGAGATAAGGAGACACACTGAGCACCTTTATTTAAAGTAGGGGTTTGGAGGATTTAGTATTTAGTGATGTTGATTAGCGCATAAGGTCACCTAATGGCATAGGGACAGTGTTCGAAAACTCACTTAAGTGAAAAAGTGGGAAGTTTTCGACTTTAAGCTAAAGTTCCATCCTTTTGTAAAGAGTTCATCTTTGGTGAAAGAATGTATAGCTCTGAAATCAGAGGTTGGTAAATGAGGTGGTATAATTCACAATGTTCGTTTTGTCTAAGAATACAATGGGCTTTTGACATAGTTTCAAGATGGCTGCCCGCATTACTAGTGGATGTCAGCAAATTTCCCACAATCCCCAGGTATGGAGCTTTACTAGAGACGCGGTTTCGTCTCCAACGCGGTTTGTTACTTAGTAACACACATAACGCGGCAGCCTCAGGTGCTGATACAAACGCGCGAAATAGCCAGCGCTAACCGCGGACCCTGCACACACGGTAAGACACGCAAGGATCGTCACTAGACAGCGCATTTATATCATTACTATGTAAAGGCTGATTGAAGCGTTTTTGTACACGGCAGGAAGCCGATGGTTACAGCATTTTGCAGACGGGTACAAGTGTACACCATTCAAAGATATTGGAGAAGAGAGATGAAATCTCGGCTTTTTGGTGTGAATCCCTGACACTAAGGTAAAAGGATTACAGTGTTGCTAATCTCCGGTGATTTTAAAATAAAAGCTAGATAAAAAAGAAATGCAGATAATTCTAGAGACAGTGGAACAGTGTTAAGACAGTAAGATACCAAACGACCGTGGAAGGTTTGGCATAGCAAATGGTACTATCTAACTAAGTCAATATTGGAGCTAATTATAGGCTTTATGGAAGATCACATAATGTGGAGGCTTGGATCACATTCTTTGGTTTTTATTGTTAGATTTATTTATATGTGGATTTGTAAGTGATATGTTTTTGTTTTTATTTTAGAATGACTATTGCCCTTTCCCAATCCTGATGAGGCCTTTAATCAAGCAGGCCGAAACGCGTCGATTTTCTTGTTTTGCAAGTGTATTGGGCTTGTTAAATAATGCACTTTATTGTAAATATTTGAGATGCATTTTATCATGTTTGTGTGAAAGAAATGCACAAAGTGGTGATAAATGAATGCAGTGAAAAGCCTAGTCACTTAGCAGATAAAAGTGGATCACTTGTGAAGTATAAACAGTGACCACTATTCAAATGTATAGGGCATTGATTTAAGATTTGGTTTTTAAAAATGATAAATTCTCAGTTGGATTTATTGCGTTTGTTATGTCTAGTGTCATTTAGTGTAATATAATTTTTGTAAGGTGGCTAATCCTTTTGTTACCATTCATCCTTTTATGCTTTTTGAGTAATTCATTAGAAATAAAATTGGAGTAAATAATAAACTCATGAGCAACAGAATATAGGACTGTTCGTGTAATTCATGATTTAATTTATCTCTACCTGCCACTTCTTTTTGTGCTGCTCTGGTGCCTGAGCTGGCACGAGTCACAGGGAAATGGGCCCGACCTTCACCACCGAGGAACTGGAGAAGCTGGTGGATGGGGTATGCCAAGTTGGATGGGCGACCAAAGGAGCAGGTAAGTTGGCAGCTGTCATTCTTGGATGTGTGTGATTGTGGCGGATGCCTGTATGCATGTGCGTTCAATATGTGACTGCCCAGCCGTAGACTGTCTGGCATGTACTGTATGTGTGTTGATGACATGGCTATCAAAAATTTCCATTCCAGAGGGGACAACATGTCATCTGTATTAGGTGCACACATACTGAGGTCTGTTTTTCTGCTCTGTGTGTCCCATGCAGGTCAGCGCCCATCAGAAGAGGGGACTGTGGCAAGCCATCGACAAGGAAGTGCAGACCCTCAGGGTCTACATCCAGCGGAGCACCCACTGCAGGAAGCAGTGGGAGGACCTGAGGCGCTGGGCCAGGAAGACGGGTGAGGCCCAGCTGGGGAAGGCCTCCCAACGAGGAAGGGGTGCCCGTCTGACCCTGACCCCCCTAATGGCCCGCATTCTGGCGGTGAGTGCATTGGCTGGGCATGGTCTCCCTTGTGTGTACTCCACAGAGTTAATCAGGTCCATGTTTCCTGTAGGTAATGGGGTGTATTCTGGGGTAGTGGCCACTAGTCAGGGGCACAGTCATGACTATTGTTGTAGGTGCTGCGTGTAGGTGTGTGACCTGGATGGGAGTGTGTGTGAGCCAGGGATGTATATTCATTCAGGTATTTACAGAGTTCTTTCATGTTTTGTTTCTCAACCCCTGTGCTCTTGTGTCCTTTATGTGCATCAGCATCATCTGGCGAGGATCAGTGGCACCAGCGAGTGGGGATGCAGCGGCCCACGGTTCCAAGGAGGCGGACGCCAATGGGACCAGTGGGTTGGAGGGCGAGGGGAGTGCCATGGGGGAGGCAACTACCAGTGGCGGTAGTGACTCTGATACCTCCTCCGATGGCAGCTCCCTGGTGGTGGCAGACCCTACTGGGCACACCCATTCTATACCATCTTCCGCCACCCCCATGCCGTCACCACCCTCCCAGTTGCTTCCCACCCAGTTGCCCGTGCCCGCTCACCCAGGAGGGTGGGCGTCTCCTTCACCCCAGCCACCACATCCCCTGCCCCAATCAGCCCTGCTGCCCTCACGGAGGAGGCTATTGACCTCCTGAGAACCATCTCTGTAGGGCAGACAACCATTGTGAATGCCTTCCAGGGGCTAGCATCCCAGATGCAGCAATGCAATGCATACCTGGAAGGAACTCACTATGCCATGTCTGGCCTACCGAGATCTTTTCAGGCTGTGGCCTCCTGTTTGATGGCAGCCAGAGTCCCTGGTCTTTCCGTCCCCCCCTCCCACCACCTCTACCCCTTCCAGCACCCCACTCCCTTCACCCACCCCAAGCACACGTCCAGACAGCCATGCACACAGATCAACACACAAGAAGCACACAGAGAAACACAAGCACCACACTTCCCACCACAGACATGCACACACCAAACATACCAAAGCAGAGACAACAACATCCACTTCCCCCAGAGTGTCACCCTCCCCCACCACCCTGTCTGTCACCTCACCATGCACACTTACACACATTGCATCCTCAGTCACTGTTGCTGACCCCATTCTTGCAGTCACAACATCTGACTTCCAGACATGCACCCCAGACACCACACCTGCAATCACCACAAGTACTTTGTCAGACACTTGCAGCATACTCACCAGACCTGCAGACACCCAGACAACATCCATGTACGCTGGCAGCCTGTCTTGTCCCACTGTGTCCACCCCCTCCTCCCAAAACAGTCAAACATTCGCAGACATCCACACAACACACATCCACCACACATCAGCATACTGTACAGGCACCTGCATCCACATCCGGCACACCTACACCTGGTACTAGCACTCCTTCCACCTCCACTCCCAGACCTTCCTCCAAATCCCCCCCACTGCCCCTAAGAAGCTTTTCCTCTTCCGTGTTTACCTGTTTGAACCCACTGGCCCACCCCGTCTCGTCCCTAAGCGTGCCCATCTCCTTGCCCAGTCCACTTCTTCCACATCCAAGTCCACCACAGTCTGCCCTTCCTGTTCCCCTTGCTCCTTTCCCAGGGAGGAAGAAGCCTGTGTTTGCCCAGTCCCTCTGCCACCCCTGGTCCAAGCCCACTCCCCCACCTTCCCAGGGCAAGCCCAAACCCCCTCCGCCTCCCAAACCTAAACCCAAGCCCCCCCTTCCAGACATAATTTCCCACCCCGTGACCCTCAGCCCCTGTTCCCTGAGGTGCCTGGCTGCACCATTGATACCCCCTTCAGGTGGAGTGCCCTGTGCGCATGCAGGAGTCAAGTCTGGCCTATTTTGGCCCTTCTGGGATTTTCTTATGGACGGGCCAATGGCCTTATTTGGACAATACATTTTTTGCAGTTAATAAATTTCAGTGCCCAGTAGTGCTGTTGGCACATTATGGTGATGTTGTTTCAGCGTTTCACTGTGGGGGTGTGGTGTGCACATGTGTGTACTTTGGTGCAGGTCTTTGTTGCCTTTTGTCGGGTAAGTACATCTTGTTCTGGTGTGTATGGTGTGGGATGGTCAGAGCGGTTGGGAGTGCGCTGCAGGGTGGGTGGGGTGGGTGTGTAACTGTACCCTTTCTTCCCATGTGTTCTAGTTTGCGCTACTTACTGTCGTCGTTGGTCACGGTCGTGGAGGTATAAGGCAAGGAGCAGCACTGGCATTATTTCCAACTCTCTCTCCATGTCTGCGTTAGCCTGTTCTGTGTGCCTCCGGTGAGTGTTTCCTTTTATTTTGTTTGTTTCTGCTACGCTTTGCATTGCGGTGGTTCCCGCCCCGTCTTGTGCTTGATAATTTGGTGGGCGGGTAGTTCCTTTCTGCTAGCCTGTTGGGGCCCCCTCCGTCCTCGTCGGCAATACAATGATGGCGGTGTGTTGATGGGCCACTACTTGTTTCTCATGTGCTTCATTATTTGGCGGTCTGGACTAACAGCTTGTTGGCAGTAGTTACCGCCACCGCCGGCGGGGCGTCATTTACAGCCATGTTCATAATGACCACCATGGTATGAAAAGGTTATCCTTTCTAAGCGCGGAGGGAAGTGGCATGGGGTTGCCGGTTGTATTTACCATTAAGAGTTAGTAAAAATGGTAATTCATCTTTAGAAAATAGTTGAACTGTTTTTAAAAATGCTGATGGTGAGCACATATGTGTATGAATGAAAAGTGGCCGCAGTATGATGTTGTGTAATGTTACATGTTATGTTAAATGTGTATTGCATAATTGCCATGAACAGAAATTGCTAAATGTTCCTGCTTTTAAAAATATTTGTGTAAGTTTTAAAAGAGGAGTAGTATTTGTCCAGATAGATAAAAAGGTTAAATTGTAGAAGTATTGGAAATATGAGTAATCATGCAAACACCTTTGACACATATATAGAAGGATTTTCCAAATAATCAGAGGAAATTGCAACAATATTGTTTAGAATAGTTTAAAGCCACCCAAAACATGCGTATCTCTGGCCAAAGGAAGGGACACTCGATGATAAAATAATTGAGCATATTTTTACATACCTTAGGAGTAAATATGCAGGCGCCAAATTACAGAAGAGAGAAACTCTTTCAGCTTTATGGCAAGTGTTTTGAAAAAGAATCTAAGGACTCCTCAAAAATTGGTACCCCTAGTACGCCATCTGTTTCCCCACCCCCATATGATCCTATGAATACCTCTCCCACTATACCTAGTATTTATCGACCGATGCAGCTACAAGAAGCAGCAGTAGGATTTGAGAAACCCGAAATTTAAATCCCTTCACAATTTCCAAAGTTACCCCTAATATTGCCTCACAAATGCCAAAGCCAAAACATGCAAGCACATCTAGGCAGCAAGTAAAGATAAGTGACTCACAGTTTTCAGGACAAGAAGAAGTACAGTTCACCTTATGTTTAGACCCAGCTTCTTCCCAGAAGGATCAAGACAAAGAACAAAGTCTAGGAGATAGTGACGACCAATCACATGTTTCATCACAACATCCCATTTGTTGCAAAAAAGAGACACAACAGTAAAGGTGGTTAGGGAGTGACTGTCTAGTCTAGCCTATAGTGAAGAGATGCAGATCATGTTAGATGGAGTGACTATGTAAACAGGATGACAGTATGGCGCGATGGCCAGTATCCCAACAAAGAGATAGGACTGAAGGTAGTCTACCACCTTGGCAGAATGAAGAGGGGAATGTAATAGTGTAATCAGAATGTGTTCAAGTATAGCTATCACAGAGGAGGGTGGCTAGCTGCCGGAGAAAATGGGCACGAACTGAGAAAGCTCCGCTAACACTCACTAGTCCGTCTTCTATCCTGCAAGTACCCGCTAAGGGCAGCGAACCCCAGGGCAGTGCTGATAAGCATCGGAGGGTAGTGAGGTGTTAGCCCATGACAGAAAGAAGCTCTGCTTTACACGCACGACTCCCAGGAAAGGTGGACGGAGCCAGGGGGTGGTACTAGTGCAGTGTAGTCAGCCTGCATGCGCGGCTAGAGTTGTGGGGAGGAGTCCTGTTGCGGGCCCTCCTCTGCCCTGGCTGGCACAAGACTAGTCAGCAGGAGAGACCCGCTGGGACGATGGTCCGGGAGCGGCGCAGTGCACAGAACTGCGAAGGCTTGTTGGGCCTGGAGGAGAAGGTATCTGAAAATAGCCTGGGGGTGGAGGAAAGAGGCTGCACGGTGGTGGAGCGGGTGCAGTGCTGCTGACTGGGAGAACAGAGTGATTGAGGTTACCCTCCCGGTTGTGATCCCTGGAAAGGCTGCAATTGCTTGCCGTCTTGGCCCCTGCCTGCCCCATACATGGTAGAAAATGGGCCAGCAAGGTGAGTGGGACGTGTTGAGGCAGTTGAGCGGTTGGGACCTCTGGTGGCGGAGGCACCCGACTAGAGCTGGGACTGTCCCGGATGACGATGCATCACCCCCTCACTGCCCTCCCCCAGCGAATACATAATACGGCCTCATGTGCTGCCAGGAGGCCCGCCTCAGACAGACCGGCAGATGGGTGTTGGGAGGCGGCTTGGCTCCAGGATAGGGCAGAGAGAGCCTCCCGTCTCCTCCTCTTGCAACACCCTGTTGACTTTGAATATCTGCATCAGCTGATTTATGCGTACAGGCCATCCTGGCAGTCGAGTGCTCTACGGACAGCATTCCCATCCTAGCTGGGCCCAGGTGCAAAGAGTGACAGGCTTAACGGATACACTAGACCATGTTCAGAGGCCAGGCATCAAAGTCAGCGAAAATTAACAGCCTGGATAAGTACACATTGAAAATGGCAGCCCAGGAGTGACAGTTGGAGGGCATGGACACAGGTGGTGCCGGCAGGAGCCAGCAACAGACCGGTGAACCCTCCTTGCGTTCCATAATGGCAGCGATTGAGAAGCTCCACAGCTCCATTACACCTGTAGAGCTGGAATTGGACGTGGTAACCATCAACGAGGAACATGTGAAGTCCCTTACCTCCCAAGGTGCAACAATGGCAGCCAAGTTGGAAGATAAGGAAGGACCCGAAGAAACAACATACAAGTGGTGGGGGTGCTGGAAGAAATGGAGGGCTTTAGCATGGATCTCTTCCTTGAGGATTTGGTCCTCAAACTCAAACTGAAGACATTTTCCAACTTTGTTTCAGTAGAAAGGGTCCACAGGGTGCCTGGCTGATCCCCGAGGTCCAGGGCCCCTCCTCGTACAATAATTGCAATTATAGGGAAAGGGGTGCTATCTTACAGGCAGCCAGGTCCCATGGTGACCTCCACGTGGAAAACGCAGTAATTCACTTTTTTCCAGATTGCACTCTACAGGTGCAGCACCAAAGGAAGAACTTCGGGGATGTTAAAAAAAGCTCTCAGGGAAAAAGACGTTAGATATCTGATGTTATTCCTTGCTAAGCTATGAGTCATAGCTGATGGTAAGACATGGAATTTTAGTGCACCGAAAGAAGTGTGGGACTGGCTGGAGGGTTGGACCATGGTAGGCAAGAGATCCCTGGTGGGTACAGGACCTCTGAGAAAGAAGCCCAGGCAATAACAGCGTCAACTGGAGGACAGTAATTACGCTAGACCCAGGCAGACACGTGAGTAGGGTCCCTTGGAATCTCTACCTGATACCTCTGGCCATACATGACTGACTTGAATAACCCTCCTATCAGTGGTGGGGAGTAGTGGCAGGGGTTTAGCTGAGTCAAGAGGGGTTTGGCTGGGTGGATCAGGGCACGGCAAACTGACAATGGGCCAATATTCTTTCTGATGAAGAGGGTGGAATATGAGTGTTAATATCCGTTTGCAAGCCATACAGGCAGTAGTGGTGTACCATAACTTTTAGATGTTATATTTGGGACAACAGGTGCTTTGCAAGTTGGAGTGGTGGGTAGTTCAGAACTAGCGTAGCAGGGTTGTGGGAAGGGGGAGTTAGTGGGAAACAATATATTTGTTTTATTGGTAGAATTGCTGTTTATACACAAGACAAACAACTGGGCACAGAAAGGGTCCTGGGTGGGTCTCAAGGGAAGGATTAGGAGTACATAGAGTAGGGGCGACCCAGTGAGAGGCATGGTGATCAAATTATTAGTTTGTTATTGCACCTATGAGATGCAATGCAGCCCAGAATCTGACCATTTGGCCATGGAAAGTGAATGGCCTGGGTAGCACAATAAAACACACATTGGTTTTACAATATTTAAAACGCCATGCACCAGATAATATTCTCTTGCAGAAGACTCACCTGAGGGGCAATTACTATAAGACGCAAGATAGATTTGGATATGTCCTGAAGGCTCACTCCGTATACAATACTGACTCCAGAGGTACTACACTTAGGCCCTCATTATGACATTGGCGGTAAATGCCGCCTACCACCACGCTGACGGCCGCCAACATACCGCCGCAGTGGCGGATATCCGTTTCCCATATTTTGACACACACTAATCCGACAGAATAGTGCCACATACACAAATCCGCCAGACCAAAGGTCAGTGTTAAAGTGTTGGTACCAACACGCATACCGTTACGCAGATAAAACAACACCCACCACATTATGACACACAAATCACCACGGCGGACATTCAACGGCGCTAAAACATTGGCTGTGCACACTGCCGCACTCAGAATGGCCACCCAAATACAAAACAACACCACATTGGCCAAAACCAAAAACACACACTCATGCACATACCACACCCATAGCACTATAAAACACCCACCCACATTACCCACAACTCTTTACGAATTAAAACACTGAGCCAAACAAACCCATACATCCCTCACGGACCCCGCATCACATACCCCACCACATCACTCAACACACTCTCACAAACACACAACACCCATGGCCCCACAAAGGCACCCCCATTAGGAAGAGGTGGAATGACCTACAGGGGAAGATACGTTCCACAGCATCAAGGCACCAGTTCGCCATACAGAGGACTGGCGGTGGACCCCCACCTCCTCCCCAACAGCTCACAGCATGGGAGGAGCAAGTACTGGCATTACTGCATCCTGAGAGACTCACTGGAGTAGCCGGAGGACTGGACACTGGTAACTCAAATTTTACTACTTATCACCCCCCTTACTTGCATGTCATCTCACACCCTCACTCCCATCACGCCAATCCATCCCACACACTGCTGACTAACCCGAATGCCAAGCCCTGCATGCCATATCAATGCATGGACAGCCCACCCAGCCCTGCATGGATACCCATCACAAAAGCATGCACAGCATAGGGGAACTAACAATCCCACAATACATCACCATACAAAAACAAAGGTGGCAGGGCAACAGGCATGATAGAGGGGAAGCTAGGGATGTACAACATGTCATACACATAAAGCATAATACATCACTTACATCCCCACAGGTACCACAGCCAATGTCACTGGAGAGGAGGTGCCATGAATATCCAGTTCCCCAGCAGAAGATGTCCCCAATGATGACAGTAACTCTGGGGTTCTAGATCTGGATCAACTACTGGCCCATCAGGAACCACTTGACAGCCGGTCACCCAAGCCCACTCACAGACCACCACAGAGCCTCTCCCATCAGGATCCAACACCACAGCACCCACCCAGCATCTCCACACCTCTGTCCCCAGGACACATCAATCAGCACTGTGCCCACCTGTCCAGAGACCCCAGGCCACACCTTGCCTCCAAGACAATCACGGACCTGGGGTCAGTGGCAGTGGGCACACCATTCAGGGGACAGATGCACAGGGCAACAGGGACACTTAGAGCACTGCTGTGCACCAGGGGGAAGACAGAACCAGGGAACCGTCTCTCCAGGAGGCACTCTCCAAGATCCTGGGAGTCTACCAACATTCCCAGGACATGATGGGCCAGATCCTTGACAACGTACAGGAGAACAGGGGGCTGCAGGAGGGACAGTATCACGGGATCAGGGAGGACTTGCAGGCCATTAACACCACCCTGATCTCCATAGCAGGGGTGCTGGCAGACATGGCCAATATCATGAGGGAAGCAACAGCACAGCAGCGGGCCCCTACCACTAGCCAGTCCATCGACCAGCCCTCCACTTGTGCTGCCGCTAGTGGACAGGAGGCCCCGCCAAAGGACCCACAGGCCACCAGCACCCCTCCCCCTGCAGAAGGTGAACCACCCTGCAAACATTCCCTGCGACCCAGAAAGAAGCCAGAGACACTTGCCAAGACCACTGCGAAATGGAAATGAGACTCTCCTGATTGTCACCCTTGTGCCCCACCCTGTCACCTTGTCCACTTTAACTGCATTTGCTCCCCCTTCCTATGGCCCCTTGGACACTGGACCTGTGCTACAGACTGGAACAATACCCTGGACTTTCCTCCCTCATCACCCCATTCTATTGCACTTTCCCCTCAATTTCTTGGCACTACAATAAACACCCTTAACCACAACTCAACTACTTGTATTTAATGTGTTGAAAATGTGTATTTATGGAAACTGTTTCATACATTGCAAGTGAACTGTACATTGTGAGAGCATAGACATAGTGACCTGTAGCTGGCTGTAATCAGCACATCAGTGCACAGTTGTTATATCACCAACATCTGCAAAATGACAAGCCATAGGTAACAGTAAGTAGAGGTAAAAGGAAGTGAATTCCATAATGCCACAGCCACACTGAATACACCAATAGTCAAAGAAATGTTATGCTGCACTGTCTTACCTATGTGTCATTGGAAGTACTGACAGATAACTGATGTTCTGTTGTCCTCATCCTCATCCTCAGCCTCTTCATCCTCACTGTCATCAGGGTCTACTGCTGCCACAGGGGCACATCCAGTCTCCTCCTCCTGCAGAAAAGGTACATGGCGTCTGAGGGCCAGGTTGTGCAACATGCAGCATGCCACTACTATCTGGCAGACCTTCTCGGGTGAGTAGCACAGGGATCCACCTGTCAGATGGCGGCACCCGAACCTGGCCTTCAGGAGGCCGAAGGTCCTCTCGATAATTCTTCTGGTTCGCCCATGTGCCTCATTATAACGTTCTTGTCCTGGCATTCCTCACAGAGGTCAGCAGCCATGATAAGTTTGGGTAGCCTGCAAGTATTGAGGGACAACATTTAGCCACACACAATCCTATGGGGTTGACACCAGAGGCATACACTAACATATAGTGGGTGTGGACCAAGGCTCACCTATTAGCCACACCCTGTTCTTCTGTAGTTGGCCCATCACATTTGGGATGCTGCTATTCCTCAGAACAAAGGCATCATGCACTGACCCAGGATACTTAGCATTGACGTGGGAGATGTACTGGTCTGTCAGGCACACTATCTGCACATTCATCGAGTGGAAACTCTTATGATTCCTGTACACCTGTTCATTCTGGCGGGGGGGACAAACGCAATATGTGTCCCGTCAATCGTCCAATAATATTGGGGATATGTTCCATTGCATAGAATCCGGCCTTCACAGTGGCCAAATCTTCCACCTGGGGGAAAGCTATGTAGCTGCACATGTGTTTTACCAGGGCAGACAAAACTCTTGCAAACATGATTGAAAACATTGGCTGTGACATTCCTGCTGCCAAGCCCTCAGTCACTTGGAAAGAACCAGTTGCCAGGAAATGGAGCACTGATAGCATTTGCACAAGAGGGGGGAATCACAGTGGGATGACGGATAGCTGAGATCAGGTCAGGCTCCAATTGGGCACACAGCTCTGTGATTGTGGGCCTGTCCAGTCTATAGGTGAGTATTATATGCCTGTCCTCCAGTGTAGCCAAGTCCACCAGAGGTCTGTACACTGGAGTATGTCTCCACCTCCTATTCATCCACAGCAATAGGTATCTAAGGGACACAAGAGTAAGTAGGGTGTCACAATTGGAACAACAAAACCACAACTGCAGTCCACATGGTGCACTTATGTATTGGGACAGTGTCAATGGCGAAGTATGTGCCAATCTAATCTGTGACGCAGTAATTGTCGATAGGCCTGTTCCCCCCCGCTGAAATGGCGACCGCCTGTCCTGTATGTAGGGACAGGTGGAAGTGAGGTTATTCTGCTGACGTCGGCCATCGTGGCGGAAGGCAGTCTTGCACCGCCGTGCAATTCCTCATTGGATAATATGAGGCTCTATGGGGTACAGTGGCCAATGGGGATCTACGCCGGCAGTGACGGTGTACACCGCCGTGGACGTGACCGACATTTTCTATCTGATTCCTCACTTGTTTCCTGATCTTCAACAGGAGAAGACCTACACTGCGTGTGCTGCTGTGATCTGTGTCTGGAACCTACCATGGCCCGTGTGACCAGGGAAAGGGCCCCAGCCTTCACTTCGGAGGAGTTGGAGCAACTGGTGGATAGGGTCCTACCCCAGTACGAACAGCTGTATGGGCCTCCAGACCAACAGGTGAGTACATTGCATGGAGATGTGTGTGCAAGCATCGTGTCATCGGGGGGGGCAAAGGCAATGTCTTATGGTGGTGTACAAGGTGTGCGCTGGGCTATGTGTGTGCCAATGGTGATGGAAAAGGGTATGGTGGGCCGTTTGTGTGACAGGCTGGACTGTTGGTTTAATGATGTTCTCCTTTCTGTATTGGCTCTGCAGGTCAGCGCCCATCAAAGGAAGGGAATATGACGTTCCATCGCCAAGGAAGTGCGGACCCTGGGGGTCTACGGAAGGCGGAGCACCCACTGTCAGAAACGGTGGGAGGACCTGAGATGCTGGGTACAGGAAGACGGCAGAGGCCCAGCTGGGGATGGCCTCCCAATGAGGAAGCGGTGCCCGTCGGACACTGACCCCCCTGATGGCCGGCATACTGGTAGTGGCCTACCCTGAGGTGGATGGATGCTTGAAGGAATCACAGCAGCCACAAAGGGGTGAATACAGTGGGTATCATTACATATTTTGACTAGTGGGGTGGTATCCGGGTGGTGGATGAGTGTTAGTGGGTGCCCCTAAGGCCGGGCCAGACATTGCAGCGTGGGTCATCTGAAGGGTAATGGGCGTATGGCAAATACAGGTAACCTAGCTTGTTAGCAGTCCATTTCAGCCAGGGCATTATGGGTCCCAGGAGTGCTGCAGTTGGCGGTGTGTGGTCCTCATCTTGCCTTAGTGACTAGCCATATCACTGGTAGTACAATGCATAGTGCTTAAGCCTGATCCCTGAGTGTCACAGTGCTGTGTACGCAAAACAGTGGTGTTGGTGCAGTAATTGACCCAGTTTCAACATCTGGGCAGTGCGCGCTCTACGGGCGACTGAAATGCAAAAACCCTGCACATATGAGATGACGTAATTCATGCATTATGTAAATATGCTGTTTTTTAACCTTTTGCATTGCAGAGTTTAATTCTGAAGACTTATATTTAAGGTGCTTGTAAATACTGTTAATTTGCAATGTATTTCTGCAGGCTTTCAGAGTGTGTCAGGGTGTGGTCTCTTTCCAGGGCCTTCTAGAAACTTCCTCTGCAGCACTGCTGGGTGTGGTTTGTGGGCTGGGCCAAGACTCTATATAAGGGAGCCAGCCCAGTTCCACGTGCTCACTATTCAGAGGTCCCGGTGCAGAGCAGCAGCAACTTCCTGAGCTCCTGTTCCGGTGGCCTACTCTGATCTTCCAGGCCTCGCCCTTTCACTTGGCTGGGTGATTCTTGATCAGGGCGGTAAGACGGAGGTCGGGCTGGGCCCCCGACTCCGTTATCAAAGACGCTGGAGTTCTTGGGCCTAATTTTTGCATGATAAGTGATTGGACTCTTGTGCGTGTGAATGTGCGCTTGGGCGTTTCATGGCATTTTTTTTTTTCGTTCGTTAGCTTTATTTCGGTAAAAATAAATACCATAAAAGCACATCACAAATCACAGTTTCATAGTTTTACAAGACAACAAGCTATGTAAAAAAGATTTCAGACATAAAAAGTTAAGCTACATAAAAAATGTTAAGCGTAAGCATTTTCCCTCTGAAAATTCATACCGTATTATAGAATCGTATAAAAATGCAGGATTTTGCATGATAGGTATCAAAAAGTCAAATACAAACCTAACCAGACATATCACATAAAATAAAACATTTCTATTTAAAAATATAAAAGTATCTAAACATACAAAAATACATTAGACAATAAAAAGTGATAAGTGCATACATTAAAATTCACGAATGGGTTCATCAATGGCCACTCCCCACGTCTATTATTAAGTTTTCCTCTATTTCTTTAAGCGTATTCAGTCTACAATGCCAAATAGAATCTAAATATTTTGCCAGGCAACAAGCCACTAAAACAGATGAATCAGATTTAAGAATTCTCAAAGCCAGTGAGCAGTTCTTAAAACCCATTTTCCAACATAAAGGAATAATCCAACGAACTCTCTGTTTATGGTATGCAGGACATTGGAAGAGGACATGGGTTATGGATTCTTCCCTGGCACAGCCCATCGGGCACATCTTAGAAGTGCAACTAGTGTTAGTCCATTTATGTGTTAGGATGCGCAGAGGAAGAGAGCCTATCCTAAATCTAATATACAATGCACGTGCGTGTGGAGAGAGTACTATGTCCATGTATTGCGCAGATTCATAGTGGCATTTAATTTGTAGAAAACTGCCCGTCATGGAAGATGATGAAACAGCAGACAATTGTGAAAGTTGGACATAGAGCCAAAATGCATCCTTCAATGTCTGTATTGCATTTTTTGGAATAGATGGCGGATCCTTCCAATAAGACCCCAAACCAAGTAGTGAGAAGGTCCGTTCTACATACACACACCACTTGATTTTTGAACTAGTGTTATTGGCCATCAAATTGACTAGCCCGCATCTATAGGGAATAAGAGAGTCTAGTGACCATAGGCGAATCCAAAACAACAAAGGCCTGAGAGCAGCGATCTGGCTAATGGGAGGCAGATTTAAATCCATTCGAATAGGGAGCATTGGAGTGCTAGAAGGAACTCTTAACAACGACCTTAAAAAAAAGTTTTCCACCTTTGTCAGATCGTCTAAATTACAGTGGCCCCACAGTTCGGCTCCATAAAGGCCCCCCCCCTTGCTTGTGATTTATAAATGTCAATATCGGGCGTCATGGCAAAGCTAGGAGATCTAGCTGCGAATCTTACAATACCACTCGCCCGTTGTTTCAAGCGGACGTTAGCTTTCTGAAGATGAAAATACCACTTGTGCGAGTCTTCTAGTTTCAGGCCTAGGTAATCGAAATCGCCAACTCTTTCCAACGCAGCGCCCTCTAAGTAAATGGGTCGCCGCATTTACATGTGGATATTCGAATCGGCAAGACGCGCAATTCTTTTCTCGTGCTTTAACCCTTGATATTCATTGTGCGCTACCATTTCTTGGCAGTTACATGGTGGCATTCGAATCGGCAAGACGCGCGATTCGCTTTTCCTGCTTTAACCCTTGATATTCATTGTGCGCTACCATTTCTTGGCAGTTACATGGTGGCATTCGAATCGGCAAGACGCGCGATTCGCTTTTCGTGCTTTAACCCTTGATATTCATTGTGCGCAACCATTTCTTGGCAGTTACATGGTGGCATTCGAATCGGCAAGACGCGCAATTCGCTTTTCGTGCTTTAACCCTTGGTATTCATTGTGCGCAACCATATTCTGTCATTTACAAGGGTGTTTTCGAATCGGCAAGACGCGCAATTCTTTACTCGTGTACAAATCACGATATTCATTGTGCGCAACCATTTTCTGACATTTACAAGGTTGCTTTCGAATCGGCAAGACGCGCAATTCTTTACTCGTGTACAAATCACAATATTCATTGTGCGCAACCATTTTCTGACATTTACAAGGTTGCTTTCGAATCGGCAAGACGCGCGATTCTTTACTCGTGTACAAATCACTATGTTCATTGTGCGTAACCATTTTCTGACATTTACAAGGTTGCATTCGAATCGGCAAGACGTGCGATTCTTTACTCATGTACAAATCTAGATATTCATTGTGCGCAACCATTTTCTGGCATTTACAAGGGTGCATTCAAAATCGGCAAGACGCGCAATTTGTTTCCTGTGCTTAATTCATGTTACTCATTGTGTGCGCTATCATTTCTTGGCATTCACTTGGTGGCCTTCGAATCAGCAAGATGCTCGATTCCTTTTCCTGTGTTTAATTCATGTTGTTCGTTGTGCGCAACTATTTCATGACATTTCCAAAGCTTTTGTGGAAACCCGCGATGTGTGCAATTTGTGTTCTTACATTCTAAAGATCTAAGGTGCTAGAATTCTGAATGTTATATTCTATGTGCATGTAAGGTCTTTAATGCAATTCCTATTATTTTCCAAGGAATATTCGGATAGCCTTTATTCCTCATGGAATGAGGCCGTGTTTGTTCTAGGACATTGTTCTGGAAGGTTCTCGTATTCTTAGAACAGTATGTTTTCAATTCATTAAAATTACATTTGAAACATTGTACTAACCATTTTTGATTCTTTTCCAGGTACCTAGATTTAGTGAGGCCTAGTTGGAGTCTAGTTCTAGACCATTCACGTTTCCTTAGTTTTTAGGTACTATTTCATGTTCCGAATATCACTGAGCTCTAGACTTAACAGAGTGTTATTTCGTGTTCAGAGTATCACTGAACTCTGGACTCAATAGAGTATCATTTCATGTTCCAACCCTGGATCCAGCGGAGAGTTTTTATGAACCTAAATGTGGTTTTGAATCTGATGTTGTGTTCTTTAATCTTTTGCTTCCTACAGGTCTCCTTCCCAGCTGTCCCCTTTCTAATCCCTTCTTCCCCTCTTGAACTCTCTTAGCCTCTGTGATTCATCTATCAAAGTCTTGGAGCTGTTCAGTGGTGGACGTGTTGGGAACGTGCGCAGACCCCGAGGATCTGGTGACTCTGACACCCAGTGTTCCCTTTCTCTCTTTCTCCCCCCTTTTCTTCTGTTTTCCTGTCCTTGTGTGCATTAGTATCATCTGGCGGAGGAGCAGGGACGCCGGTGACAGAGGGAGCTGCATCCCACAGGACCCAGGAGGCAGAGTCCACCTACACCAAGGGGACCAGTGGGACGGAAGGAGAGGGGGAGCACCACGATGGAGACAGGAGGTGACAACACTGACTTGGATTCCTCCTCCGATGGAAGCTCCCTGGTGGCGGCAGACACCTTTGTGACCACCCCGGCTGCAGGTACAGCTGCCACCCCTGTACCAGCACCACCCTCCCAGCAGCCCCTCAGCGAGTTGCCTGCGCCTGCTGACCCAGGAGGGTGGGCATCTCCTTTGCCCCAGGCACCTCAGGCCCTACCCCAGTGAGCCCTGCTGCCCTGAGTGAGGAGGCTATTGACCTTCTGAGATCCATCTCTGTAGGGCAGTTAACCATTGTGAATGCCATCCAGGGGCTGGCATCCCAGATGCAGAAATGCAGTGCATTCCTGGAAGGCGTCCACGGTGGCTTGGCGGCCCTACAGAGATCGTTTCAGGCTGTGACATCCTCTCTGAAGGCAGCCAGTGTCCCTGTTTCTACCGTCCCCCCTCCAAATACCACTTCCCAGCCCCATTCCCCTGAACCCCAACCCATCCCAGGCACACATACTGACGAGCATGCACACAAGACAACACCCAAGAGTGGCACAGGCAGACACAAGCACCACACGTCATCCCACAAGCACCAGACAGTTGCAGACACAACCACATCTACTACCTCCACTGTCTCCCCCTCCTCCACCTCCCTCCCAGTGACGTCCACACTCACACCTGCATGCACTGCCACAACATCCACCACAACGAGCAGCACACACACCTCACTAGCAGACACCTCGCAACATCCATCCACTGGTGCCCTGTGTCCTCTCCCACCGTGTCTGTAGCCCCCTCCTAAAGGACACAAACGCAAGCACTCAAAAACCCAACAGCCATTCACCTCACACACGCACACTGCCCATGCACCTTCACCCCAAGTCCAGAAGACATACACCTCCAACAACCACTCCCTCAACCTCCACTCCCACCCCTCCACCCACATCCCGCACCAACGCCACTAAGAAGTTTTTCCTTGCACGTCTTGACCTCTTGCCTCCCCCACCGTCCTGCCCGTAGAACCAGGTTCCCAACCAGCCAACCCAGCACCTTAGCCAAACAGTCCACAGGGACAGTGGAGTCACCTCCTAGTCATGGAGGCAAGACTGTGAGGGATTCCACTGCAACAGTCAGGAAGGGAAAGGAGCCCCCAAGACCGACGGCCGGAAGGGGAAGCAGCCCACAAGACCGACAGCCAGGAAGGGGACGGATCCCACAAGACCATTAGCCAGGAAGGGGACGGTGCCCGCACCTCCTGCCATGGAGGGAATGAAGTCCTCAACTCTGCCCCTGCAGTGTTCTATCCAGATGGTGTCAGGATACAAGTTGGGCCTTGGACTGTGCCCTGTGGCCATGTGTGCCCTTATGACTTTGGACTGGGCATTGGCCCTTTATGAACATCTGTATATATTTGGTTTGTGTGGTGGGTTTTGCTACGCTAATACATTTTCTGGACATACGCACTCTGGTCCTTGTGTTATTATGCCGTGTGTGGTGTGCCATTGTTTTTCATTTGCAGCTGGTTGTGTATGGTGTGTGTGTGTTGTGCATGTGTGTCACTCTTGTTTTCCTCCCGCCCTCCCTTGTGTTCTACGGGGCTGTATTCACCATCATCATCTTTGTTGGCGATGGTTTTCCAGGTGGAGCATAACGTAGAAGATCATCGGAAATACTTGCAGTTCGGGTTCCATGGCAGTGTTGTTCTTTCCTGTGTCTCCAATGGTGAGTCCTTTCTCTTCTGTGATGTGTTTCTGCCAGGCTTTTGATGGCATTGGTACCACCCCGGAAAAGGTGCCAGTTTGCAGTGTCATTATATGGTTCTTCGTGTTCCGCCTGCCTGTTTTTGGCTACCGCCGTGGTGAGTGTTGTTACTGCCCTGGCAGTTGGTGTGGTATATTGGCTGTCTATGGGAGTTGTCATCGCCATGGTCATAATTTGGCAGTACTTACTGCCAGCCTGTTGGTGGCATTACCACTTTATCACTCACCGGCAGGGTCATAATGAGGGCATTAATCTCTTCTCACTATATATTCCATCACAGGTGCATGAGGTGACCTTCCCAGATGTGGGAGACCTCTTGCTGAGATTGTCCTCCGGGGTGCTGATTTTGAGAGGGGATAAGAACTCCACTATGAATACTGTGCTGGACAGGTCCGGGGACTCAGAGACACAGAGGTGGTGGAGTGTTACCCACTTTGTGGCGGCATTGGGGTTGGTCGACCTATGTAGAGAACACAACCCTCATGCACAACACTACAATGTTACTCAGCAGCGCACAAATGTTTTTCTCAAATAGACTATGGCCCTCATTACAACATTGGCGGTAAGTCCCGCTTACCACCGTGCAGAAGACCGTCAACACACCGCTGTGGCGGCGGAATTCCGCTACAGCTATTACGACCCACAGCTCGGAATCTGCCAAAATCCAGACACCCACACAAGTCCGCCAGACCAAAGGTCAGTGATAACAAAACCTCCACTGTCACGCCAACAGGAATACGCCCACACTATCACGACCCACGAATCCACGCGGCGGTCTTTCAACAGTGGTATTCCATTGGCGGTACACACCGCCACGCTCAAAACACACACACATTTACAAAACACAACCACATTGGACCATTCGAAATACACACACTTGATACACATACACACATCACTCCCACACACCCAATCCTATATAAAACACACACCCACATCACCCACAAACCCTTACGACTAGAATTGCAAAAGAAGGCCAGAGAGAGACACCGCCAGAAACAACACTAGCATCCACAGACACACAACATCATCACTCACACAACATCCACGTACCTCAGACAACACACACAAACACATCCCCTCACACATCACAACCCACACCACCCCACACATCACCCACACCATGTCATGGCACCACAACGACACCCCAGGTTCTCAGAGGAGGAGCTCAGGGTCATGGTGGAGGAAATCGTCCGGGGAGAGCCACAGCTATTCAGGTCACAGGTGCAGCACACCTCCATTGCTAGGAAGATGGATGTTGGACCTGGCTTTTTGACAGGGACATCCCCAAACTTTTTGCCTCCTTCCTCCTATTTTTTTCTGACCTGTTGTTGTTGGCTTTTGACCTCTGAGCACTTTACCACTGCTAACCAGTGCTAAAGTGCATATGCTCTCTGTGTAAATTGTACTATTGATTGGTTTATCCATGATTGACTATTTAATTTACCTGTAAGTCCCTAGTAGAGTGCACTACATGTGCCTAGGGCATGTAGATTAAATGCTACTAGTGGGCCTGCAGCACTGGTTGTGCCACCCACCTCAGTAGCCCCTTAACCTTGTCTCAGGCCTGCCATTGCAAGGCCTGTGTGTGCAGTTTCACTGCCACTTCGACTTGGCATTTAAAAGTACTTGCCAAGCCTAGAACTCCCCTTTTTCTACATATAAGTCATCCCTAATGTGTGCCCTAGGTAACCCCTAGAGCAGGGTGCTGTGTAGGTAAAAGGCAGGACATGTACCTGTGTAGTTATATGTCCTGGTAGTGTAAAACTCCTAAATTCGTTTTTACACTACTGTGAGGCCTGCTCCCTTCATAGGCTAACATTGGGGCTGCCCTCATACACTGTTGAAGTGGCAGCTGCTGATCTGAAAGGAGCAGGAAGGTCATATTTAGTATGGCCAGAATGGTAATATAAAATCCTGCTGACTGGTGAAGTCGGATTTAATATTACTATTCTAGAAATGCCACTTTTAGAAAGTGAGCATTTCTTTGCACTAAAAACTTGTTGTGCCCTTCAATCCACGTCTGGCTAGGTTTAGTTGACAGCTCCTTGTGCATTCACTCAGACACACCCCAAACACAGGGTACTCAGCCTCACTTGCATACATCTGCATTTTGAATGGGTCTTCCTGGGCTGGGAGGGTGGAAGGCCTGCCCTCACACAAAGGACTGCCACACCCCCTACTGGGACTCTGGCAGACAGGATTGAGCTGAAAGGGAACTTGGTGCATTTCTTAGAGACTCTTTGAAATCACCCCCACTTCAAAGGCACAACTTAGTATAAAACAGGGCCTCTGCCCTACCTCATCAGACACTTGCTGGAGAAGAAACCTGAACCAGAAACTACATCCTGCCAAGAAGAACTGCCTGGCTGCTCAAAGGACTCACCTGTCTGCTTTCTCCAAAGGACTGCTGTCTTGCTGTTGCCCTGCTGCCTTGCTGAACTCTTGTCTGGCTGTGAAAGTGCTCTCCAAGGGCTTGGATAGAGCTTGCCTCCTGTTCCTTGAAGTCTCAGGACCAAAAAGACTTCTTCCTTTCACGTGGACGCTCCGTGCGACGAAAATTTCGACGCACAGCTTGTTTCGCGGCGAGAAAAACGCCGCACACCGACGCTGATCAACGCGACGCCCTCGGGACGATCGAGACTTCGACGCACAACCTCGCAAGGACAAAGCCGCCCGACTTCCAAGGAGAAATCGACGCGACGCCTACCGTGAGTGCGAAACTTTGACGCACGGCCTCGCAAGGACAACGCCGCCCGACTTCCAAGGAGAAATCGACGCGACGCCTGCCGTGAGACCAAAATTTCGACGCACGGCCTCGCAAGGACAACGCCGCCCGACTTCCAAGGAGAAATCGACGCGACGCCTACCGTGAGATCGAAACTTCGACGCGCAGCCCCGCAGAACGACGCGCAGCCGGAAAATAAGCAGGAGAATCCACGCACAGACCCGGGACATCTGGTAATCCTCGCGATCCACAAAAAGAGACTGTCTGCGCGCCGGAAAACGACGCCCGACTTCCCCGCGTGGAAAAGAACGACGCAAGTCTGTGTGTGCTGAGCGGAAAACGACGCACACACCCCTTTTTCCACGCATCTCTTCTCCTGTGGCCCTCTGAGGAGATTTCCCACCAGAAACCAGGTACTCTGTGCTTGAAAGACACTTTATTGCTTTTTAAAGACTTAAAGACTCTTAATATCACTTTTCAGTGATATCTTTACAAATTCGTATTGCAACTTTGATCGTTTTGACCTACAATTATCCAGATAAATATTCTATATTTTTCTAAACACTGTGTGGTGTATTTTTGTGGTGTTATACTATGGTGTTGTATGATTTATTGCACAAATGCTTTACACATTGCCTTCTAAGTTAAGCCTGACTGCTCGTGCCAAGCTACCGGAGGGTGAGCACAGGCTGATTTTGGATTGTGTGTGACTTACCCTGACTAGAGTGAGGGTTCTTGCTTGGACAGAGGGCAACCTATCTGCCAACCAAAAACCCCATTTCTAACATTGGTGATCAGCGGTGAGGATAGGACTTGTGTTTGTGCAGTGACATACAGTAGCTAAGTATTTCACTACCTACCCACAGTTGAAGGTCAACTTGATTTTTTATCTCTTTTTTGACTTTTGGTCTCTGATGTCCTCCTGGATATACTATTGATATTTTGGACTTTGGATTTTGGTTTTTGCAGGTAAGATCCTATCAGAATGGGATCGCTTACCTACTTATTCTTTTTGCCTACTGACCACCTCACTAAGGCTGACCTAAGGAAGCTTTGCAGAGAATGTGGCCTTCCTGTAGCAAAGAGATCTACTAAAGCAGAGATGCTACATGCCTACACAGTCTGGGAGGAAGACAGATGGGCAGAGAGAGAGGCAGCAAGAAACCAAATGACTAAGTACCCCTCAGAGGAGGAGGAGGACGACTCAGATGAGGAAAGAGACCCAGTGAAAAAAGAATGGCTCATGGCTCAAGCACGGTGGATGGAAGAGCTAGATGAGTTTATTGAAAGGGCTGAGGCAGCAAGTCTCTTAGCCCTGGAAGAAGAAAAGATTGCAGCTCAAGAGCTGAGCTGTAAAGAGCTGAAACTGGAGGCCGGAAGGGCTGAGTCCAGTTCAGATGGTGGCAGCAAAAATCTTGCATTTAGTACTGCTGAAGAAGGGCACAAGCCCAGAGATGTGGTGCCCAACTTGAAGAAGGGAGTTGACACACCCCAGGCAGTTCAAGGGTATGAGGTAGTTCCCGTTATGCACAGGGTCCCTGAGAAGAATTGGGGAACTGGCACAGGGAGTCATATTCCTACTGGGGGGAGGGACACTTTACTGACTCTAGCAGAGAGTGACAGAGAAAAGGGTTCCCCCCTGGTGGACGTCCTGGATATAGAGTGTAGAGACATCCCAGAAGAGTTTGGGTTGAGTGTCAGGGACAGACAGAAACTGTCTCACCAGTCTCAAGAGGGTGATGTAGAGTGCTTTTCCAAGGCTGAGTTACTAGGTGGTTGGGTGAAGGGTACTGTGGTTAATACATGTGAAGGGCAGAGTGATGTAATTGCTGGAGAGCATATGTCTGGTCCTTATTTTCCAGAGCTACGCCAACACCAGGTGGAGTGTGAGTTCTCTGACCCCAGGGAACTTACAGTGGAGGCAGACTTTTGGGTGAGTACCAGAGAGTCTGAAGAGGCATTTGGGGGTGCTCCTGAAGGGAGTGGTCTAGGTGGTTCCCGACCAAGTGAGGTGGGAGAGGATTGTAGTGTCCCAGGTAGGTCTCAGAGCCTAACCTGTACCGTAGGGCCACCTTTTGAGGGAAGCCCCGCAGTGTCAGAAGAACTTGGGGGGATGACTGTAGACAGCATCCCAACAGTTCTGGTGTCTGGCAGTACCACTCCTAGTGAGGGGGTGCAGAAGTCCAGACATAGGGTTGAGAGGGGGTGGCAGACCCCAGTGGAGGATCTTGAAAGTCAGGGGTCAGCTCTGAGAGCAGAGCCCCCCAGGAATGACCCAGGTGAGACCGTTTCTGGTTTGGGGGAAACCCAGACTCTGCCGGATGGGCAGAGGTCGGGAGACCTGCGCCAACCAGACTCTTGTGTGGCCCTTGGGGACGGCGTGTCCCTTGTGGGGGGTGAGAGTGCCCCCCAGGAAGTCCTGGCATGCCAGGCAAAGGTTCAACCTCAGGGTGGTGACTCTGGGTTGGATAACCGGGTTCAGAGGTTAAACTTTGACCTGGTGGGGGGTAGATGTGCCCCCCAGAAAGTCCTGGAATGCCAGGCAATGGCTCAACCTCAGAGTGGTGACTCTGGGTTGGCTAACCCGGTTCAGAGGTCAAACTCTGACCTGGTGGGGGGTAGGTGTGCCCCCCAGAAAGTCCTGGTATACCAGGCAATGGTTCAACCTCAGGGTGGTGACCCTGGGTTGGAGAACCAGGCTCAGAGGTTAAACTCTGACCTGGTGGGAGGTAGGTGTGCCTCCCTGAAAGTCCTGGCCTGCCAGGCAATGGTTCAACCTCAGGGTGGTGACTCTGGGTTGGATATCCAGGTTCAGAGGTTAACCTCTGACCTGGTGGGGGGTAGGTGTGCCCCCCAGAAAGCCCTGGTGTACCAGGCAGTTGTCCAACCTCAGGATGGTTACCCTAGGTTGGAGAACCAGGTTCAGAGGTTAAACTCTGACCTGGTGGAGGGTCAGTGTGCCCTCCATGAAGTCCTGGCGTGCCAGGCGATTGTTCTACTTCAGGGTGGTAACTCTGAGTTGAATGGCCCAGTTCAGAGGTTAAACTCTGACCTGGTGGAGGGTCAGTGTGCCCTCCAGAAAGGCCTGGCGTGCCAGGCAATTGTTCAACCTCAGAGTGCTGACTCTGGGTTGGATACCCAGGTTCAGAGGTTAAACTCTGACCTGGTGGGAGGTAGGTGTGCCTCCCAAGAAGCCCTGCTGTGCCAGGCAATTGTCCAACCTCAGGGTGTTGACTCTGGGTTGGATGACCAGGTTCAGAGGTTAAACTCTGACCTGGTGGGGGGTAGGTGTGCCCCCCAGAAAGTCCTGGCGTGCCAGGCAATTGCCCAACCTCAGGGTGGTGACCCTGGGTTGGGGAACCAGGCTCAGAGGTTAAACTCTGACCTGGTGGGAGGTAGGTGTGCCTCCCAGAAAGTCCTGGGGCGCCAGGCAATTGTTCAACTTCAGGGTGGTGACTCTGAGTTGAATGGTCAGGTGCAGAGGTTAAACTCTGACCTGGTGGAGGGTCAGTGTGCCCTCCAGGAAGTCCTGGCGTGCCAGGCAATTGTTCAACTTCAGGGTGGTGACTCTGAGTTGAATGGGCAGGTGCAGAGGTTAAACTCTGACCTGGTGGGGGGTAGGTGTGCCTCCCAGGAAGTCCTGGTTTGCCAGGCGGTGATCCAGTCTGAGGGTACAGACCCTGGGCTGGAAGACCAGGTTCAGGGTGTCCCCCCGGACCTGGAGGGAGGGGCTACTGATAACAGTGCCCCTACCATGTGGTCTTCTGAGGAGGCCACTCCTAGTTGGAGGGTGCTGGACCCCAGAAGGGAGGGCAGGGGGAGGGAAGCCTCACCCCGGGCCCTAGTCCAACCTGAAGGTACAGACCCCAGGTTGGAGGGCCAGTGGCAGGTTAACAGCCCTGCACTGGTGGAGGAATGGTACAGGGCGACTTTTGTAAGCCCCCTGGCCATGTTGGACTCTGGGGGTACCGCTCCAGGAGGGAGGGTACAAAGCCCCAGAGGGGAGGACCAGGTTCAGGCTGTCATCCCTGACCTGGTGGAAGGGAGAGTGGTTAAAGGGTGCCCAGCACCTGGGGCTACCGCCCCCCACTCTCCACAGCCACAGTGGTTGGAGAGCTTTGAGAGGCCTGGGGCCTGGCTCTCATCCCTGGCAGCTGTCAGTAATCACTGTGGCTTGCTGTCCGGGTGGACAGAGTTATCCCTGGGGAGGGGACAAGTGTCCCACCCCGGGGATAGAATGGGCAACACCACTGTGTTGGTCCTGGTGGTACTATCCTGCTCCTGGGATACATCTGTGAGCAATGTAAGGTTAGGTGCTGCACAGATGGGATCCGCAGGAAAGGAGAAAGGTTCCCCATGGATGGGCTTAGTGGGCCCTGAGAGTATGGACAGAGGGATCCAATTGGAGTCAGGAAGGCGAAGAACTGGAGCATGCCCCTGCTGTTGTGGGCCTGGGTCCTTGTTCTGTCGCCTCAAACAGGGAAGTACATCAGGATAGTGATTGTTCTCCCCTGGCTTTAGGCTGGTGGGGGGTCATGTTGGACCTGGCTTTTTGACAGGGACATCCCCAAACTTTTTGCCTCCTTCCTCCTATTTTTTTCTGACCTGTTGTTGTTGGCTTTTGACCTCTGAGCACTTTACCACTGCTAACCAGTGCTAAAGTGCATATGCTCTCTGTGTAAATTGTACTATTGATTGGTTTATCCATGATTGACTATTTAATTTACCTGTAAGTCCCTAGTAGAGTGCACTACATGTGCCTAGGGCATGTAGATTAAATGCTACTAGTGGGCCTGCAGCACTGGTTGTGCCACCCACCTCAGTAGCCCCTTAACCTTGTCTCAGGCCTGCCATTGAAAGGCCTGTGTGTGCAGTTTCACTGCCACTTCGACTTGGCATTTAAAAGTACTTGCCAAGCCTAGAACTCCCCTTTTTCTACATATAAGTCATCCCTAATGTGTGCCCTAGGTAACCCCTAGAGCAGGGTGCTGTGTAGGTAAAAGGCAGGACATGTACCTGTGTAGTTATATGTCCTGGTAGTGTAAAACTCCTAAATTCGTTTTTACACTACTGTGAGGCCTGCTCCCTTCATAGGCTAACATTGGGGCTGCCCTCATACACTGTTGAAGTGGCAGCTGCTGATCTGAAAGGAGCAGGAAGGTCATATTTAGTATGGCCAGAATGGTAATATAAAATCCTGCTGACTGGTGAAGTCGGATTTAATATTACTATTCTAGAAATGCCACTTTTAGAAAGTGAGCATTTCTTTGCACTAAAAACTTGTTGTGCCCTTCAATCCACGTCTGGCTAGGTTTAGTTGACAGCTCCTTGTGCATTCACTCAGACACACCCCAAACACAGGGTACTCAGCCTCACTTGCATACATCTGCATTTTGAATGGGTCTTCCTGGGCTGGGAGGGTGGAGGGCCTGCCCTCACACAAAGGACTGCCACACCCCCTACTGGGACTCTGGCAGACAGGATTGAGCTGAAAGGGAACTTGGTGCATTTCTTAGAGACTCTTTGAAATCACCCCCACTTCAAAGGCACAACTTAGTATAAAACAGGGCCTCTGCCCTACCTCATCAGACACTTGCTGGAGAAGAAACCTGAACCAGAAACTACATCCTGCCAAGAAGAACTGCCTGGCTGCTCAAAGGACTCACCTGTCTGCTTTCTCCAAAGGACTGCTGTCTTGCTGTTGCCCTGCTGCCTTGCTGAACTCTTGTCTGGCTGTGAAAGTGCTCTCCAAGGGCTTGGATAGAGCTTGCCTCCTGTTCCTTGAAGTCTCAGGACCAAAAAGACTTCTTCCTTTCACGTGGACGCTCCGTGCGCCGAAAATTTCGACGCACAGCTTGTTTCGCGGCGAGAAAAACGCCGCACACCGACGCTGATCAACGCGACGCCCTCGGGACGATCGAGACTTCGACGCACAACCTCGCAAGGACAAAGCCGCCCGACTTCCAAGGAGAAATCGACGCGACGCCTACCGTGAGTGCGAAACTTTGACGCACGGCCTCGCAAGGACAACGCCGCCCGACTTCCAAGGAGAAATCGACGCGACGCCTGCCGTGAGACCAAAATTTCGACGCACGGCCTCGCAAGGACAACGCCGCCCGACTTCCAAGGAGAAATCGACGCGACGCCTACCGTGAGATCGAAACTTCGACGCGCAGCCCCGCAGAACGACGCGCAGCCGGAAAATAAGCAGGAGAATCCACGCACAGACCCGGGACATCTGGTAATCCTCGCGATCCACAAAAAGAGACTGTCTGCGCGCCGGAAAACGACGCCCGACTTCCCCGCGTGGAAAAGAACGACGCAAGTCTGTGTGTGCTGAGCGGAAAACGACGCACACACCCCTTTTTCCACGCATCTCTTCTCCTGTGGCCCTCTGAGGAGATTTCCCACCAGAAACCAGGTACTCTGTGCTTGAAAGACACTTTATTGCTTTTTAAAGACTTAAAGACTCTTAATATCACTTTTCAGTGATATCTTTACAAATTCGTATTGCAACTTTGATCGTTTTGACCTACAATTATCCAGATAAATATTCTATATTTTTCTAAACACTGTGTGGTGTATTTTTGTGGTGTTATACTATGGTGTTGTATGATTTATTGCACAAATGCTTTACACATTGCCTTCTAAGTTAAGCCTGACTGCTCGTGCCAAGCTACCGGAGGGTGAGCACAGGCTGATTTTGGATTGTGTGTGACTTACCCTGACTAGAGTGAGGGTTCTTGCTTGGACAGAGGGCAACCTATCTGCCAACCAAAAACCCCATTTCTAACATTGGAGCTATGGCGCAGAATCGTCAACAGGGTCAACGCAGTGGGACAGCATCCAAGAACACGGGATGACAACAGGAAGAGGTGGAACGACCTACGGGGGAAGGTGCGTTCCGTGGTCTCAAGACACCAGATTGCAGTACAGAGGACTGGCGGTGGACCCCCACCTCCTCCCCCACAACTAACAACATGGGAGGAGAAGTCTTGGCAATACTGCATCCTGAGGGCCTCGCAGGAGTAGCAGGAGGAATGGACTCTGGTAAGTCAACTCTTAATTATTATATCCCCCCACCCTACCTGCATGCCATCACATACCCCCACCCTCACCCTTGCCCCCATCACTCCAACACCTCACATATGTCCCACTATCACAAAGCACCCATCCCAACACCAAGCCCTGCATGCAACACCAAAGCATGGACACCCATCACCAAAGCATGTCCACTACAGATATCCACACAGACCCCAAACCAAATATCACACAAGGACCTAGAAATGAATGCAAGCACTGGAGTACAGGGTCACTCACCAATTGCACACGATGGCACACACAGATGCAATAATCATGCCTTTACACACCTGCAAGACCCCTAACCCACGTCACCGGACAGGAGGTTCCAGACATGTCCACTCCCCCCACAGAAGAGGCCCACAGTGATGACAGCAGCTGTGTACAACTGGATCAAGATGACCAGCCCGGCCCATCTGGGACCTCAGGACAGTCGGTTCCCCTGACACTGGCACAAGCCACCACAGAGCCTCCCCCCTCAGGAAACACCAGCACAGCACCCACCCAGCGGGCCCATCCCTCTGTCCCCAGGACACGTCAAGCAGCAGTGTGTCCACCACTAAAGGGAACCCAGGCAAACCCACCACCCCAGGAAAATCAGGGACCTGGGGGCAGTGGCAGTGGGCACACGGTTCAGGGGACAGAGGCACAGGAAAACAGGGGAACTGGGAGGACTGCTGTACGACAGGCGGAGGACAGGCACAGGAAACCCACTCTCCACGAGGCCCTATCCAACATCATGGGTGCGTACCATCATTCACAGGAGACGATGGCAACGATACTGGCCAACTTTCAGGAGAGCAAAAACAACAAGTGATGGACGGAATGCTGAACATTGTCAAACATTCACCCCAGGTACAGTGATCTGGGCCTAAATCCATTGTTTTTTTGCTGCCCATGCCATTCCAGTTTGGACCCAGCCATATGCAAATCAGTCTTGACCCTGTTCCCCATAGGAACAGTCCAGCCCGAACTGCTAGGCCAGGTCTTCCCTGGACTGGAAACAAGCATCCTGGACTGGAAACAAGCATCCTGGGACCGGTTTCGGGGTTTCACCCCTCATCAGCCAGGTTAGCTTGAATCCAGTGGCATGGGAAGCACGGGACCCACGTCTGGGCATACCCTTCCCACTTAGGGCGACAAAGCAAGAACAACAAGTGATGGACGGAATGCTGAACATTGTCAAACATTCACCCCCAGTACAGTGATCTGGGCCTAAATCCATTGTTTTTTTGCTGCCCATGCCATTCCAGTTTGGACCCAGCCATATGCAAATCAGTCTTGACCCTGTTCCCCATGGGAACAGTCCAGCCCGAACTGCTAGGCCAGGTCTTCCCTGGACTGGAAACAAGCATCCTGGGACCGGTTTCGGGGTTTCACCCCTCATCAGCCAGGTTAGCTTGAATCCAGTGGCATGGGAAGCACAGGACCCACGTCTGGGCATACCCTTCCCACTTAGGGCGACAAAGCAAGAACAACAAGTGATGGACGGAATGCTGAACATTGTCAAACATTCACCCCCAGTACAGTGATCTGGGCCTAAATCCATCGTTTTTTTTGCTGCCCATGCCATTCCAGTTTGGACCCAGCCATATGCAAATCAGTCTTGACCCTGTTCCCCATGGGAACAGTCCAGCCCTAACTGCTAGGCCAGGTCTTCCCTGGACTGGAAACAAGCATCCTGGGAAAGGGTTCGGGGTTTCACCCCTCATCAGCCAGGTTAGCTTGAATCCAGTGGCATGGGAAGCACGGGACCCACGTCTGGGCATACCCTTCCCACTTAGGGCGACAAAGCAAAAACAACAAGTGATGGACGGAATGCTGAACATTGTCAAACATTCACCCCCAGTACAGTGATCTGGGCCTAAATCCATCGTTTTTTTGCTGCCCATGCCATTCCAGTTTGGACCCAGCCATATGCAAATCAGTCTTGACCCTGTTCCCCATGGGAACAGTCCAGCCCGAACTGCTAGGCCAGGTCTTCCCTGGACTGGAAACATGCATCCTGGGACCGGTTTCGGGGTTTCAAGCCTCATCAGCCAGGTTAGCTTGAATCCAGTGGCATGGGAAGCACGGGACCCACGTCTGGGCATACCCTTCCCACTTAGGGCGACAAAGCAAAAACAACAAGTGATGGACGGAATGCTGAACATTGTCAAACATTCACCCTTTCAGGAGACCCAGCGGCTGCAGGAGGAACACTATCTGGGGATCAGGGAGAAACTCAAGTCCATCAACACCACCCTGGTCACCATTGTAGGGGTGCTGCAGGACCTTGTCAACATCGGGACGGACAGGGTGGCACAACAAGGGGCCCCTGACACTAGCCTGGATGATGAACAGCCCACCACCTCCGCCGGCGTTAGTGAACAGGGGGCACTGCCACAGGACCACGACACCAGCACCCCACCCCCTGCAGATGGAGAGCCACCCCGCAAACGGTCCCTGAGATCCAGGAACAAGACAGAGAATATTGCCAAGACACCTGCCAGTAAATGAGACCCCCCTGAATGTCATCCTTCTGTCCCACTTTGTCACCCTGTCCATCCTTAAACTGCCCTAGCTCCACTTCCTATGCCCCTTTGGACAATGCACTTGTGAAACAAATGGACTGGACTCTGCCATGGACATTCCTCCACCATCACCCCTGACCATTTTACAACCCCCTCCACTTATTTGCACAAAAATAAACACACATCAATCACAAAACAATCTGGAGTCAGTCTGTGCTTTCACAAATGTTTATTTACAATAACTATGGAATATAGCAATGTCAATTTTATTGTCATCATACCGATGTAACACAGCTGTAGTCCATGAGGAAATATAGCAGTGGGACCCACATCTGTGAAATGGAAAGGCAAAGTGACAAGTCAGGGTCCATACACTGGGTGACAGTGACAGACTTATGATAGTTCAAACAATAGTATGAGATGTGTGAGGCAGTAATATCTTCTTACCTGTGTCTCACTGGAAGTATTGCTGGATAACGTTGTTTCTGTTGTCGATATCCTCTTCTTCTGCCTCCTCTTCTTCACTGTCCACAGGCTCCACAGCTGCCACAAGACCTCCAGCTGGACCATCCTCCTGCAGAAAAGGCACCTGGTGTCGCAAAGCCAGGTTGTGCAGCATACAGAAGGCCATGATGATCTGGCACACCTTCTTTTGTGAGTAGTAGAGAGAACCACCTGTCATATGGAGGCACCGGAACCTGGCCTTCATGAGGCCAAATGTTCTTTCTATAATCCTCCTAGTTCGCCCATGCGCCTCATTGTAGCGTTCCTCTGCCCTTGTCCTGGGATTTCTCACTGGGGTCAGTAGCCATGACAGGTTGGGGTACCCAGAGTCACCTGTAAATGTCAAGGGACAACTGTTAGACACACACTAACCCATAGGGACAACCCCAGACCCAGACAACTATTCACAGGGTATAGGCTCCTTGTCCTCACCTATTATCCACACACGGTGCCTCTGGAGTTGCCCCATCACATAAGGGATGCTGCTATTCCTCAGAATGTAAGCGTAATGCATTGAGCCAGGAAACTTGGCATTCACATGGGAAATGTACTAGTCGGCCAAACACACCATCTGCACATTAATTGAATGGTAGCTCTTCCTGTTTCTGTACACCTGTTCACTCCTGCGGGGGGGGTACCAAGGCCACATGTGTCCCATCAATGACACCTCTGATGTTGGGGATATGTCCCAGGGCACAGAAGTCACCTTTCACTGTAGGCAAATCCTCCCCCTGAGGGAAAACGAAGTAGCTGCGCATGAGTTTCAGCAGGGCAGACAACACTCTGGACAACACGTTGGAGAACATTGGCTAGGACATCCCTGATGCAATGGCCACTGTTGTTTGAAAAGATCCACTTGCCAGGAAATGGAGTACTGACAGGACCTGCACTAGAGTGGATAGCTGACATCAGGTCTGGCTCCAACTGGGCACACAGTTCATGGATTGTTGCACGATCAAGTCTTTGGATGACTATTACTTGTCTCTCTTCCATTGTCGACAGGTCCACCAGTGGTCTGTACACCGGAGGATGACGCCAACTCATCACCTGCCCCAGCGGACGTGCCCTATGGACGAGAACAGCGAGCAGAGAGTCAGCCAACACTGAGGTGTCACAAATTGGCATTAGCACACATTTATTAATCCGCAATGTGCCTGTTACTGTGTGTATGCAAGGCCTACATAGGTGTGACACAGTTATTATTTTTGCCATGTGGCCCCCTGAAATGGTGGCTGCCTGACCCGTAAGGTGGGACAAGGGGATATGAGGTAACTGCGCTGGCGTTCTACACCGTCGCGGTAGGCGGTCAAAGACCGCGCGCAATCCTGCATTGGTTAACATTGGACCCTATGGGTCTGAGGAGCCAATGACGATGTACGCCGGCGGTGACGGTATGCACCGCCGCAGACGTGACTGCCATTTTCTCTCTGTTCACTCACTTGATATCTGACCTTCAACAGGAGAGGACCTACACTGCAAGTGCTGCTGTGACCGCAGTCTGGAATCGATGATGGCTCGTGTCTGGGGAAAGGGCCCCTGCCTTCACTTCGGAGGAGTTGGAGAAGTTAGTGGATGGGGTCCTCCCCCAGCACACGCTACTCTACGGTCCTCCAGACTAACAGGTGAGTACACTGTGAGCATGCTGCATGGGCAATGGCTGTTTGGAGTGGTGTGGATGGAAGATACATGGGGGGTGGACTGAAGCCTGCATGTGCGGACGGTGAGTGTATGTGCGTCAGGGCAAGGATGGGAACGTGGGCCAATGACTATGACGGTCTGGACGGTGAAAGATTTACCTTTTCCCCTGTACTATTCCTCTAGGTCAGCGTCCACCAGAAGAAGGATATTTGGCGTGCCATCGCCAAGGAAGTCCGGACCCTGGGGGTCCACCACAGACAGAGCACCCACTGTCGGAAAAGATGGGAGGACATTCGCCGCTGGAGCAAGAAGACGGCGGAGGCCCAGCTGGGGATGGTCTCCCAACGTGGGTGGGGTGCCCGTCGCACCATGACCTCCCTGATGTTCCGGATCCTGGCGGTGGTGTATCCGGAGTTGGATGGGCACTTGAGGGCATCACAGCAGCCACAAGGGGGTGAGTACAGACACATTCATCTGACTCTGCGCGCATTACGAGGTGTCTGGGTGGGGGAGGTGGGCAGTGGGTTCCCCTAGGCCAGGGCGAAGTTTGTAGGCAAGGTGCCTTGTGAGGCAGGCTATGTGGCACCCCAACCCCACCAGTGGTAAGAGCCATCTACACCTAGTCAGGCTCCTGTGACTTCCATGTGTGCAGCAATCGGGCATAGGCCTTGTACCCCATGGCCTTGTGAATAATCTAGGAACTGCTAGTGCATGGCGTAGTGCTGAGGTCTGCAGTGTCTGTAGTGTCCGCCAACGGAAGTGGTATTGCATGCACTGAACATGTCTTTCTTCTGTCTGCCCCCCCTTTTTGTGGTCTCCCTGTTCTTGTGTGCAATAGCATTATCTGGCGGAGGAGAAGTGGCACATGAGCAGGAGGGAGCTGCATCCCACTTGGCCCTGGAGGGCGAGACAATGGAGTCTGAAGCCACCAGTGGGACAGAGGGTGAGGGGAGCTCCACGGTGGGGACAGGAGGTGACAGCAGCGACAGCGACTCCTCCTCTGATGGGAGCTCCCTTGCGGTGGCAGGCCCCTCTGTGCCCCCAGCATCCACAGGTACAGCTGCCAACCCCCTACCCGCACCGCCCTCCCAGCAGCCCCCTAGCGTGTGTCCTGTGCCCGCTCACCCAGGAGGGTGGGCATCTCCTTCGCCCCAGGCACCTCAGGCCCTGCCCCTGTCAGCCCTGCTGCCCTCAGTGAGGAGGCTATTGACCTCCTGAGATCCCTCACTGTTGGGCAGTCTACCATTCTGAATGCCATCCAGGGTGTTGAGAGGCATTTGCAACAAACAAATGCATACCTGGAGGGCATTCATTCTGGCCAGGCAGCCCAACCGATAGCATTTCAGGCTCTGGCCTCAGCACTGATGGCAGCCATTGTCTCTGTGTCCAGCCTCCCCCCTCCAACCTCCTCCACCCAGACCCAATCCCTTGTACCTCAGCCTATCCCAAGCACACCATCAGACCAGCATGCACACACATCAACACACAAAAGTGGCTTAGGCAAACATAAGCACCACACATGCCACAGGCACTCACACAAGCATCATACCCATGCAGCCATACCAACATCCACTGCCTCCACTTTGTCCCCCTTCTCCACGTCTCCCTCCTCCCTCCCAGTCTCGTCTCCACTCACACCTGCATGCACTACATCTTCAGCCACTACCTCCATCACCAGCACGCCCATCACCACACACCACTCACGTGCACTCACCACCCCCACTACTATTCACACATCCCCTGTGTCCTATCCCAGTGTGTCTGTGAGCCCTCCTCCCAAAGTACACAAACGCAGGCACACACCCACTCAACAGCCATCCACCTCACAACAGCCTCCAGCCCATGCACCTTCACCCAAATTCAGCAGACGTACACCTTCTACAACCACTATCTCTTCCTCCACTCCCAAACCCCCTCCATCTACCCATCCCAGTGTGTCTAAAAAACTTTTCCTGGCTAATATTGACCTCATCCCTACACCTCCCCCCCGCCTGTCCCCTAGGGCCAGGCTTCCCAGGTCCCAACCCAGCACCTCAGCCACCACATCACCAGGCACAGTGGTGCCAGCAACTGTGGGCTATTGGAGTTCGCCAACCATCAGGGCTGCCAGTGTGCCTCGGAGCGAGGGCAACGACATTCCGCCACCTGCAAAACTTAAAAAGTTGCCCACATCCCGGAGGGAGAAGCCGAAAACACCTGCCACCAAGGGCTCAGGGAAACGGAAAGGGGATAGTGGCAAGACAGCAGCGCCACCATCCAAGGTGGGGAAGGGCCAGAAAGTGAAGGGCACGTCAGGAGAGGGCATGGTGGCACCGACTGAGGGACCAGTGTCACACCTTCTGTCCACCTCGACGCCAACCTGTATGGCGGAGAAGACCGCCATCTGCACTGCCACAGAGCCCGCCACCAGCACCGCTGTCATTGAGCCTGCCACCAGCACCGCAGTCACTGAGACCGCCACCAGCATCGCAGTCACCGAGCCAGCCACCAGCACCTCCGCAAGAGAGCCCGCTGCCAGCACCGCCACAACAGAGCCCGCAGCAAGCACCGCTGTCACTGAGCCCGCCACCAGCACCGCAGTCACTGAGCCCGCCGCCAGCACCGCTGCCACAGAGCCCGCCGCAAGCAACGCTGCCACAGAGCCCGCCGCAAGCACCGCCGCGACTGACACCGCCGCAAGCACCGCCAGCGGACCCGCGACATCCTGAGCCAGTGGCACCAACACAGACATGGCTGCCATCCCCAGTGGTCAGACGTCCGAGGCTGGTGGTGAGTTCCAGAAGCCTGGGCAGCTTCAATGATGCATCACTTTCAGTGGAGAGATACAGCCACTACCTCTGACCTTGGCAGGATGAAGCACTCTGGGCACCATGCCCCCTCCAGAACCAGTGGAGAAAGACATCCACTACCTCTGTCCTTGGCAGGATGAAGCACCCTGGGCACCATGCCCCCTCCAGAACCAGTGGAGAAAGACATCCACTACCTCTGTCCTTGGCAGGATGAAGCACTCTGGGCACAAAGCCCCCTCCAGAACCAGTGGAGAAAGACATCCACTACCTCTGTCCTTGGCAGGACGAAGCACTCTGGGCACCATGCCCCTTCCAGAACCAGTGGAGAAAGACATCCACTAGAACAACTGTGGCTTTGCACTCCCCAGGGTAAAGCAGTGGGCAAACCACCCACTGGAAAGACTTGAGAGACTGTGGCTTTGCACTCCCCAGGATAAAGCAGTGGGCACACCACCCACTGGAAAGACTTGTGAGACTGTGGCTTTGCACTCCCCAGGATAAAGCAGTGGGCAAACCACCCACTGGAAAGACTTGAGAGACTGTGGCTTTGCACTCCCCAGGATACAGTAGTGGGCATGGAGCCCCCTCGTGGAGCAGTGGCGTCGTGAGTTCATCAGGCTGAGGTGCCCCCCCCCGAGGTGCCTGTTTATTTTCCATCTGATGCCCCTCCAGTGTTCTCTCCGTTTGGAGTCAGGTATCGAGTGTGGGCCTCGCCCATGCATTTTGGGCCCAGTGGTCCACGGACCATGATTGGTGCACTATCCGGACTTGTGTAGTTGGTGTACATAATTGTATATACTGTATTTAGAGTTTTGACTACTGGATTTTTCTTGATTACAATCGTTCAAATCAATTCCTTTTGTCCTTGCGTTATTGAAGGGGGGTACGGGGGTGTATATGTAATGTTGCAGCATGTATTTGTGTGTATGGTGTTGTGGGTGAGGGTGTTGCGTGTGTGTGTCACTCTCTTTTCCCTCCCCCCCTCCCCTATGTTGTAGGTGCAGTACTCACCGTGGTCGTCGCCGCCGTCTCTGGAGCTCCTGATAGAGGAGCAGGAAGACCATCGCCGGCAGGATGTGAAGTTCTGGCTCCATGGCGTCCTGGTTCCTCGTGGTGTGTGGAGAGGTGTGTGATTTCCCCTTCTGTGTACTGTTTCCGCCACCAAAACAGAGGAGAACTATCACAAATTATGCCTGTGTCAGCAGGACTTGAGAGAAAACCAGGCTAGAGACTATGGGGGTCATTCTGACCCTGGCGGTAGACTACCGCCAGGGCCAACGACCGCGATGCACCGCCAACAGGCTGGCGGTGCATCCCAGGGCATTCTGACCGCGGCGGTACAGCCGCGGTCAGAAACGGAAAACCGGCGGTGTCCCGCCGGTTTCTCGCCGCCCTGAGGAATCCTCCATGGCGGCGCTGCAGGCAGCGCCGCCATGGGGATTCCGACCCCCTTACCGCCAGCCTGGTTCTGGCGGTTTTGACCGCCAGAACCTGGCTGGCGGTAACGGGTGTCGTGGGTAACGGGTGTCGTGGGCCCCCTGGGGGCCCCTTCAGTGCCCATGCCAATGGTGAACATGGAGATGAACGCTCTTGCTAAAATCCTAGCAGCCAGACTCAGCATGGTAATTACCACACTCATACATCCAGACCAACCCGGGTTTATGCCAGCTAGGAGCACTAGGCTCAATCTTAGACCCCTATATAGAGTGCTTCACATGACGGAGGGTCCCTCAGCAGAACAGGCTGTCTTAATGGCCTTGGACTCCAGGATGGAATTACATATTTGTGACCTTGGAGAAAATGAGGGTTTGGGCCACAATTCGGTGCCTGGGTGGGTCTGCTTTATAGCTCCCCTAGAGCATGAGTGTAGGTTAATGGGGTGGTTTCCAGAGATTTCGCATTGCAGAGGGATACTCGGCCTCTGTCCCCCATGCTATTCGTGCCTGCCTTGGAGCCACTGGCGGCGTGGATTCAGGAAGATCCTTTGGTCCGGGGAACAGATTTCTCTGTATGCCGACTATGTCTTTTTGTATGCTACACAACCCTGCCTAACTATAGGGAGACTTGTGCAAATATTTGGAATGTTTGGGGACCATTCAGGCTACAGTATTATTAGGACTAAGTTGGTGGTCTATCCACTCTTGGGTGTGAGTCCTCGCCTGCCTAGGGATTGTAAGGCTCCAGTGGTCATGTCGAGTTTTCGATACTTGAGTATCTATGTTACAAGGGACCCCAAAGAACTCCTACATAGGAATGTGTCCTCCCAACAGGATAGACTGTGGGGCGATGTGGCTCATTGGTGCATCCTCCTCCTGACCCTAATGGGCAGGGTGGTGTTATATAAAATCATGAGCTTGCCATGTTTTCCTCAAAATGTTCCAAAACACACCCTATATCCGATACCTTTGGAGGTGTTCAGATAAATAGAACAAGAGGTCCCCTGCTCCTATGGAACGAGGCACATCCAGGATAGTTTTAACCAAACTGCAGAGAATGGTATATGACAAAGTTCTGGCGGTACCACACGTTCGTAAATATTACAGGGCATTGCTGTTCCTTGTAGTTAATGACTGGGCATTCACAGGCCGACAGGATCCAGCCTACAGGATGGATAAGGAAGGGATGGGAAGGGGAGGTCATGAAGCCTTGCTACACATCACCGAGGGAAAGGATGCTCCCGCAGCACACTAGGACGGTAGTCTGGGCTTGGAGGGATGCCACTAAACATTTGGGCTGGAAGGTGAGACTGACGGGAATGACTCCGCTCTGGCACATCGATTTACTGCTGAATGTGAAGGGAGTGGGGGGATCCTGAAGTCTGAAACAATAGGGATTGAGCACTTGAGTGATATTTGGACGGACCGGACACAGCTCCACTTCAAAGCTCTCAGTAATATGCCCTGGCTACAACTGAACACTACAGATACTTGCAGTTGGGGCATGCCCTCAGGGAACATCTACGGGAGGGCAAAGAGATACCAGAGGCCTCCCCATTGGAAGACAGGATACTGACTGAGCTTCTCCCCAGGAAAGGGATCTCCATAATTTTAAAAAATTGGTCAACAATGCACTGGACTCATTAATTCGTTTAAGGGCGGCCTGGGAGGAAGATGTGAGAGTCCTCAACGATGAGGATTGGGAGGAGGCCCTCCGGGACCTCCAGGAGATAGCAATACGTGCCCGCTTCCGGCTGGTGTAGCCTAAGGTGCTGCATAGATCATACTACTCTCGGACATAGCTGTGTAAGATAGACAGGGCATCTACACCCTTGTGCCTGAGGGGCAGTAATGGGGAAGGCTCCTTCCTCCATACACTACGGGAGTGTCTAGTCATTCAAATGTACTGGTCTAATGTCAGGCAGGTGTCCTGGGTTTACAAGGTGATGATTCCCAAAGATGCCAAATGGCTGATACTGGGTATCTGGGGGGAGCAGAACATACCAAGATATCAAGGGATCTGGTTGAAATTGGCCGCTATAGGTATAGCTAAATGTAATATAGCCAGAATATGGGGTGCCCCTTCAGCTCCACTGGTAGCAGAATGGATGTTAGACCTAGACTTATGTGGGAGTGCTGAGAAGGTGGTGTATAAGGGTAGGAGCTGCCCACACAAAGGGAAGAAAGTATGGGGAGCATGGGAGGAGTATGGGGGTTGAGGTAATTAAGAGACAGTGGGACACTTGAAGGGATGGCTTCGCCTTGAATCCTGGTCTGATTGAATCATATTATGTGGGCCGTAAAGTGTCATTGTGTCCCAATCGAGAAAACCTATGTCATGACACAGTATTGCTGGCTTGCCCAACTCTATGTGAAAGTAATTTTGACCATCTTGTTGTATGTCCGTTTGTTGTTTAATAAAAAGAATTCCAAAAAAAAGAATGACTATAACAATGCGACCGTGGGAGAGATGCAAGAGAAGGAAGGAGAGAAGGATGTTGTGATAACCTTTCACAACGAATTCAGGGAGGTTTTGGGAGAATAATGAATAGGACAGAGTTTATACACAAGCGTGTGGATAGTATGGGTGAATACTTCAACCCCCAAAAGTTATGCACCCTACCTATATTGTTGGCATTCAAGAAAGACCCCTTATCAATTTGGATCACACAAGCGGTGCAAGGGTATTACCTAACCATATTGATAATAAAAAAGAAGAACAGGAGATATTTAATTTTTTTTATTTTTTTTAAATATCTTTTTTATTTTTAACATCAGTGCATAATAGGATACATTGTCACTTTCGAAAAATGAAACGAAAACAAAGAGTAAAAAAAGAGAAGAAAAAGAAAAAGGAAAAAATAAAATGCGAATCAATCAGGCTTATCCAAGAAATAATTTCCCCAGATTAGAGAGACCTTTTTAACATTGCCTGTTCTCCTAGCATATCTCATCTCCTGAAGTCTAACTTGAATAATTTTATTATACCATCCTTGACTAGTAGGAGATAATTCTGACCACCAATTTCTCAGCAACAGTGATCTAGCCACCGCCAAGGCTATAAATACGAGCTTCTCCAACCGGGGAGAGAATCTTGCCTCGGGATCATAGCCCAGACTCAGCAGACGAATACTCGGAGACATGGGTACCAACACCATGGATGATAACGTTGCAAAGATCTCCTCCCAGTATCTCTGTATACATTTACATGTCACTATCGTATGTATCCAGCCAGCTGCTCCTATTTCCTTGCACCGAAAACACATATTTGGGTGGCCGATCCCCATAAGAGATAGGGCTTGCGGGGTTCGATATAGCAACCATTTGCTAAAAAATATAATTCTGTGCCAATTAGCACCTCGTAGCACAGTGAAATTTAGGCGGTTAATATTCGCTTGAGAGCATCATACCCTCCTGACTGACCCATTTCTTTTGAGCTTTTATCCCCAAATCTACTTTAAACCTCCGCGACAGAAGCCTTCTCCATGCCCCTGCACTCCTCACCCGCAGAGGAGTAACTACTTCTGATACCAGTGATAGGGTGTTAATGATAGAATTAATATCTAAGTCTTTAAAGAACCTCAGCATAGTATTGTAGGATCTAACCAGCAAAAAGTCATTATTGACTGTAATCATGATTTTCCCTGGGGCTTCCCAGTTACCCTCAACTCAAAAATCTCCAATTTTACTATATCCAGCACGCTCCCACCTTTTCACTGTCATTTCGTTAAGCTGTGACCCTGAACCTAGAGAAATCTGTGAGAGTGGGGTGCAAAAATGTAGAGAAGGAATTGAATATTTTCTAGCAAAATCCGCTCTTCTCTTAAGAAACCATTTTAAAATTTTATAACGAACTTTTTTGGGCGATTTGGTCAAAAGAGCTGGGTTCCGAATATTATGCTCTTGACATATTAAAACCCGAAAATCAATAAAAAACTTGGAGCCCGTGAAGTATTCTAGCTTAAAGCTAGCATAATAGTGTGCAAAGAAAGCATAATAATAATCTTTGAAATTGGGTAAGGCCAGTCCCCCCTTCTCTTTGTCGGCATACAGTATACTCAAGGCGGCTCAGGGTTTTCGGTTCTGCCAGATGAAGGAACGAAATAGGGATTCCAGTGTTTTAAAAAAGGGTTGAGTCAAAACACACGGAATGGCTGCAAATAGAAAGTTAAAGAGTGGTAAAATTGACATTTTAATTAATGCGATGCGGCCTAATATCGAGAGAGGGAGAGGCCTCCAACGAGAAAGCAAAGCTTGAGTTTTCTGAAGTAGAGGAGCAAAATTTAGATCGTAAAGATCACTTATATTGGCCGAATAGAATACCCCCAAATATCTCTTTGGGTTGAGGTTTACACATCCTCTTAATTCAGGAAGAAGACAATTAGGAGTAGTGCCACAGAGAATGATGTCGGTCTTGGTCCTATTAATCTTATAGCCACCAATTTGCTGAAATTCTTTGAATATATTAAAGGTCGCTTCCTGAGAGGAGTGTTTTGTGTCCAAAAACAGAATAATATCATCAGCATAAAGTTTAATTTTTCCCATTGATTTTAGCGGTGCCTGAACCTGAGTATTCTGTCTAAGTTTAATAGCGAGTGGTTCAATAAAGAGGGCAAATAAAATAGGGGATAGTGGGCACCCTTGTCTAGTCCCTCGTTGTATTGACGCTGTCCCACAGACCTTGAGTTTATAATAATATTAGCTTCAGCATTTGAGTACAGCCTTTGAAATAAAGAGATCACTTGAGTGGGTACCTTATAGCGGGATAAAATAAAAAAAAAGCGTATCCCAGACTACCAAATCAAAGGCTTTCTCTGCATCTAGCAGAAGAATAATGGCAGAGGCTTTATTAGTCATAAAATAATCAAGAGCCTCTGCTAAATAATGAGTGTTTGTAGTCAGCTGTCGGCCAGCCACAAAACCATTTTGATCAGGATGCACCAGTTTATTAATAACCCCATTAAGCCTATTAGCCAATAGTTTTGTCATGATTTTGTAGTCTGTGTTTAACAATGAAATTGGACGATAAGCATTTGGATCCTCCCTGTCTTTATTTTTCTTAGGAAAACTAATCAAATTCCCTGTGTGCCATGTTCTGGGGATATCCCTGCCTTGTAATATACCGTTTAAGAGGGCTAAGAACTCCTCAGCAAATACATTTATGAAAGTCTTGTAGAACTCTGCCAGAAAGCCATCCGGACCACAGGTTTTCCCTGTGGGGAGATCCTTAACTACATCTAGAAGTTCCAGCTTTGTAAATGGTTGAGACAATCCCCTGCGATCCTCCTCTGAAAGAGAGGGAATATTGAGGCTCGACAGGAATATCTCGGCAGTCCTTGAATCTGTAGCAGATACGTCACTATAGATTTGTTTATAGTGTTCCAGCATAATTTGATCAAGGTCCCGAGGCTCAGTACGCCTGACCCCAGTGATCGGGCATTTTAAGGCGTGAATAACATTGCCAGCGACACGATCTCTAGCTTGCCATGCCAAGAATTTTCCCGTAAAATTGCTTTCTTCATAACTTTTCTGTTTATAAGATCCATATTCTATATCAACTTTAAAAAAAAAAAATCCTGCTAACGCTTCCTTGGCAGCTTCGAACGCCTTTCTATTAATATCCGAAGGGGCCTTCAAATAAGAAATTAGACACTTGTGGATTACCTCTTCCAGTGCCGCAGTTTGCTGTTTCAGAGCCCGTCTATCAGCTACCTCCTTAACAATCACCTGGCCCCTGAAGTAAGCCTTAAACGCATCCCAGATTATTGCTGGGGTTGACGACCCCTGATTGCGTTGAAAGAACTCTCTTATTTCCGCCTGCGATGTTTGTACCCACCCTTCTTCGGTCAAGAGGCGGAGATTGAAAATCCACCTTTTGATCTGTAGTGGCTTAATTATAGAGTGGAATGAAATTTCCAACAGAAGGAGGGCATGATCTGATAGACCAGAATGCAGGACGTATTGAGATTGATAACACGGAGTTTCAGAGATCAAAAAGAAATCTATACGCGAAGAGCTTTTAAATCGGGAAGAGATGCAGGTATATTCCCTTACATCGCGGGAGTCTCTCCTCCAAGGGTCACATAATGCCAGAACCTTAACATAATCTCTAAATATCTTGGCTACTTTAGGTTTATACTGTCTCTTACCTTTTACGGTAGAGTCTATAGCTGGGTCCTGAAGAAAATTGAAATCCCCCCCAATAATAATTTTCCCTGTAAACTGGAGAAGGGAGTGGAACAGGTCTACATATGGGGCTGGATCATCCGTCAGAGGGGCATAGAAGCTAACAAAAATAAATCTCTCCCTTGCGATAGTACACTGAACCCAACACCAACGCCCTTCAGGGTCGGAGAGAAAATCCAGCGGTTGTGCATTCAGAGTTTTAGATAAAAAAACTGCCACCCCTCTATGAGCCACTGAGGCTGCCGCAAGAATTTTAAAATCAGCCATTCTTTTAAACATTTGAAACCCCGAAGCTTTATGAAATGGAACATGGGTTTCTTGAAGAAATATAACTGAGGGATTGAGATCAATTACCCTCTTTTCGATAGCGGACTTCTTCCTACGATTGTTTAATCCATTAATATTCCAGGATAGGAATCTTAATGGCAAAAATATTTGTGTCATTTAATTAAATTTTGGACTCGTGTGTCTGTAGTCTCGCTAAATCTGTGAGAAAAACTCCTAATTGATTGTGACAATCCTATACAATGACAAAAAAAAATCTTAATATGCATACCATCACTCTTTCCCCCCCCCCTCTCCCCTCTCCCCCCTCTTTTTAGTGGCCCACACCTGGAGCCCTCCCGCCTGGACGACCCGGGGCCACATCCCTCCCCCACCCTTTTCCCCACTTCTTTCTTTACAAGGTGCCTTGTCATAGCACCCTAGGCTAGCGGCTGAAGGGAGCAATTTAGAGTAGTCTGTCCCCACGCTGCGAGAGAGAAAAAGAAAAAAAAAAAAAAAAAAAAAAAAACATAACCCCGAACACCCCCAAAAAAAAAAAAAAAAAAAAAAAGGAGGTCGGTGCCTCTACTATGAGAATGACATTTCTAATATTCACTAGATACTTATAGTCTATCTCGTGTTCTTTCCCCGCTCCTCCCCTCCTGTGCCGGCTGTTCGGAGTTTTGAATTGTATACAATAATGACTTAGCGGCATCAACCGTATGAATAAAGTTCGAGTGGCCCTTAAAAAACACTTTAAGCTTTGATTGTTGCACGAGGCCTGCCTGCGCCCCTGCTTTTTGGAAAGCTGGAATCATTTCTTTTAGCTCTCTCCTTCGATGTGCTGCCACCACCGACATATCTGAAAAAATCTTGAATGAGTAATCTCCGGGAATCTGAAAAGTTTTAGTTCTGATTGCTTTCTGGAAAATCAGTTCCCTGATGCGAAAGTCGCCAAAGTTCACTAATATAGTTCGAGGATACTTAGAGTTGGATGGCTGGACCGCAGGGACCCGATGGGCTCTCATGATTGTTAGATCCGGATACTTATCCTCTGACCCTGCTAAAACATGACTTTTTATCAGATCTGTCACCAACTCCATAACCGTCTGACCGTTTTCGCGCCCTTATGGGACTCCCGTAAAATGCAGATTAGATCTATGTGATCGATTTTCAGCATCGTCCAGACGAATTTGTAGATCTAGCAGGTCAGTTTGGCATTTTGCCAAAGAGGTTTCCACCGTCACACGAGTATCCTCCAAAGCAGAGACTCGTTGTTCAATACCTGTAACTCGTGAGCTGAGCTGCTGGATGTTGCTACAGATCAGGTTCAGTTGAGATTCTGTTCTCTGATTCGCATCATTCTGAGAGAATTTTAATGCTTTCAACTCACTTAGAATCTGCAGAAGTAGGTTGTCAGCAGGAACACCGGTGTCTGACCTAACTATTGTTCGTTGTACAGAGGCTTCTCTTAAACCCTTGGGCCCGCCTGAATCAATAGGAGGAACATTAGAGAAGGAAATGTAGGTAGAAGCTTCAGTCACTGCATCGGGCCCTGCTTTGCTGATCAATTCTTGTATAGATAGTGAAGTCGAGTCGACCGGTTGTACAGGGGAAGTGTGGGTAATGCTGAATGCTAGATGATCCTCCTTACGGTTCCTTCCACTTTCAAACAAAGGAAAAAGAGGTCTAGAAGCAGATCCAATGTTCACTGTTGGATCAGTAGCTATCTCAGAACCGCTGCCGGTAATTGGCTGAGTCAGTAATGATGAGCCCTTAATTAACCCTGAACTAGAGTCCAGATCTGATGGGAGGGCCCCTGAATCTTCAGATGGACAATCCAGACTAAGGGGGGTACTGGATGAATTAGCTTCTAAGGGTAGAGGGCTGATAGGGAGTGGTGTAGGCAAACTAGAGACTGACTCCATAGCTGAAACTGAAGGAGGGGGGGCAGAGCCCAGAGCCTTGTGCAGGTGATTATCCGAAGGGGCTGGTCGCTTCTGTTTGGTAACCCGGGTTACCCTAGGGGCTCTGGCGGTTGAGCGTCCTGTTAAATGTGGAGACCGCCGCATTTTTCCCCTCTCTCTCCTGGTGCGAAAAGAGAAAAGAAAAAAGAAAGAAGGAAAAAAAAAAAAAGTGGGAATCGGATTGCACCGTAAAAATCCTAAAAAAAAGGGGAGGGGGAGGGGGAGGGGAGGGTGAGACCTCTAAAAAAAAAAAATTTAAAAAAAGGAAAAAAAGGGAGGGAACAAATTCCTGCCCCCTGCTTATCCCTTATACTCCCCCCCTAAGTCTTAACACGTAAGTACTCAATGAAGCCGGAGGGTCTGGAAACAGACCCAAAAACAAAAAAAAGGGGGGGGGAATGGGGAAACAACAACAAAGATGAACACAATGCAGGAATGCAACTCCCTGATCTTTATACAATCCCCTAAAGCCGCAACCCCTCCAAAAAAAAAAAAAAAAAGTCCGGAAAAAATCACCTCCTGTCCTGTGCCTTTGCTTGATGTCAATTCTTCCTTTCCTTCTCCAATAAGACTGGCCAAGATCCTCTAACCAAGAGCCAAACCAAAGTGCCTCCAGCTGGCCGTAGAACTATAATATAGATGGTGTAGAGATTAGGGAGGCCCCCCACGTTGACACAGCTAAGAAACGCCAGCCTCGGCGTCCCTAGCAACCTCCTTTCTGCCCCGATGCTTCCGTCTGCAACTGATGGGTTTCAAGACGGCTTCCCCTCTCTTCTTTCTTCTCGAGCCGGCGTCCCTGATGGCTCCAAATAACTCCTACATTCCTCCGGCAGCCGCCAGCCCGGCTCCGGCAGCTGCCCCAGGCAGCTTCCTTTCCTTAATCCTTTTCTGACGCGGTGCAGGGCAGCGCGACGCGGTGCAGGGCAGCGCGTCTCGGCTCAGCGCGCGCTCCCTCCGGCCGCCTCCGCCTTCAGCCGCAGAGCATGACGGGTGCTCTGCCGGCCCGTCGCTTCGCCCGAGATATTTTCCATAGTTGGGAAAACTCGAGCGACAGATCTTCAGCGATTGCAGTTTCAGGGAACACATGGCCAGCCAGACCCTAGCATGGGATCTTGTGAGGCTATGAGAGGCTTCAACACAACAAAGGGGTCCATTGTTGTTAACGAATATCTATGAAATCACCCCCTTTATTTGTAACCTTGGTATTCACACATTTCCTTATACATATATTCGATTAGACATACAAAAGCATAAGAATGGTTTAGCAATGCAAAAATAACTCTGTCTCGCTATATTATAATTAAAATAATTGTTTATTCTAGATCATATAATCATATTAAAACAACATGCACCTCGTTAAAAACAATTTTTGTATACAATACATTCCTGTAACAATATTAGATCATAATGCACACTATATTACTCATATGTTAAATCATATCCTTATAACAATGTTTCCAGTACTCAAAATATAAAAAATATACATAAAAACTGAAGATAAAGAAGAATCTGTCAAAACAAATCTGTCGACGTGGTGTTTCAGTGGTTCTCAACAATGGTTTACACCACCTTCATCAGGACATATCAAATACACATTTTCAAATTTTCTTTAAAAAAACCCAGAGAAATACCAATTAAACTCCAGACATTGCTTGCAAACATATTATAATATACATTTTTAATCTAATACAATTAATCATATATCTATGTATCACTGGTTACATCAGAGGGGGATATATTCCAATAATCAGTATGCCTCTGATTACTCCTGACACTCTATTTGAATGTTTAATTATATGTTAATTTCCATACCTCTTCTACAGTCAACCCTGCATAGTAGATTATTCAAACAGGTAATCCTTCCCGTCTATTTGGTACTGTCCACCTCGTATTTTGGACCAGAGATTTATACCTAGCAGCTTACCAAAAGATACATCAGTATGGATTAATCATTCATGTTTAGTACTTAAAGGGAGTACTCCTTACAACTTAAAATTGGAAGTGTTTGTCATTCCAATCTTCCTACAACCTCCACTACATGTGAAAATATCTGCAGTCAGTTATTGTAGGAAAATGCCACTGTTGGCATGGTCACCCCCCACTTTTTGACTAGTGTTGATGCCAGCTTTGACTGGAAGTGTGCTGAGACCCTGCTAACCAGGCATCAGCACCAGTGTTCTTTCCCTAAAATTGTACCTTTGTTTCCACAATTGGCACAGCCCTGGCACACAGTGCAGTCCCTTGTAAAAGGTAGCCCTGGTACCAAGGACCCTGTGGCCAGGGAAGTTCCCTAAGGGCTGCAGCATGTATTATGCCACCCCAGGAACCCCTCACTCAGTGCATGCACACTACTTTGCAGCTTCTGTGTGCTGGTGGGGAGAAAAGACAAAGTCGACATGGCACTCCCCTCAGAGTGCCATGCTGCAAACCACTGCCTGTGGCATAGGTAAGTCACCCCTCTAGCAGGCCTTACAGACCTAAGGCAGGGTGCACTATACCACAGGTGAGGGCATAGCTGCATGAGCACTATGCCCCTACTGTGTCTAAGGCAATTCCTAGACATTCTTAAGTGCAGGGTAGCCATACTGAGTATACGGTCTGGGAGTTTGTCACTACGAACTCCACAGTACCATAATGGCTACACTGAATACTTTGAAGTTCGGTATCAAAATTCTCAGAACAATAAACCCACAGAGGGCATCTTAGAGATGCCCCCTGTATGTTAGCCCAACTGCTAGTGCAAGGCTGACCGGTCTGTGCCAGCTTGCCACTTCCAGACGAGTTTCTGACCACAAGGGGTGAGTGCCTTTGTGCACTCTGTCGTCAGAAACAAAGCTTGTCCTGGGTGGAGGTGCTTCACACCTCCCCCTGCAGGAACTGTAACACCTGGACAGGGTGCATACGATATAAATACTTAAACTTGAAAATGAAAAGGCACGGAAATGCTGAGTGCCTAGGAAACTAAACCGGAAAGAAAGTCATGGTTAGACATGGAAGCGCCACACTATGAATATATAACAAAGTGAAAAAACACATTATAATAACACAATGAAAGAGGAATGCAATAAAGACGTCACTTATCTTGACTGCGAGCAGCAAGAAATTGGGCTGGTCGCAGTCAAGCTTAGTGATTACATGTCTCCGGATATCGTGATTGGTGTGTTATTTCATTAAGTTTTTTTCTCCCATTGGCTGCTTCTGTTCCAAGCCTGCTGGGAGTTGTAGTTTCTTGACTGCTGCTATTCAGATTAAAGCAAGTTAGAGAAGCATAATACTCGCCTCCGTGTCTTTAATAAAATTAAGACTTTCCGTCATAACATACTCGGAAAATCTACATTATGCTATTAGAAAAAGGAAATATAGTAATAAATCCTAATGTCATAACCTATTGGAACCCAATCTTATTCTTCCATGTCTGAATTGTCACATAACATTGAGTCACTCACCTATATTCTTCTTTTGTATTTATCCTGCAGAAGTTAAAAAATAACGACTTCTGTGGCTTTTTTCTTCTTCAATCAACTGTTTTGAAACCCTTTTTACTTTATAGGGGCCCATGCCTCTTCAAATGATCACCATTTTTTCTGCCCTCCAGACCATACCTGTAGAATATAAATCAATGATCCTTATATTTCAATAAAACCTCTCTTTACCTCTTTTCACTACTAGTTTCTTTTTCCTCATGTAAAACGTATTTATGTTTTTACCGGTCCACCCTTTACTCTGTCGACAGTACCTATATATTGAAACTTACATGCTGATTCTCTAGTCATTTATATGATACCCCGATTGTTCTTAGGAAGTTCAACTTGTAATTTCTCTTTTTAATTAGGAAATGTTTTCTCTGTTTTATCTCTATGGCCTCTGCCCCAACTCATTTTATTGTCGTAAGCATGTATCAGGCTTGGGCCTGGTTTGTTTATACCGGCAGCCATTTCAACATCAGACGGACACCCTTTTTACATTCTTTTGGTCCTTCGCTTCTTTTTCAATAATTGCTAGTATCCCCTTCTGTTTAATTAATGTCCTCATACAGATTCCTAGTATGCCCAGCTACATCATCCCTGTGTAGGAAAGGTACCCCTGATTCTATACCTAAACATGCAGCCATTAGATCATTACGCTCACATAGTCTAGCTGTGCCCAATATATGACCTAGACTCATTAAGATTTTGATTCCTGTTCTTAAAATATTTCAACCTTCATTCTTGCTTACGTTGTTTTAACAGAGGTATAATGCGTTGGTGCAATCTCGACATTTTACCCAGCCATCTTCATCACATCTAAGCAATGGCCACATTAATATTGCGGAGAAGCTTTCTATTACTCCCAATAACCTGATGCCCATTTTTTGCTACTTATATAGATCTGGGAGGCATATAAATCATATTTCCTAGCCCACTTATAACCCGTTTTTCTCCAAATTACAAATATCAACTTTGCTCCTTACCTGTAGCATGCTATATTTTCCTCACACCAAGGTTTTGTGGTCATATTGTTCTTGTCTCCATTTATAGCATGCCTTTCTCTACACCTGTATTCAATTAAGAAAATGCCGACATTTTCCTTCATTTCTCCTGACCCCTGGTGTTTCAAATGTTTAGTTTACCACCATTATTGGGTCAGGTACATTTATGATAAAGATGACACACCCAACCGCCATTTTTGGGTCAGTCTCAGAGTTGCTATTGACAACTGGGAAATGAAGTAGCCTGATGTTACTACTTCAGTATGATGTTACTAAACCCCCTATTTTTTTAGATTCCCATTTATGGCACCTGGTTTCAATATAGGTCATCCATATATTTTCTCACCATTATTACTGATCGCAAATCTCATAGATGTTTTACTTGGCCGCCATCCTTGGGTCAGGCTCTGAGTTGTTTTTGAAAAATAGGCTCAAAGATGCCTTGTAAACATTGCACTTTCTCAGTGGTGATGAAAAGATCAAGCTAAGGATCTCTCCATTCACAGTAGAGACCTTTCACCACCCCTGGTTGCAGCTACAACTCATCATCTCTTAGGCGTTCATGGCTGAGTTCATCAACCCTGGAATTCAACGAGCCTTCCAGGTGGTTCACCACCAGGAAGATCCCTTGGCAGAAGTGGAGGTTCTCATGGCACTGGGTCCATCACACCACCCTAGCCCTGTTTGTTGCAGTACCACATCGCAGTGGTGTTGTCTGAGAGAACCTGTACTAGATTCCCCTTGATGGATGGAAGTAATGCTTTCAACATCAAGTGGATAGGCCTCAGCACCAGAAGGTCTATATGGAGCTGAGACTTTGCCAGAGACCAGAGGCCTCTAATCTCCAACTCTCAGATATCTGCCCCAACCTAGACATGATGCATCAGCACTACTGTCAGCTCTGGGTGGGGACCCAATATTGGCCCAGTACACACCACTGCAGATATTTTCAAGTGTCCTCAGAAATCTGAACATGGTCGGAGAGGCCCCCTTGATGTTGGGCCAACTGCGACTGCAGATATGGCTGCAGAGCCCAGGTATGCCAGCTGGCATGCTCGACCAGCAGGAAGCAGGCGGCCTCTGTCCCAGAAGCCTCACAGACTACCTCACTGAAAACCATGACCGAGGCTGAAAGATCAGGATCATAGCTTGAATGCCCTTGACTCTCTTTCCCGGGGGAAACCTGAACAGTGACCAGAATGGCTTTGATAAAAGAAGCGTCTAAAAATGAGTCAGCCATGACTTCAGTAAGTTGATAGTGAAACCAAAACATGATCGGAGGTTCGCTGTAATCTGGAGGTGGTTGACGACAGCCTGGGGTCGCAGCTGCTTTCTACAGCTAGTTACTGAGGTAGGGGAATACTGGCATCCCTAATCTTCGAAAGCGTGCTGCCACCACTGCCATCACTTTTGTGAACACACAAAGGGCACTGCTGAGACCAAAGGGGAGCACAGAGAACTGAAAATGCTCCTGTTCCACCACAAACCGGAGGTAGCACCAATGGGCCGGCAGGACAGTTATATGGAAATAGATGTCCTGCAGGTCCAATGTCACCATCTAGCCTCCACGGTTGAAGGCAGAGAAGACCTGGGCCAGTGTGAGCATTGCAGTGAAAAAAGAGTAAGAGTAAGGCATAGTCTCTATGAACGATCTGCAGGACCCATTTGTCAGGCTTTATAGTTTGCCAATCCAGGAAGAATTGTTGGATCCTGCCTTCCATCGGGTGGCTTTGCTCCTCTAAGAGCACGCTAAAGAGGTTTAGCAGGTGGAGCTGCGTGGAAGAGGCAGTGAACTGGGCAGCCTGTTGACTTTAGTTTATGGGGGTGGTGGGTACCATGGCTTTGGGTTCCTTGTTGAGGTTGGAGGTATGGGACAGCATGACTTAGTCCACAAATAGAGCAAGAAGGGAGGTGCAGATGGCAAGGCGGGACAGCTAAGCCCAGACAGCTCTACTCTCTTTAAATCACTCTAAAGCAGAATCAGCTTTGTTGCCAAATAGGTGAGATCCATCAAAGGGCATGCCCATAAGAGAGGACTGGACAACACCAGATAACCCAATTGATCGCAGCCATCCTTTGGCGGTGAATGGTGACACTGGTGCCAATGGTTTTCCTGATGAAATCAGTGGTCTCTAAGTCACAACAAACTGTAAACTTGGCAGCATCACAATCGTCTTGATTAGCCTGTGCTAGAAGAGGTCAGAGATCTTCATGGGCACCAGAGAGGACTCGAGTCACCAAGGCCCAAAGGGAGTGGGAGTAATGTCCCAGGAGGCAGCTGACATTTAATGAGAGAGAGCGAGGCCGGTAAAAGGGAACATTTGCTTCTCAAATGTCTCCAACTATTTGGATTCCATATTGGGGAGAGTAGTCAGAAAAGTGTTGGGGTTAGATCTGCTCAAGGACACTTGCACCACTATACCTTCAGGGGAAAGATGCAGGTCACCTAGGGCAGGGCAATGGCATCTCACTAGTTGCCTGTTGTTTGAAGGGCCAGAGTAAGGATTCTGCTTGGCTCCCAACAAGCTATCTGCCAACACCTCTTTGAATGGCAGAAGGGCCTCAGAAGATGTTTTCCCTGGCTGGAGGACTGCTTCAGCGTATTAGTTTTTACCACCAAGGTGGGGAGCTGTAGGTCAAGCACTTTGGTCATCGTTTTCATAACCATGGAGTAGGAAACAGATTCCTCGGTGGATGGAGCAGGGGGGGGAAAAGGCCCATTTCAGTAGAGGTACCAAGGCCACTAGCCTCCTGCAAGTCATCATAACAACTGTTGTCTTGATAGGGCTGGGCAAATTCATCACCTCATCACAATCACTGTCCAAGTACCTGTCAAAACGAGAGTGCATGGTGTGTTGTCTCCCTTGTGGAGGTGGCTGATCCAGTGGAGGAAGCAGTGGCGTAAAAGTCGTCGGGTGCAGCTTTGGCTAAAGTCAGTGGCGCCGACTCAGAGTCAAAGAGTACTGTGGGCCCCAACTCCTCCACTTCCTGATGGCAATTGCAGTCGAGGCAACTAATCCTACAATGTCCCGAACCCCATGCAAGCGCTATCAGCATACTGTTCAACAGTCAGAACATCCATGCTGGCACCACTACTGGGAGGTTCATGAAGTAGTATAATAGTGTCTTGGTAGCGTGACCATTTTAGCTATGGATAAGCGGCCTGCTACTGACAGTGGCAGAGTGGTCCAGAAGGCTATCAGTGTTTTGAAGGAATTGACTGCTCGCATAAGGTTACCCTCCAGTAAATCTAATGATTCTTTATATACTTGTATGCCAAAGTAACGGAATGTGTGGGGTGCAACATGATGGTCTGCTTGGCCTAGTCTTAAGTGTTGAATTCTCAGGAGTGGCGAAAAGATGAAGGCACAGAACTTGTATATATTTATGCGGAGGCCAGACATCTGTCCAAACTTATCTAGCAGTTGGGAAATTACTCCTAGTTCTTCTGAGGTCTTTGATATAAGGAATCATATAATCTGCAAACAGAGATATTGAGTGTATTGTGCGTCCTACAGGGATTCCCTATTCTGTTTAGCTCAGCCTGGTCTGCTGTGCTATAGGTTCGACCTCGAGCACAAACAGTACGGGTGACAAGGGGCAGCCTTGCCTACTCCCTGAGCAGATGTTGTAGGCTTGTGAGATGTGACCGCCAGTCTTTGCTTTCGTCATGGGTTTCGTGCATAAGAGACATAACCACCGAATATAGGATTGGGGTATACCGTAGCGTGTCAGGACTGTTAGCTTAAATTCCCATGCCAGGGTATCAAATGTCTGGCGGATATCCAGCGATATGAAACCTGCAAATGGATAGTGTCCTTCATTGTCAGTATTGGGGTGGGTGAGATGGGCGGGCGAATCAGGCGAACAAGAAGTGTCCCAGATTTATCCGCTTCTGCATGTGTCTTCTGTGTATGAGTATTATAGTCTATAATGCGAAGACATTCAACGAGGTCTGCATGTGTAATACAAGCTTCTGGTAATGTATGCAACATTTCGGTGTTAGCAGCTGCTGCTTTTTCTAGGGCATTAAGCTGGATTTCCATTTTGTAAAGTTCACGTTCAACTTTGTGTCTGGCTCCCACCAGCGAAGGGATAGAGGTGCCTCATATCACCATCTTAAATGCCTCCCACTCTAACAGTGGGGAAGAGGCAGTGCCTTCATTACTGGTAAAATATGTATCTATCGTGGTTGCTAGCTTCCTATGCACAGCATCTTCTAGGTGGCTCAGTTGGAGATGCCAAGTGGGGACTGGAGTCGGCACATGGCCTCAGGAAAGTATTACTTTGAGTGGGTTATGATCGGATAGTGTTTTTCTCAAATATGTATTTCTTTTTCCAAGGGGTAGGGGGTGTGCTGGACATATGATTCTATCTAAACAGGAGTGTAACGCATGTAGGGGGAATAGATGGAGTATTCCCTCTGTTCGTTCTGTCTCTTACTCCAGACATCTAATAGGGTCCAACCCGACATCCAATTATTTAGCGCTTTTGCCTGGCGTACTGTGGTGGCACCCGGTAGTGGCGGGTGAGAACAGTCCAGGCCCATGTCAATAACTGCATTGAAGTCACTCCCCAGCACCCAGGGACAGCCCGCCCAACCTGAAAGTGACGAGGATAACTATATTTCTATAGTTCTATATTGGGTGCATATATCCAACACAGTACCAAGGGTTTACCGTCTAAGTTGCCCCGCAGCAGGACAAAGCGACCCTGAGTATCTATATTGGTTTCTAGTACTTTGAATGGAACATTAGCTTGAAGTCATATAGCGCGCCATGCGCAAAGGCAAAGTATGACATATGGAACAATTGTCCGCACCATTTTCTACACATCTTTAGGTCCTTGTGAAGTGCGTCTCTTGTAAAAACACTATTTGTGCTCGACTCCTGTTTAATGGTGCAAGTACTCTATGTCTTTTATGTACCGGGCCCAGTCCCCCTACATACCATGTAACTATAGCATATTAATGTAATGTACGTGGCATCTGTTACCATAATAGGGCCATTTCCCCGCTCCCCCCTGCTCATGCCTCCGGTACTGCAGGTAATACACTTCCATACAATAGTAATTAGTAACAATGGAAAACTGTACACTTTTATCTCCTGAAAATAATACAGAAACAAATGCAAATACTAAGTTCAACAATATAACATTTGCTAGCCCAAACTATGATAACAATTGAACAACGCTAGCAGGGTTAAAGCCAATCAAGGCAGTGTACTCAATTAGTGTATGATATGAGATCTTGATCAGCCGGGCACGGTACCCATTTGTTACAGTTAAGGAAGCAGAATCACTAAACCCCTCAGTAATGTGTTGGTGTGGTGTACAACATTTAACCCTAGGGCAGGGACGGAGCTACCTTCACCACCTTGTAGGATTCAAACAGGTTACAAGAGCTTGATCAATTGTCTGGTCCATGCCCAGCCACTTCCATACTTGTTGCGTGTTGTGGTTCAGGGTCCGTTGCAGAAGCAAAAAGGGAGGGGGGGGGTCGAAGGATTGTGGCATATTCATTCCCCCTTGACAAGAAGGTCATGCAACATTTGTGGAGTGACCGTGGGGATTAGAGTCATGCTACTGATGGAGTCAGAGTCCGAACCACTGCCATGTGAAGTGCTTGAACTTATATGCTTCTTGGAGTGTTTCAAAGAGTTTGCAGAACGTATCGCCTCTCGCCGGCCCTCCAGGGCCTGATGCGGGTGGGAGCCATTTTTGCACTGAGTGCATGGGAGGCTCTCGTTCTGCGGGGGATCCTCTGTGTTTTAGGTGAAGTAGTCTTTTGTAGTTTATGCACTGCGGAATCCAGAAAATTCCTATCTAGCCACTCACGGGCCTCCTTTGATGAGTTGAAAAAAAGAGACAGTTGCTCATGGAATATTTTAAGCCTGGCAGGAAACAGCAGGGCATGCTTCAAACCAATTGAGCGAAGGCATGTTTTTAATCTCCTAGGAGGCGGGGCACTTGCACTGTACTGTGATTGTATAGTCCGGTAATAACGAAATTGTGGAATTTGCCCTTTAACGGGCCATTCACAGTAGCGCATCCTAGTCCCTATAGTTCAGGATTTTAGTCACTATTAGATGTGGTGGAACACCTGGTATTGATCTCTCCATTGGCACTCTGTGGGCTCTTTACACTACCAATATGTTTGATAAGTCCGGCGGGGTCACTATTGACTTTAACCAGTCCTCAATAAACTGAGTGGGATGGGGGCCTTCCGCCTCCTCCGGGACCCTCACTATGCGAACATTGCTCCTGTGCGACCTTCTTTCCGCATCCTCCAAGGGATCCTGTAACTGCTCCACCTGCTTTCGTAACTGTGCGATCTGTGAGGATTGTTCAGTTTGGTTTGGAGGCATAGTGGCCAGGATTTGTTCATTTATCTTGACTTTCTCTGCCAGTTTGCGTTGGTCATCTTTTAGGAGAGTGATGTCTACAGTGATAGTCCCCAGTCGCTGCTCAAGTGAAACTCGAGAGTCCCAAATTTCTTGAAGGATGAGATCCAGTTTGCCCATTTGGGGGTTCATATCCATAGAGAGGATATAGTTCTCCAGCATTGGGGTCAGTGAGTCTTCTGATGGCGTTGATCGGGTGTGGAAGGGAGTGTCCCGACTACCCGAGGCAGATTTAGTGCAACCTATTATGTCGAGTAAGTGGGTACAGGGTGGAGAACTGGTATTGCCAAATAGTGTGCAGGAAGTAGGGACTGGTGGTGTTGCACCTTCCTTTTAAGTCCCCGTGTTCCAAAACGGGTAGGGAAAGATCCACAGGTCGAAAGTTTTTCCCTAAAGCGTGCCTAGGCTGAACAACAGGATACTGTCCCCCTGCACAACAGCAGCCGAACTCAATCCTCATGGCGGTCAATGGGGCGCTCTAGTGGGCTGTAATGTGGCCCAGTGCACATGGTTGACCTCTGCCTCCCTGCATCCCTGGGGGCACTCACCAATTGAGGGCCCACAGAGGTTAATTGGGAGCTGAGAGAAACACACTATGCGACCTCCCTCAGGCGATCAGCATTCCACTGTGGTGGTGAGAGTTATTTAGGTAGCCCCCTGCCTGTAGGCTGATGGGATGGGCCCAAAAGAACGAAGAGAGAAAAGGGGGAGGGGCAGCACCCTGCAATTTTATATGTGTCCCAGCAGCAGTGGGGAGGAGGTATGAGGGCCAGAAGTACAGGTAGACCCCGGGGCACCAGGATACAACCTATCCCCAGGACTAATCTGGGGGAGCGTGGAGATGTAAGTCTCAACACTGCTCTTGTGGCCGCCACGTCAGGCCGCAACCGTGTCGGCAGGGCCCCCAGGTGCCACGTCTGGCTCTCCACATGGTCTCACATTGTGGATGCGAGTCAGCCACGCCATGGCCCACTGCACCGGGCCGCAACTCTGCCCATCCGCAGCAATGATCAACGCCAGAGCCATCCACTGCCACTCCTCCTCACCTGGAGCCTGCTCCCACATCCACAGGTCTGTGCTGGCTATCACGATCCTTCACAGGGGTGCCTCGATCCTAAAAGCACCCTAGCTCGGTCAAATCCATCCCACCGCAGCCAGGCTGCAACTCTGGGCACAAGTGGCACAGCCCAGCAGCGGGGTCCAGGCACCGCCAACTAGTCTGATATGGAATAAGAAGCTGTGGGGTTATGTAAGGCAGCACCGCCGACAACACTGGGGCAGGATGGTCTCCGTTATGGGGGTTTTGAGACGGATTAATAGGCATGGGTCCGCGAGTTCCGAACTACGCTGCCGCCATCTTCGGCACTTGGTCACGCCCCCTCCAGCCATGATACCCTGCTTATGAAGTCAGGAACTGACCACAAGTCCTACCATACGCTGAACATATGCCACACACTAAAACTAATTGTATTTGGAGTTAGAACTCTGGCTAGAGAGTTCTGATTTTCTTTGTGTATCACTTCATGATTAGTATTCCGTATGTGTGGATGAAATAATACTTTAATAAAGGTAAAGCAATTACTAGATATTCAGTTATAAAAAAGGCTCTTCTTGTGTTTGTTCTGGGAGTTTAACCATCATCACCTCATTCAGTAAGCTTAGGATTGCCTTTCTACTCTACAATACAGGAGATAAGTGTTAAATTGGAATACTTAAAAATTTAGTATTCGTAGAGTGAGCTGAGGACATTGGGGTGAGGTTCTCTTCTTGTCACATTTTTAGCCAAATAATCTGAACACCCTGGACCACGAGAGCCAGGTCTGACGAACATTCTCACATATTAGGTCATGCAGACTGCTAATTTCTCCATTAATTCCATCACGTAGTTGCTGTCTCTGGCGCACTCATTACATTGAGGCCTGGTGTCTGTGGTACACACTTATCCTTTCAGTGCCTGAACCAGTAAAAATCCATCTTTACAACATTTGTGTCAGGTGGCATGTCATTCCGTTCAAGCTCTTTGCTATTTGCCATCTCTCCTTGGCATACAGACAGTCATTCCCTTACTCAGGAATGCGCAGACTGTGACCAAAGAGAACAATCAATGTTTTACCTTTTCATCCAGGACGTCTTGCTAGGGAGGCTTTAATGCTCCAGGCATACAGCACCTCCAACAGTCAACAGAAGTTCTGTTGTGAGGCAATTCACAGCACGCAAAAAGCAAGTGCAACAGGTACTCTCCTAATTTCCACCTATGTTTTTGGGAAAAGGGCACAAACTTGATATTCAACCTTCAACTAAAATAGTTATACAGTCCATTTTTCTCATAGATGGGATTTGTGCTGGGTGATAGCTATCAACATGGCTTCCACAGCTCACACACAATAACATTCATGGGCAACGTCCCTGGTCAAGGATCACCTTCACAGGAAAAGCAATAAACACCAACAAGGAATGCTAATCTCCTTTATCATGGGAATAATTTCTGTGGGTGCAATTAGCAGCAGTACACAAGTAGGGAATCTTTTATTGGAGAATGAGGCCCTCCCAGACCTATTCTGATAATGTTATAGGATCGCACTTATTCAGTATGAAATGCACCGTGACTAGGCCTTTGCTGCAGAAATACAAAAGGGGAGTGACAGCAAAAGTAGGAGATCACCTGGGTACCTAGGTTGCCCTCATGCTAGGCCTTCAAAGATACCCTAATGATAATCCATTTGGAATCCCCCCTCTAGGGGTGAAGAACACATTGCTGTGGTAAAGGCATTATAGGCCTATGAGTAATGCATGAAAATATGCTCTTATCTTCTGTAAATGAACTAGTATATTGACTGGAAATATCTAGGGTTTCACCAGGAAGATTGCCAAGAACAAAAAATAAAGGACTGCCCTAGTGCCCAAGCTATCAATAGGGTTAGCTGAACCTTAATGGTGACCAGCATGGCTGGCTCCCTTGCTGCTCTCCACCTAACCTGCGGAGCTGTGCCACTTACCATTTAGTCATCAGGGGTAATGTAAGGAGCTCATGCTGTCCTGCAATAGCAAACTCCAGTGACTAAGGATAGGCCTTTTGATCTACTCTTGGGATCCTTATCCAGTGAGCCCTATCTTGAGGGTTCCTTTTTAGATCGGAGCCTTCCACTGGAGAAGTGAGGAACCATTCTCCAGTACTAACCAACAGACCCCACCTAATTCCTTCTTGACTGTACACTGTGGCTCCTGAAGCCTTTGCCTGCATCCCTGGAGGCAGATTCATGCCTGCAGTGTGTCTTATCAATCTAATATCAATCACGCATTCCCTTTTTTTCAATCCATCACTCACATCCAATAGATTGTCAGCCTGGCTCTCCCAAAGCATGTCATTTAGACCACCCTTACGTTGCGAGGGATACATAAATTGAGTTATAAACTCAACTATCGGACTGTTCAGTACATGCTAGTAGTGTCCTTGAGCAATAAATGCCCACAAAAATAAGAAAAAGAAATAGCACACGGGTGCCTTATAATTTCGAAATACATCAATAATTTCTCCTTTCCTATGATATTTCTAAGATGATTCCTACTCATGCTTCACTGCTGTCTCTACCTCTATAAACAGTGTTATTTTCTGAGGTTGTTACATAGAAATGGAGATTCAGTTTGTGATGCCATCTAGCCAGAAAAACCTACCAACATTAGAGTAACCCTCCTATTAGCTTTAGATCTAAAGTCATAACGCTACTGTACGGGGCAGTTTCAGCCACAGGATCATTCCATATTTATACATATATATTTGTCCTTGTTCCAAACCTTCAAAACTACTAATATTGTAAGGGCGAGTACTCACCATCTTCCACCAGGTGCCAGACTGGATCCAGAAATGTTCATAACAGTGCTCCTTAGTGCCACATGGATCTACATTGATGTGGTGCAGTCCCAGAATTGATAAAGCACAGCCACATATAGGCGCCACCCCTGCACACCAAGGTCAGTTTCTACCTTGACTCTTTCTGTACCCTCAGACACAGAGCACAAAACAATTGTTGGTACCAGGGGACAGATCTCTAATTTGGCATCCTTTTAGAAGGTAAAAGGAGGAAGGGGAGGTGGGAAGGCAATGAGGAATCTGCAGTTAAAGTATAAACCAGATAGAGCGCTACTAAAGGCAAGTAGCTTGGACTTCTGATGGATACATCTAACTGCAGATTCCTCATATTTAAAAAAAATACCACAGCAGTACCTCCCAAGATGGAGGTTCTGTGAAGTGGGCTCAAACTAAAAGGTTATGCAGGACTGAAATGGCGAAATGCCCTACCAGTCTGACCTGACTGTCAAGGCAACAGTGCCTCGAAAACATGGGCGCTAACGCCAAACTCGCGCCCTGGCAGATGTCAAGAACAAGCACTCAGTGGTCAGCTTTGGCCCTGGTGGAGTGAGCTCAGTCCTCCTGGAGGCTGCTTCTTTGCCAATGCATAGCAGATCCTAACACAGAGAACTATCCACTTTGCCAAAGTCCGTTTATGCCCACTTTACCTTTCTTTGCCCTTTCGAACCCCACAAAAAGCTGATCGTCCACCCATTGTTCTTTGGTCTGATTGATGTAAAAGCTTGAGACTTTTCTGGGGTCCAAATGATGGAGTTTCTCCTCCACTTTCGAGGAATGAGGCAAAGCGAAGAACATTAGGATGGTGATGGATTGCCCAATGTGAAAAGGACTAAAGTATACAAAAGTAATGGATGGAATGTTTGAATTAATCTCAGCCACTAGTTAATTATTCTAGTGGCATACCAGTCCACCAGTACTTTGCACACCATGCCGACTCATTTTGGACCCAGCCATATGCAAATCAGTCTTAGCCCTGCTCCGATGGGAGCAGTCTAGCCCGAACTGCCAGGCCAGGTCCTCCCTGAACAGGAACACAAGCAACCCAGGGATGGTTTTGCCCTAGTTAGAGCTCATCAATATTCCAGCCATTACTTTTTTAGTATACTTTCTGTAGCTTTTAACATGAAAAGAAGTCACAAATTTTAACAAAAAGGCTGCTCTGGCTTTCAACCCTAGTTCATCTAAGAAAAAGGTGTTGAAGAGCAGCTGCAACAAGAGACTGTACAGCTCACTCACCCGGCCAGCTGAAGTGACTACAATGAGGAAGACAGTTGTAAGAGTCAGAAGACACAACTAGCAGCTGTGCATTGGCTCGAAGGGGGTGCACATGGGGAACATCGGGACTAAATTTAGATCCCACTGTGGAATGACAAACAGTTTGGGAGGGAACATGTGAGTCAATCATTCAATGAACTGCATGACGACAGGTGGTCTGGCAAACGCGAAAAAGCTGAAAGTGCTGACAAATAATCTTTAATAGTGCCCAGTGAAAGGCCCTGCTAGGCCAAAGACAAAAAAAAAAAAAAACATCCGGCCACAAATTGTAGATTGCACAGTTTCAGGTGCACAGCCCTGCTGCTTCAACACAAAATCCTCCCAAAGCGATAGCCTAATCATAGGACAGATGCTCAAGTACAGAAGGTCTGGGTACCACACTCCCCTGGCCCAATCCAGAGCCAGTAGGATGACTTGGACCTGGTCATTTCAGATCTTCTTCAGAACCTGTGGAAGAAGAGGCAGAGGGGGGAAAGACATATAGGAGTCTTGTGCTCCACTCTAGGCAAAATGCATTTCCGAGAAAGAGCCTTCTTGAGAACTCCCATGTGCAAATGTTTTGACACTGCACATTCTCGGTGGTGGCAAAGAGATTACCTCTGACACCTCTGGGTGGCGGAGGAAATCTCCGCCACCCAGGGGTGGTGGAAGAGTTGACATTTGTGTTGCACTAGACGTCACTGAATAAGCTTGTCTGCCTGGCATTTAAAGATCCCATCAGGTGGTTGATGAACATGGAGATGTCCTACAGACTCAGCCAGCTTCAAAGGTGCAAGGCCTCCAGCCACAGGACCCAGAACACCACTTCACTTTTCTTGTTGCAGTACCACATGACTGATGCTGTGCATGAGGACCCGGGACCAGCCTCCCTTCAACACTAAAGCAAATGTCCCACAACACCAACAGTTTGATGTGGCGGCAGGGCCCACTGGAGACCAGTGTCCTATGATCTTGACATCTCTCAGATGACCTCCCCAACCCAACAGCAACACATCTGTCAGCACTGTGAGCACATGGAAGGGGTAGGGTGAGAGTTTGCCACCATTCAACTGCAGATGAACATCCACAACTCCAAACCTGGATGGAATCTGACAGGTTCCTGTGCTACTGAGCCCATTGTGACTTCAAATCTCACTGCAGAGCTTACATGTGCCATCTGGTGCAGTCCACAAGCAGGGTGACGGAGACCAAAAAGTCTCAGAGACATTCTCATAGGACCAAGGCTGAAACATCAGGATAACAGCCTTAATGTCCTGGACTCGAAACGTGTGGAGAGCTCCAGAGCTTTAAAGTTCATCATATACAAGACAACTTTGATGAACAGGAGCTTCTGTGAAGGAGTCAGATGTGACCTCAGCATGTTGATCAAAAACCCCAAATATGTTAGGAGAATCCTTGTCATCTGGAGGTGGACTATGACTGACTGCCGCAAACTCATTTTCTGAAGCAAGTCAATGAACTAGAGGAAGTCTGGTATTCCCAACCACTGAAGATGTGCTGCAACCACCACCATCAATTTAGTGAATACCTGAGAGGGCACTAGTAAGTCTGAAGGGAAGCACTAAGAACTAGATATCACTCTGGTCCGCCCTGAACTGCAGGTAATGTCTGATGAGCTGCAGGACAGGAATGTCATAATAAGCATTCTGAAGGTCCAGCTGTACCATCCTGACTTCTGGATTCAGATAGAACTTGGGCCAATGTAAACATTATAAACTTGTACCTACTGCCCTGCCCAAGCAGAACCTAGAGTTCAACCCTGAGTGCATGACATATTTGCTCCGTCTGTACCATTTTGAATGATCTTCGTAAGGTCGGCATAGTATTCACCAGGAAAAGACAGCAGGATCTTTCTGACCATATCCCATAACACATGCAAGTATCATCCCAGGAAACAGCTGGCATTTACAGAACAAAGGGCTAGACTAGTTGAGGAAAACACCATATTTTCAAATGTTTCCATCCGTTTTAAATCCCTACCAGGAGGTGTAGTAGGAATGAGTTAGGATTTAGTCTACTAGTGGATGCTTGAACCACCATCTACTAGTGGATGCCTGAACCACCAAACGTTCAGGAGTAGAGTGTTGCATGAGAAATGGTGGGTAACCAGGTGCAGATCTGTGTCTTCTGGCTGCTTTCCTATTTACTGGTGGGGACAACAAGGTATGGCCCACATGCCCATCAGTGTGTTCATTGGGGCTTTATTAAAGAGAAGAAGTGGTTCCGTGGAAACTTGCCCAGGCTGCAGTACTTTTATCTAGACATTAGTCTTGACCACAATGGACAAGAGCTGTAGGTCTAGCACTTCAGTAGCCTGTCGAATGACCAATGCAACTTCTTGTGTTTCTTGTTAGATTTGGACTTACCTGTTGACCTGGAATGCAAGAAAGATCTTGAGAATGGGAACTGGTCCGCGTTCTCAACTTCAGGTGAATCGTTTATGTGCCTTCAAACAGCGTGGGCAACAGAGCTTGGCTTTGCAATACCGGATCACCTTGGGGTTCATTCAGGCACCAGTTCCTGCAAGACTTAGACTTGTGCGAGGAACCTATATCCGCAATATATCTAGTGGAGGTCTATCACAGACATCTGCTTGTGATAGATAGTCCCTACAAGTTTTAAACCTTATAGTTTTCGGTGGAGACATGTTCCCTTGAAAACTGCAGACACATCAGCGTGCAAAGGCAGCGCTAACGTATAAGGCTTTAGTGTGACTTCGGGACTGGGACAAAACTGATGGGGAGCGGCACCACGACACCTAGTGGCATGCGGGAGCAATTCTATGAAATAATTCCAGATTCGGCCTGGGGGTATTCACAAGGTGAGGAATCTGTGATTAGAAAGAACCATCAGAAGAAAAAGGATTGGAACACAGCACACTAGAAGGATAGGCAGCTACATTAACAATGAAGTACCCAAAGTGATAGCCTGAGTCAACAGCTAGTTTGGGTTTGCAGGAGTTTCAGTTTACATTACAATATGTGCAAGACTCGCTTGGGCTCAAACTCAAGCAATCATCCTGCAGCCAGTTTAATAGCTTTCCAACACTTTACTCCAGCCTGTGGGTGATGGGTCGGTAGTACTTTAGTAGAAGGGATGCTTTAGCTTACACAAAGCCAAGAGAACATTTACGAGAAGGTACCGCTGTGGTCAAACAGTTGTAAATACAGGTTTATTATTTATGTATGTTGAACAATCACAATAGGTAATATGTAATGTGACTGTAATAACATACTGAATTTTAATGAGTACTAAATGTAACCAATAAAAAAATGAATAGTCAGTTTAGGCTTGCAGAACAGATGTGAGTTTCTAGGTATGCCTACCACACCTCCTACACATCTCTTATCTCTTCATTTCTTTCTGCGTAATTGAACTTTCCACTGTTTGAGCGCCAACACGGTATCTCGGGCTATAGGAAAATGTGGAGGGAAATGCCTGAGGTGGTGGCATCTGTGAAATCAATTTCTACAGCACCTTGCATTCGGTGAATGAAAAAGTGAAACTGTCAGGCCGCACCCACGAGGTGGCATCGATGTCCATGTATGAGTCCGGTTTTGAATATAAATGGTCAAAGCAAACATGATAGAATAAGCACGCACAGGACAGGGTAAGAGCACAAAGGTCCCATCTGCAGACATATCTGTCAATAGTTGCAAGTTAAGGCTGTGCATAATTGAAATTAACAACACACGAGGATCTTGAAATCACTAAAAGTACTTCAAATGTTTCTCTCATATTATGAAACCGTGACATCAAAATTATAGCTACTTTCAGTGTGAAGCATGTTCCAGTAAGGAACACTGACCAATTAGGGTCCATTAAGATGGAAAATGGTGGAAGCCCATCTCTTAATGGCGTTCACAGTAAATACAAAACAAAGGGTTAGTAATGCATATAAAGACAATTGCGTTGTATAACCTCATCTTGCAGCAGACTTATCTCATAAAAAAATAAATCCAATGGAGTCGTTAAAATATAAACACCCCAAAACAGGAAAAAGGATGGGAAGAAGAGCATAGCTAAATTGGGGGAGAAATGCTCACTGTCTGCCTACTTCTCCACCTGCATGACACAAGGCCAGTCAGGTAATCCCTGCGAAACGTATTGCTGTCTATACATGGAAACACAGAAACATGGTCATACTGCAAGCCATGTAACTCCTCTCTAGACTTGAACTTTCTGGGGGAGGTGGAACAGTCTAATTTACTCTTACATTGTGGTGTGAAGTAGACATTGAGTCCTAGTAGCACATCAATCATTTACAAACAATTTAATGATCAAGCAGGGTTACTCTTAAGAAAAAAACACAAGACTTTACCTACATGTTTCTTAGCATCTTTAGGTCTTATGCCATCATTGATTTAGGAACTTCTGTAATATTTCTGTTTGTTAGGGGTGTGCGCTCTTTACCAAGGGATACAGTTGCAGGAACGGAACAATCCGACGACAACCGCCACGTGCAGTGTCTTGCTTTAATGACAGTTCGATACCTGATTGAGTGCTCTTTATCGATGATCACGTGCTTGGAACTCCCGGGTCCGCAGCAGAAGAAGCAGTCACAATTTCGGAGGAGTCTAAAGATAAGCATCAGTGGACAGAGGCACACAGGTCCCCACACTGGCAGCCACTCGACAGGGGATTTGTAGCAGCACTGCTAGAGTGCAGTGGTGATTTGTGATATCTGAAAGTGGTGGGGCGTAAAAGCTGGGTATGACTTTTATCCAGCAAGCGAAGCAAACAAGCTTAATGGGCAAACATGTATTCCGGTCACATACCTTCTAACTGTAAACCAAGAAGAGTTACAACTCTAATCTGTCAGAAAATAGTGTGCTTAGGGCCATGTAATTCCAATAGCAAAGCAAAACGAGTTGTTTAGGCATGGATGTTTAAAAAAACTAAACAGGCAGCCTCTAAAAGAACTTCAGCTGGTGCAGTGCAAACCATGCCCCTCCCACATCGGGGCACCGATGCCATTGCACCAGCTGCTTCATTGGTAGCTACCCCTATGGGATGTTTGTATTTCAACCTGTGTGAGCTCCAGTGTTAATGGCTTGTTCAACACTGGAGGATTAGGACGGCCACAAAGGTCATGTACTCTGCAGAGCAGGGGTTCTTAACCTGGGGTCCGCTGACCCCTAGAGGTCTGCAACGCCTTATGAACGTGTTTATACACAGAAAACCAAAATTAAAAGTTGAAACATTTAAAATGCTCTGCAAACATGAAGGAATTGGAAATTAGAGTCTTAAAATGAAGTTGGTGGTGCACTTACCTCGTGCACTGCTGTTGACGCTCCTGGAGCTGTGGAAAAAAAAAGAACGAAGGACTATCTTTCTCTAAAAAAAAGTCTGGCAGAGTCCAAGGAACATGCGCCGTGCGTGATGTACATAATACTGGAGGTGTGTCTCGACTTTGCAGCACTGCACAGATAATGTTTTCCACTCACTGGACGAGAGAGAGGGAGAACAGCTAAAACATAGCATCATTAACTGAGTCCTATCAAGATGTGCACGCAGGATGCTCACTGCTAGCTCCGGCATCAGGTGCTGTGATGTCACCACACAAATGTGCTAGTTGCACATTAGTTATGTCATTATATAACTACAGGGGGAGCCAACATCACAACCTGACTATAACTGAATTTACTGTGTATGGGTTTTAAGTAATCGAAAATCAGTGTTCGCCTAAGGCCAAACAGCATTGCATTCTAGGCCTTGTAGTTTGACTTCAGCTTTGATAGTATGAACTGAAAAATCCCAGCCTGCAAATTGTGAGCCACTAACTACCATAAATATATTTACTCACCGCATTTAGGGAAAGAAAACCATGAGCAGGTCGTCTGCCCGGAGCTGGAAAATGTCCAGCACCTAGAAAGTCTCTGTGCTGCATAGCATCCTGGCATACAACACCTCAGTGTAGGTGAACAGCCGCTCTTCCGGTGCCTTGCCTTTCGCTGCAGCCGAGAGCTTTTTATTTATTGTCACAAATCTCAGTTTGCTATCTCGGTGCATACTGTGCGAGACGCTGTGCCATTATTAAATTGAAGTCCCTGCTATTGTTTAGGGCAGTGCTTAATTTGTAAATAAAAAGGTGCAGATGCCCAAAGCCCCCCTCTTAAATACGCGGATGCTGCAATTAAATGTGCGAACATGGAATACTGAGGCAGTGTAATCCTGAAGCCATCTCGGGCCTCTTCAATCCATTTACAGCCACTCCCTTCCCCTTCAGCTCACTCTTGCAGCTTTTTGCTTTCTCCCTTTGTGCCGCTTTTTTGTTTTTCCCTTCCTCCGTGTTTCCCATGTGTGTATTTTGCTCGCAGCAAATGCTTGAGGCAGAAGAGTAAGCGCCGGCCTTGTGCAGGTGCTCAGCACCAGAAACAACAAGCACAAATTAAGCACTGGTTTAGGGCTAATAGTTGTTCTACAGCGTGAACAACTAAAGGGCCGAAGGAACCTCGAACAGACCGAAAAAGAAAGGGGCACTGGAAATTGAAACTGGGGCGTAGACTGAATGCCTCCAGCACCCACAATGTATAGAGGCAAGTTCGGCCCCGACGCCCTTCCTTTGCCAGCATCCGATCTAGCATTAAAGCATATGCTACTAGAACCATACAAGCTATTGGAGGGGGACGAACACCTTGCATTTGGCAATGCAGGAGCACAGTCAGGCAATGTCATAAACATAAATCTCCATCACTACTGCAGGCTGCAGTAAGATCGTGGAGGGTTTTTAACCTGCCACTTGCACTTCCTTGAAAGTGTGGGCCCGCAAGGGTAAGCAATTATTACCAAACAAGCCAATCCAGACTTAGCTCTCATGCAGCTGTATACCTTTTTTTTTTTTTTTATTTATTGAAGTTTTCAAATATAAAAAACACAAAGAGCAAGACAGCCCAACTTTATCATTACAAAATGCAGAGCTAGTCACACATAATACACAAAACCAGTGCCAGTACGTTGATCCAACAGTATCACTGAATAAAGAGTCTTACAGCAAAAAATATTAACAAATGATAACATCATCACGTGGAGCATACAGCGATAACTCACGTAAAGCTGAATTCCAGCTCAAGGATACTCACAGCCAGAGGGCTGAAACGACAAACACCCTTAACAGAACAAGAGGAAACATTGGGCAAGGAAGGGGAGCGGGGGAAGGCGCAGGCCCTAATGAGCGCAAAACAGTCATGGCGCAAGGAAAGAGGAATGAAGAACGGAACCACCAAGGGCGTGGCAGGACGAATCACAACATCAACTTCACAGAGAGGACTCCAAGAAAGAGCGCAATGGAGCCCAAACGTCACAGGGCGGGGAACCCTCAGGGACCGGTTCCCAGAAGATTGTTAATTGCTCCTGACAGAAGGAGGCGTCGCGCAATCACTCTGACACACGAGGGGCCCTACCACATCCCCAGCTCATCGGCACCCTGCGTTTAGCCAGCAGCAACAATAGGCCCATGAGCCTCCTATTAGGCAACGGGACTGCGTCGACCCTTCCAAGAAGCACCAGTTCGGGGGAAAAGGGAAGAGTAAAACCAATCATCTATTCAATCATACAAAGGCATGGACCTCCGCACAATACCACGCTAGATGCAGAAAATCAGCATCAGGGGTCCGGCATCTCTCGCAACATGAGTCCGTACGCAGACCCATAGCATGTAGCCCACAGGGGGGAGTAATTCAACCGGTGCAAAAATTTGAGATGTATAAGCCTTAACCTGTTGGTAGGGGACAGAGCTCTCATATGCGTGCAGCATTTCCTCCACTCCTCCTCAGGAATGGCCTCACCGATATCCACCTCCCATTTGGCTTTAGCTGAATCAGCAATGCCACCGCGCTGCCCTTTCAAACAGTTATAAAGCTTGGTGATAAGACCACGAGGAGACCGCGCCCTACAGATCACCTCCAAAACCTGGCATACCGATGGAGTCGCGGGCAGACTAGAGAAGCGCATGCAAAGCATGGCGCAGACCCGCAGTACATACAGCCTGCGCAGTGGGCAGTCACGTTTATCCCCGAGGGCCATCTCTGGGGAAATCAATCGTCTCTCCACAAACCAATCGCCCAAATCAGTCAGACTAGAGTCTTGCAAGAAGTCGCGCAGCCAGGCATCGCGATGCATCCTCTCATCCGCAACAGCCAGCACAGGCAGCGAGGGAGCAAAAGGCTCACGCGCGGTATCCCAGCGGCGTAGACGCCACAAGAAGCTGGCAGTGAGGGCAAGAGGAATATTCACAAACAGGTATAAAAATGTGGGTAGCACTACCATCTTAGCAATAGCAATGCGACCAATAAGAGAGAGTGGCAGGGAGCGCCACGCCTCGACTCTAGCTTCTAGCCAAGAGATAGCCCTTCCATAATTGGCCAGCCATAGCGTGTTCACATCCCGACTCAGCCACACCCCTAAATAGCGTACAGGGCCATCCGCCCACCCAATTGGGTACCAGGAAGGAGCTCTCGCCGACCCCTCTGATAGAGGCATCACTATTGATTTAGACCAGCTGATCACAATACCTGAGAAGGCGCCAAACCATACAATCTCATCCAACAAGACATCGAGGTTATTCCGTGGGTCGCGTAAATACATCGCAATGTCATCGGCATACATAGAGATCAGTATGGGTCGCTGCCGAAATGGCAGGCCTCTTAAATTATGATGTTGTCTCAGACATGTCGCCAAAAGCTCGATCGCAATGGCAAATAGCAACAGAGATAAAGGGAAACCCTGACGCATCCCGTGGGCCACCCTAAAGGGGTCAGAGATGCTACCACTCAAACGCATTCTGGCAGTGGGCTCAAAATACAACAAACTGATCAATTTTATGAAACGGACACTCAAGCCAACTCTAGCGAGCAGTGCAAACATATATTTCTATGCTAAAGAGTCGAAAGCCTTAGTAGCATCAAGAAACACTGCAACTGCATCATCCTCCGCATCAATCGAGCCAGCAACCGCAAAATATGTACGCAGATTGTGCGACGTGGACCGGCCCGGTACAAATCCTGACTGATCCGGAAGCACCAGCTTCGGCAACAGTGGCTGCAGGCGCGCGGCTATCGTCTTTGCCAAGATTTTGTTGTCTATATTAATCATTGAAAGCGGGCGATCCGAATCACAGCAATGAGGGTCCTTACCAGGCTTAGGAATCGTAACAATCAAGGCCTCACAAAGGGAAGGAGTAAGAACACCAGTCTCCACAGCCTCCGCATAGACCTCCAGCAGCTGAGGAGCAAGAAGGTAAGACAATTCCTTGTAGAACGCAGGAGTCAATCCATCCAGACCGGGGGTCTTATCCCCGGGCAGACTACGAATCGCCGATTTCACCTCCTCCACAGAAAAGGGAGTATCACCCTCTAAGCTATCAATTTCGGTAATGTAGTTACTGGCCCAGGGCTTACGCAACAAATTTGCCAGTGTGTGCCCAGACCTCTCACCAACTCTCCATAGCGCCTTGCCCTGGCAAACTTTCCCAGGAAACAAATCTCTCGCTGGGAGGCCTCCTCATATTGAGACACAGCACTCCGAAGAGCCGCTAATGTAGCACCCGACCAGTCCAGCACCAATTGACTCTCTAAATCCACGATCCTCGCCTCCAGATCGGCCAGTTCCTGCCTTAACATCCGTAGTACACTGTGTTGTTTTGAGAGGCAAACCCAGCGGATAACCACCTTAAACGCCTCCCATAGCGTATCCGCTGAGCTCACAGACCCACTATTCTCAGCATTATAATGAGAAATGGCCTTGCGAATCTCCTCTCGGAGAGCCCCATCACGAAGCGCCCCATGGGCAGGCGGCATATGTATGCACGTCCTGGCCCTCCAGGCACCGCCAACACCAGTTTAACCGGCGAGTGATCGGACAACGTACGAGCCATGTATTCCACCGACTGGGTCCAGAGCTCGACATCCCTTGTGCCCAGCCAACAGTCGATACAAGACCAACTATTATGCACATAATTAACACAAGTGCCCTCCCTCACAGCCCCATGCTTCACCCTCCATAAATCCACCAAAGTGCCATCTGCCATCACAGTCGATAGAGCCTAACCAGCCTCCAATCCAGCCGGGTCTCAACCTATGGAGCGTAGCCGACACCAAATGGGTCTCCTACAGCATGCATATATCAATTTCTTGGTGCTTAGCGTAAGCAGACATAAGCCTCACCTTTCGCCAATCATTCAAGCCACGCACGTTCCACGTAAGACAGCGTACCAGTGTCGTCATCTCTCACGCCATCGAGAAATCCTTGCCAAAGTGCTGCGCCTCCCCACCTCACCGCTAAGCCCACCGCCCAAAGTCAGACCAAGAAAGGAAAGGTAAGGAAACAGAAGAAGAAGAAAAACCAAAACCATGAACAATCCCACCTCTTACCCACACAGACCCCTCAAACGGGTCAGAGCAAAAAACCACAAAAACCCATCCCTCAAAATGTAGCATAAGATTAGGACACATGCAAGGAGCGAGTGCCAAGCCGTCCCTTCCACCATCCCAAACGGAACAGGGGGAGGGAAGGGCAAAGGACCTTATGTCGACAAAGCTATAGAACGGCCAGTAGCACATGTAACACAGTATTGGTGCACCCCAACCACAAGCCAGGAGCATCCCAGACCATCAGCATCACACACAAATCAATCAGTGTCACTCAAGTCCGCTCGCCCAGAGCCGGAGGCACCCAGGGCAGCAGCGGCCGGCCTCCTGGGGATCACTTTAACAAATTTTGCCACCTGCTTTGGGTCCGTAAAGAAATGCTGCTTGCCGCCATGTTGCACTCTCAGTTTGGCAGGATAGATGAGCGAGAAACGAGCATCCGTCTGGCTAAGCGCCCGCTTAACCGGCAGATAGGCCCTGCGGGCAGCCTGCACACCAGGGGTGTAGTCCGGGAAGAAAAGCAGTTCAGCGTTCTTGTATATCAATGGCCGCCGCTCTCTGGCCAGCTGGAGACGGACTCTCTGTCACAATAGTTCAGCAGCCGGACAATGTGGGGCGCAGCAGAGTACCAGGCGGAGGCCGATGCCCCAGGGACCTGTGAGCCCTCTCCACCACCAGCAGCCAGGATAGCTCATCAGGAAAGAGCTCAGACAGCATGCGCTTCATAAAGTCCTCCATCCTGCCCATGTCCGTGGACTCCGGAAGTCCAACGATTCTTATGGTATTACACAGAGAGCGTGCCTCCAAATCCTCATTTTTATTGTGTATGACCTCCAACACGCGCTCCATGCGCAACAGCTGCTCCTGCTCACCCACCTGCTGATCCGCCAACTCAGAAGTATGCGTCTCCAAATGATAAAGCCGGGAATCGTGATTGTCCACCCTGGTCTTGGTTCTATCTATCTGATCTCACAGCAGGGGCATCAACTGGTAGCCCAAGGAACTGAGGCAAAACCTGTCCAGGTAAGTAACGGCGCTCCAGCCTCACTGCGAACGTCGCCCCCGTCCTTTCCAAGCCAGCCAAGACCCCAGTCCGCAGACAACCGCCGTCAGAGCCCAAGCCACTCACCCCTCCGAGGGCCTCTGGGGATAATCGACGCCCGCCGGCGAAAGGCCACCTCCGCCCCAGCCACAGTGCGTCCAAGCCACCAGACCTGCCCCGGGATCACAACAAGCGAGGCGGCCAGTGGCTAGAGCCAACCACCTCCACGCCAGGAACTTGACAGAGGTCCCCCGGTCCGAACCCACCGGCGAAAGGACCCCCCCCAGCAGGAATGGCCCGGGAGCATCCCAGAGTCCAAACTTGCACAGCAGGCCCCCAACCGGGGGCATCGACCAATGCCAGCCGCCTCTCACCTTTCTGCCGAGCCCCCAGCACAGCTCCCTCGAGCCGGGGCCCCGGCCCAGGCCCAGCGACAGCCGCAGGACTCACAAGACGCAAGGAACACCACAGAGGGGGCCCAGCACGAGCACTCCTCCCCCGTCCGGTGCTACAGCCAGCACCACGAGACAGGAAGGCCCCCGACCGAGGGGGTCACAAGGCCGCAGTCTGACCCGACCGCCGAGCAGGCCTCCAGAGAGGGAGCCGCCGCTTCTGCCTAATTCCAGGCTTGAAAGGGGTCTCCCGGCACCGCCAGCAGCGCACCCGAAGGGGAGGAGGAGATCCCAAGGCCGCGGGCAGCAGCCCCGGCCGCCAGGCCCGACCAGTGAGAGGCAACCAGCAACAAACGGCCGCGGGAATCCCAGGTAGCGCACCCGGCCAGAAAAGGCACCCGAGAGGGAAACCCCAAAAAGAGCCGCTCCGGCAGGAGAAATGCAGAAAATAGGCCTTAAGCCCAGCAGAGCCCATTTGCAGGCCAGGCCACGCCCCCATGCAGCTGTATACGTAAAGCTGCATGACAGCAAACCAGCGATTAGTTGGAGAAGATGAATAAAACGCTCCAAAGGAGGCCAGAGGGGTTGTGCTATGTTCCCCCGGCTCCCAAACAGAGCGCTGGGTTCTAAGTCTGAAGTGCGCATGTCAGATCAGACACAGTCCAAACTTGTCCAACTCAACATGCACACTGGATGTCATTCTATGCCAGGACCGGAGGCTTTGAATTATGCTTCTCTTTCCTTTTACTGCAAACACAGCAGCCAATAACAAGGTAAAAAGTAAACACTACCATTACCCATGAGTCATGAACACTCTCTCTCTAACGCACAAATCAGGACCCATCAGTCCCTATAAAGTCCACAAAACACACAGTGCTTCTTCTTTCTGTGCTGCTTACACAGCCAGAGATCAGTGTAATTTCCTTCATATTATATAGATGCTTTTTCTGTCACATATGATCAGCGTGCAGCGGTGTTTGTATACGCTCCACATCACTTCCTTTGCAGGTTTTCCTTAGTATTGAATTTGGTTTTGGCACAGCACTCTCCGTGCGTTCAGGTGCTATTGTATTTTTGTAACATGTCTATTACCTAGGCGCTTTGCTAACACACACTTTAATGCTCTATTATCCCTTCGGGGATCAGCGCTGATTATACGTTCGGGACTTCGTGCCCGTTTTGGTGTTATTTTAAGTACCGGCGTGCAGCAGGAGCAACAACTGTGGATATTGTAAGTGATGTACTGAGGAAGTAGTCCTCTTTCTCTCTCAGCACTTGCAAATGCGCACAGCCTCCTAATTTCCTTTCAGCTGTATGCCTGTGCTCTTAGCTACCGGGAACTTTAATTTCTCTGCTTTCTGGGGCTCTATTGTGTTTTATGCTTGTTTTTTTTCCCCCTAATACGCCTGAAGGGGGCTGAAATAATACTGCACAGCCTGCTCTAGGGGGTTATTGACTAGCGTGTAGGAGCAATTTTTGCTCCTTTTTGCACCTGGGCCCCCCTTAATATCATCACACTCTTTTACCTGTACACAAGAGCGCTGCTTGTGAAAACATGGCTCACTATTACCCAGAGGATGAACAACATGGGGAGTATGATGAAGGGTCCTATGACGAACAAATGGAAGAGCACCTAGAGGAAGCCTTAGATTTCCATGTGCAAGAGTCAGTTAAAAAGGCGCTGGTAAGAGCTCTTCACCCCTTTGCTAAGCCCATTTTCAATTTTGGCATAAGGAAGTTAGGCGCAGACTCTGGGTTCCCAGCCCCTGTAGAGGTTAATACATCAGAGCCTGGTCCCTCTCATAGGGATCCCTTTCAGAAAACTAACGAGTCTATCCTACTGGTTCCTGGTTACGGATCTTCCACGAACCAGGGAGCATCCACCACTGGTCAAGACCCTCAGGATGCGACAGACGATTCAACTTCCTCTGACTCTGATGGAGAGCAATTGACTACACAAGCCAGTGGCAAACGGAAGCAAAAGTCTAACAACACAGGAGTGTTCTCATCCCTTCCTCAGAGTAAGAATTGGTTTTGAAACCTTGATAATATTATGCATCCTAGATCATTGGAATGGACCCCTTGCTAAGGGGTGGCCAACAATGTCCAGACGCTACTAAGAAAGGGGTTTGAAAAAGAAGTATGCAATACTCTGCTATCTGAATGTCCTAAACCTTTTCTGTCTGGGATACCCCGGAACTAGATCCTAGCATGGCCACTGTTCTCAAGATGTATGCTAGAGACCCAACAAATGGCATTGAGAGGGCCTAGCATGGGTGCCAGGACAAATTGCTGGATTTATCAGGACCTCTTACTAAAATCCTAGATTTAGCAGTACAGGCAAAAAAATCTCATGCAGCGGTAAATCCTGATGTTCTCTTGGAGGGTTCAATGGGTTATAAGCCTGCATGGTATAGCCAACTGTGCCATTTTCACAGAACGGCATACGTCTCTATTTATTTGGATAGATCTCAAATTGGCAGAACTAGATGCTGGGCTGGGCTAATAGTCTCTTGATTGAAGACAAATTTGTCAAAGACATAGCCAAATATGCGGGTACTTTTTCTGCTCTAAACAAGGCCTAGACATCAATCAAGAACGTCTTTAACAGTGGCCATTTTGCCAGGGCCAGATGCCTCAGATGTCAAGTGTCAGGCCGTGGTATTCTCCAGACCTCTAGGCCATATTATCCCAGCAGAGGCCGAGGAGCTTCCAGTTATTCCGGCTCCACCAGTTTCTATCCCTCTCGGAATCAAAGGGGCAGAGACCATGCTTACTGAGGCTACTCCAGAGGAAGACAATCCAACCAAGCCACCCCTTATTCTGGTACAAATTATTCCTTCGGCAGGGAATGCTTTAGGAGGCAGAGTGAGTTTGTTTGCACACAATTGGCATCAAATCACGCAAAACTTGTGGATATTGGAAATGTAAGTGGATATCATCTGGAGTTCTACGCAACTCCTCTCCAGACTTCTAATCCCCCTCTGCTCATTTTCTCCCGACAAGAGAGCATCCTTATAGATCAATAGATAACATTTCTTCTTCAAAAGAGGGTGATTGCCCCAAAGGATTCGTAAGCATGATATTTCTAGGTCAGAAGAAAGGCAGGGGCTCTTGCCTAGTACACAATCTGCATCAATTCAACTCTTGGATTGTCTACAGACATTTCAAGATGGAGGGCAGTCACCTCATGCAGGACCTATTGCAAGAAGGAGATTGGATGGTGCGTCTAGATCTCAATGACACATATCTGATAATCCCTATATTTCCCCCTCATCGCAGATTCCTTCAATTCTTCTGGCGCGGCGAGTGCTCTGAATTTTCCGCTCTGCTGCTCGGTCTGTCCTTGGCCCCTTAGTGTATCATCGAGGTTATGCATCCAGTAATCCACTGGCTCAGGGAGAAAGTTTGTCTGATAGTTTATCTAGACAACATCCTCATCATGGCCCAACAACGACAGTTGGTTCATTTCTCCATCCTTCTCTGACCGCTCCTTCAGGACTTTGGATTTGTCATAAGAAGTGAAAAATATCATCAGATTCCTACCCAAAACATAGACGTTCTGAGCTTTCAGATAGACTCTGTTTCAGCTCAACTCAAACTCACGTTGAGGAAGAGACTAGCCAACAAGAAGGAGTTGAAGAAAGCATTGTCTGTTCCTTAAATTTTATTGAGGGTACTTGCCCGTCTTGTAGGCCTCCTAGCTTCTCCCATCCAGGCCATATTTCTGGGCCCCTTATCAGGCCCTACAACATTTGAAAATTCTTCATCCTCACAGGGGCCTTTCCTATTTGGAACAGATATCTCTGTCTCAGGAGGCCAGAGTGAAAATCCTTTGGTGGTTGACTCATATGGATGAATGTAACGGGAGAGAAATTTTCGCCTTGGTTATGGAAGTGATCATAGAGTCAGATGCCAGCCGTTGGGGCTGGGATGCAAGATGTGGACAGGTGGATACGGGGCAGAAGGTCCTCGGAGAAACTCCAATATCATATCAACTGCCTGGAGCTTCTTGCTAGTTCTTTTGCAGTGAAAACATGTTCTCCTCACAAGGCGAAATGCTGTATCCTTCTAAAGATGTAAAAACGATTCGGCAGTGAGATATGTCAACAAGTTGGGTGGTACATGATCCCAACTTTCGATGGAGATAGCCAAGGATTTCTGGCATTTCTGTCTGAGTCCTCAGATGTCCATAGCAGCGGAATATATTCCAGGCAAGGTGAATGTCGTGGCGGATTGGCAGTCTCGATATCTTCGGGATTCCAGGGACTGGAAACTTCACCTTTGTGCCTTTCAGTTTCTGAATCATCATTGGGGTCCCTGCATGATGGACCTCTTTGCATCACGCCTGAATACTAATCTTCTAAGATTTTACTCCGGCGGTGAGATCGTATGCATTTCTGCAATCCTGGATAGGAGGTCTGAAGTATGCATTTCCCCCGTTTCAATGATTCACAGAGCCCTTTCCCAAGTTCGTCAAAAGTCAGCGGAAATAATCCTAGTAACCCCATATTGGAAGGCGCAATCGTGGCTCCCTGTTATCCCAGGACCGTCTGTTATATCCAATAGGTTTCCCTCATCCACTGATTCAGGAGGGACGGTTGTCCTTCATGGCAAGGAGAATCTCGGGAGACTTGAATAAGTCTTGGATATTTCAGAACACACTAAGCTCTTCCTCTCTCAATCCTTAGCCCCCAGTACGCATAAGCCATATGACTAAGTCTGGAAACTATGGATTGATTAGTGCAATCAACGGTGTGTGGATCCCATGGGGACCACAGTGCAAATTATAGCCAATGTTTTCATACCACTTAGCCTCTCAGGGTTTGGCAAATAGAATGGTTAATAATGTCATTCTGTCATTTCGACAAAACATCCGCAGATAGGTGGTAAAGCAGTGGGTGAACATCCCATGAGATGTAAACTATTACGGGGCGTAAGAATTGTAAGACTTCCTCTTCCCAAATACTCCAACTTTTGGGATGTTAATGTGGTAATAACATTTTTGCAAACTTGGCCTTCTAATGAGGATCTTTCCAAAAAGCAATTGTCGGCCGAATGGACACTTGCTTTGTTTAATTTCTTGTCAAAGAGGGTCTGATGTCAAGGCTCTGGATATTGCAGGTAGAGTATTTACCCCCACCGGAGTCTCGTTCCATATTTCCAAGCTTACTAAATCCAATTCGAAATGTAGCAGTTATCCAAGTTTTCTAGATAATTCAAAATTGTGCGTTGTCAAATGAGTTAAAGTTTACGAAGATAACTTGTGAGTTATGTATACAACCAGCTGGTCAACTGTTGATTTTGCTGCAAAAGCCTTTTGGTCCAGTTTCTTCTGCTACTCTAGCGTTTGGGTCAGATAGATTTTAGGAGAGGCTGGTATTGATACTTGTATTTTTGGGGCTCGTTCGGTGAGAGGAGCTACGGCTTCCAAGGCTTTTTCCTCAGGTTCTAGATTGGAGGATATCATGACTGCTGACGATTGGTCCTCGGGCTCTACGTTCAATTTTTTTTTGTCATAACCCAATTGTTGATGTGGCATCTGGAGTGGTTGCACAGCTTTAAACAAGTATAATCCGAAGCCTTCAGTCCCGACACAGGATAAAACATTTTCTAGCATTCGCATCAAGAATTTTCAATTCTATTAAGAAAACTGAGACGAGGATTATCCCACCCAGAGAGGTTAATCAATGTTTGTACATATCATGATGTTTACTACTGAATTTGTTATGACTGTTTTCCCCCCATCCCCCTGTGATAATGATTTTTGAGTTGTGAGGTTGGAATATTATGACAATTCGTTCTCTTTTCAGATGCAAAACCATCTTAGAAGTTGGGGATCTGTCCTTTGACGTTCTATGATGTTAAACCGAAGTCTGCCTCTGAAGCTCTTCACCTGTTGGGTCGGTTCCTCAGTCCTCATCTGATGTTAGTCTACAGTGCGAGGACTATGGTTGCAAGTGTTTTTGAACAATTGTTGTTCTTTGGTCAAGTTTACTCTTGGCTATGGCTCTATATTATGAGCAAAGAAAGAGGAAAGACGGTGTTTTGTGGACTTTATAGATCCTGATCGGTGGGTCATAGAGAGGGTGGCCATGACACATGGGTAATGTAGCGTTTACTTTTTACTTTGCTACTGGCTGCTGTGTTTGCAGTAAAATGAAAAAGAAGCATACTCCTCGCCTCCGTGTTCTTAATAGAATTGAAAATTCTTGACGCAAATGCTAGAAAAAATGTATACACTGCCAATCTCCCATTGGCCATCCCTTGCTTTACACCCTGCCCCTGGAGGCTACACCTACAGACCACCCAGGGAGCCAAGTAGACCTTGAGCATGACAAAAGGACTTAATTTATGTCATTGGCGTCCGGTGTGGGGATGCTCTTCCATCCTCGAGAAGATACTGCTGCTACAAGAGTGCAGCGATTGGAACTCACTGTGATATCTGAATCACTTGATGAATGGGGAATCAAAATAGCAATGCAGGAAGCAAGTATAAAGGCCCATGCTGACTTCGATGTGGCTTCAAGATAATGGATCAAAATGTCAACTGAGGATGGCGGCACAGAGGCCCCATGCTCAAAATAATATAGTAGGCAGACAGGTTTGGCAAAAGTACTGCTGAGGTGCAGACATACAGAGCTCAACGAGACTTCGGCATTATGCACAGACATGTTTTTCAAAGGCAGTGCTGTGGTATGGGCACATGATCCTCATGCATACTTAAGTTGCATCCAGTCAGGTTTCACAAGACATCAGTGGGGATCAAGTACAGAGGCTTGCGCTCTGATATAGGGGCCTCTTGCAATGGATATCACTGCCAAGCTGGGCAAGGGATTAAGGTTTCCAGTCTTGGCTGGGACTGACATTCTGTCTTTCTCATGGCCACCCTCTGAAAAGCTGGGCTACAGTTCTGGGCTGAATAAGGAAGGTGTTCTACTTTCAGGGCAGTTTTCTTCAAAAGATGCAGCAGTAGCAAATGTTTGCTCAGTCCCACAATATAATCTTCGTCAATCCAGAGAGGAGATCCACAGCACACCAATTCTGAAAAACTCAGGGCTGATTTTCTATTAATAGTTATTTACAAGTAATATTACAAGCACTTTAACTGTTTTTAAAACATTTAGTTTTTGTAATCTTAATTGCGCACTTTGGAGGATACAGAGTCCCATTTAAAACTATAATCTACAGCCCTCAGACATGACTAGCATCTGTGTTGACTCTCATCATTATCTATAAAGACTAAGGGCCTCATTACGATTGTGGTGGTAAGAGGACTGCCACACTTGTGGTGACAGTCGGACTGTCGCACTCCAGATGGACCGACTGCCACATAACAACCCTGGAGGGCAGACCCGCCAGGGGACCAACGTCCCCGCCAGGAACATGGTTCCCGACAGGCTGATGGTGGTCTGAGTTGTACTTCCCCATGGCGGCAGCTTTCTGCCAGCCTTTCCATGGCAGGGACCCCACTATGAAAAGGCTGGCAGAAAGCCAGGGGCCACAGAGGAGCTCCTACACTGCCCATGCACAAGGAATGGGTAGTGCAGGGGCCCCCCTGCCAAGCACCATCAGAATGCGCACTGGATGGTGCTGGTGTGCTACGATATTGGCCTTGGGTCCCTTAAAGGAGCTGAGGACAATATCGTAGCTCTGTTCCCGCCGTTCAGTCTTGGGGGGAGGAGGGAGGACATGGCACCACCGGTATGACGGTGACATCTTCCCTGCGAGTTTGGCAGTTGGCTCGTCTGACCAACAAACTTGTAATCAGGCCCTAAGCATGATGCCCTCTTGGATGCGCTTATCTTCTTTGGTGGGTACTCAGACCATTGCTCAAAATTCTATTTTTCGAACAATCCAGCAGGTCTGAAAATATGACATCTAGTTAAACACCACGGTGTGGTCTTGAGGCAAATATGTTAAAATAAGACCCCAGCCTCCCAATATTCATTACGCAGAGCCCTGCTGAATTTCCATGAATTACTCTAATTATTAATTACTCTCATTCTGCACTTCATTCTCTGAAAACTCTAATCTCATCTCTGAAACGCTTAAGTTGTTGCACTTTTTCAGTCTTCATACGCTCAATACATATCTCCAAGTACTGCAAATGATTTTCAGGACAATTTGGCCTCCACTGCAAACTGGGCCTTTAAGTAGCTAGCAATATCTTGTTTGGAACTCTAGGGCAAAATCACAAAATAACTCTGGATAACCTTGTGAACAGGCACATTCAATGTCATTTCAATCAGTACTTCTACCAGTTTTCGACTTTTTATCTTAAAGTGCAAAAACATCGAAAAAAAATGTGCTCAGATAGAAAATGAGACATGAGCTCGGGTCGTTGTCGTTCATGGGATTACATTTAGGAGATAATTAGAAGGGCAGTAAAGAACTGGAGTTGGGGCCCCCATTACTATCTCCTGTCCATGGACCCATGATCGTAAATGGTGGCTGGTGTCAGGGAAACAGTACATCAAACAGTTGAGTGCATAATTTAAGAGAAGTGAATGGATTCTCCCCCACTAAACATGTCATTTCCTCAAGATTGTAAAAAAATCAAACTACGAAATAAGTATTCCATTCTTTTATTACAAAAGTTAAAAAGTCACTTTATTTTGATTGCAACTCTCCGAGTAAGGACAGGCATGAAGGCTAACATGGATCAGAGACTACTAAGCACACTTGCTTTGAGTGTACTCAAAAGTATTTGATGCGAACTTTGACCCCCTTTGGAAAAATCTGCTACAGGCATGATGATGATGCACTATGCTGGAGTTTCTTATGTAACCAATCGCTATCTAGTGAACCGGTGAAACCACTACATTCTGAACTAATTAGTTAAAAAAGATGCACTACCCATTTTGTGAATTCTTGCACAATCATCTCAGTGTTGCTTGAGAAACCAATGTTAGAGTTGTTGGAGGACTTCACACGAAAAGGAAACGCAACATAAAAGAACAAGCATTTGCAATGCAACGGGTCTCGCATTTGCTCATGTTTGAGATGATAGCGTTGTAAACTCATAACCCGACTTTTCACCTATCGGCAAAAGTGTATTTATGTACATAACCGAAAAAGTGCAATTAACTGTGTAAAGCGCTCGACTTCTGCCAAGCGAAATTGCGCTAGTAAAATAGAGAAAAAGTAGTCCAGGAGCCGGATAGAAAACAGCGAGCCTCGCATGTTTTCTATACTTGGTCGATGCACTCGAGGAGGCCTAGCCACCGGAAAAGGCATGACCTGTGCATGCCTTCGACTAATGAAAGCAAGCGGATTTTAATAGGCAAGCCCACGAACCAATAAAAAACACTGAAGTGTTGTCGACAGGGATCTGAGCCCTTTTCTAATAACTAAAGCGTCTCGCTGCGATACACATGTGCGAGCACATGCAACGCAGGCTTGACCCTAAAAAGGACGAACACAAATTTAATAATGGGATCTGCAGTATAAAAGAGTACTAAATTAACTACTGAAAGTGGTTTTCAATTGAAAACGGACTTGTACGCGGTAGCATGTCCAATGGCATTTCCTTTCTAATGATGTGCTGCCTCTTGCAGTACATGGAGGAGGGCATTACGAACCAGATTTGCATTGCTTGCAAGAACTGTCACCACTGTCATCCTTCTTGTGTTTTCTCTTGTTTGGATACTTAACTAAAGATAAAGGATCCATCAATTTCTGGGCAACCTTCTCTTTGCAGTCGTTGGAGGCACTCGTTTCCTTTCTGTCCAGCCCCACCTCTGAGGCTTTGTCCAAATTGGGGACATCAACCACACCCTGTAATAAAAGGAGATATTTGATGCATGAGAAAACTTCCCAGATCCTACATCACTTATACATAGGGGTACCCGACTGACTGACAGCAGGAAAGGATTGGCAATGCAAGAGAGCAGCATCTGATAAATTATTGCATTGAGGGACGAGACACTCCCACATGCCCGTGACTCTAACTAAAATAGAGGTAACATGCCCCAATCATTACAGGATAGTACAGAAACTATGATCAGACTTTAAGAAGATATTGGTTAAAATATCATCCATATACAATTTGATCTTTCAGAAACCTGGTTGAGATGCAAATATGTCATAACCTGGCATGTACACTTGAACTCCACATGTGTCATTGAAATCTAAATGAAAACTATCATCTCTGTAGGTAACATATGATTTAGAATAATTTAGGATATTTCTAAACCTCCATAACTTGAACCTACTTTAAATGCCTTAGAGCCTCCATTGACTTCCAACAAAAAAACAAATAAAGATACAGTGAATCTTGTCCCTGAGCAAGGTTCTAGAAAAGAAAGGCCTACTTTACTTGCAGAATCTGGCTACCCCTTTCCACTTAAACAATAAAGTACTTTCCCCTCCACTCTAGAACCAAAGAGTAAAATGTTATTCCAACCAGTTGCAGGTACCCTTATATTCTTTTACTCATGTGAAGCACAATAATTGCATGCTATAAAATGCTACAGAATGATACTACCATTCATCATTAGGAAAATAAACTCTTGTTTATTTTTCACAAGACAAAATTATCAATATTCTTTTATCTAAAACGACTGAATTATATGCAACCCCCATAATTGCACTCAATTAATCAACATTTTAAACTTTAAACACTTAATAAATGAAAAATACACACAGAACTTCATACTCAGTTTGCCCATCAAATAGTATGGGAGCTGGTCTTTTTTGAAGCTGATATCCTTGGACAGGAAACATGAAAGCAAGGATGAGCTTTTCAAGAAAGGGAAGACTTGAGTCTTATAGTGACGGAATTGATGATCTTGGAAACTTCAAAAGTGCCATAGTAACTAGGACAAAACTTGGACCTACAGAGAGAGGTAGAGTGAACGAAGACAACCAAACCTTGTCTCTTATTTTATAAGTAGAAGCTGGCCGTCTATGCACATTGGCCTGTAATTGTTGTCTAGATTTAGCAATCTGTAAATTCTGGATTAATTTCTCTTTAACCTTTCTAATGTATCTGAACTGCAAGTACCAGATTTTCAGTTTCTAATGAATCTGGAAAGGTTTAAAAATAGAGTCATGTCAGGGGGAAGAAGGGAGACAAGCTGGTGGGTGTATGGGTTTAGGTAATATAGGCAAAATCAGCTCCAGGTGATCGAGACTTCCAATTGTGTTCGGTTGCGGAAATATAGCACTTTAAAAACTCTTCAAGAGTTTGATTCAACCTTTCAGTTTTCCCATTAACTTGAGGGTGGAAGGCCATTAGATACCAAGTTTATTACAGAGAGAGTTCCAAAATATTGAGAGACACTGAGATCTATAATCAGAAATAATTTTCAAAAGTAGTCTACAGAGTCAAAATATGTAAAAGTAGAAAATCCCATCCATTTCTGAAGAAGCTGGCAAGTTTGGAAGAGAAGGAAAATGAGACATCTTAGTATATAAATCTACACTAACCACTATAGTGGTGCAATTTTCTGATGAGGATAAACCTACCATAAGGTCATCAGAAAGAATTTCCCAAGAATTTCCAGTGCCAATAATAACCAAGCCAGTCTTTCTTTGAGTTTCAGATTAACTTGGGGCACAGATCTCACAGGACTTGATAAAACCTGTGATATAGTGACGTAGAGTTGGCCACCTGAACTTTCTTCAGACTAATTCTTCAGTGACTCGTCTTTCTCTATGTCTAGATATCACGGAGCCGTAGTAGGGCTGAAGTATTATTCTTTGCAAATGGTTTGAGGGAATACGTAGTTTGTTTTGAACACAAATCAGAGCATTTGTATTTTCTATTAAGAAATTAGGAAAATGTTTTTGTAAGTTGTGGAGACTGAATCGTTTGGCATCGTGATAAATGGAGTCAAGAAATGAGGAAATATTTATAGAAATCAAAGCTTGAGAAACAATGATGCCCTCCATGTTCCTGAAATTTTCAGATTCAGGAAATTGCCTGGATAGGGAATCCGCAATAATATTTTCTGAGCTGGGACTGTAGTAAAGAAAAAACTTAAGTTACTGAAAAAAGAATGCTTAGCAAGCTTCCCTTCTGCTCCGGCATTTGGCCATTTGGAGCACTTAAAGATTTCTATAGTTAATGCAGACGGTTACTCACAATTGAGCTCCAAGTAAAAAAAAATCCACCCAATGAAGGCTGCCTTGTTTGTCAGAAGTTCATTTTCCAGATAGGATTAGATTCTTTAAGCTGGTTAAATATTTTTGGAAAAGAAGGCAATTGAATAGTTTTCTCTATCTTGACCTAACTGAATCAAGACTTCTTCCATAGCTAGATCCAAGGCATCTGTCAAAACTGTGATGCAAGTTTAGTGTAGTTCAGAAAGAATGAATTAAAGAAAGAGAGAAGGAAGAGAAGATCTATAAAATGCTCAAATACCCAGAGGCGTCTTGGCACTGCCACAGCTTCTGCACCCTTATCACAGAAATTAAGCCATAAATTAAATCGTGGACTAAAACATTTTGACAAATGGTCAGCTAGAGCCTGTATATGAGGCAGCAAACTGCAGCGTTTGAAGTCACAATCACAAAAGCTTTTCCACCCTTACAACAACGCTTAAATCTCTGCACTATCATGTTTTTACTAGATGCAGATTTTAAGGCCCTCTGTGGCACACATCTTTCGTATTTTGCCTTCAGCAGAACTTGGGACCTGTCCCATACATGCTTCACGTGCAATGCATAGAGGTTTATGGCCATTTCCCCCACTGGAAGTCAATGAAGATTGCAAAATTTGGTGGAGATAGATAGGTATTTCGGTATGTCCAAAATCACTCCGGTTGCCACATTTTGGGCTGCTTATTATATCTACAAATCCGTCAAATTAATACAGAAATAAAAGGCATTACAAAAGTTCAATCTACATAAAATGAATGCAGACACCACTGATTTGGGAGAATCCACAGAAATATATACAGAAAAACTTTCCTACTCATCTTCAAAGTCAGAGTACATGCCAAAACCACAGACCTTGTTTTGTAAAAAAGAGAGGTAGTTATCAAAAATAACACCTAGGTTTCTTGCCAATTTGACTGGAACAGGGGATAACCCAATTAAAGAGGACCATATATTAGACAGGTTCCCAAAAACGATAACTCCACTTTTCTCCCCGTTTAACTTGAGGCAATTAGCATTCATGCACATGGTAAGTGACCTCATACAGTTTTGGAAATTCTTTGAAGTTGCCAGAATATCCTATGAATTTATTTGCAGGGCCTAAAAGTTTGGTTTCTTTTATCAAATTAAGAAGGGGCCAATTCAGAATAGCTTGGACTTCCAGGGGCCAGGGCTCATCCTTCAGAGGAAAGAACATAGCCCAAATAGTCTACAGTGTCCTTTCCAACCACACTCCTTTTGGGTTTTGCCAGCAAGTTGTTTTCTCTTAGATGCTTTAAGACTTGCTTGATATGGAATGAAGGATCCAATGGACACTAAAAACTAGGATGTCATCTAAGTAGACAATCATTGTCTGGAGAGTCACATCAGAGATGATAGCATTCATAAAACGCTGGAAAACAGCAGGCATTACAGAGGCAGATGGTAATCACTCAATATTCAAAATTTCCAAATGGTGTACTGAATGCTATTTTTCATTTATCATCTGATTGAATCAGGTCATAGGATCCTCTTCAGTTTAGTTTGGTTAATACCTTACCCACGTGAAAGGCTTCTGGGATATAAATAATGAGGGGCAAACGATATCGATCCTCGACAGTTCCAAGATGTAAACCTCTGTAATCTATGCAAGATCTGACTTCAGAAGTACCCTTTTTTTGGTACAAAAAAAGAGGCTCCAGCAGGGGATTTAGATGGATTTATCAAACCATTCTCTAAGCTAGCGTCAATATATTTCTATAGAGCTTGGCAGTCCAAAGGGGACAAGTAAAAGGCACATCCATAAGCAACTCTTCTAAGGGAGGATGTTAATGATGCAATCAAAGGGATGATGAGGAGTTAATTTCTTGGTAGTCAGTTCTAAATAAAATATCAAGGTATTTATGGTAGTTGTCAGGATTTACAGACAATTGTGCACTTGACTGAAGATCTCCAGAAACATTTGTGGCAGGAATAAAGTCTGCTATATAGTTAGGGACACAAAATTCTGAACGCAAGAACAATGTTTTTGCAGACTAGTTGATACAGGGACTGTGTCTAGCTAACCAACTGATACAACTGGTTAACCAGTGGAGGAAATCAAATCAAACGTGAGCTTATCATAATGGGCAGCAATTCTGAAAGGTACAGGTCGAGTCAGAGGCCAATAAGTTCCATCAACAGCTTCTACAGCAACTGGAACTTCTTTCCTAGGGACTGTGATCTGAAGTTCTGAGGCTCACTGAATATCTTTGTAGACACTGGAGGTTCCACAGTCAACAAGAACTGGCTCCAAGGGGGGTTTCAACTCAATCAGTAAATCTTTTTGCAGGAGAACGAAACTGGAAGATTTCAAAGGAGAAGGCAGGGGTGACTGATTTTTACTCACCTCTACTCCCTGCACAAGGGGTGAGCTTGTTGGTTTTCCGACTTCCCAGAAGGGGGAACAGCATGTACTGGGCAAGAACTCAGTACATGGCCTTTCTGACCACAGTAAAGACAGTCCTTTTTTACATGTCCTGGTCTTCTCTTCCTCAGTCAAAGGACTTTTAGAAAAACCTACTTGCATAGGCTGTTCTTCTGGAGCAGGAATCTTGAAGACCGGCCCAGAAGGAGGCTTTTATAAGGGTTGTTTACAACATTCAATTCACATTCCTAGAGATGATTATCAATTTAAAGGTCAACTGAATACGGTCTTGCAAGGAAGCTTGCCTACCTACTTTTGCTAGTTCATCCTTCAATTCCTCCTTTAGGCCACTTTGAAATAAGGTGAAGACGGACAAATCTGACCAGTGATCTCCTTAAGGTCTTGGAGATCAAACATCTTTTTGAATGCCGTGAGGAAAGCATGGAAATTGTCTAAAAGTGAACTGGGATACGAAACTGAAGCATAGCCCAATTCAAGGCGTTTCACATGGTGTTGCTGACAATAAACCCCACTTTACATCTATCACTGGCTTAAATGTGAAATTGATTTGATTGGTTTCCAGAAAAGGCTTCAGTTTCCTTGGGTTGGCGTCAAATTTTAACTCTGCCAAGCACGCCAGGAGATAATCTACAAAGCCTTGTGGGATGCGTTTTTTACCATTCGCAAAGATGACAAGGTTCTCTTGTGTGGGTTACTAGGACTGGGAAAAATACTGACAGCAAGGCTTGCACACTTAGCACCTAAATTTACTGTGGAAACATTAATTTAGCTGGACACAAATGGGGAGAAATGAATTTCAAGGGTAAAAGTCCAAAAGATGAGGAGGCGACTCCCAACCTAGGTTGGCACCAACAAAAAAAAAAGGTGAATAAAATTAGATCCTTGTGCTGATCCACCCGTTTATGTAATTGGTAATGTAGAAGGTTAGGACATGTCATCACCCAAATCTACTCAAGTAAGAGAGATGTTTCCTCCCCACTTGAGCCTTCTCAGGACAATGCCTGTGTGTTATTCACAGAGTCTCAGGATTTACATTTCAGACAGTCTCCATTGAAGAAGTAGGCAATTATAACAAGTTCACCCACAGGGTCATACTTAAGAAAGGGACAGTAGTGGAGTCAAACCTAAAACCAGTCATGGTAAAGCTATTCATGATGTTCCAGAACCTACATGGGAAACATAACTTGGATGCTAACTGTATGTCATACTTACCATTACAACATTTTGTAGTACACGGGAGTGAGCAGGTTGCGAGTGAAGAGGCATATGCATACTAGGATATGGAAGGAGGAACAAATTATGACTGGAGAAGAAACAATTTCTTAGAGTGAGTGGAATGAAGCCATTGTTGCAGATCTTGTTAATACATTGGCAATCGAGTTCCTGGGATCTGGTTGGCCTGAATTGTGTGGAGGCTGTCAGATGAACTTAAACTCTTTGCCAAGATTTGGGGTGATATAGCCCTGAAAGGCAGTGCAGTAAAAAGGGGCGACAAAACTGTTTCTCCTTTCAATCTGATGGTACAAAACATGAGGTAGTGTCCTGAACGGCATCCATGTCGGTTATGAAGAAAAGGGTCCAGGAGTTGTTTGCTGGCCAACTTATGAATGGGGTGATTGATGAATGGGTATGTGAGTGTGAGTTATGCAGGCTGAGTAACAAATTGGCCAAAACATTCATTGTTAGTTCCCAACCAGTCAGATTTGGAACTAGTAGGACCTTTTGGCCTAGTGCTAGTTATTTTTCTAATGGCCGAAATTAGCATAGTTAAGAAAATATCTTCTGAAGAAGTCATAAATGTTTGGTAGGAACACTCTCCCTCAGTCCTTAGTGACAGACAATGGTCTTCAATTATTAAGTTCAAGTTCTGAGGAGTACTTGAGCAAATTCAGCATCAAACACAGGAGAATAGGGACTATCATCCGTAAGCCAATGGTCAAGTTGAAGCCTGGGCTGTAGTTGCCTCAATGATGGTTTATGGATAGATGTGTTTTTTCTGAAAATATAATGCTAGCAAATATGAGAAAGAAGGCTGAGCGTTAAAAAAGCAAGATGCATGAATATTTAAACACTAGGTGGGGTAGACCGCAGAAAGTGTCAGTGGGTCAAATAGTGCAGTTACAGATTCCAATGCAAAGCAGGAAAGGAGAAGCGAATTGGCCCATTCCTGTTAGAGTGACTGAAGCGCTGAATGGATATGACTGGGGGTACGAACGGGGGTATGGGAGTTTTAACAGGGTTTCAGCTTACAGGGTTAAGGGCTCTTTCGAATCCATTGAGATCAATGCTAAAAATGCATGCTAGGGTCGTAGCAATGTCTTTCTTGATGTACCTATAAGTATGTCTGCGCTTCCCAGTGGGTTTTGTGAGTACATGAAAGTTAATACTGATATTGGGTGCAAACCAAGGGGTTTGATAAGAAGTTCTTAGTTGAAGAGATTGACAGAGGAGATTGATTTGATTTTAGATCAAACCTGATCAATGATTATTTTTGGTTTATAACTCAGTTGGGAAGGGGTGTGCTACTGCACTCTTAACGTGTTATCTTAGAAATTGCCGTATTCTCCTATATTTTGCTACATTAATTGTAATCTCAGACGGGCACATGTTAGCATGAGAGCATAGAACGTAGAGAGAGGAAAATAAACACATACTGAGCTATGAGGAAGGGCCTTATGTGGATCTGGTTTCTGCTTTAGCTTCACATTCGTATATATATATATATATATATATATATATATATATATATATATATATATATATCTATATATATATCTATATCTTTATACATAAAGATATATATATAGATATATAGATATATTCACTGAAAAAAACAAAGGTTACATGGAAGTTATAGTTAGGTTCTGCATTTACTCGTACAAAACCAGAGAAATTCAGCAGTTATAGTTACGGTTATTTTAAGTACCTATAATTCACACCCTAAGGTAACTATAACTCGTGCTCCTGCCATGCACAATTTTTTTTATTTTTTTTATTTGACTGCTAATGCTTCATTTATATTTTTAATAACGTTATAAAAGTTGTCAAGAGTGCTGTAATGTCTGAGGTAATTAGCAGTGCTTGACGCAGCCCCCTCCAATGTAAATAGCCCTGAAGAGGTGGTGGTCCCCGGGGCTATATGGGGAGGCACGCCCCGCGTACAATTACATGTTTGCCCTGGGGAGGTGGTGCTCTCGGGGCTGCGTGGGGGCCGTGCTGTCCCACCGCATATCATTACATGAATGCCCCAGGAATGTGGTGGTCCCTGGGGCTGCGCAATCCCCCGCATACCATTACATGCATGCCCCAGGGATGTTGGTGGCCCCCGCATATCATTACATGAATGCCCGGGGAGGTGGTAGTCCCCAAAACTGCAGTGCAGCCACTGCGTAAAATTACATGTTTTCCCCAAGGAGGTGGTGGTCCCTGGGGCAGGGGAGTGGGTGTGGTGGCAAGGTGCGTGCCCCCCTGCATACAATTACTTGAATGCCCCGGGGAGGTGGCGGTCTCAGGGGCTGCGGGGGCAGGGAGGACAGAGACCCAACGCATACCATTACAGAAATACAAAGCCCAGAAGGGGGCCCCATGAGTTCCCCTCCTTATCTATCACATGACCCCAGGACCTGGCCCAACCGGAGGCTTTAAATAAAACCAGCGTGGGAGCCCACACTTTTTTTTGCTGCAAATTTGCTGCAAAACATTTTTTTTTAAATTCTTTTTTGCCATGGCAGGGTCCCACTGGGACCCCAACACCAGAGCTAAGGGGTCAGGATGTCTCTACCCTGCCCCCCCCTTTCTTTTTTATACATTTGTTTTTTGAGGCACTCGGCTGAAGCTGAGTTCCAAGATGGCTGCAAACACTTCCTGGTTGAAGTGTTGGCAGCCACTCAGAGTTAACCATTTCCATGCATCAGCTTATCATTATTCACAAAGGCTTTTGCGGCCAGAGATATACACATTTGGATTTTCTTAAATTTCTCAAAAACTACTGAACGGATTTACACCAAATAAGCGAAGGCGTAAACTGTGTACCAAAAGGTAGCTTTCTACTGCATTTATTGTAATTCCATCCAGTGGTACGGGCGGTGGCCTTGTTCAAAGGTCATATGAGAATTAATACGCAGCGTTTTTGACTCCCCCGCCTTTTCCTTGGCCCCCACTTGACGGATCACCCTGAAACTTTCCTTGCACAACTTGAATCACTGAAAATTTGTGAAGATTTGTCAAATGGTGCCAAAGATATAGGCAAGTAAAAAAATGCTTTTTCTATAGAAACACGTTCCTAACTATAACTACTTTGAAGATATATATATATATATATATATATATATATATATATATATATTGGTGCAGGCTGACCCTACAGATAAAACTGCAAACCATCTCAAATCTGGTCCTTTCTTCTGAGTCATATGACCTCTTTTTCATGCCATGCATCTTACTTACGACGACAAAGTCCTATATCCACGGTAGACTGATCAGTGCCACTTCACTGGCAGATCTTTGGAAAACAAAATTATAAAGAGTTATAAGGATCATGAAACTGTACCTCAATGATCTGACAGACTGAAGATTGGCTAGATGTCTCTTCTACATCTCCTTTCACGCTGCAACCTTTTTCCTCCTTAAAAGAATCTTTGGGTGCCTCGTGGACTGCACCTGAAGATATTGAAATGTTAAGACAAAGATATTAATCGACACTTTGGTGTCAACCTGCAAAAAAGCACATAATTTACATTTGCCACACTATTTCTTTTTGCCTCTGTCAGTTACTACATGGCTTCTCTCACGATACCTACACTAAGTCCTCACCACAGAGGGAAAAATTCCTGCAACCACAACATCAGTTATGTTCCTTAGGGCTATTTATTTAATTATGCGGTTTTATGGAGGGGGAACATAGGCCAAGGGCATTAGAGCACTTTACAAAACTGGATGAATATTATAATACAAATCATGAAAAATTACAGCACAGATTAATGTAAAACTAAACAAATTTGAGAGCTGAAGAAGGGAAAAAATATAATACATGGAATATAAAAAATTTACCAGGCTGCAGGTACTGGTCACAATGCAAAAACCTGCAACACACATAGGGATGCTATACAGTTGAAATGAAATATCATAGCAGGTATTTATTAGGGAGAGAAAGGAATACTTACACAGCACAAGCAATTCCACTGGCAGGTACTAAAAGTGTACATATGGTATCAGCAAGATGAACCATCCCCACTATGGTAGAAAGTAGAAGTATGTTTTTTTAGGTAATTCCACTTCGGATGCACTAGAGAGAGACCACAAAAGATTGATGCTACTTACAGGGGAAGTAAAGGAAGCATGAGGGGTGGGGTTGACCAGACAGGGAAGCCAAGAAAGTCTGAGGAAGGTGAAAGGAGAAGAAAGTGAAGTAATAGAAGTAGAGACAGTTAAATAAGACATAGGTGAAAGCATCTGTGGAAAAGTAAGAGTTTGAGTTCTTTCTTGAATAAAGTGAGACATTTAGGGGGACATAAGGCTTGCAGGATGGAGTTCCAAATTTTGGCTTAACTGTTTAAGAAAAACTGAGTCATTGTAACCAATTTTTAGGTTGCAGCTAGACAGAGCTTGCACTACCTCTTCAAGACATGCTGCATGTACTTTGTGGGCTTCAGCTTGCCCAGAGGCTTCACATTTGCTGGCTCCATCATCGCTCTCATATTCTTCCTCTCCATTTGTCCATTGCATGCATACGTCATGCCTCTTTCGCTGTTTAGCCCTCCCCGAGAGCATGGACCAAGGACTAATATCCATCTCCAGGTGCCATTTTAGCATCTGTTATCAGAACTACTTTTTCCTTTAATCTGGAGCAATTGACATGAACGCTCATGGTTTACCAAGCTCTGCTGTAAACAGGGCTGTAAATCTTTTTCTTATCTTGTTGCAAATGCTGCTGCTCCCGTGAGGGGATGTGCGCGATACAATGCTGAGCTCGGGGGCACTGTGCGCACACCCTACTGCTCCGTTCATTGTACTTAAATCCCTCTCGCCATGCCACATTCTTGTATTATTATGCTGTGGTGTTAACAGTTGCTTGCCAACAAGCACGCACCAGTTTCGGTCATGCTTATCACATCGCTTTACCCTGGGATCTGCTAAGAGGCGAATGCTGAAATGAAACTGAAACTTCAACACTTGCTCAAATACTGCTGCGGTGGAACCATTTGTCAAGATTGGTCTTGAGGCGGACTGACTTAAAGATGTCTGTATAAGGTACAGTGCACTTTGTTATATGATTTTTTTTATTTTTATGAAATGCTTTAATTCTGCACTTCATAAGACAACCGTTTAGCTCACTGAGCCACCCTGCCAGCTATATAACAGTAATCACCCGGGCCCTCAGATTACAGCTTTGTCTCTGGAATCACCAGTCCAGTCACGGTCTGAGGATGGTAGGTTTTCGGTCGCTCTGAGCTCCAATGTAAATAGGGCTGTTAATCTTGTGCTTATCTCGTCACAAATGCGGCTGCTCCTGTGAGTCGATGTGCGATACAATGTTGAGCTCGGTGGCAATCTGCGCACACCCTACTGCTCCATCCATAGCGCTTAAATCGCTCTCCCCACACCGTATTCTTGTTGTATAGAGTGCTGTCTGAAAGCTATGCAGTTAATGTGTGCTTTTTGTGTTTGGGTGGGGAGGTGGCTGTAATTCTGTGACAATTCTTACATACCAACAACGTTTTTATTGGGGTGGGAGTGTTGTCATGCACTATTCAAAATCTGCACATGGTGTTTGGTTTCAGATCCCAACAAATACTTCTGCAGACATTTCTTTGTTTAGCGGCTTCTCAAATTTTGTTACACTTAATTATCGAATATTTACGTTTGCATGATTCTAAGACGCAAAGTCGAGGGCACAAGATACAACATACAAAAAAAGCTTCTGGGAGTCCTAGTCTTGATGTGTTTCAGTCCAATCAATGAAAAATGATGCCCTACCAATTCAAAGTTATTCAGCAATCATAAAGAAAAGTGCTGTTCCTGCCCAGCTCAGCGGTACTCACTTCAAACTTCTCCACTAACTTATGGGGAAACAGGTCTCCGCAGCAGTTACACAACCCATTGAGCTACTATGAACTTTTGCTAATCACAATTCAAATACATCTGAAGTTTGAATTCACGGGTCTCTCCAACAGAACTCTAACGTTTCCCTCATTGAAGGATAAAAGGCTAAACTTACATTTAGTAAATGCCACTGCTAAACACAGCTAAAAAAACAATAACATTAACAACGCAAAAAGCTCTCAGATTGCCAACTGTGTAATGCAAGTTTAAAATAATGACTTACATATTCACAATGCTTCATGTCACAGACTAAGACCTCGTAGCACTAATAATACACATGCTACTATTCCACACTGCTAAAAGACATTGACAATGCCAATCCAAATACCTCTGAGACGGCAGAGACCGATGGCTTTGTCAATGCTTGTTTAAATAACTGAGGTTCTATTAGAAGCACTTCCAGGCTGCAAACAGACTGCTGGCCTCCTGAAAGGGCCAGCTTATTAATCAGGTATCAAGGAGTGGCTGAGTGGGTAACCCAGTTTTTACTGCTTCCAGTAACAAAACGAGTGGACTACTTCCTCAGTGTCTTTCTTCTGTATACACTCACACAGTAAGCTCTCTCTTCATCCCATGCAAATGATCCGAGACCTTGCTAAAGAGCTACAAGGTATTCTCAGACATGTAGATAAATGTGCAAGTGAAGGGGCCATTGCAGGCGCTGAAGACCATCACAGACCACAAGCTCTAAATCTCACTTCCCTTTAACAATGCATATCCGCAAGAAGGGTCTTCCCAATCTACGTGGAACTATGATAAAAAAAAAACTGAATGAAAGCCCTGCTGTAGCAGAGCAGGGGTGTAGAAAAAAAGGCACGAGTAAAAAGGAGCACTAGGGGGAAGGAGGGGTGAGGTCTCTCTCAGCATCTCATCTGGTGCCCTGATAAAATCCTGACTGAATCCTGTACCAGTGGCATAGATACCCGTCCAGCCACAACTACCAATCAAAGGCACTATTACATGTGATGGTATCTAATTTTTGTAGGGCTCATATATTTTAAACCAGCGCTGCTGTTACAGAGTGCCTGCCTGGGCTCATGCACTAATCGACTACAGAAGGGCAGCAGTGGTAGAATGGGTTCCTCATGAGAGCTGAGGCAGTCAGTCATTCAAGTGGACATCTCTCAATAGTTGGCCCTGACTAGTGTACAACATGCATTGACTGTCAGACCAGTAGACCTAGGCAACCACCAGAGACCCTTATGGTGAAAAGGGCGGCAACTACATCGCATCACTAAATTCTCCTGCTGAGTGGCACCTAGGATAGAACATTCTCAGCTCACATGGGTGCTGTCGCAGAGGGTTGCAAAGGGGGCCGAATTTATCAAGGAGACTATTGGTACAGACCTTTTACTCTGGGTGCCCCACTTTTCAGCCAGACATGGTCCTGTCTTAGCATGGTCTCTTAACACTCACAGCAGGACTGAGTGGAGTTCTGGAACTGCACCTCGGAGTGCTTGCCTATCCGTGGGGCACAATGGGCTTCTTACGCCCTTGATGATAGACTGCAATTGGTGTCATTGATCTCTCATACAATACTGGAGGCTGTTATGCGGGATCCTCCATTAAGGTTTGCTGCTGTGTACAGGAAGGTATATGATAAACAAGCCTACAGAGATTAACAACATGGACATATGCTCCAGCGAGTAATTTTTGGCAGGCATACCTACTGAGAACCAAACAACCCCGGGTGACTCAGCACCTGATCTCGAACTGACTAACCATAATGTCCTGTAAGAAATTAAGGACCGATGCTTTCGTCCAACTTAAAGCAGATTTGGTTGGCCTTTAAAAGATTACTACACCCTTGAAGATTCAAGCCTGAGAGGTGAAGGCAGGGCAGAGAGTAGGATTACAAGACTCTTTACCTAGGACTAGATAACCAAACACCCAAAGCTGTGTCGTCCGTCATAAAAAATAAATAAATAATCAAAACATTGGTGCTACTCAGGGAGTCTGTCATTAAGTTTGCTGAACTATAGCTAGTGGTCTGTTGTAATGATCATTTCCCAACCTCTGCTTAGCTGATAATTGGCTGTCTTGGTACTGTTGGGGCTACTCTGACCTAGGGCCTAGTGCTATGGGTTTGTTTTGTACTTGTGAGGTGAATCCTGAGAGGGAAGTGGACCCTGACCACAATAACACTATTCTTACCTGTTTAAGTTGCTCTATCTTCAGTTATTACTTATTTTATGGAGAGAGATATTTTACACCATTGCGGGGCAAATGGCAAAGGTGGACAGTAGAAGATGCTCAATCTGTAGATTAAAGTCAGGATGCTAGACAGGAGCCTGGGCGGGCTGTGCTGATTTGGGGTCTGCAAACTGTAAAGAAAGATGGCGGAAGGCACCAAATAAAATAAGAACAGCAACGGAGGGTGGTATGCCTCTCAGGAGAAAAGTAGACAGACAATGTGCTGCGATGGGTAGTTTGCACACCTCTGACTGCAGAATTTCCAAATGGCCTGGCAGAGGAAGCAAGTGTGAGAGTGAGCTAGGATACACTGTAACCCTAGAATAATCCAAGAAGGGAGTCAATGTTCACGTTCTCTTCCCATCCCCTCTTTACCGATACATGGGAATACAGCATATAAATAGTCCAGGACTTCCACAAGGTGTAGTTGAGAAAGATGTGCATTGTGAGACACCTAGGCTAAAAATAATCAGAGTGGCGGCACAAGATGCCACAAAGCAACATTATCACAGAGAATGTGGCCCAAGGTTTGAAAGCAGGGAACAAGTTGAGGCCAATGGAACCTAATAGGTTCATTATATCCAGGAAGGGTTAGCCAACAATACTATGAAGGTGAAAACAAATGATGAAGGATGATGGCATCTAAACTTAGGAAGAAGCAAGCCCAATCATTCACTGAGACAATAAGAAAAACAAGGGTGCAAGACTAACACAAAAATAGGACAAACTGCACACCTCTCAGTGATACTACCAATAGTTTTAGGTAAGTGATATGGTAACACCAAGTGAGGTGGCTGAAGACAGATAGCCAACGGGGCCTCCAAGACAGTACAATTCCTTCCAACAAAGTTATTCAATTCATTAAGAACTTAAAACTGGGAAAGGCTCCGGGCTGATAGCTTTCCCCAGTCCTTCTATTAATTGCTCAGGCCAGGTCAGGTGAGGATACTGATACTGATACTAAGGTGTTTTTAGTCATTATGTCTAAGTGGTTGTAGTGGCATTCTCAAAGGAGGAAGATTATGTGTTCCTTTCTGAAGCTGGGCAAGCGTTTGGAAGACTGAGGCTCTGACTGTCCCCCATCTCTTCTGAATGTAGATGTCAAGGTGCTTGTGAAGATCCTGGCCCTGCGTTTAGATGGTCTACAACTAAAAGAACAAGGTGCTTACCTTTGGTAATGCTCTTTCTGGTAGAGACACTATCAAGCAGCAGATTGCTAACTTTCTGAATGTTCCCTATGGATCCGGAAACTTTTCAGAAGTGCCTCTGCATTGCGGCTCCATACTGACTCCGTTCCATCTAGAAATGACCCGGGGCTTATATAGGCACCACTCCTGCAATATAGGCATCATTCCTGTTTTCCAGACCGTCCGAACATCTAGACGCAGAGCCCCAGAAGCAAATTGGTGCAACCAGTGTGTAGATTCCTAGACTTGTGGTCTTATTTACCACAGAATGGGGAAGACTGAAGTGTTGGTGAGGAATCTGCACCTTAACCTAAAAGAGTTACGTAAGGTAAGTAACTTGTTCTTCTGATAGAGACTTCCAGCCACAGATCCCTCACCTTCTGAATAGATACCAAAGCAGTAGCAAACTTGAGGTGCATCTGTGAATCGACTCAAACTAGAAAGTCGTGTAGGACCAAGCAAGCAAAATGCCCTTCTCGGTGGACCTGACTGTCCAGACCATAGTGCTTTGTGAATGTGTAGAGGGACACCCAGGTAGCCACCTGACAAATGCCTAGGACATGGACTTCACACACTAATGCAGTGGTAGCAGTTTTCGTCCTGGTAGAATGAGCATGCAGTTCTTCCTAAGGCTGCTTTTTAAACAATGCGTACCAGATTAATACAGAGCACAATCCAGCTGGAGATGGTACTCTTCTGCACATCCTTGCCCCTTTTCTCTCCAGCAAACCCTACAAAGAGCTGATCATCCACCTGGTGTTTTTTGTATGATCTATGTGAAAGCCCAGCTTTCTCTTAGGGTCCCAGAGATGCAGTCTATCTTCTTCCTTAGAAGGGTCAGGTAGTGCATAGAACGCCAGCACAGTGATAGTCTGACAAATGCGGAACTGTCGTAGGACTCTTACCTTGGGGGCAGCAGCACCACTAGATGTGGGTGACTGAGTCAGTCCCTCACCAGTTAGAAGCTGTCGTCCTAACCCGTTCAGCTAGCTAGCAGCACTTCATCAAAACCTGAAAAGTAAAGGTGATTTGTGGCAGCCTAAATGCATGACACTGTGACTCTTCAGGGAAATCATGATCGACGGACCATAATCTTTTCTCTCAGTTACACAACATTCTCACACATGCAAATACAGGCAGAGAGATGCAGAAAAAGTTTCAATGCATTTATTGAAAGGACATGAGCTGAGATTATTAGGAAGATGACATAGTGATAATTGTGACCATTAAGGAGAAACAGATAAACAGTCCCACCATCCTGGAATGATCATGTGTCTATGAGCTACTACCTATACCCTGATCCTCTAACATGAGAGCATAGCCGTGTTAACCTTGTCTCCCCGTACAAGTCATATGGAAGGAGCACCAACCCCATACCTAAGAAATAGGACAGGGTCTGCCTGAAGGTCTGCTTGGCAGTCTTCCCAGTTGGATGGGAAGATAAGGCCAAGATCAGCAAAGCTGGCACAAAGTTGCACACAGCATAAGATGGCTTCTCTGGCTGAAACGCCCTTTCTAACCTCGTTTGGCCTGTGTGGTGTTTCTATAACAAAACATGTTGTGTTCTGAGAACAAGCCTGACATGAATGGGTGTCCGTGACTCCGTACTCTTGTAGCTGCAATACTAAGTAAACTATTGTGGCTAAATATAACAGCCTTGAGCACAGCACAGAATGAAATGCATACAAGGTGCAGACAAATGTTGGACACAAACAAAATAAGTTTTTCTAAGAATGGCAGCTGATAATCGCAAAAGCATCAAACTGAAAAGTCAGCTGTGGTAAAATATAATAAAATTAATAAATGCAAATGAAATGTGTGCATGGCTTAAAGGCACAGACTATGGGCCTGAAGGCTAAAATATGGGTGCCCAAATTAGGCGCTAAAAAGTTAACCCACCCCAGAACGGTGTCAGAACTGTTGGTAAGAAGAATGCTTGCATCCGCAGAACCAGTTTATCTGGGTAAAAGGGTGTACAGCAGCAGGGTGTGAAGCCCACTCGCCAGTCATGCTAATATAATGGCTACGAAGAACATTAAGCAAGAGATGCCTTGGAAATTCCAGTGCACAGATGTGCTGACACTGCATGGTCTCATTCACAGAAGAAGATTGTGAGCCACCCCTGGATGGAATTGTCACTCATGATCTGCTAGGCGTCAACACCTTAGTTTGTCTGCCCTGCCTTTCAAAGAGTCTGCCAGGTGGTTCACCACAAGCAAGATCCCTTGGCAGTCCAGCCTTTTCCAGAGGCATAGAGCATCCTGGCACATGACTTGTGACCCCCACCCTGCCATGTTTGTTGCAGTACCACATGATGGTGTTATTGTCCATGAGCTCCTGTTACAGCCTCCTCTTGATAAATAGCAGGAGGGCTGTTAATGCCAAGCTCCAGGAATTTGATATAAAGCCGGGACTCTTTCAGAGACCCAAGTCCTCTGGTCTTCAGAGGGATGTCCCGAACCAAGAGGAAATGCACTGGTCACAACTGGGGGTGAAGAATGGAGAAACATCTGCCGCAGACCCAATCGCAGTCCACTGCAATTCTTTTGGAGTCTCCTCCAAAATCTGAACATAGTCGTAGAGGTCTCCTTGAAGTTGGGGCCAGTGAGACTTCAGTTACCTCTGCAGAGCCCGCATATGCCATCTAACATGTTGAATTTGCAGGATGCAAGAGGCCATCAGTCCCAGCAGCTTCAAAGTTTACCTTAATGAGAGCGGGATCACAACCTGAATGTCTTTGACTCTTTTTTCAAGAGGAAAAGCACAAACCTGACCAGTGTCTGGAATGGTTGTGATAAAGAGGAGCACCTGGGATGGAAAAAGGTGTCTCTTCGGCATGTTGATAGTGAACATTACAGATGATAGGTGGTGCACCAGAGACTGGAGGTGGTTGACTTCTGCCTGGAACAAGCTCACCTTCAATAGCACGTTGTCAAGGTAGACTGGCACCCTGTGTGCTGCAACCACTTCCATCACTTTTGTGATCACTCAAGGGGCACTGGTAAGCGCAAAGGGGAGCACAGCGAACTGGAAATGCTCCTGTTACAGCATTACCCGCAGGTAGATGGATTGGAATATGGAAATAGGCATCCCTACAGGTCCAAAGTCACCATCCAGTGTCCAGGATCAAGGGCAGACAAGACCGAGGCCAGGGTGAGCATCTCAAATTTCACCTTCCGTTGGAAGGCATTGAAGGGAACAAGACTAGAAAAGGATGAAGGACTCTGTCTTTCTTGGGCACCTGAAAGTAGTGGGTATAACACCCACGTCCTACTCCTAGCAGTAGCACCCTCTCAACAGACTCTTTGACTAAAAAGACTTGCACTTCTTGCCACAAAAAGAGAGATGGACCTCTGTCAGTCACTGGTGGGGGACTGTAGAAGGTGTGGTGAGGAAAGGAGGGAAGGTAAGGTATATCCCCTGTGGACGATTTGCAGAACCCATCTGTCTGATGTTATATCTTGCCAACCTGGGAAGAACCGTTGAATCCTGCCTCCTACCAGGTGACTGTGCTCCTCTAAGAGCAAGGGAAAGGGGTTTGGCAGGTAGGGTTGATCCATTGATCCTGGCCACATGGGCGCCATGGTCTCAACTGTGAAACTTCTAGGTTCTTTGCTGAACAGACTGGCAGTATGGGACAGCCTGACAAATCCCTATAAGGAGGGATAAGGTTGGTGAGCTTATCGAGGTGATGCAGATAAGCCAAGGGAGCATGGTATAGCTTTGCTCTATTTAAATTGTTCTAAAGTTGAATCAGCCTTGTACCCAAATAAGCAAGTGCCATTAAAAGACATTTCCATAAGGGAGGACTGGACATCATCAGAGAATTCAGTTGATCACAGCGATGCCTGGCAGTGAAAAGTGACGGGTGCCAATGGCTTGCCCAATGGAATCGGTGGTATCCAAGCCACAATAAATTGTTAACTTCGCCACATCACCACATCACATGGCCTGGGTAAGGTCAGGTTAAAGACCTTCCGGGACTACAGGGACGATTTGAGCTACCAAGTCCCAAAGGGTGGAAATAGCGTTCAAGGAGGCACCTGCCATTTACTGAACGGACAGCTAGGCTAGTGGATGAGAAAACTTGCTTCACAAAGATCTCCACTTGTTTGGACTCCCTATGGTTGGGTGTAGTTAGAAAAGAGTTGGGATTAGATCTGCTCGTGGATGCCTGCACAACAAAACTTTTGGGGGAAGAGTGCTGAGACAGGAATGTAGGGGAAGGGCTAAAGCCTCTTGCTATGTGTCTGTTGACTGAGGGTCAGAGGAAGACTTGGCCCAGGCTCCCAACAAGGTATCTGGTAATGCCTCATTGAATGGAAGTGAGGCTCAGAAGATGTTTGCCCTGGTTGGAGGACTTCCGTCAGCACATTCGTTTTTACCTCCAAGATGGGGAGCTGGAGGAGTTCAGTGACTCTGCACATTACCATGGCATGGGCAGCAGATTCTTTAGTGGCTGGACCAGGGGGTGAAAGAAGGCCAGTTTCTGGGAAGATATTGAGGCCACTACCCTCCTCCAAGTCATCATATCAATTGTTGTCTTGATAGAGCTGAGCAAACTCATCAATCACATCATAATCATTGTCCGAATATATGCCAAAAAGTGAGGGTAGGGCAAGTTGTCTCCCTTGTGAGGCAGCAGATCAAGTGGCAGAACTAGCAGCTCAACTGTGGTCAGGTGCGACTTCGGTTGAGGTTGGACCAGCTCAGACTCGGAGAGTACTATGGATATATCCTCATCAGGCATGGATAAATTCAGTACTGGTGTTGAAGTCCCAGAGACCGGCATCTGCCGTGGCACCGGAGGGCAGGGTCTGGGCATTGTGACGAGCTCAGAGGGTCTAACTGGCACCGAGGGCAATCCGCCACAGATACTGCAGATGGTGGGCCTCTTGGTTCCTTGGAGCCTGACTGCGCACTAGCAGGACTTGGCAAGGAACTGAAGAGCTGGAGCATGGCTGCATGACACTCTTCTGTCTGTTGTGGAGTGGCAGATGGGCCCTGAAACCCAGGTTGTGTGGGAACTAGTTGCACGATCGGCTCCAAAGTCGAGTGACTCCGGGTACTGGGATCAAATGCCAGTGATTCCTCAGACAAACGCCAGTGGGCAGAGTTCTACTTTGATTTCTTGTGTTTCTTTTTTGACTCGCCTGACGAATTGGAGCACAAACAAATCCGGCTCCTGGAATGGGAATAAGACTCGGACTAAACCTTTGGTTTGGACCACGACTCAGATCTGTCTCATCAATGAATCTTCTTGTGATTGGCGATGAAAGGATGTGCCATGCGAACCTGGATGGCCTTCAGGTTTATCGACGTGCAGTCATTGCAGGCCTTGGAGTCGTGACTCAATTCTAAGCACACGTAATGGGGATCTGTTACAGACATTTATTTGTTACAGTCCCTATACGTTTCCCAGGGTGATATTCCTTGCACAAGAAAAGAAAATTTAGACAAATGTAGGTGTCTCAGAGACGAGAGAGCGCTCTGGATGCAAATCTGGTGGCCCATAAAGAAAAGAACTGACGTCCGTGCACAGGAGCGGTGCCTATATAAGCTCTACATGTCATTTCCGGAGCTAAACGGCGTCAGTGAAGGGCCGAAGAGCACCACCCTCAAGCAAGCAGAGGTACTGCAGAAAAGTTACAAAATCCAGTCTGATGTATGGGGTATATTCAAAAGGTGAGGAATCTGCAGCTAGAAATCTCCATCAGAAAAAAGTATTACATCTGATAGGTATAAGAAATGAGAGGAAACGGGGAACAGTGCTCCTGTAGCATGATGGTAAGAAAGCATTTTTTAGCTTCATTCTTCTCAGAGAGGTAGTGTGTGCCAGGGATTTGGGCCCCATTTGTTCACATCTAATCATGCTTGGGTGTCTGATAGGGACATACTAAAAATTCACATAGAAAATGGCACCAGACAAGGATGCCGGATGTGTCCCGTGTTATTTGCTATAGCTCAAACCAAAAATGCAAAACGTATGCATGGTGACACAGTGACAAAGTGAAACTGAGAAACAATTAATTTAAAATGCCACTATTTGCAAACAAAATACTATTTTCCTCGTTGGACTCCTTGCAGTCTGTAATGAGGGTACGTCAGAAATGTTGCACTGTATCTAGATTTAAGTTCAATACACGTAAATCTGAAGTTCTGAATATTACATCCTTGTTCTTAATTCATTTAACATTTAGGTGAAACTTTCGACTACTCGTTTAAAAAAATTAGAAAGGGTCTCCAAAATGACATAACCCTACCATGGTTCAGTCACATAGCACGGGCAAGATGGCTGCACTGCCTAAGCGGCTGTTTTTTGTTTCAAGCATTACTCATATTCACTGAATGGAAGTGTTTTTAGACCAAATTCGGAGGAAGTAGGTGTATTTCAGTGGAGGGGAGAAGGGAGGGCAAAGATCGAGGATACCGGAAAACTGGCATTCTGGCAGGCCAGTAAGGGAAGTCTGGGCATTTCTAACGACGGTGCAATGCCAAGTAGTACTTCTTAGATATTTCCTATAGTCGTGGAAGGCAGAAACTGAGAGCCGCTGGTGCTTCCTAGATCACACAGTGATAGGCAGGCAGGCCTCTTTTAGAGGTTCCCTGGCTTCACCTAATAATAAGCACTATAAACATGTTATGCTAATCGATTATGGGCCCCACATTAGGGGTTTAACCCGGGTGTTAAATGGGTCTCATAGCTTCCCATCGCCATGCACGCCGATTTTGGCAAAACCAGCATTTAATCTGGGTCTACACAGAAAATCCTATTGCGGTTAGCAAGATGAGAGATGGACTAAGATGTTTGAGAAAGGGGCATTTAAGACATTTTAGCAAATTAAGACCGATTTTCAGGCGGGAGGAAATGGAATGGTACCGTGATATGCAGATGCGATACAGGGTCATGCAGCCAGTACATAAGAGAGCAGCCACAAGACTTCTCACTTTGTTTGGAAAACTTTCCAATGAGTGGAATATGATACTCATTTAATTTCTAAAATGTACAAATTAGTTCACAAGGAGATAGATTAACTTAAAGGGTTATTCCACAGTAAATGGGAAGAAGAAATTTGGCAGATCCATTTAGATGACAATAGGAGATCATAAAGAACAAATCTAATGGGACAGTCATCCATGCACAAAGATTTTGTTTTAATGGCATCTCACTTCGCACCGATTACATGCCTTTGATGCTAAAAAAGTTTTCTGAAAGATGCTTTAGGGGATATATAAAGAGGATCACCTACACGTCTTTTGTCACCATGTCCCTAAACAGGACTACTGACTAGAGTACTAGGGGATTTAGAGGAGGCTACTGATTCCACCTGACCATGCCAGTAAACTATTAGGTGAATGCTTGATGTTAGCTAGGACTCTAAAAAGAAAGCTTTTGCACTGGTCAGCATAGGAATAACATCCGCTAAAGGTGTTCTTCTTGCACTCTAGGGGTTCAGCCTGGGTGGCCCATACATAGAACTGGTACCATAAACTTTGGAACATTTGGGGTACAGAAAAAGTAATGCATGACACTCGAGGCTCAGAACTCACGTTTACAAGCCTACGTTTTCTACCCTTGGAATATTTTGCCACTGACTATAAATAACTCACATGCCTGAACAAGTTAAGAGCACTACGAAGCAATTTCACCATTTCGGCATCTACCTGTCTCCTATTGGAAAACAAGGAGTGCAGGCAAAATTCCCTGCAAAACAAGAATTCATTGCTCTCTGTAATGAGAAATGCGAGGAAGGGGGACTTGTTAGGCTACCTGGCACTGTCAAGGGGCGACCACTGTAATTAACTTAATGATAATTACATTAAGTGAATTACAGTGACCGGCCCCTGATGGTGCTCTTTAAAGATACACCTCAGTGGGGGAGCTTGACTGGGGCGCTTACCTGACAGGAGAACCCTGCAAGCAGGCGCTGAACACAAAATTCCCTGATGGGGAAGTTTTCTGAGGTGCAGTCAAGGGTCCGGGCAGTACATTTACCTTAATGCAGTTAGCAGTACACTAAATTCATTAAAAATGAAGCTGTTCGCTTTAGTTATTATTTATTTTTACAACAAAACAGCAGTGGATCAAGTCCAGGCAGAGGCTTCTGGGGGGTGAAAGGAACATGCAAAATTCCCATGTTTCGTTCTCTGCTCAGCAATTTCGCACACTTCTATTCAGTTCTTCCATTAGTTAGCACAGTTACACAGCCTGTATGTAGGCATGCAATTGTTATGGGGTGTTGAGAAAAACTGCATACAAACCTGTTACGCAGTTAGGCACCCACCCTCAAATAAAGCAATACGTTAAACCTAGGACCTTCACAAGAGCTATGCATGACCAGGACCTCTTGGTTGTCTGGACAGTATCCAACGAGAGACAACTAGGAAATACCCCTTATACACGATGTACACACCAGAATGAATAATATTTTGTGGTCTCTGACACATAAGGTGCATGTGACAGGACGAACCGTATAAAGGCAACGGAGAGAAAGTGCGGTGCTCAGGTAAGTGGTTTATTTCAATATTAGTAGGAAAAATATCCCTATCTTGATGTCTGTTTTGGTCTCAAGACGTTGCCTTTTCTTCCTCTTAATGGGATTTTCCTCCTTCTTTCTTGGTTCTCTTTTAGGGTGTCGTTCTGGCGGTCTCTCGTGTGGTTCCAATGTTGAGGTACCGGGAAAAAGGAAAAAACGCGACGGTAAGTGGGATGTTAGGTATGTTTTTCTTTAAGTACTACGACAGAATGGGGAAGAGGTAAGAAAAAGGGTGGGGTTGTGCCAGTGAAGAGTTTAGGGCAAAAGTGACTAATTTCCTTATAGTGCACTTTTATGTGGCTCACACGTGTTCACCCCTGTGCCCTCCAAGCCCCCTCCCAGTCCACCCCTCACTCCTTTCCAGCTCCCTTCCCCAGTCCCCTTAACTGTGGTGCTCCCTCTGTTGTTCCACAAAGACCGTACCTTAGCAAGCCACGACCCTCCAGGGTCGTGGCTGGCGCTGGGGTGTTTCGTCCGTGTATGATCCTCGACAACGCTGTCCGTTTCCAGCACCTCGTCGTTCCTCCGAGTGTGGTCGGTCCTTCCTGGATCTCTCGTCTGGCTTTCTCCGTTCGGCGCCTCTCCGGTGTCTCCTCCGTCTTCTCCGCTTTCTCCTTCGGGCTCCTTCTCCCCGATGCTGGATTCACCCCGCCTCTTAGGTCCCGCGGGCCGGAACCCCTCCCGGGTTTCCGCTGCAACGCCGGGACGCCAGCCTCCGTCTGGGAGCGTTCCCACGGCAACGTGGGAACGTGGACATGACGTGTCGGAATCATCCGATACGTCAGCTGCAGTAATTCCCGAGGGGGTGATCGGGGATACCCGTTCACACACCCCTTCCCAAGAACGGTCCTGCTCGAGGACCGACGTAGAGCAAGGGAACCGAGACAAATAATCAGCAGGGGCCTGCTGAGACCCCGGGACGTGGCGGACCTGAAAGGAAAAAGGCTGCAGTTCAAGGAACCATCTCAGAATCCGAGAATTCGAATCTTTATGAGCGGCCATCCAGGTGAGGGGAGCGTGATCCGTGAAAAGAACAAAAGGTCGACCCAACAGGTAATACTGTAAATTGTCCACGGCCCATTTAATAGCCAAACACTCTCTTTCGATGATGGGAAAATGACGTTCCCGAGGAAACAATTTCCTGCTGATATATACGATAGGGTGATCACGACCCTCCCCGTCAGGCTGAGCCAGAACCCCCCCCCAGTCCCACATCGGAGGCATCAGTATACAGATGAAATGGTTTGGAAAAGTCTGGACACTAATATTGGTTCCTTGGTCAGATAGGATTTTAATCGCTCAAAACTATTTGTCTGAAGGTCAGAAAAAGGTAATAACAGGTTAGGGTGCGATTTGGACAGGAGGTCTGTGAGGGGAGCCGCAAGGGTGGAATAACTAGGTATGAACCTTCGATAGTAGCCCACTAGTCCCAGAAAAGAGCGTAAGTCTTTCTTGGTTTTAGGGGTAGGGGCATTTTTTATGGCGTCCACTTTTTTGGTTTGGGGTTGTAGAGTACCCTGACTGATTTTGTATCCTAGGTATGAGATGTTGGTTCTTCCTATGACGCATTTCTGGGGTTGGCTGTTAAACCCGCTTTTGTTAGAGTGTGGAATATTTGTTGTAAATGATCTAGATGATCCCCCCATGTCTCACTAAAAATGACTACATCGTCTAAATAGGCTGCTGAGAAAGTGTGGAACGGCTTTAGTATCCTATCCATTAACCTTTGGAAGGTAGCCGGCGCCCCATGTAGTCCAAAAGGTAACACTGTAAAATGATAAAGCCCGGACTGGGTAGAGAAGGCCGTTTTCTCTTTATCATCAGGGGCCAAGGGAATCTGCCAATACCCCTTAGTGAGGTCTATTGTGGACATATATTTAGCTTTTCCTAGTTTTTCTAGGACGTCGTCTACTCTAGGAATTGGATACGTGTCAAACATCGAATTTTCATTGAGTTTCCGGAAGTCGATACAGAATCTGACGGTCCCGTCAGGTTTTGGTACCAGGACCACCGGGGAGCACCAGGGACTATTAGAGGGTTCCACCACTCCTAGAGCTAACATTTTCTGTATCTCGTCCTCTATGATTTGTTTCCTTGCCTCCGGAATACGGTATGGTCGTAATCTAATAATTTTACCTGGGGTTGTTCGTATTCTATGGTAGATTAAGGTGGTTTTACCGGGTATCTCTGAAAACAATTGTTGAAAGTGATTCAATAAGTGATATACCTGCCTCTTCTCTGGACTCGTCAATGTACTATTGACAGAGGGTAAGTTTTTCCCATCGTTTTGTTCTTTGGGGTAGAACTCAATATTTAACTCTTTACTCGGACATAGGAACCGACCCATTTCTACTGGATTGTCGGTGTTCTCTGGAACCTCCCATTTATTTAAGAGGTTCACATGATAAATTTGGGTCTTTTTAGGATTGACTGATATTTCAATAAGGTAAGTAACAGGAGAGACTGCTCGGATTACCCGATATGGACCTTGCCATCTCGCGAGGAGTTTTTGTTCTGACGTGGGACGCATTATTAGTACCTGGTCTTCTGGCTGAAAAACCCTCAACTTACTCCCTTTGTCATAATAATGCTTTTGTGTAATTTGTGCCTGTTCCATATTTTCTCGTACCTCTTCCCATAACCCTTGTAAGTGTGCCCTCAAGTTATGTGCGTATTCCAACAATGGCCTTCCTCCTTCCTCCGCTTCTTCCTCCCATGTTTCGATGGCCATGTCCAAAAGGGAACGGGGTTGCCGTCCGAACACTAACTCGAATGGGCTATGTCCTGTTAAGGCCTGTTCATGTGTTCGGATAGCGTATAATACTAACGGTAATTTTTGATCCCAGTCTCTCCCTGAATCCTGCACTATTTTTCTCATTAGGGTTTTGATGGTCCGGTTGTAACGTTCCACTAATCCATCCATCTGTGGATGGTAAACAGAGGTTTTGATTTGAGAGATACCTAATGTCTTACAAACTTGTTTCATGAGAGTCGACATAAAGGGGGTCCCCTGGTCTGTGAGTATTTCGTGGGGAAACCCTATTCGAGTGAAGACAGTTATCATTGCTTGTGCAACTGTTTTTGTAGTCATACTTGTCAGGGGAATGGCCTCGGGGTATCGGGTGGCATAATCAACAATAACCAATATATACGTGTGACCCTTAGAGGAAGGTACTACGGGACCAATCAAATCCATCCCTACTCTGCTGAGTGGAATGTCTATAATGGGAAGGGGTACAAGCGGTGCTTTCTTAGGCCTACCTGATTCTGTAATCTGTCACCTGGGACACTGTGAACAATATCTTCTTATGTGTGCAAAAACACCATGCCAATAAAACCGCCTGAGGAGATACTCTTCAGTTTTTTCCCTCCCAAAATGCTCCCCCCCCTGGTTGATTGTGAGCCAGGGTCAGGACGTGATCCCTATAATGTTCTGGTACTATTAGTTGTTGTTTGCGCTCCCCAGCACGAGTAGTGGTCACCCTATATAGGAGGTTTCTTTTAACTAGGAAGTAAGGACCCACCTCCTCACTTTCTTCTGTTTTTGCGGATCTCCAGGCCTGAGCGAGGGAGGGATCTTCTCTCTGTTGTTGATGAAAACTGACGGGTGCTTCATGAGTTTCCGCTACAAGTCCTTGGGCTTGTTCCGGCCCATTATAACTCCGGAAATGTACTCTCTCCTCTCGTTTTTCTCGACGTGACAGTTTTCTACGGGTTAAAGGGCATTCAATAGTACTGTCAGCAAAAGGAGCTTCACCCCACCAGTCCTGGGACATCGTTGGGCTCCTAACCTGATCCAGGAGCTCTTGGAAATGGTTATAATCGGTACCAACGATACATTCCTCAATCAGTTGAGACATTATCCCCATAGGAAGAAAATCCCTGTAGTCTCCCCACTCTATTTTAAGTATTTTCAATGGGTATTGCTCTTTGTCGCCATGAATACAGCAAATATTGACCCACTGCCTTGTTTCCCTATCTATCGGGCTTATTATGTCTTCCCTAACAACGGATTGGCTGCAACCCGAGTCGACTAGAGCACATACAGACCGTCCATTGATTTTCAGGGTCTGCTTGAACTTAATGTCTCCTCCTCCGGTACAGAGTACGCGTCGCCTGGTCACTCCTATCTCCATCGGCTCACTACCCTCATGTTTTCGTGGGCACATACGGGCTATGTGTCCCCACTCTCCACAGTTGTAACATTGGGGCCCCTGTACGGGAGGACCTTCTGCAAGTCTGCGGGGAACCGGCTCTTCGAGGAGAACTCTCGGGGGGTTTTTGGGATTGGGCACAACAGGTTTTATGTTGGGTCTGGGTTGTATACCCCTTACATCTGTAGATCGATGATATGCGCAGGCTAAATCGATCGCCGTGTCTGTATCTACCTTTGGATGTTGGCGTATCCAGTTTTTTGTAGAAGGAGGTAAAGCGTCTAAGTATTGTTCGAGTACAATCGTTTGTATAACCTCCTCGCAGCTATTCCCGATAGGACCCAACCATTTCAAGGCCAAATCTTTTACGCGAAAATAAAAGGTACGGGGGTCCTCACTAGGTCCCCACTTTACTTTTCGGAATTTGACCCGATAGTATTCTGTGTCATGTCCTACCCGTTCTAAGATGCTGGTCTTTATGTCTTTGTATGGGGTGGTTCCCCCGGGGTTCGCGGCTTGATAGGCGGCTTGTAAGAGACCGGTAAGTAACGGTGCAACGTATTGTCCCCATCTTTCTTCTGGCCACTGAGCTGAAGAAGCCACTCTTTCAAAGTTAGTGAAGAAAGACTCCGGGTCTTCCCCCTCCTGATATTTTTGCAACACGGAACTGGGGACATTGGGGTGGACCTTGCTGACGGCAATTGTCTCGGTTAGTTTCTTCATGGCCGTCTCGTGTACCAATTGGTTGTTTGCTAGTATTGTCGCTTGGCTTTTCAAAGCAGACTGTAAGGCTTCCCTGTCCTCTTTCGCTTCTCGTTGGTGTGCCTCCCATACCAACTGCAAATGTCGTTGGCCTTCCGCCAGTTGTTTGATCATATCCTCTAAAGATGGACTTTCACTCATTGTGTATACTGTTCGGTTGTCCGGGGTGGGCTCCTAGATCCCACTTCTGACACCACTGTGACAGGACGAACCGTATAAAGGCAACGGAGAGAAAGTGCGGTGCTCAGGTAAGTGGTTTATTTCAATATTAGTAGGAAAAATATCTCTATCTTGATGTCTGTTTTGGTCTCAAGACGTTGCCTTTTCTTCCTCTTAATGGGATTTTCCTCCTTCTTTCTTGGTTCTCTTTTAGGGTGTCGTTCTGGCGGTCTCTCGTGTGGTTCCAATGTTGAGGTACCGGGAAAAAGGAAAAAACGCGACGGTAAGTGGGATATTAGGTATGTTTTTCTTTAAGTACTACGACAGAATGGGGAAGAGGTAAGAAAAAGGGTGGGGTTGTGCCAGTGAAGAGTTTAGGGCAAAAGTGACTAATTTCCTTATAGTGCACTTTTATGTGGCTCACACGTGTTCACCCCTGTGCCCTCCAAGCCCCCTCCCAGTCCACCCCTCACTCCTTTCCAGCTCCCTTCCCCAGTCCCCTTAACTGTGGTGCTCCCTCTGTTGTTCCACAAAGACCGTACCTTAGCAAGCCACGACCCTCCAGGGTCGTGGCTGGCGCTGGGGTGTTTCGTCCGTGTATGATCCTCGACAACGCTGTCCGTTTCCAGCACCTCGTCGTTCCTCCGAGTGTGGTCGGTCCTTCCTGGATCTCTCGTCTGGCTTTCTCCGTTCGGCGCCTCTCCGGTGTCTCCTCCGTCTTCTCCGCTTTCTCCTTCGGGCTCCTTCTCCCCGATGCTGGATTCACCACGCCTCTTAGGTCCCGCGGGCCGGAACCCCTCCCGGGTTTCCGCGGCAACGCCGGGATGCCAGCCTCCGTCTGGGAGCGTTCCCACGGCAACGTGGGAACGCGTACATGACGTGTCGGAATCATCCGATACGTCAGCTGCAGCAATTCCCGAGGGGGTGATCGGGGATACCCGTTCACAGTGCACTTTTGACAGGGCGAAATATCAGTGTAAAATGGTGAATGACCATGTATCCTTATGGATATATACCCCCAACCAACGATTATGGTAAAAATACCAATGTAGAAATCCCGACCCTTTGACTCACTGACTGATTGTCTATGAGGAGGACCTCTGCAGATAGTTAATTTTCTCAAGGTTTATGAAGGATTGGTCTTCAGTGGGGGAATAGTGCAGGGTGCTCTACAGCATAATGGGTATTTGTAAAGCACATAATCACCCTTTGCGTATTTTGACACAGAAAAACAGATGTTTTTGTTGTTACCCAAACCTCTGGATCTCGTTGAGCGACTTCGAAAGAGTGAAAGGCTGACTGAACCGTCTAGGATTTATACCTGTGGCTATGAGGTTAACCATAGGTTTCTGTAGTTGATGCATTAGTCCACTAAGCCACCAGAACCATTTCAAGGTGGTTATTCCTGGCTACGGAATAGGTAAAACTTCAGGAATAAGAGTAAGACTGGAGATGGAAATAATAAAAAAAAAAAAGGCTGAGATTGTGCTGCTCAAAAGAGAACTCCAGTTTCCTTAGCCCTGATTTAAAGGACGGAATACTGAGAAACAAAACCTACACTCCTTTATGGAATCACTTGAGAAAATTCAACTGAAAAGATTCAGACAACTTCACACATAGACTTGCGGGTGCATTTTTCATCCTTCGTAGGAATCAAATGTGCAATGAAGTTGACAGACCTTTGGACCCAGAAAAAAAACAATATTTCAACACCACCATAACAATTTAGATACCATGACTAATGTTGCCACGGAAGGAAAACTGCAATAAAAAAATAAAGATACATAATCACCAAGGGTTGCCCAAGGCGTCAAACTAGATTTAGATGAACTAACATTAATAAGACTGAACATTCAAGAAGAATAATACATAACGTCAATAAGAATAGCTGTGACACAGATTTCACACAATGCTCAGAATTTACAATCATTAGTCAATTCAAATTTAGCAGAATCAATAATCTTTTGCTGGGCACAGATAACCCTACAGATAACCAAATCAGGGAAATACATGTGTAGGGAAAAACACATGTGGGCAAAATATAAAAAGTAAAAAAATATTTTGGGAAAAGATCATCTTGGACTGCTGGTCACTAACTAACTCTGGCAAAAGGTAAGTCAAACAGAAAGTGTCAGCATATCAGAAGCTCAGGAAACAAGTCTTCTGAAAGGGCAAAATAAAAGGATTACTAAATCTAAAAAGGGCATCTCAGGGTAGGGACATTATCAAAGGGATACAGCATTGAGGGAATCTTCATCAGCAAGGATCAGAATCAGCAAGCATAAGGACAACCTCTGCAAGCCCCAATGGTCTGCTTATGACTGCTCAGGAAAATGCTGCAGACTGACCAAAGTTCAAATGTCCATTGATACATCAATTTACAGAATTTAATCTAATTTGCCAAACGTGTCAGTTTATGTTAAGTTGAATATGCATCATCCAATAATAAGTTATCAAAAGACTCTAGGTTGCAACAGCTCGAATATTTCCCAGGTCTATCATGGGAACATCTCCTTTCCGTGTGACTCCAAGCAGATTTTAAACAAATGTATAGGATCTCATTCCATGTTCTTGCAAAGTAATGTTTCCAAAGACAAATGAGTACATTTCTCCATGTTTAAACAATAAACCTATTACAAAAGGACTTTGCTTCTCATGGGAACAAAATCTGAAACAAGACTTCACGTTATGAAAAAATAATTCAATACTTTTACATGACTACAAAATGCAAGCTGTCCAGGCCTAACTTATCCTAACACAAGGAAAAAAAATAAAGTGGATTTAATTGATCTGTTTTAGTAAAGCACATATAATATGCAAATATATAAATTCATCATTAATAATATTTCATTTGTATGAGTAAAAAAAATCATTTAAAATGAAAAAGCTGTTACTGCATTCCATTAAGTATAACAGAGAAGTGCACTTCTCTCACATGCACACATTTTTAAAGTCATAAATCTTTAACATCAGTTTTAACCTTTTAACATGATTTAATTAAAAAAGCACCCAAGTCGAACTTTGAAATAGAAGTAATTGCACATTTAAAATGTGTGTCAGTGCAGCTTTCTTAGTTAGTGTTTCCACTCTTTACTTTCAAGAACTGAAATTTGTCACATTCTGATGACTTCTGTGAAACGAGGGACAGCACTAAAATTTACGTTCTATCAGTCCCTCTTTTGATGGCAAAATACGCTATCTTAAAAGGCTAAATTCTCATTTCAATGAGACAATTCAGAATTTTGATGACTTATTCCGATAAGGTTTGCTGTAATCCCTCATGCTCTTGAGGTTACAATAATAAATGCCTCTCCTGGTAGTTCTATCTTTTTTCTCTTTCAGTGTCTCGTACAGTTTGTAAAATCCAAGTGTAACTATGAGGACCAAAGCCATACTAAACAGGTCTCAAGATGGTTCCTGCTATGCCCTTTCCTATGTTTCCAAACCATTTTCCAGTGGCTGAAAAGCCACTTCCAATAGCTTCTCATGCATTGATCGCTGTCAGTTCTTTCAGGTCTCTTTTCAAGTCAGTCATGTTTGCAATGTACTTTCTTACCTTCTTCCTATTATCAGGTATGTAAATGCAACAATGCTGCGCATGTAACTTTTTACAGACCGCGCACTCCTTTGTGAGTAAAATGTCTAACTCAAGACGATTTTGCAAAACCATTGATCTCACAGCAACCATCTCGGTGTCCATTAATAACATAGCTGCTGCTTTGTCAGTAGATAGTTTGTGAGCTATGGTTAATAACTTCCTAATCTTGAGATCATTCAAAATTACTCCCACTGATGGAATTATGGCACCAAAAATATCACCCACTATCTCTGAGGCACCTGCTCCTCTTTTAGCTCTGGAGTTCAATTTCTCATCCCAGATTGGATCATTGATGTTGTCCACGTGATATGTTTTCGGAAAAACGTTTCCCAGGTAACTAACATGTTCCATACCAACCTTTCGGCAGCTTGTAATAAGACGTTTTCCAACATATAAAATAATGGTAGTTTTAAACACAAAAACATGTCTACATTCCCTAATACCTACAAAATGTGTGTCTGTCTTTGACATTGGTCTATGTACACTTAATTTCCCTACATGTTGCCAATCTAAAGCTAAAAATCCTTGAGTATTCACCACTGCAGCATGTGCGGGGTCTCTATTCCGATCTAATACTACAAGTCCTTTTTCCCATTTTGCGTTCATTGCCCTCCTTTTTCCTCAACCAGTCCAATAAACTCTTTTTCTACTGGACTAAATAAGCTTGTCAAATTGTTCTTGGGTGCATATACTCTTCAAAAGGTATTGGTAGGTTTAAAGAATCCTCCCAGTGTCAATGTTTTTCGATTTAGCTATGACAGGTACAAAAGAAAATACTAAGGGCCTGATTACGACCCTGGCGGTAAAAACCGCCAGGGCTGTGGTCCGCGGGAGCACCGCCAACAGGCTGGCAGTGTTCCTTTGGGCATTCTGACCGCGGCGATACAGCCGCGGTCAGAAACGGAAAGTCGGCGGTGTACCGCCGGCTTTCCGCTGCCCAGGGGAATCCTCCATGGCGGCGCAGCTTGCTGCGCCGCCATGGGGATTCCGACCCCCATACCGCCATCCTGTTCCTGGCGGTTTCGGCCGCCAGGAACAGGATGGCGGTATGGGGTGTCGTGGGGCCCCTGGGGGCCCCTGCAGTGCCCATGCCATTGGCACTGCAGGGGCCCCCGTAAGAGGGCCCCACTTAGAATTTCAGTGTCTGCTTAGCAGACACTGAAATTCGCGACGGGTGCTACTGCACCCGTCGCACCCCTTCCACTCCGCCGGCTCCATTCGGAGCCGGCTTCCTCGTGGAAGGGTGTTTCCCGCTGGGCTGGCAGGCGGCCTTTTGGCGGTCGCCCGCCAGCCCAGCGGGAAACCCAGAATGACCGCTGCGGTCTTTTGACCGCGGTACGGTCTTCTGGCGGCTCCCGCCGCCCGCCAAGCTTGGAATCACCCCCTAAGTCATAGTTGGAGTAGAAGTATTGGTAATACTCGTTTTCATACAATAGTAATAACAGACTACAAGAGATTCCATGCATTAGTGGCAAGCTGTGGTAAATGATTAATTCCTGTACTGATGAGGGTATTTGTGTGCATACGTAGCAATCACGAACCTCTGTGGTTTTGATGTATTCATATAATATTTTATAATACATAATTGATGTCAAATCTCCCTTAGAACTGTCAGTATGTAAATGTCTCTCATCTTCATACAGGGGATCTTGATGTATGGATGAATCTTCAAAATTTTGGGACCCTGGTGACTGAAGTTTTCTCACTCTCATTTTTAACAGGCAAACTCAATCCAACAATCATCAAAATAATCACAATCACAAATACTATTGCTAAACCTACACACACATACTTACATTTACTCCTCTTACTTCAATCAGATTTTGTGGCTTGTGTGAATTCAGACCACATAATACTCCAAATAACAATAAAAATGTAAAAATGCAAACGCGTCTCAATTATTTCACTGTCGCTTTGAGACTTTTCTTTGTTAGAGCAAAGCAAATTCTAAAACAATCTCTTCTAAAACAAAAATCCAAAAGAAATTCAAGAGTCTCTCTCATTTACAAAAATTCAAAAGCTTCTACTAAAAGTTTAATTTTCCCTAATAATAAACCATCTGATAATCACTAATTGGCACCTCCAGAAAATAATGTCTTTGTTCATCAAGCGGCAATGAGATTTCAAAGTTCACTTCAAAAGCAATTTCAAGTTCCAAAATGTTCAGCTGAAATCGAACTATTAACACAAAAGACAACAAAGTCCTTCTCCCAGTCATCAGTTGCAAAATAAGTCAATTCGGGAGCAGAATATCTTCAACTTGGCACTCTTTTTCTCTTTGGCCTCTTTGTTACATGACACTCAGTTTCACTGTCATTTTGATCTGATTCTTCATTTACTTCCGGGTACAACTCTTATCTGGCATGACTGGGATTTCAATGTGATCTGAGCTAGCTCTGTCTCGACCCTTCTGGGCCTTCAACTGCTGTTGACTCGCTCAGAATTTCACTAGCCCATGCATGCTCTGCGTTAGCCACTTGTTCTGTCCCCACAGCTTGGCTAACCTGGACCCTTTCTCTCACTGTAACCAACCCTTCGGGAACAGGCGCTGCTTCATCAGAGGACTTGGAACTTTGCGGGTGTGGCTCGTATAAATCTAGTTTAGGTGGCCAACACACTTCACAGCTGTTGTTGTCACTAGAACAATCTACCAAGGCACTTCTAAATGCAGCTCCAAGCATGTCTTTCTTACATGTTTCTTCATAGGCACCCATGTGCCAGGAGTCAAGTCTTAACAAAGTTCTTGTTGCAATTGTGCAGTTGCTTCTCCAATCTGGCGAAACAAAGAACAAACCACATCAGCGAGTCCTTTGCAATAATCGAGTACTAAGTCATCTGTAATTTTCACACGAGCATTTGAAAGCATTGCTGGCAATCTCATAGCTTCCCATTATGATCTCATGTGGCAACAAGCCTGTCTTTCTGTTATGTGTGCTGCACACACTCATCAGGAGAAGAGGTAATGCATCTGGCCATTTCAGTGTTGTAGATGCACATATGTACGCCAGTTAAGACTTCAGTATTTCATTTATCAGCTCTAGTCCTGAAGCTACTCCTGAAGCTTCTGCTCTGTAACTGCAATGCAATCTTTGCTCAACTTGTAATGCCACACACAATAATTTAAGGATCTCACTATTAAAATGAGGTCCTCGATCTGATTCCAGAGAAGTCGGAAAACCAAATCGAGGTATCAACTCCCTCAATAATAGTATTGCAACTGTGAGGCTACCATTCCTCAGAGTTGGGTACGCCTCTACCCAATGGGAGAACAAACGTACCACCACCAAAATATACCTCAACCTACTGCACACTGGCAGTTCAGTGAAATCAAGTTGCATTCTTTCGAATGGTCCTCCTCATCTGCCTATGTGACTCAGTGTAACAACTGTGCATTGCCCTACATTCATCTGCTGACACGTTACACATCTGCAACACACTGCTTCTAAATCTGGGAATGTGCCATGTATGTCTGAATGTTCTGATCTTTGCATCCCTACCAATATGAGACTGTCTATGGTAATACCTTGCCATTGGGGACAATAGATTATTTGGTAACAGTGCATTCCCATCTCTTGACATACAAAAATCATCCTCATTCCTTTGAGCACATTTTGCTCTAATCCAACCCTGCTTCTCTTCCTCGGTCACTTCTTCCTGTAATCTTTTTACTTCTTTCCAAGTATCAATGGCTGTCATAAAGAAATTCTTGATTGTCTCATCATCATTTCCTTAACTCCATTCCTCATTACAGGAAGTGCAACTCATCTACACAGGTATTCCCTAAGGATACACAATCACTTGATTTTCGGTGAGCTGCACATTTTACAACTGCAATTTTCACAGGTAACTGGAATGTTTTCAGAAGCTGATAAACGTTGTCACCGTTTCGGATAGGTGATCCAAAACAGGTCATGAAACCCCTCTCGGACCACAACTGTCCAAAGTTATGAACAATACCAAACCCATATTGGCTATCAGTGAAAATGGTCAGTTTGACTTGTTAAGACACACAGCATGCTCTGGAAAGAGCAATCAATTAGGCTACTTGGGCAGAAAAGGCTCCTTGAAGCCAAGAGGCTTCTATCACACCTGAGACTGTGCAAATTGCATAACCTGCTTTTAGGGCTCGTAAACAAGAGCCATCAATGAACATGCCACAGTCATTTTCATCCAAGGGGACCTCCTGAATATCGGCTCTTGGTTTGATGTACAGTTCAGTCACAGCAAGACTGTCCTGCTCAACCACATCTTCGCAGTCACTTGCAACTTCAATAGGATTTGGCAAAAGAGTAGCTATGTTTATTACATTGCATCTCTTTCAGGGGTGTGGAATTCCTATAGCCCGACGCCCAGGACCTATTGTTTGGGGTCAAGGACAACAAGTTTTCCTGTTTATTTTGTCCTGGGGGCAAGTAGGCCCAACCCCCTGCAGCACAAACCCTATGGCTGCCAATTTACAGGGAAGGGAACTGTCTGCAGTTGAAGTAATATTTGTGTCAATATGTTAATGCTTTTCGAACTTGTATTTATGATTCATTAATTCAAAGCATTTAATATTACTGTGTGTGCTCTAAATAAACATGGTAGTGTCACGCTGCACTACTGACTGGTTCCAGAAAAACAAAAAAATATATGAGGCTATGTATAAGGCTCCCAGAACGTTTGCAGAAGCTTGTAAGCAAAATTGAGGATTCTTTGCTTTCAAAATAAAATGTTCAGAAACAAAATGCAAGTGGGAAAATAATGTTTTGCTAAAGTACTGTGAAATTTTAGTTACTATTTCTTTTAAGCATCACTTAGTAAAATGTGTTGATACAGGCTAAAAAAATATTCATAATGGGAAATCAGTGTATCTATTTTCAACAAGATTATGGAAACATGAAAATAAAAAAGCACTGTCAAAGCCAACCCTACCAACATTGGTTTTCAGTCTTTTGGTTTTGTCATTGTGTATCTTGTTTTGACATGGCTTTTGTAACTCTTTATTGTTGTTGGAGCTGACAGGCCCTCACCACTGTAACACATTGGCACAAAGCAAAAAGCATTTTGGTCTAAAAAAGCACACATTGCCACACTAGTTCCTGGCACTGAACAAAACTACTTTGTGTGGGAATATGCTCCTTGTGGAAGAGGAGAATGCTGTCACTCACAGTAAAGTCAGCAGATAGGTAGATACAGAAATAGAATTTTAATAAAAACAAAATGTCTTGGTTAATGCCATACCTAACTAGGGGCCAATTCTTAAAGAAAGTCACAAACGTGCACCCATGGTATGTGTCTTTGAATTAGTGACGTTAGTGGATTCACAAGAATTTACAGAAGTAGACCAGAAAATCTTACTCCTAGAACATATTTGTGAACAGTATATTAGCACAAGCAAATTTGCATGTTTAAATTTGCTAATGCAAAAATCTATTGAGCGTTTACAAGTCCACTTTCCCTCCATCCACTTTTTTCTCCAACCCTTTGCCCTTGTCAGGAGTAAACTTCTAACCTTTCTCAGTGTGAGAAAAGATTAGAGAAGAGCTGGTGAAAACCTTAAAACATGCAAGTTAGTAGGTTTCCACAGAGCCAAAGGTATTCCAGCCCTGGAACTACTGCTTACTGCTTCTTCCAGCCCCAGAGTGTAGATCTGAGGAAAGGTTACAAAATAAGGAAATTGCTATAGTAGGGCTTGAAATTGCTAGTATTCAAGCCCTACTATAGCATTAGCCCTGGAATAATCAGAGTGTCTATTATTAGAGCTCTTATATAAGGAGACTGCCGCCATAATTTGTCACCGCATTACATGGAACGAAAGGGACAAGCAGGTGTTTTTATAGGACAAGTATACTTAAGAAGCAACCTGTCTCATAGACAAGTAGATATTTTATTAAATTCCACACCTGTCTCTTTATATTGACATTTGAAGAACCCAAAATAATCTGTTCAGAGCGAGTCAAATGTGTATGGGTCAGGTACTGAGTCTTGGTGCAGGTTAACAAAGTCTCTACTGAATGGGGGATTAAACGTTCAGTGGGTGGCCCATAACATTTCCTTTGCATTATTCAATGCTGACGCACAGGGCAGCCAAGGTTCTTAGACAACCAGGCAACGCTGCAGCTACAGGATCACGTGAGACTGAAAAATATGCCACAGGCTTGTTGGCATTTCTATGTAACTGTGTCAAAACAGAGAGAGCACATCTATCTCTCTCACAGCAAAACAAATAAACATTTGTTGTAATCAGCCATTCCCAGAGCTGGGGCTCACACAAGCTTCCTCTCAGCACAGTGAAGGCACATATGCATTTGATATCAAATGGTACCAGATCAGACACATCCTTGTGTGTCAACCTCTGTAAGGACTTGGACAAAAGAGAAACATTTGGAATCCATTGGAGGAGGTAGCCAACCATTATCAGGAACATTCTGACTTCCCTCTGAGAAACTGGGGGATTAATCTACATGAATGCTGAAATTCTCTCTTGGGACACCTTCCTCTATATGATTACCTAAGTATTGGACTTCCTTTCTACAGTACTGTAACTTTGCTGGGGAAACTTTATGTCAATGTTCTCTTAAATGATTCAAAAGAGCTATGGTATCTCTTCGGCAAGCCTCTTGAGTAAATGATTAATCAAAAGGTAAATATACTGCAATAAGAATGAATGATAGGGCATTTTAAGGGACTCCAAGTTCTACTTAAGAATCTGATTACAAATTGATGGTGATTCCATATACCCCTGTGGAGTATGATACAATGTTAAAATGCCACTACCAAAGTTAAGGGCAAAGAAGAATTGTCTTTCCTCATGCAAGGAACAGAAAAGAACACCTGACACAAATCAGTGACTGTAAACCACTCTGCTTCACACAGGATCTGAAACAAAATCACTGCTGGACTCGGTACCACAGGACAACATAGAACAAAAATCTTGTTCACTTTTCTCAAATACTGAACTACGGGCGGTATTTTCCATGGGCTTTTTCCATGGGCTTACTCAATCCTAAAAACAGGGGAATTACAAGGGCTTCCTAAAATTTCCTTCAGAACACCTTGTTCAATCAAACTCTTAATCAAAGGTGTTTTGCCTGCAACGATCTTGGGTGTCATATGGTAAGACGGTATTTTCGGATACAGAGCATTTGGCTTGACCGTTATTTTGACTGGCTCAGCTCCTTTTATGAGTTCTATATCTTTTCCTGAAGAATCCCAAACCTCATGAAGAACTGTCTCCTGCAATTCTTCAGGCAAAACATTACATGCCATCACTGGATAAAGTGAGATGAGTGGGTACTGTTTTACTATTTTGCAAGGACATCTTCTTCCTCATTTGTTTATATTTCCATTCCTTTATGTGTGCAGCTAACGGAACAGTTTAGCTTACACAACAGATATCATCCTAACAGATTTACTGGGCATGAATCGCAAACCATAAATTGGTGCTCATCTTCAAATTAACCTATTTTTACTGGAACATGTTATGTAACAGGAATTGTCAACTGCTTATTTGCTACTTCTACAATCTGAAATCTCCTTCCTGATAGAGGAAAGTCTGACACTTCTGCTGTTCTGACAATGGAACTTATTGTTCAGTGTCCACTAAGAATGACACATCATGTTGCATAACGTTGGCATTTATATAGGGACAATGTTGAGCTACCTCTAAGGATGCAGCTAACATGCAATCTTCATCATCGGAACTATCAAAGGGAAATGTTTCTAAGAATTCCTCATCACTCAGGGTGCATTTTGAGTCTGCAAAATGGAACTAGACGGATGCATGAAGACATTATCCCCAATAATGACTTCTAAAGGCATACTGAAATTAATTATTTTCTTTGCATTGACTTTGCCAAAGACAGCAGTTTTTGTTGTCTCTTCACAGTGGGGCAGGCTATGCTGGATTGAGTGTTCAGGTTTGCCTCTAGAAAGGTGATTGTGCGTGAAGGTTTTGGTTTGGACTTCTCCCAATTTATAGTTAGACCTACGTTGTTGAGTAAACCAATGCACTTTTTTGTTAACCTGCGTGCTGCTGAGAAGGTGTTTGCATTTATCAGCCAATCATCTCAGTATGGGAATACCTGATGCTTTTTTCTCCTGAGAAAGGCTGCAATAGGAGCTAGGCACTTTGTGAATATCCTGGGGGGTGATTTTAGACCGAGTGGAAGGACTTGAAATGGAAAATGGCTTATGGCTACCATGAACCTTAGGTACTGCCTGTAGGCTGGATGAATTGGGAAGTGGAAGCACGCATCCTTCAAGTATAGGGTAGACAAAGTCTCTGCGGTTCAACTGGAGAAGGATGTCCTGTAGAGTTACCATGCAAAACGGTTTCTTTTTCAAATGGGTGTTTAACTCCCTGAGATCGAGGATCAGTCTCCAATCCTTCCATTTCTTTCGAATGAGGAAGAATATGGAGTAAAATCCTTTCCCTCACTGCAACTGTGGTACCTTTTCTATTGCACCCTTGAGAAGCATTTTGTTGATCTCCATCTTGAGTTGGTGTAGATACTTTGGAGAAGTCTTGCGAGGAGGACTGGGAGGAGGTATTTGGACAAACTCCAGCGTATGTCCTCACTTTACCAGTTGTAAGACCCACTGGTCCGATGTTATGGCTTGCCATTGCTGGAAAATAAATACATTTTTCCCCCTAGATTTAGAGGTAGATGTTTGAGCATAGCCAGCGCCCTGGATCCATCATGCTCTGCGAGCCGAGTCTTAGTTGGACGAGTTGAACGTCCTCTGGTGGTAGACCTATTCTAGGCTGCTTGCGGAGGTTGCCTATGGAAGTATTGCTGTCAAAATTGCTGGGATGTGGAAGTGAACGATGGATATCTAAACTGCTGATATCGTCCCCTGTATGAAGGCATTCCACGTCCTCTCGGGCACGAAAGGAAGACTTTCGAAACTGCAGTTTTCCCAAAGATTTTGCATTCTGTGTCAGATTTAATTGTCTTTAATGCCTCGTCAATATGCTTTCCAAAAACTGCTTGTCCATTAAATGAAAGGTCTAATATCTTATTTTGTACCTGCGGACGAAATGATGTGGCCTTCGATCAACCTTGCCTTCTGAGGACAGCAGCCCCTGCAACCTGATGAAATGCAGACGAGGCTATGTCCACTGCACAGTCAATTATCTCTGCCGATGTGTGTTCTCCTTCGTGTAATATCTTTTTTGCTTCCGCTTTAGTGTCCTCCGGCAATTATTCAATATTTGGGGCGTATCAGCCCATAACTGTCTGTCATATCTAGCTAAAACCACAAGGGAGTTAGCTGCTTTTACAGTTAGAATGGACACTGAAGAAAATCTTTTGCCGATATTGTCCAAATGTCTTCCTTCCTTGTCCGGAGGAGCGGATTTTGGTGTGGAGGGATTTTTGGAACTTCTCTGAGCTGCCTGTGTAACCACCGAATCTGGGTGAGGGTGACCAGTCAAGCATGCTGGTTCATCTTCAGGTGATTTAAAATTGTCTAGGCGTGGAAGCACTTCTGAGACTGTCGCATGGCTTTCAATCCTTCTTCCCAGATGTAATTGACCATTGGCATGGAGCACACTGATTTTTGGAATGGCTCCTTAAAGTCATGGAGAAAGCAATCAGTTTGCTTGGATGGCATAGGAAGTGCAAATTGTTTAGCAGCCTTTTGCATAAGATTATGGAATCCTCCGATGTCCTCTGGAGGTGAGTCTACTTTAGATGGTGAAGGAAAAGGTGGGGCTGGAATAATATATTCGCCGCACTCCGACTGGTTGTCGAGAAGCTCACCTTCCTCTTGTTCTCCTTCCAATATATCAATGACTTGTGGGAGGGTCATATCAGGCGTGACTACATTTGCCAAAGGTAAAGTGGTAGGCCTCTGACGCAGAGTGGCTACCTGAGACATTGAAGATGATAGCGGCTGAGGTTGTACTTCTTCTGTGGCTGGAAAATGCCATCTGTAGTCGGCTAGCATTGCCTTCAAGTCAGATATTAAAGTGTCTGGCATTTAAAAACCCTCATGATATGATTTTCACCTGCATAGTATTGTGGGTCATAAGCTTCACTATACTGGTCATCATCCTCTTGATACTTTACATTTAACTGTGAGGTGCTGTATGCTGTTCCAAATGGACCCTCATCACCCAACTTGTCGTCACCCTCAAGTAAATGGACTGGTATTAAAGGGGTTATCTTATTTGGAGAAGTATTCTCCAGTGTGATTTTTGTAGTTTCCTGCTTTTTATGAATTTTTTTCCCCATCGACAATGTCATAGACGCCTTCGTTGACGGCATGAAAGGGGCACTCGTCAATGCTGTCTTCGTCTATGAAGATTTGGAAGATATTTTAACTGTCCTTGTGGTGGAGGCTACCATTGACGGGGTCAATGACGATTACAGTAATGAGGGTACCAAAGTTACCCTGGTGGACAATGTAGAAGTAGTATAAGTCCTTGTTGATGACGATGTTGTTGATGTTGATGTTGACCTCGTCTACGGTGGATAACTCATCGTCGTCGGAAAGGCAGTCGTCAGAATTGTTGTCAACGGTGGGACAGATGTCGTTGTTGCCTTAGTCAATGAGGTTGTCGTCGATGGTGGAGTTTTCAAAACTGGTCTGTCGGCTGGAGGAGCAGAGGAAAGCTTCTTGAAGGAGTGAGATGACAGACTGAGGAGTAGGAAGCACAGATGACGATTTTGTAGGCCTCTCGGAGCTGCTTGAATGTCCTCTTTCCGCTTTTGAGAAGAATTTGTGAGGAGATGAAGAAGGGCTGCAGCCTTTATAAGACCCTGAAATGGTCTTTTTGTAGGCTTGGCTTGGCTGCTCTGAGGAGGACCTTGACTGAGGAGACCTCTCTCTTTTATGTGATCTCCTGGAGGATGGAGAGAAGTCATAACTTTCCGAATCAGAGACAGGATTGTCTCTAGATTTAAGGTTTTGCAGCCATATCAACAATTTGTCTTCTCGATCCTTCAAGGTTTTAGACGAAAAGGTACGACATACCTTGCAGTCCTCTGCAGTGTCATCTGGATAAAGGCAGTATATGCAGTTCTAGTGAGGGTCTTCAGAGTGCAACCTCTCTTTACCACAGGTTTTACAGGATCTGAATAAACCCCTTCTCTCCTTGTCAGACATCGTGGTAGTCTTACCGGGTATCAGTCAGAATTAGTTGAAAAAAGTATAATCTTTTGGGCATTCCAAAATAGAGAAAAAGCAAAGCAGAGCTCTGAGAAGACTCCCTAGCACGACGTGTGGTAGAAAATCTGAGGAACTGGAGCTTCTCTCATGAAGGTTCTAAAGGGTAGTGTTGCCTGATTGGTGGACTCTTAAGTTTGGTCCTTTTTCTTAAAAAGACTCTGATAGAGTGCTAAACTGAGAGGCCTAAGGGCCTTCAGGTTTAACTTATGTTCGTAGTTAATTAAAGGTACCGGGGGCTCCCATCCTGTTGACAGGGAATGATTCAAGCATGTAAATCTATGAAGGTTCTAATACTGGAGTAACCAAAGATTTCCCTAGCAGTTGAATTAGATTCAGACAAACTAACATTAATAAGACTAAACATTCAAGAAGAATAATACATAATGTCAGTAAGGATATCTGTGACAGATATCACATGATGCTCAGAATGTATAATCATTAGTCAATTCAAATTTAGCAGCGTCAATAATCTTTGGCTGGGTACAGGTCAATTCTACAGCTTACCAAACCAGGGAAATACATATGTGGGGAGAAACACAAAAAGTACAAAAAGGGCAAAAATTATTTGGAAAAAGATAATGATGGACTGCAGGTCACTAAGTCTGGTGAAAGATAAGCAAAAAAAGAAAGTGTCAGCATATCAGAAGCTCAGGTATGAGTCTTTTGAAAGGGAAAATTAAAAGGATTACTGAATCTAAAAAGGGCATCTCAGGGGCAAGGGCAAATGGCAGTGAGGAATATACCTGTCCAAGGGATACAGCATTTAGGGAATCTTCATCAGTAAGACATCAGGAACAGCAAGCATAAGGACAACCTCTGCAAACCGCAAAGGTCTGCTCAGGACAGCTCAGGAAAATGCTGCAGACTGACCAAGGTTCAAATGTCCATTGATATATCAAATTACAAAATTCAATCTGATTCGAAAAAGATAGAGCTATGTTGAATAGACATCATCCAATCAGAATTTATCACCAGACTCCAGTTTGAAACAGTTCAACAGATTCCCAAGTCTGCCATGGGAACATCTCCTTTCTGTGTAACTCCAAGCAGGTTTGAAACAAATGTATACAATCTCAGTCCATGTACCTGCAATGTAATGTTACCCAGGACAAATGGGTACATCTGTCCATGTGTAAACAATACACTTATTACAAAAGGACTTTGCTATTCATGAGAATGAAATCTGAAAGACGGCTTCACGTTATGAAAAAATAATTCAATACTTTTTCATGACTACAAAATGCAAGCACTCCAGGCCTAACTTATGGAAAAAATATAAAATGTATTTCATTAACAAATTTTAATAAAACATATATAATATGCAAGCCTATAAATTCATCATTAGTAATATGTCAATCAGTATGAGTAAAACATTTAATTTAAAATGAAAAAGCTTTGTTATTGCATTACATTAAGTAGAGAAGTGCATTTCTCTCACTTGCACATATTTTTAAAGTCTTTAATCTTTCATTAATCATTAGAAATTCAATATCGTTTCTACATGCACTGTTAGTAAAGAGTTTAAAACACATCTTAACATCAATTTTAACCTTTTAACATGATTTAATTCAAAAGGCGCCTAAGTCGAGATTTGAAATACAAGCAATTGCACATGTAAAATGCGTAAGTGCAGCTTTCTATGTTTGTTTTTAAACTCTTTACTCTCAAGAACTTAAAACTGTCACATTCTGATTACTTTTGTTACACAAGGGACAGCACCAAAATTTACGCTCTATCAGACTCAAAAGCAAGAAACTCATCCTACCTGCGTAACTACTTTTTAGAATAGCAATGTGACAGTACATACAGTAAATCTGGAATCAACAATGTCTTTGAAAGACCTGCACACAAGTTTACCCTCCAGAGGACTTAGTTTCTGCTTTGAAGAGCAGAGGGCACCCCTGGAGTGTCAGGTTACCACACAAGAGACACCAGACGCAATCCACACATACTCAACACAGGGAACTCACTTAGCGCTGACTTCCGATTTCAACTGGACATACTGGCTATTAGTGACTAGTAAACTACTTATGGTTCTGGAGAAAGCCTTTTCTCTGAGAACACTCCTGGAATCTACTCAAGAGGCCCCAACAGCTATGGTGTGAAAATTCAGCAAATTCCAAATGGATTACAGGGCCTCTCCCCATTATCAAGGCTAAATGTGGATATTAAAATACAGTCTACTAGTAGTCACTAAAGAACTGATCCATGAGGATAAGTGCAGATTTCACACGCTCATGAAGAGCTTGCTTTTGCATAATGACACAAGAAAATGTCTGACTCCATTAGCTGAAGCAAACTTTTGTGGCTGTTAATTCGCTTCAGTCTCGTCGACAAGTTCATTTGTTGGATCAGGCTACACTATACAAGTCGCAACTCACTTGCGATGAGCACTCATTGTATCATCTATGGTAACTTGGACCTAGGGCAATGCACGAGGTAAGGATGAACTCTATCTATGAGTTCCCATGCTCTTCACATTGATAGGTAGAATAAAAAATTTCCTAGCTATTGTAATGGAAAGTTTCAATTCTATTAAGGACTCCGAGGCCAGGATTATGCTTTCTTTCTTCAATTTTATTTCACAATAACCATTTTAATAATACCAACAAAAAACTATCTTTTCACTGAGACTGAGAGAAAGAGAAACAACAGAACATTGTTCAATCACAACAAGGTAAGTCCTATCATAGTCTTTTTTTCTTTGTCCATGCCCCCTCTTTCTTCGTGTGACCAATGTCCATTCCTCCTCCGAAGTTATTCCTGTTTGTTTGATTAATTCCTTGAGGAGAAAACCAAATATTCAGAAATCAATCTGACCTCCCAGAAATCCCATTACATGTACATACAGTAAGATTAACCAGTACAAATCCATATCATTCATGCTGTTCAGAATAACATACAAGGACCATACAAGGACCAACTCTTCGCAAAATCCATAGAGAAGTTGATACTTACGACTATACACTGTTCAGGAAAAAAAAACAATGTATTTGCCTCCATACCAGGTGGGACCTGGAGTAACTCCTGGGTGGGATAATCCTCGCCGCCCAATGCCTAATAGAACAGAAACTTTCTGTTACGGTAGCTACAAAAGTTTTCATTCTATGGCAGGACCAGAGGCAAGGATTATGCTTGTCCAAATCTGTTCAACTACGAGGGATGCTATATCTACCACTGGTTTAAAATAAAACCTTTTGAAGTTAGATTATGAGGACCAATCTGCAGAATTTAGAATGCCCTAAATCTAGCCCCCAGTGCGACGCCATGGCCCCACTAATGGAATGAGTGCCAAATTTGGATATTCCAGCCTCCAGCATCACCCATCTAACTCACCTAGCGATGGTCGGGGGGAGACTGCATGGAAAGGCTTCTGCAAGGCAATAAGAAGTTACAGTGTACCAGGAGGCTTGAACTCCTCTGTCATGGCCTTGAACGCCTTAATACACCTCACAACACACAATTCCGGGTGGTCATCAAATGCCAGGTAAGAGATTACCCTTGAGTTACACTTCGTACATCTAGACACATGGAAAGTAACACCTCTACCTGTGGCGTCCAGTGCTTTAATGTTGGAAACTCTCCTACAGGAGATAAGGCATAGCAGAAAAGCCAAATTCTCCAAAAGTTCCTTACTGGAAAGGTATTCATTACTTTTACAAGGGATGAAAAGGTTGAGTACAACATTCACACCCCAGAGGACTGAATAACTTGGTTCTAGCAGAAGGGAAAAACAAATGCCCCTCATTAGTTTACATACTAAGGGATGTTCACCAACTTGATAGCCATCAATAGGGGGATGTCCAGCAGCTAAAGCTGAAAAAAACGTTTCCACAGATCTATGAGCCATACCTTTGGATACAAGGGATGACATGAAATTCAAAACTGAAACTACCCCTGATCCCATGGGATCCAAGACCCTCTTGAGACACCAACCCAGCCATTTTGACCATGCTGAGAGATATCTCTTGGTGGTACTTTCTGTCCATGCCTTTGATAAGCACTGAGCTTCCTGTGAAAGTCCAGGGACTTTCCATCATTCCAGTAATCCTCCACGCCATAAAAGACAAATGACCCACTGATACCATAGAGTGCGGGTTCACCTAGGGATCCAGAAAAAAGATCTGGAACTAGGGGGAGAAGGATTGGAGAACCCCAAGAGAGTTCCAGAAGAACCGAATACCATACTTGCGATCTCCAGATCAGGGTTATTACCACAAGATCAACTATCTGACACCTCAACTGAGCCGATAAAAGTGTGATCATCGAGAACGGGGGAAAAGAGTAACCACTCTCCTGGTTCCAATCCTGGAAAATCCCGTCCATCGCCCCTGTTATGGGATTGGGTCTCCAGATGAAGAATTTCTCCAGCTGATGATACAGTCAAGATGCAAACAGGTCTAACAAAAAAGGACCCCATCTCCTGCTGATGGCCTTGAAAATCAATGGATGTGGTTTCCAGGGGCTCGAGTCTTAGAGATTATCTGGATATCCAGTCGATTACTACATTTGTTTTTCCAGGGAGGTGTTCCATGATTAATGCGATGTTGTGATCAAGGCAAAAATGGCAAAAACTCTTGCCCAGTTCTGCCAAACCCCTTGAGCGTGTCCAGCCTACGTGATTGATATATCGGACTGCTGACACATTGTCTATCTTCAGTAACATGCAGTATTGGGTCTTCTCTTGGTCCAACAACAAACTGCAAAGGAACCCACTAGGAGTCTGAAACAGTTGATGTGTAACTGTTGTTCTTGGGAGGACCACTTTCTTCCCGTGGATAACTCACCACAGTAGGCACCCCAGCCCTCTTTGCTGGCGTCTGACTCTATACCAATTTCCGAGCACGAATCAAAGATTGCTCTCCCATTCCACGCTCCCCATGTGTGTGAGACACCACTTCATCTTTTCTTTGGCTTTCTCTATCAACAGAACCTTCTCCAAGTACGTTGCACCCCTGTGGAGATGTTGCACCTCCATGCGTTGATGGGCCCGGTAGAGGAGAGGACCCAAAAAATTGGACTGAACTGATGAGGAAAGGAGGCCCATCAGATGTGCTATTTGCCTCAAAGAGGTCCGTTCTTCCGCAAGCGTCTTGCAGAGCTCCTTCCTGATTTCCGCCACCTATGTCAGAGGGCTCAGAGTAGCCTGGCAGGAATCTTTGACAAACCTTAGGAAAGTGTCCTTTTAAGACGGCATCAACAACAACTTCTTTGTGTTGATGACTTTCTAACAGGTGCACTGTTGTCTGAAGGTGCACCCGGAGCTTTCCAGGCATTGGTCCAGAATGAGGATATCGTTCAGATAGACTATCAGCTGACTTCCTTGGGATCGCTACTGTTCCATGGTTGGCCTCAAAACCTTGGTGAAATACCAAGGTGCAGAAGATAGACCAAAAGGCAGAGAAGCCAATTCGTAAGTTTGTCCCGCCCATACAAACTGAAGGAAACGCCTGTATGGTAGAAAGAGCGGGACCGTAAGCATATGAATCTTTTAGGTACAGCATGCCCATCCAATCTGAGGGGTGGAGAATGTCTTGAAGGAGGTGGAGCCCCTCCATTTTGAAGTGGCGATATACCAGCCACTCGTTGAACTCTCTGAGGTTGGTAACGGGACGTCAGCCCCTGTCCCTCTTGCCCACTATGAATAGGTTACTCACAAACCGCCTGGGATGAAGGGAGATGAGGAAGATTGCCCCTTTGGGCAGCAGTTACCACCTCCTGAGATATCAGTTGATAATCGCGTTCCATTAGCACAAGCGGTGGAGGAAGTTGCCTTGGTACGGGGGTAATGTAGAATTCAATCTGGAAACCCATAATGGTTTGTGGAACCCATGTGTCCAATGTGAGGTGTCCCTAATTGTCTGCTAATTGAGCTAAGCTCCCTCCCACTCTTACTTGTTAAGAAGGGAGACCATTTACCAGAGTCATTGGAGTGGAATTTTACACAGGATCGACCTCTACCCCCCCCGTGGCAACGTCCTCTGGACGGGCAGAAGTTACCATATTTGGATTGGTGTTGCCATTGACCATGTCAAGAGCCTTGACCTCTGGAAGGGTGGGTGGAAGCCGAGCACAAGTCAAACCTCCTCTACATCGATAGGCCCCAGAGATAACTCAAGGGTGGAAAATGTGTTTCATCGCAACTTGGGCTTTCTTCAGGGATGTCAAAAAATGCCTCAGACGTGCCCAGTTCTTTCACAAAGAGTTCTCCAAAGAGTCCCCCCTGTTCGACTGGGCTCGCTTCAGAAGTGGCAAGGTCACCAAGCTTGGGATCTGCCTTTGTTAGAAGAGATCTCCGGCGCTCAGTGGAAGGGGCACAATTTGCGTTGCCCAGGAATATTAGTACGTCTTGCGCTCATCATGAGAGTGTCAGGGGAAATAAGGGACCCAGACTGCTTCGCTTCTTTAGACATGTCAATTAGCTTTGGAATGGGGCCCGCAACATCCAGCAACTTATGCTGACATGAGCGCCAGGAGCCGTCTATACCTTTCTAAGGGTCTCTAATGTACTCTCCTAAGAAGGTAGCCATTCTTGCATCTATTTCAAGGGGTTAAGGCTGCCTTCAGGGTAGGGCTGGGACATTCCACCAGAAGGCTAGCTCAGGTCTCTTTTTCAAGCGGGTTCCTCAGCTGACCTGCGAAGTAAACCGCCACTTTGGCCGCTGGAGCCCACTCGGAAGAGCAAGGGTGCATCAACTTGTCAGGATCCAGCATATCTGAGGTATTAAAGGTTTGAGATTTTGGGATGAATACATCCGGTCCTTAAGATGGATGCCACACCCGAGAGGGGTCTTGGTCCCAGTCTGAATCGCCATGAGAATACTCTGATTGGGATTTGTCCCAGTCAAGGGGAGGCAAGAACACCTTCTCAGACTGGGGTGTCGCAACCCCTGGACAAAACCCAGGAAGAGTCGTGGTTTGTGACTCTGGGAAGTCAGAGAGCAAGCGTTGGGACAAGAACACCCTTGTAAGGCAGTCACATGCATCCATATTCACGCCCTGGGCATGCTTGCGCTTCAACCCACCTTTTGGGAGGGTTTAACAGGCATGGCCACCCGCAGCGTGGACCCTTGTGCAAAGAGAGGGGAATCGTTCAGGTTAGAAGCAGCAGAATGCCACAACCACTATTATCATGAGGTTGGATTCTAAAGTCACTTTTCTGATGTCACTCAATCAATCAGTGCACCAACTCAGATTTCTAGTGTGCGGCTAGTCATCCACAAGGGTATCCAGGAGCTAGGTTCTTGCTGGGATCAGTCGAAGAGTCAGTCTTACGTCCCTTTCTGAATTCCGGAAGAGAGGGTGATGCCTGGCTGATGGACAGACGCGTCAATGGTGCTGCAAATCTCATCATCAAAGGGAAAATAGGGAGGATTTCCTACTTCGTCCCCATATTCCCCAGAGTGGCATTTTTTATGGACAGGGAGACTCAGTACAGTGTTTAAGGCAGTCGTAGGCTGTACAATTTTTGGGACGTTGTAAACAGCAACTGAAGCTTAATGCTCTGCAGAGAGGTAATCCCTGGGACAGATTCTTCCTTTGTTTATATGAGCCGAGCGCCGGGGGTGTCCTCACGGTGTACAGGCAGGTACAGGGCCTGCAATTAACAATACCAATCCTTCAGGGCATCAAACTGTATATCCTTTGGGCTTAAGAGCCCAACAAGTGAGACAGAGGTTGCTGGTGCATCCACACTGCACAGACGTTGTGAGAATGCTCACAAAGTGGCAAAACTAAAGAGAAAAAATGAAATTGTGTCACAAACCGTAACATACCGATAAATCATGCACAGAGCTGTGGGGGCACTTACCTCCGGCTGTGAAGCAGCAAAGAAAGAGGGACAGAAACAGAGAGAAAGAAATGTGATGGGACTTACCTTTTTGGGACTGGACAATGTTCTGTTGTTTCTCTTTCCCTAGGTCTCATGGGAAAGGTATCTTTTTAATGGTATTGTTAAAATAGCTGCTGTGAAATAAAAGCACAGAAAGAAAGCAAAATCCTGGCCTCTGATCCTTACAACGAATTCTACATTCTCCTCCATGTAGAGTCATTCTTCATCTGTGTCTATCTGGATGTAGTTTTCTCTACTATCAGAATTTGGAAGATCTCTCACATGCTGGCGTTTCAGCAGCTTCTACCACAAATGAAAGTGTAGGATCAAAGTGAGAAGGTATTGTTTCATCCCTTTTTTGAAGGTGTTAGAAAGGAATTTTCTGATCTCTGCAGGGTGTTATAAATTGTCCCTGCTCAGTGATCGGGTTCATATTTTGTGTTTACAAAATTTCAGGTACTCTGATGGTTTATTTGGTCTATGAGGACTAGCAGTGTCTGGGCTATGTATCTGTAAGTGTTATGATGTAAAGCTCTGAGGGCAGTGCATGTTGTTGTTAGCGTACAGAGGCTGTCTACTGGTGCACATTTGACTGTTCACAGGATGGGGGAGGGGCATCTTTCTTTTTTATGTTTGGATTAATTACACTGTTGCCTTCAGGGCTGTCACTGAAGAATAGGGTTTGATTTTGGTAACCATGCAAGTAAGACAGTCCAATAGTATACAACTAAGAAGTGAACCAGAGCCTGGAGATATTGCTCAGTTACCAGACATTTTAAGTTGCTTATTCTCATGTTGGCTATGGAGCATTTTTGCAAGCATAATAATCATAATGGATGCAGCATCTTGAAAAAGCTGTGACATCTGTTAAAATACGAGGGGATTTGCAAAGTCACATTGCAAATAATCCAGCTATAACCTACAAGCGTAATACAACAATCAAAGAGATGTTGCACTCAGAGGCACTATTCCTTTCAAACAAAAGCAAACACTACTCAGTGGTTGACAAGGGAGAGAAGATTCTTCAGACGTGATCACTGTGTATGCTGTATATACATTAATGGCAAAGAAATGGAGTTCGTGGACAATATACACAAAAAAAAGTATAATATAAAGAAATGTATAAACTGCAATACATGTTTTGTTTGCATGTAACCTATCTGTGTAAGAAACTACATAATGGACCTACTATTAGAAAATAAAAAGTAAGATGGCAGGCAGGGGTACCTGAGGGCTCTGTGTAGGAAGGATAGGAAATACCACTTAGCTGTGCTTTTTCAGAGAGAACATATGGAGTCTGTTCAATCTGAGATAACACTCACTTGTTTGACAACAGTACGTCCACATGGAAGGTGTGGAGATAGAGTTTTTATTTAAAACTGAGAACACTTGAAATGTAATGGATTCATACATTATGGGTTGTCAAGATGGTTTGAACACTAGTAATGAGATGAAAGTATATCTCGAATAAAAATCCTGCTAATGATGGAAACTTCTTCATGATATATCAAGGATTATTTTTATGGTATATTTATGGAAAACAAGCCAAATTGGCTCATATTTTAAGAGTTCTAATACACTTTTGCATTCTTAACACTATGATATACTGCTGGGAAATGTACAGGCAACATTGATCTTTTGAAGTTTATTATATTACAGATAGATAAACTTTTAAGAGAGTTTCAACTTTGAGTCATTGAAATAACTAAATGTTGGTCACAATAACACAAAGGTTCAGGTCTGATTGCAAAGGGACATCATGATGAACTGGCAAAATGGTAAAGTTGAAGGGAGATAAGAATTGAAAGAATGGGTTTAGGTCCCACGTATGGCTAGTGTATTGCATGAATGACAACGGATTGATCTAATGTTGGGGTCCACATGTGTTGACACATTTGTAACTCAGCAAAATAAATTGGATACAGGAGATCTTGGAGGACATACATATGATCTTACTTTTGGATGTCAGTGCATCAGTGGGATTTCAGGTTGCAAATGGATGTGAGGGATAAAACAGATTTATTAAAGTCTCATTTCATGCGGCAAAATGGCACATTAAGTTAGAGTTGACTGGTAAGATGTTCTGAAAACGATAGCATGAAGTCTAGGTTAGGAGTTACAGCCACAAAAAGACCTAATCTACATTTTTTTGAATAAAACTATAGAGCACTTTATTTAAAAATTAGATTAAATCACACTTATTAACTTAGGAATATGGGAGGCATTACCTGAATAGACTTAACTCCATTATATTGCAAATTACGAATTAGGTATATATTAGAATGGACTATTGATGTCTAAAATGACCGTTATAACCACAGAGTAAGAACCTCTTGAAGTAAAAATAGAGACATCATATAGAAAAGCAAATGCATATTACATGAACGCAGTCTTACGTACTTGTAAAGCGATCACTTTTTGTAATGATTCAAAACAATAGAGTTGAATGCTGTATGAAGGAAGGACTATGTAACATGATAGTGTTTCGCTATGCAAACTACACATGACTGTAGCCATCTTGAAATGCCGGTATATTAAGGTATGCCACTTTGGACTATATGTATCAACAATGAAGGAGGCACTAAGACTCTCTATACTGACAAAGAAGCTATAAGAATATACTAAAGTGATGGATTGATAGAGTTTATTTTTACTATGTGTATGCTAAGTAAAGGGTTACATGTCTTTTCGGGAAGAATCTAAACCTAATAAGGATTTAACTTATTACTTAAACAGAAGGGAACGCAACACCATGAGGTTTGAGATAACTATTCACTTGATATAAATAACGAGTGGATGCAAATATTGTGACTGTAATTGGATCTATAATTGTTTAAACTGAAGTTGCCACAGTTAGATTGAGCCCAGTGTAAATGTAACAGATTGTGAACATTTGAGTATAAGTTTCAAGTAGAATGATAATCATGTGCAAGTAAATATAAGGATAGTGATATCGTGCAGTGGGCACTTAACTATTTAAACTAGAAGATAACAGATATAAATCAAGTTAAGTGTACATGGAACATGGTGTAGACACCTTAAGGTATATTTATTGTTTAATTAGGATCACAAATTTGAGAAACAATGGATCCAAAACATGACTACCACTGCAAAGTAGTTAATTCAAGAGGGACTAAGAAAATAGGAATTATGTAATGTCAAAACTGTAGGGAGATTTGACAAATATTTTAGAATAGTTTTAAAAGATTCTAAAGAAGTGTATATATGTGATAAAGAAACAGATCATCATATCTACAGTGTTTAACAAGCGCTAGTTTGCAAATGTTTTTAAATAAATATGGTCAGTATGAATGAACTATTATGAGGCATTCGGGTTCCAGGAACAGAAATATTCTAATGAGTGTACAAAGGGATGTAGCTTGGTATCCAATGTGATACATGCATATATACATGCATTTCTGTGGTGTGATAGAATGTTTCACAAAAGGCCTCACATGAAGGTGTCATTCTCATTAAATCGAGGTAGTGTGTAAGGGTTTGAGGTAAAACTCAGTGTTTCAGGTTCAAGAGTATATACTTAATTGTTTTGTTTATGTTTGTGTTTTACTAGTTAGGTTACAACACTGTGTGGCCCTGAAGAAGTGAACTTTAGGTCTCAGATTTGATAAAAATCAGGAATACATAAAAGACAATGGATTTTATTTGAAAATTGTGCCCCTCACCTTTTTTCAAATTATTTATATATCAAAATATATTAGCATGACTACCTTTCACAGAACGAGGAGTGCATAGCACCGATATAATAAATGTAAGTCACCTTTCTGCATATGTTCACACTATTTATGTGCTCTTTATGTGAATGCGTGTGATTCCATGATGTTGTTTCCCTTAAATATGTAAGTGGCTCATCAAGTGCGTATTAGTTGTAAATTCAACTCTGCGTCCGTGCGATGTTTTTGTTTAAGTCATTAAGTAGAAATTCAGTCCTATCTGAGATGAATTTGAGGAAGTGATTGCAAGCCATATTTTAGAGTTCTGGCATCTTATTCAGAGGAGATTTTCAGATACATGGGAATGTCATTATTGTACCGGTGACTATTAATTCACAAAGCTCACATATCAGTAGTAGTTCAACATAAATGTTAAACAATGTATGGACCAGGATGGAGTCTTTGGCAGAAGCAACTACCCAGCTTCAATATGCTGGATCTCTCATTTATTAAATATCTAAGGACCTGATTAAGAGTTTGGCAGACAGGCTACTCCGTCACAAATATGACAGATCTTCCGTTGGTCATATTACGATCTCCCCAGGCTATAATGGGATAGTAATACGGCGGACGGGAGTAACCCAATCCCCCAAACTCTAAATCAGGCCCTAAACCTGTTATTTAGGTGCCATTTAGCCACATTTGGTTTGTCATGGAGTTGATAACAGTCAGGTGATCGACTACATCAGATGCCACAATAAAATGCAGAAGTATTAAAAGGCAGGGCTTGTCCTTATTCAAACGTTTCAGCATGTAGGCCTACATGTAAGAGATTAGAAATAGTGATTTCCTAATTGCGATTTCCTGCGAATAGCAATTAAGAAATCGCTATTCCTAATGTATGACACTCGTGAGTTTCATTTGTGATTTCTAGTGAGTCGCAAATAGACCTACTTCATGAATATTAATGAGGTAGGTCACAATTTGTTGCCCGTTAGGAATCGCTACCATCACAGAGATGATGACCTGCTGGGGACATCAGACCCACCATGCCTGTGATTGCTTTTAAATAAAGCAAATCTTTATTTATTTATTTTTAAACGCAGACCTTTTTCCTTAAAGGAAAGAAACAAATTGAAATTTGAATTTCATTTTTAAAAGAAGTCAGTGGATCATTGGACCACCGCCTGTTCTTAAAACAATATTTGTTTCCCGTTCTCAAAGGGGAAGGAGTTCCTTGAGGACCCCTCCCATTTGAGAATGGGTTACCCCCTCCTTCAAGGAGTCTGTAAAATATGAATATAATCGGTCACAAAACATTCATACATCGCATTCAGATTCAGTATTTGGAAGGTACGCCCTAAACACGCCTCTTCCAAATATCGAATTGCAAAACCCAAATCCTGATTCAATAACAAGTTACGGAATTGCAATTTGGGCTTTGTACATACCCAAAAGTGTTTCTGCAGTCGCAAGCGGCCCAATGCCATTAGAATGTCAGTTTTGTGCTGCACCCTTTTCTAAAACCTGATTGTTGCAGGTAATGTTAATTAGCACTTGTGGTAGTGTCCAGGAGGTTACTTTGTGTATGTGTTCTTTCAGGGGAATGTTTTATATAGGTGTTCTTGTTGCTGGATCCTCATAATATTCTAAAGGCTTTTTGTTAGAAATGGATGTACCATTTCAAGACAAAAATTTGTGATATTATCTGCATGACTCACTGTGCCACTGGTTTCAAGCTAGCCTAACTGATGAAGGGTGATACCCCAAAAACGGTCCCAGGATGCTTGTTTCCATTCCAGGGAGGACCTGGTCTGGTAGTTCTGGCTAGACTGTTCCCATGGGGAACAGGGTCAACACTGATCTGCATATGGCTCAGTCGAAACTGGGGTGGCATGGTGAGGAAAAGAACAATGGAGTTAAGCCAGATCTGTGACTGCAGGTGAGTGTTTGAAAAGTTTCAGTGCTCTGTCCATCATCTTGTTGTGTTGCTGACTTCTGTTTTTAGACAGCCTAGAATCTTCCTGTTCCCAGGGAGTTTACAATACACAGCTAACATTAGTTAAACCTACCATCACTGGAACTACCTGCTAAGACTGGAAGAGAATTACAGAAGAGGAGTGGGCTTCTGCCCTCTCCAAGCACAGGCTTGAGCACACAGGCAACCTGCCAAAATCCATCAAGAACCTCAACAGCTGGATAACACATGCGCCGACACCCTGGCTCCCCTTAAACGTAATCCAATGGTAAGAGCCCGTCCACAGGCCGGCTGTTACATAGAGGAATTCAGTCTGATGATATGCCACTGAAAGCAACTGGAACGCAAATGGAGAACAAGTCAAGTCACCACAGGTAAATAAATCTTCAAATCAGCCCTGAGACTCTACCACCAGCTGATACAGAACACCAAGCACAGTTTTTGCAGCTCGCATTGATGCCAGCACTAACAGTAGCAAGTAAATCTTTGCCATCATCAAAAATGTCACCACACCTCCTCCCGCCTCTGGCAACATAGCCCCCTCACAAGCCCTTTGCAACAAGCTCTCAGAATTCTTATGTAACAAAGTCACCTCCATATACAGCAACTTTGACCATCAACTGAACCCAGTCACTGTCCCAACTGAATTTCCCATCATGGCCACAGAACAAACCCTGACCTCGTGGCCCGCCATCACCACCGTCCAAATCACTGCTACCATAAAGACCAGTCACTCAGAGGTCCCATCTGACCCTTGCCACTCTATGCCTTCACCAAAGGAATACTACTGATCAGCAAAACATTTACACGTATCGTCACCACCTCCATCGACTTAGACACATTCCTGAACACCTGGAACCATGTCACCATCATGTACCTTCTCAAGGTACCATGAAGACCAGCCACTCACAGGTCCTATGTGACCCTTGCCCACTCTATGCCTTCACCAAAGAAATACTACTGATCAGCAAAGCACTTACACCCATCCTCACCACCTCCATCGACTCAGACACATTCCTGAACACCTGGAACCATGTCACCATCATGTACCTTCGCAAGGAACCATCCACTTACCCAGCCACGTTTTCCAACCAAAGACCTATCTTCCTCCTACCATACCTGGTAAAGGTTTTAGAAAAACTAATCAACCGATGCCTCACCGACCACCTCAGCAACCACCATTTCCTCAACTCCACATAGCCTGATGCAGACCCAATCATAGTACAGAAACAGCAATCATCACTGCCACACACAACATCCACATGATATTTGACAGAGGAGACAGAGCACCTTCATTCTCCTGGACCTCTCTGTAGCATTTGAAAGGTTCTCACACCCCATTCTCAGAAAGCTCCTACAAAAGATTGGCACCCAAAGACCCACTTTCATTGGATCTAGGCCTTCTTAACAGATAGAACACAATCTGTCAGTCCAGCACCTAATCCCTTGGAAGACTGAAAACTCATCTGCAGAGTGCCTCAAGGTTCATCGCTAAGTCTCACTCTCTACAAAGCATGCATGATGCCTCTAGTCAACGTAATGCAGCACACACAATATCCACATCCTCTCCTATGCTGACGACATGCAACTCGTACTGTCCCCCTCAAACAAGACCCCTAACACATTAAATGAAAGCCATCTATCCCAAGCTCAACACTGACAAGATAGAAGTAGTGATATTTGAAAAGAATGCCTCAAATGGGATTTCAGCAAGTGACTGGCTGAACTCTGGCCCACACCCACACCAAGCACACTTGCCAGGAACCTTGGCATAATCATCAACAACAAAGGGGACATAACTGTACACGTCAATGCCGTCACTACTTCCTGCTTCCATGCCCTGAAGATGCTGGGGAAGATTATTAAGGTTCCCAAACAACACTAGAAAAACTGTTACTCATGCCCTAGTGTAGGAAATAGCGCACAGGATCCCGGAGGATGATTGGGGGGCTGTCCTATGGAGGCATATACCTGGTAATGGGAGGGATGTCATTCTGGCCCTGGATGGGAGACACCGGTTGAGGTATCCAACCATGAAGGAGACCCTTGTCAAGAGGTGTGGCTTCACCACAGAGCAGTGCAGGGTAAGGTTCAGGGGCAGTAGGAAACTGCTTCACAAGTCCTGGGAGGATTTTGTGGGACACTTTTGCAAGGCACTGGATGGCTGGGTGAAGGGTATTATGGTACACACTTTAGAGGGGCTGTACAACTTAATTGCCAGAGAGCACATGTTCAGTCACAGTTATCAGGGCTATGCCAACACCTGGTTGATTGTAAGTTCTCTGAACCCAGGGAACTTGCAAAGGAGGCAGACCTCTGGGTAAGTACCAGAGTGACTGGAGAGGCATTGGGGAGTGATCCTAAGGAGGGTGGTTCATGTTCCCCTCAACAGAGTGGGGGGAGGTACACAGTGACCCAGACAGGTCCCAGAATGGTAACGGAAAATGGTCCCATGTCCCTTCTACAGGTAGGAGGAAAAGGGTGGGTGGGCAAAAGCCCAGGATGTCCTATTTACAGCACCAGAGCTTAGACTGTTCCTACAGGGGACCTAAGCAGGGTAACCTAGTCTGCACCGAGAGACCAGCCCCTGATGGGGGCTCCACAGTATCAGAAGAACTGAGATGAGTGACCCCTAGGGCAGTCTGACAGTTCAGTTATCAGGCAGTACCACTTCGTAGAGGAGGGTACGGAAGCCCCGAGGTAGGCACAAGCTGAGGGAGGACTCCTCCCCGTCCCCTGTTCAGCCTCAGGGTACAGACCCTGGGTTGATGGACGAGTGTCAGGGTACCACCTCTGAACTGGTGGGAGGTAGAGTGGAGAAAAGGTACAAGACCCCTGGGGCTACTGCCCCCCATTCAGAGACACCTCAGAGGTCAGGGAAATCTCAGGAGCCCATAGAGAACTCCCTGCCAGCCCCAAGGCTGGAAGAGAAGCTTACCCAATGGCCGCCCTCAGGGCCTCCACTTAGCAGTACATGGCCTGGGGCCTGGCTCCTGACACTGACAGTTGTCAGTGGCCTCTGTTGGTTGCTGTCCTTGTTTTCCCTGGGTTTGGAACAGAAGTCATGCCCAAGGAGCGGAACGGGCCACATCACTTTGTTGGGCTTGGTGGTATTGTCTGCCTACTGGGATAAATCTGTGAGCAAATTAAAGTTAGGATCTTCACAGGTGGGGTCCACAGATGAGGAGAAGGGTTCCCCATGGGTCAGTTCAGTGGGCCCAGAGAGTTTAGACAGAGGAGCCTCACTGAGTTGAGAAAGGCATAGAACTGGCAAGTGTCCCTGCTGTAGTGGGTTATTGTCCATGTACTATCGCCTTAAGCAGGGAAGTCCATCAAAGTATTGATTAGCCTACCCTGGCTGTAGACTGGAAGGGGGATATGTTGAAAATGGCCTCTCTCCAGGGTCACCCCCAAACTTTTTGCCTTCCTCCTCCACTTTTTTCTGACCTTATTGTTGCTGGTTTTAGCACTCTGGACACTTTACTACTGCTAACAAGTGCTAAAGTGCATGTGCTCTTTCCCTAAAAACATGGTAACATTGGCTCATACCCAATTGGGATATTTAATTTACTTGTAAGTCCCTAGTAAAGTGCACTACATGTGCCCAGGGCCTGTAAATTGAATACTACTAGTGGGCTTGCAGCACTGGTTGCGTCACCCACATAAGAAGCCCCTTAATCATGTCTCAGGCCTACCATTGCAAGGCTTGTGTGTGCAGTATCACTGCCACTTGACTTGGCATTTAAAAGTACTTGCCAAGCCGTAAACTCCCCTTTTTCTACATATAAGTCAACCCTAAGGTAGGCCCTAGGTAACCCATAGGGCAGGGTGCTATGTAGGTAAAAGCCAGGACATATACATGTGTGTTTTATATGTCCTGGTAGTGGAAAACTCCTAAATTCGTTTTCCACTACTGTGAGGCCTGCTCCTTTTTTAGGCTAGCATTAGGTCTGCCCTCACATACTGGTTGAGTGGTAGATTCTGATCAGAAAGAGGTAAACAGGACATGTTTAGTATGGCCAGAATGGTAATAGAAAATCCTGCTTGTTGGTGAGGTTGGATTTCATATTACTATTTTAGAAATGCCACTTATAGAAAGTGAGTATTCTCTGCACTAAAATCCATCTGTGCCTTACAGCCTGTCTCCAATACACGGCTGGGCTGGTTGACAGCTCCCTTGTGCATTCCACCCAGACAACCACAAACACAGGACACACACACACATCTGCATACTGAATGGGTCTTCCTGGGCTGGAAGGGTGGAGGGGCCTGACACTTACATTTCAAAGGCTAGTGGCCTGCCCTCACACAGTGGACTGCCAAACCCCTACTGGCAGACAGACCTGTACTAAAAGGGGACCTTGTACACTTCAAAACCACTCTTTGAAGTCTCCCCAACTTCAAAGGCATTTTGGGGTTTATAAACTGGGTCCCTGACCCCACCAAATCAGACACCTCCAGCCCAGATCCTGCAACCTGTCAAGAGGAGCTGCCTGGCTGCTCAAAGTACTCACCTGGACTGCTTTGCTGTGATGGACTGCTGCCTTGCTGGCCTCTGGCTTTGCTGAGAAGTGCTCTCCAAGGGCTTGGATTGAGCTTACCTCCTGTTCCTGAAGTCTCAGGGTCAAAAAGACTTCCTCTCTTCAAAGAAACTTCTTGTGTGCCGAAAAACAATGCACAGCATGCCGGAAACGACGTACAGCCTGCCCTGTGACGAGAAAACCACTGCATCGCTGAACCAGAATGACGCAGCCCGACTCCCCGAGTGGAGATTGAGGCAGCGCCTGCGTTGCGACCGGAACTTCGACGCACAGCCATACCGAATCCACGCAGAGCTGAGCCAAAACAACGCAGCCTGACTTCCTAAATGAAGAATCGACGCAGCGCCTGCCATGCGACAGAAACTCAGACGCATCGCCCACTGGATCGACGCAGCGCCTGTGACTGCGTCCCGCACGCCGAGGATTTCCATGCATCGTCTCTGGACATCAAAAGAACCACGCATTGCAGTGAGGATCCAAAACTGCACTCCGGATATCAACAGAAAGCCCTTGCAACGTCGAAAGAAACGAAGAATCGCCTGTGCCGTTTCGGGATATCCGACGCACACCTTCCGTTTTCCATGCATCTCCTCCTCTGCAGTCTAAGTGCATGTAACTTTGACGCAAACCAAGTGCTTTGTGGACACAAGAGACAAGTGTTGATTTTTAAGACTTAAGACTCTTTTTAATCTTGCAAACGTGATATCTCAACTTGTGTTTATTGAATCTTGATTGTTTTGATCTTAATTTAACCAGATAAATATCTTATATTTTCTAAACCTGTGTGGTGTATTTTTGCGGTGTTTTCACTGTGTTATTGCATGATTTATTGCACAAATACTTTACACATTGCCTTCTAAGTTAAGCCTGACTGTTCAATGCCAAGCTACCAGAAGGTGGACACAGGATAATTTGGATTGTGTGTGACTTACCCTGACTAGGATTGTGGTCCCTACTTGGACAAGGGTGTATACATCTGCCAACAAGAGAACCCCATTTCTAACACCTAGTAACCAGCACGTTGGACTATGGGAACACCCTCTATGTCAGGATAACTTAGTAACTAACTAGAAGACAACAAATGATCCAGAACTCGGCAGTCAGATTCATCCTCAAACTCCCAGAGAGAAGTCACATCACACCAAACCTCATGGAGCTTCACTGGCTTTCGATACACAAATGTGGTAATTTCAAGCTCCTCACACACACATTAAATGCACTACACAACTTAGGCCCCACTTACTGAACAATTGCATCTCCTTCCACCAACCATTCAGACACTACCCCTCTACACGACTTCTACTCACACACATCACACGCAGAAACAGATCAGGAGAATGGGCGTTCTTTTACATGGTTCCTAAAGCATGGAACGGCCTACTACTACACATCCGAGCCTCCACCTCTCTTGAACTCCACAAGAAGCTGAAGACCTGGCACACACACCTGCTCAGCATCAGGATACACTTGTGGGTGATAGTGTGCTTTACAAATACACATTATAACAAAAAGAGCATCCAAAATCACAAATGACAATAGCTCGTACTCACGGACGGACATCCTCTGTCTCAGCTGGATCTGTAGCCAAATGTTCTCTCGCTGACTCCAGTCTCCTGGTGCCTCCACCTCCCACAGTCTATCCTGTTCTTCCGGATGAGACTGTAGAAACTTCTGGCAAACTGAAGAAGGAACAGTGAAGAACAATGGGCCTTATTGTGCTGTGTAACCAAGCTTTTTGGGGAAAGGATATAATGCAGATCAATCATCTACAAATGGTTTTGGGCATTCTGTTTCACAATAGACCTATGACCAACTCCTTTCCCATTGAGTGAAGAATAGCAGAAGCCATGGCAGAAGGTGAATCTCTTCCCAGGTTAGACTAGGAGCTACTCTTTCTTCCACTAGATGTGGACATCTGGCTGGGGTCTTTTCCCTGTGCAAACGACTTTAAATTATCCTATTTGTAGCTGCTAATATCTACCCTTGCCAGCTGTGAACTGCAATGCACTTGTTAAAACAGCATTGTTAACTAGGTGCCTTAGCTTAGTTACAAGCAGTATCAGGGTCTCTCTAACAGCTTGTGCTGTTCCCGAGTCTCCAGTGATGGACAGGCATTGAACTGTCTCCCTTTATCCGACTGGAACTTCCTTTTCCCAGTGCTTACAGTGGACACCCCTCCCATCTCCTATACTGATTAATCAGACCTTCTTGCCCTTAGCACTAGTTCAGTGGAACAGGTTTCAAATAGATATGTGAGAGTGAGAGTCAGCCCGCAACTATAAAAGTTCTTATCTGGGTCCATAATTCTATTCATATTCGCCTCTCCAGATACTGTGCACCTCGGTCCATCTGAAGATTGCTCTGCCCTGTTCTGGCAACCCATGCTGCCGAATTCATCACACTTAATACATGTTTGCAAACCCCCTGAAGTAAACACCTAATGACAATGTTCCGTACTCACACACCCTATAAAGAGTGGAGTAATGCCATAAATCCTTTACGGGTCCATTTGTATGCATAACACCTCTACTGTACATTTTTGGGAATAATACTGTCCCTGTATACATCCGTGATTAAATTAAGAACGTTTTCGTTTATGCTGCAAACTTTATTAAATAGAAGTACCTGAGGACGCGAAGGTCTGTTTTTGAATAAGGAATTTGTACGTATTTCAAAAACATTGTCATTGTGCAGAGCTCATCTTAAGGTTTCGCCGTCTGTGCGTAAACAATGGTAACTGCCACCAGAAAGTTTATAGTCTCATTTTAGTTGGCACTCACATATGCAAACACTAATATTCATTTTTAAAAATGCCCTTGCGCTAGTTTCTCTCATTTGCTGATCGTCATTTGTTTTTCGCATCTGCTAAATTCTACAGGAACATGGAAAGACACAGCATGGGCTAATTTCTGGCACTGGCGTCAGGTTCCAGGAGAGGTCAGTCTCGATTCGTGAGGCAGACAGACTGACCTCACTCCTTCACAGAACCACATCAGAATCTCGTCTGCGATGGAAATATATGAAAAGGCCTATCCCAGACAACCGAGAAGTGCTTGAGAGACCCTATTTATCTGTCAATTGACAACAAGAATATCACTCGTGCTATCTGCGCCAGTGCCCTACAGACGCCTACGGTCTTTCCGTCTAACCTCTGAAGAGGGATGTGAAATAGGGGTGCCCCAGCCCTCGGTGTTAAGTGCGTAATAGGACAAATATAGGTGTTCAAGGTCTACTGGTTTTTAAATTCCTTTGCAGAGGCGGTATACTTAAACTGATTTAAGTATGCGGATTGTCCTTAACCTACTTTGCCTTGTTCTAATCAGATGGGTATGGTCATATAATTGGTTCATTTTCTGGATATAATTTCTAATTACACAAGATGCGGAGGTGAGAAATGGGCAAACGAAAGAGAAAAACAATCGAAACAGCATGAAGCCATCAGATTTGAGAATACATTTTGTAAGAGGAACTTTCATTACACTATTAAAAAAAATACTGGTCGTAACATTTGGCCCAATATGTTCTTGTGTTCATCCATATGATAAAATCCTTGACTACTTCAGAACAAAAGGACTGAGGGAGGCGGGGGGTTCTACAGACACCCCGCACAGAGGAAACTGGACTACAAAAAAGTAGTAACAAGCAATAGCAATGGCATTAGTTTTGGCTGTAAAGGACTGTTGTATGCTAATGTGAAGCATTACAAGTAAATAGCATGGGAATTAATATGTATTTGTGTGGAAGCAAAGAACTGTAGAACATTATTGGTGGAGGTTAAAAGGTTAGGTGACGGTTGCACTGTCAAGCCAGAGCTAAACATCCATGTAGGTTAATGAATGCATTCCTCCCATCTGTGCTGCTAGCAGAGAAAAACACCATAAATTATCTAGTTAACTTCAACACTTTTACAGTAATACAGTACTACAATGTCATGTGTCTGTCCCTCAAGAGCTGTCAGCTGGATACACCAGCAAACTGATCATAGCCACGGGGAGGGCAAGCACTTTTTTGGGGAAGCACACAATTTCTGTCTAATGAAAACGTGCACCTGACTCCCAACATGTGGGGGGCACCAAAGACCCTTTCTAGTGATGTTTACATAAATGTCTGGCTGACCTGTCAAGCAAGACCACAAAAACGTCCTATTCAAAATTAGTATTAAGGAAGAGAGAAAATAAAAGGGAAAGTCAGAAGTCTAATCTAGGCAGTCCACTTAATCGAAGTTTCGTAAACATACTAATTATTGGCATCAGAAGAAAATACTTTGAAAATAAATCAGCTTCTCAAAGAACCGGGAGGTGCTGTCTGCTTGACCCACAACGACTGAGACTGCACCCGGACTGCCCAGTTTTCTAGTGTGATGTACCTGCTCTTTGGCGAAATGCGTTCTCCGAACTCTTAATTGATGAATGTAATAGTATCAAAGAATAATTTAAGTAGAACTTAGGTCACACAGAAACCTTTTCAGGCGGGCAGGAGGGAGTGCTTAACACAGTCTTCTGAACCACATGAGTTTGGCAGCTGTGTCCATTTTAATATCCACCTGTTTGTGTGCATTTTGAACCAGAGTGCTTTTCACTCCCAACACTGTATTGGCTCTCTTACCTCGAAACATGGCTGAAGAAAGTGGGTAACTGATTCCCAGGGCGTCGTAGGCTGAAAAACGCTGGCAGAAGTCCTGCAGCATCATCGTCATAAGGCCCCGTCTCCGGTGACTCCGCCTGACAAACGCAGTGTCCAGGACTGGCAGCAGGTAGCACTGGCTGGTACTGACATCACAGAGACAACCTGCAATAAAACAATGAAGAGTGGTAGCTCATTTTATATACTCTCCTTTTCCTGGCCCTCTGAGTATTATAAAAGTAAGTATATATGTTAACAAGAATTGCAAAATGTTAGACCTGGCATCCTTAAGGTGGTCTTACCTGAGACTTTTTGCCTTTCTCCTTTTGTTTTGCTGTTGTATCTTTTTGTTGGCCTTAGGACCCTGAGCACTTTACCACTGCTAACCAGTGCTAAAGTGCATGTGCTTCTCCCCTAAACAAGCATGTTTAATTTACTTCTAAGTCCCTTGTAAAGTGGTATACCATGTATCTAGGGAATGGAAATTAAGGGCCTTATTACGATCCTGGCGGTCCAATGACCGCCACATTACGACCCCAGCGGTAGCGCCACGGTTGGACTTCCAGCACCGCCACTTTTTGTCGCACAACGGTCCTAATCTGCCAGGGCAGCGCTACCCTGGGGATTACGACTCCCTTCTCTGCCAGCAGTTTCATCGAGGTAGCATCGCCATGAAATGGCTGGCGGAGACAAAGCGCAGGGTGCCCCAGGCGGGCACCGGCACTTGCCCATGCATTTGGCATGGGCAGTGCAGGGTCCCCTCTTACCAGCCCCGTCTCAATGTTCACTGTCTGCAAAGCAGACAGTGAACCCTGCAACAGGTGCTGCTACACCCTACGCACTACACCATTGCCGCTGGCTCTATTACAAGCCGGACACAATGCTGTAGGCCATTTCCCGCTGGGCAGCGAGTGGAAACTCTGGTTCCGTCCGCTGACCCCGCAGGAGACTCGTAATGGGCCCTCCGGGAAGCCAACCGCACTGGTGGTAACCAACCAGTCAGGAATTCAGCAGACGGGCTTTTCCATCTGCCGAAGTCATAATTAGGCCCTAATTGCTATTAGTGGGCCAGCACCACTGATTGTGCCACCCACTCAAGTACCCCTGTAAATATATTTCAGGCCTGCCACTGCACAGCCTGTGTGTGCAGTTTCACAGCCACCTAGACTTGGCACTTAAAACCTCTTGCTAAGACTTACACCCCCCTTTTCTTACATAGAAGTCACCCCTAAAGCAGGCTCTAGGGTAGCCAAAAGGGGAGGGTGCCATGTAAGTAAACGGCAGGCCATGTACCTTTTAGTTTTACATGTCCTGATAATGAAAAACTTCCAAGGTCGTTTTTCAGTACTGTGAGACCTGCTCTTCTCATAGGCCAGCATTGGGAATCCCTTGAAATTCTTTTAAGCTGTAATTCCTGATCAGAGATAAGCAGCTGCATCATGGTTAGTATCAGTGGAAAGGTAATGATAAATCCTCTTTACTGGTAAAGTTGGAATTATTATGGCTATTTTATAAATGCCACTTTTAGAAAGTGGGCATTTCTCTGCTCTCACTGCCCTGTGTGCCCACACCCTGTCTCCAATTCACGTCTGACCTGGGCTAGGTGATAGCTACACTTGGGCAGTCCCTCCAGACACCCATAACATAGGATTCTAAACTGCATCTGCATTCATCTGGGTCTTCCTGGGGAGGAGGTTGGGAAGGACTCACACTTACATCTCAAAGGGTAGCGACCAGGGCCCACACAAAGGGGCTAATTACCTACCACTGAAAGTCTGGAGATGGGGCTGGGCTGAAAGGGAGACGTGTGCACTTTAGAGAAACCTTTTGAAGTCATCCCCCACATCAAAGACACTATTTGGTATAAGTACTTGGTCACAGACCTCCCTAAAGTCAGTAAACTTCTGGACTCAAGAAAACCTCTGGAGTAAAGACTGCTGTGTGCCAGGATCGCCACTTCACCAGGATTGACTGTTCCCAAGAACTGCTGCTCTGCCTTGCTGTGCTGCCCTGCTGCCTGCTGATTGATGCCCTGCAAACCAGAAGCCAACAATTATCCCCAGAGTAAATCCAAGGGTTTGTTGACTTGCCTCCAGTTATACTAGAAGTCTCCGGGACATCAAAGATCTCCGAACGGCTTCCCTGCAACCTGCCGCCTGCTTTTGCCAAGGATAGCAGAGCGGCTTCCCTGCCTCCTGCTTTTGTCAAGGATCATAGAGCAGCTTCCCTGCAGTCTGTCGTCCGCTTTTCCCAAGGATTGCAGTGCGGCTTCACTGCAGTCCGCTTTTGCCAAGGAACACAGAGCGGCTTCCCTGCAGCCTGCCGCCCGCTTTTGCCAAGCATCGCAGAGAGTCTTTTCTGCAGCCTGTTGACCACTGCTTGCTTTTGCCAAGGATCGTAGAGCGGCTTCCCTACAGCCTGCTGCCCACTTTGCCAAGAATCGCAGAGTGGCTTCAGCTCGACCGGCTCCTGCAATATCTCCTTAACCCGCAGCTGCGGCAGTGATTTTCCTGGTGTCGCTGGTCCGCTAACGGCTCCCCCGCGGCCTTGACAGTTTTTCTTTCCACCACGCTGGGGAGAGACCCAATCGAGAATACAACACCCAGCCGCTCTATGGGAAAGAGCGCACCCAAACTATTAATCTAATTTACCTAAACAAAGCGCATTCACATTGCAGAATTCCCTGCATCTTTTTAAACCACATAACTAGCTAAAAGCAGTTTTGATAACTTTAAAAAGTGAAATATTTTAATTGGATTTTTGTCGCTTTGGTCTAATCTTTAATAGATAAAGATTGTCTATTTTCCGAACACTATGTGGAGTCTTTTTGTGGTTTCTCATTATGATTACTGTAGGTGTGTTGCACAAATATGTCACACATTGCCTTCTAAGTTAAGCCTGCCTGCTTTGCACCAAGCTACCAGAGGGTGAGCACGGTTCATTTAGGTTCTGAATTTGACTTACTCAGACTAGGATTATGGTCCCTATTTGGCCAGGGTTCATACCGCTGCCAACTAGAGACCCAATGTCTAACAAGAAAGTAGCCCTATGTTCAATCATAACTGGCACACTCTCATATGTGGAGATTATCTGAGTCCTGGGTTTTAACAAGAGCAGGCTAATGTCCTAAATTCGGAGGTCACGGCACAGAAAGTGCCCCAGGGTGCACAATGGGTGACTGCATCTGTTTCTTGAGCCCCTGCAGCAATTAGGTATTACAGAAGGGGTTGCAGAAACGTCCAATAATTTGTACCTGTGCAATTGCAAGAGGGTGTCCCCTGATTTACACGAGATGTGGCACCATGCAAATGAGGCAATGCCTTTATCTCTGCTCCCATGCACTATTACAGACTTGAGCACAGAAGCAAACAGGCTGATGGGTGCCACATATGAGTGGGCACCTAATCAGTGTGTCCCTTAGGTGATGCATGATTGTTTCCCTGACTTCCCATTGTTACCTATGCAGGCAAGATGGATGCGGTCACACACTTCATTTAACGGTGGAGGGATCCATGCCCCCTCCTCAATGTGCTGCTGCTCCCTCAGCATGAAAAGAAATACCATTATTTAGTGTTTTCAATGCTGCTTGCATTTACACTGGAGACAACATAGAACCAACCAAAGAGTTCCGTGGGTCTTCTTCATGTAACCCCATGAAGACATAGTCAAATAATACAATAAAGACTTTTTGGAAGCCAACAATGACTCCTTGCATTTATTCACTAAAAGGTTTTACATTATGTACATTAGTGCAGATGGCTCTCATTTTCGCCTTGTTTATTACACAATGGCAATCTCTTGATTTGTATCTCCTTTACATTCTAGAGTTACCCGTGTCTGCGATTCCTTGCCAAGACGAGTGTATGTGCAGATCTAGTCGCGCCCAGCACAGTGACCCGGAGGACGTCTGGACTTGTGCTTTCTATTGGTACAGCAGATGAGTCGACTGCTGGGGCTTTTTGTTGTAACAAACCCTAGCATGTGAAGGAGATACACAGATGTGAGGTGTTGTGCCAGACAGCACGTTTTGTCTTGAAGAGGCCCACACTATTATGGGGTGGTCTAAATGTCAATATCAATCAAGGAATTGTCAATGTGTAATTAACAACACAGAAATCAGGATTATTACTGCAGTGTACAAGCCTCAGAAATTGGTTGACAGCCCTGTTGATATATATATATATATATATATGTATATATATATATATATATATATATATATCTATGTATATATGTCATATTTTATTTTTCAATTCACTGCACCTTTGAGCGCTGCATTGTCTGCACTAAAGCAAATAAGGTAACACTGTTTGGTGAATAAAAAAATGAGTCATTATTGCTGACTTTTAGGAAGATTTATTGTATTATCTGATTAAATCTTCATTTGGTTACATAAATGAGACTCGTGGAACTCTTTGGTTGTTTCTATGTTGTACCCTGTTCCTACAAATGGGCTAATGTAGTGTTTGTACAGTGCTTTTGTCACTGCACTGGAGACAGCACATTTTGATGTAATATAGTGCAAAGTCCATGTTAACACCATTAAGGATGCGCCTGGCACAGAGAAGGTTAGTATGTTACTTTACATAATATAGCCCTAAGTACACTGAAAGCAAATGTAGGTGTTCTGAGAGAGTACATGTGGGTTTGCTCTTCCTCACAAGTCCCAAACCATAACTATATAACATACCACTATAAAATGTGACACTTCTACCGAGTTCTCTGGATCCAGGAACCTCACTTAAATTACAGAATTTAAACTTACATGAAATAGGCTATGTAGCACTCTGTTTTTATGGTAACAATAACAGGGAACCCTGATCGAAAAGGGCCAACACAGGCCTGTCTTACTTGCTCCAGTCACATTTCATAAAGGCCCACCAGCAGCATCCCATTGTTGTAGAGATAGCTTGGTTTCTTCAAACATGACAGTTGGAATCGAGCATCCGTCCTTGTAATCATTGGTAGCCAGATTAGCCCTATTTCACAGCATTTGTAAGGCTATATAGACAATCTTTACCTGTCTTTTGAGTTGCGGCACCTTTCCTTTCCCAGTGACATCCTCAGAGGCTCTCTCAACTTACCTAGGGTGCAGACAGGATCAAGTTAGTCTGTGCGGGACCAGCAATCGTATGTCCCCCAAGAGTCCACCAAAATAATAAGGCATTCCATGATCCATTCAGGGAAGGGGGCTGCAACACAGTGCCCGAATGCATACAATCTACTATAGACAGATTCAACAGCATAGAAGTGGGGTCCCTCCTGTGGACTGTCTCAGCCACTGGGGTTAATGGCCCTATATAGATGACACATCACACGTCACCCACTTAATGTCACACTGGAGCTAAGAGGATCCAAGGTACAAACACTTTTTGCAAGCATCATCCCACCACCACAACGTTGGGGAGGCGAGGCCAAATTTTTGCGGGGACTTTCTTATGTTTGTGATCCACAAAGCAGCATGCAATTAGGAAGAGGTACTATGCTGACAAATTATACAATTACAATGTTAAGCAGACTTACAAGGTGAACATGCTGGGCTGGATTAAGGATGAGACACATATATTCCAACAGGTTTCTCGGTTTTTGGGGACTTTGCTTGATGGAGATGAAGGTTAAGAGGCATTCCTGATCTATGTTTTTATGTTTGTATGTGGTATTTCTATAGCGCTAACATACCCAAAAGGCACTAAAGAGCTCAATAGGTTCAAAGACAAGCATAAGGTCAACAAGTGAGGTAGCTGATTTGCGAACAATTAACACATTCTGGTGAAGTTTTCTTGAAAGAGATTAATCTTGAACTCTTTCCTAAATTGGCGTAGTATGGGGGTGGTCCTAATGGATATAGGGATGTTGTTGCAGATCCTGGATGCTTAGATTGAAAGGCTTGTAGCCTTATTTTTTCTTTTTTTTACAATTCTTTATCTGCAATTTGATGGTGTTATGGCTGCAAGAGTGCAGAGAACCACCATGGGTGGTGAGTTTGTTTGTAAGATATGTGGGCGTGCTGATGGCTCTGTAAACGAAGCTGCTGGTTTTGAAGATGGTGTGGGCCATCGAGGGGAGCCAATGCTGTACCATCAGGATGGGGGTGATGTGCCCATATTTCTTCAGGCAATGGATGAGACATGCGTGGCACATCGGATGGTCCTAAGGGATACCCGCAGGGATTTTGAAAGCCATGGACCAGGTCCAACATCCATCTTTCCACCATCCAGATGCAAGAGTACGAGGGCTTGAAAACCAGTTCTGAAGTCGCTTCCTGGAAGAAACAGTTTAATTTTCTTTATCCCTGAAAGCTGCACCAAGCCATCTTTGCTTTTTTTGGCAATGTCTTCCTTTAGGGTAAGGCTGGTATCCAGGGTGAATCCAGGTGATTTACCGTTTGGTGAAGGTTGAGGTTCGAAGCTGTCAAGATTCATGCCACTGAACCAGGTTTATTCTGTTTCTTGTTTGTAGTTCTTGCTAAATAACATGAATTCTGTCTTGGCTGGGTTGCACTTCAGGTAGGTGCTGGAAATCCGGTCTGAAGCAGACGAGACATTTAAGTAGAGCTGTTTATCATGAGCATATTGTTGAATCTTTTATCTGTAAGGAGAGCACCAAGTGACTCCAAGTAGAGGTTCAAGATGACTTGATGAAACCACAGAACCCTAGGACCCCCGCAGGTGATTGGGATCTTTTGGGACCTGGAAGTACCCATGTGAACAAACTGGTGTAAGTTGGAAAAAAAGCCAGTGAAGGACAGTGCTGATAACTCTGATGAGTCTTTTAAAGTCAGACGCAATTCTGAAAACTTTATGATTAAAATACTGCATTTTTAGCAAGTTGAACAAAAAAATCAAATTCTATTTACAAAATTGTATACATATATATTTTTCCTTAGTGGGTACAAACATCAGGATGTTGCACGTTGATAATATCTGAACCCCTCTTCTCACTAAACAAACTTGCCTTAACGTAAGAGTTAGAAATGGGGTCTTTGGTTGACAGTCAGGTTACCCCCTGTTCAAGCAAGGACCCTCATTCTAGTCAGGGTAAAAGAGAACCACCCTCAGCTAACCCCTGCTTACCGCCTTGGTAGCTTGGCAGAGCAGTAGGCTTAACTTCAGAGGTGTAAAGTATTTGTACCAACACACACACTAACTCAATGAAACCACTACAAAATAACACAACACCAGTTTAGAAAAATAGGAAATATTTATTTAAACAAAACGAGACCAAAACGACAGAAATCCGACATATACAAGTCAAGTTATGAATTTTTAAAGATTAAACTCAAAAATAGCGCTTAGAAACACAAAATGCTTCAATGAGTTGTTACCACGTTGTTCCCAACAATCCGACACCAGCAGCGCCGGACACGGAGTCGCACAGTCCTCCAGGTACAGTACCTTTGGTGAAGAGTGAAAACAAGCCGATTCGCGAAGTCGGGGATCACGGCGTCTGTGCGAAACATTGAATCTGCGCACTTCGAGTGGCACCGGTCACGACGTGGTGCGACAACTTCCACGGAGTTGCGGACTTCAGCAGGGCTGCAGCGATGTCGGGCCTGCGAAGATCGTCGCTTTCCAGCGAAGATCACGGAGTCGGTTGCAGGCGGCGTCACCGGATTCAGCAGCTGTGTCGGTCCGAAGTCGTCCGAAGTCGATTTCCTTGAATTTTCACCAGCTTTCCTTCCAAGGGCCCAGGGACTGGATAGGGCACCACTTGTCAGAGCAGGAGTCTCTCCGGAGACTCCAGGTGCTGGTAGAGAGAAGCCTTTGCTGTCCCTGAGACTTCAAACAACAGGAGGCAAGCTCTAAATCAAGCCCTTGGAGATTTCTTCACAAGATGATAGGCACACAAAGTCCAGGCTTTGCCCTCTTACTCTGGCAGAAGCAGCAACTGCAGGATAATTCCACAAAGCACAGTCACAGGCAGGGCAGCTGTTTTTCCTCAGCTCTTCTCCAGGCAGAGGTTCTTCTTGTTTCCAGAAGTGTTCTAAAATCTGTGGTTTTGGGTGCCCCTCTTACACCCAATTTCTTCTTTGAAGTAGGCCTACTTCAAAGTAAAGTCTCTTTTGAATGTGAAATCCTGCCTTGCCCAGGCCAGGCCCCAGACACTCACTAGGGGGTTGGAGACTGCATTGTGTGAGGGCAGGCACAGCCCTTTCAGGTGTAAGTGACCACTACTCCCCTCCCTCCTAGCACAGATGGCTCATCTGGATATGCAGGCTACACCCCAACTCCCTTTGTGTCACTGTCTAGTGTGAGGTGCAACCAGCCCAACTATCAAACTGACCCAGACAGGGAATCCACAAACAACAGAGTCACAGAAATGGTACAAGCAAGAAAATGCTCACTTTCTAAAAGTGGCATTTTCAAACACACAATCTTAAAATCAACTTTACTAAAAGATGTATTTTTAAATTGTGAGCTCAGAGACCCCAAACTCCACATGTCCATCCGCTCCCAAAGGGAATCTACACTTTAATCAGATTTAAAGGTAGCCCCCATGTTGACCTATGAGAGGGACAGTGAAAAACAAGTTTTGAAATATTTCACTGTCAGGACATATGAAACACATTACTGTATGTCCTACCTTAACCATACACTGCACCCTGCCCTTGTGGTTACCTAGGGCCTACCTTAGGGGTGTCTGACATGTAAGAAAAGGGAAGGTTTATGCCTGGCAAGTGGGAACACTTGCCAAGTCGAATTTACAGGTAAAACTGCACACACAGACACTGCAATGGCAGGTCTGAGACATGATTACAGAGCTACTTATGTGGGTGGCACAGCCAGTGCTGCAGGTCCACTAGTAGCATTTGATTTACAGGCCCTGGCACCTCCAGTGCACTTTACTACGGACTTACTAGTAAATCAAATATGTCAATCATGGATAAGCAAATTACATACATATTTTGTAAAGGAGCACTTGCATTTTAGCACTGGTTAGCAGTGGTAAAGTGCCCAGAGTAACAAAACAGTAACAGAGTCCAGCACACATCAACAACCTGGGTAACAGAAGCAAAATGTTAAGGGAAACCACGCCAAGGATGAAAAGTCTAACAGTAAGGATTTTAAAATTATTAAACAATACACAAAAAATAAAATCCTAGTTTCCATATGTCCAAGTTAGAAAATCCTTACCCACAATCTGTTTCCTAGAATACTGGAAAAAGATATATAATTTGTCAGGGAAGAGCTAGTGGACAAATAGGAAGATATCCTTCACAGAAAAGGTGGTAAACACTCAGCACCAGCCTGCAGCTTAAAAAGAGGAAGAAATCAGAAACAGAAATGTACAATTTACTGTTCAGAAAAAGGGAGAACTTGTAGTGTGAAGGCAAGAAGCATGTTATGTATTGGGAAATAGCTCAAGAGATGGAGCAAATTCAGTAAAATGATTAGCACGTCAGGATAGGGGTGATTATTACAGTGTTTGTGCCAGACAAAAAGTTTGGCAATTATGCAGTGAAACATGCACGCGAAAGCTTTGATCGCTAGTGCAGTAAAAACATAAATGGCAGTACTGTCCATGCAGTGACAATACTACAATTTGGCTGGACCTACGATACAAGGAGTTGAAAGAAGTCGAAGGGCTGCAAACTGTGACACTGACACCGAGACAACGCAAGCACCAGTTGTGACAGACAGAGAAAGAAAGCATGCTTTCTTATGAATAACTGCATGTGCTGGTCAATGAGAGGTCCCTAGTAGTGCCTGACGTCAGTGCCACTTTCTCTCCTGTAACCAACCAGTGCGCTGGCGTCCTGCTCGGAAGAGTGGGACGGGAATTGACGTTCCGTGCCCATTCAGTCCCTGGCTCCTCTGCTGAAACGTTACCTCTTTGAATATTGTGTAATTGTCGGTGGCCGTTAAGAATAAATGAAAGCTCCAGACTAGGATGGGATCGTATTTCGATGGCTTTTGTTGCTCTCATTTTATGTCTCTTTGGCCCGTTTCCACCTTTCAGCCTCGGCTGTTATAGCTTTGTGTCTCTCCCTTTCTTCTCCCGGTTGCGTTTCCTATTTCTGCGGCAGTGTGGGGCGCGAGAGAGGCCCCCACTGGTGCATTATTCCACGTAGGCAGTGCTTTAAATGGGCCGGTACTCTCCGGTACTGAGTACCGGCACTTTTTTATTTTGAGAGGGAGAGTACCGGCATATCTCAGGAAAAACGTAATACTTTTAATTGGAGAGTACCGGCACTTCTCAGAAACAAGCAGGTACTCTATTGCAGAGTACCTGCACTTCTATTTTTCCATTTAAAGCACTGCCTGCAAGCCCTGGTGTCAAATTCACACCAGGGTAAGTCCTGACAAAAACATGTATTAGAATACTTTCCCAAAGACAAGGAGTTAGGCCTTCGCCCCCTCGTGTCGGGAAAAAAGACATGGCGCGGGCTGCAGGAGATAAGGGCGTGCAGCCACCACAAGACGGCCTTGTGGAGCAGCACTGACCTTGTGAACGTAGCCAAGAATCCAGCACACATGGGAAAGGCCGACAGACCCTGACAAGAATGTGACCAAGACAAAACTTGTAGTGCTTGGGCGGGCAGACAGTTCTGAATTCAACTTTGCTGGCATCAGTGCGGCCCTCGTCGCATCACAGACTAAACTTTGCGGCCCCTGAAACAATGTTTGTGAGTACCAATGGTCTAACCGAAGAACTCGCCTTTATGGGAAACTGATGGTAAATTCATCTAAACAATGTAGGTCTTTATTGAAATGTCTACAGAACGCCCAAATCGCCTTAGAGACCTTTCAGAATGCTCTGAGGCAACGTAACACGAAACAAGATCACAGACATTTTGTTAGAAATGGGGTCTCTGGTTGGCAAAGTATAGACCCTTGTCCAAGAAGGGACCACAATCCTAGTCAGGGTAAATCACACAATCCAAATTATCCTGTGCCCACCATCTTGTAGCTTGACACTGAGCAGTCAGGCTTAACTTAGAAGGCAATGTGTAAAGTATTTGTGCAATAAATCATGCAATAACACAGTGACAACACCAGAAAAATACACCACACAGATTTAGAAAAATATAAGATATTTATCTGATTAAATTAAGGTCAAACCAATCAAGATTTGATAAGCACATGTTGAAATATCACTTTTGCAATGATAAGAAGAGTTAAGTCTTATGTGCACAAAGTACATGGTTTACATCAAAATTACATGCACGGAGACCGCAGAGGAGGAGATGCGTGGAAAAAGGAAGTTGTGCATCAGATTTTCTGATGCGGTACAGACAATGCGTAGTTTCTTCCCATGCTGCAAGTGCTTTGTGTCGATTTCCAGTGCGCAGTCTTGGATTCTCACTGCTATGCTGGGTCTTTTGACGCCCAGGGACGATGCGTGGAATTCCTCGGTGTGCAGGACAAAGTTACAGGCGCTGCGTCGATCCGGTGGACGATGTGTCAGTTTCTGTCGCACTGCAGGCGCTGCGTAGATTCTTTACTCAGGAAGGTGGACTGCGCCGTTCCGGCTTGGCTGTGCATTGATCCGGTATGGCGGTGCGTCGAAGTTCCGATCCCAATGTAGCTGCTGCATTGATCTCCACTCGGGAAGCCGGGCTGCGTCGTTCCGGTTCGGCGATGCAGTGAAGTGATTTTCTCGTTGATGGGCAGGCTGTGTGTAGTTTCCGGCAGGCTGGACTTTCCTTGAAGAGAGGAGGTCTTTTTGGCACTGAGACTTCAGATACATGAGGCAAGCTCAATCCAAGCCCTTGGAGAGCACTTCTCAGCAAAGTCGGAGGCCATCAAGGCAGCAGTCCTTCACAGCAAAGCAGTCCAGGTGAGTCCTTTGGGCAGCCAGGCAGCTCTTCTTGACAGACAGGTTGCAGGATCTGGTCCAGAAGGGTCTAATTTGGTGGGGTCAGAGACCCAGTTTATATACCCCAAAATGCCTTCGAAGTGGGGGAGACTTCAAAGAGTGGTTTTGAAGTGCACAAGGTATCCTTTCAGTGCAGGTCTGTCTGCCAGGGTCCCCGTAGGGGGTTTGGCGGTCCATTGTGTGAGGGCAGGCCAGTAAACTTTGAAATGTAAGCGTCAGGCCCTACACCCTTCCAGCCCAGGAAGACCCATTCAGTATGCAGTTGAGTGCAGGTGTGACTGAGTATCCTGTGTTTGTGGTTGTCTGGGTGAAATGCACAAGGGAGCTTTCAACCAGCCCAACCGGTACGTGGATTGGAGACAGGCTGTAAGGCACAGATGGATTTTAAGTGCAGAGAAATGCTCACTTTCTAAAAGTGTCATTTTTAAAATAGTAATATAAAATGCAACCTCACCAATAAGCAGGATTTTATATTACTATTCCGGCCATACCAAACATGATTTACCGCTTTCTGATCAGAATCTACCACTCAAACAGTATACGAGGATAGCCCTAATGTTAGCCTATAAAAGGAGCAGACCTCACGGCAGGGGAAAAGGAATTTAGGGGTTTTCCACTACCAAGACATATAAAACGCACGCACAGGTATATGTCCTGCCTTTTACCTAGATAGCACCCTGCCCTATGGGTAGACATAGGATCTATGTTAGGGGTGACATATATAGAAAAAGGGGATTTTAAGGCTTGGCAAGTACTTTTAAATGCCAAGTCGAAGTAGCACTGAAACTACACACACAGGCCTTGCAATAGCACACCTGAGACATGATTGGGGCTACGTATGTGAGTGGCACAACCAGTGCTGCACACCCACTAGTAGCATTCAATCTACAGGCCCTGGGCACATGTAGTGCACTTTATTAGAGACTTACAAGTAGATCAAATATGCCAATAGGGTATGAACCGATGTTACCATGTTTAAGGGAGAGAGCATATGCACGTTAGCACTGATTAGCAGTAGTAAAGTGCACAGAGTCCTAAAACCAGCAACAACAGTGTCAGAAAAGTGGATGGAGGCAGGCAAAAAGTTGGGGGATAACCACCCTAAGGCTGTCAGGTCTAACACATATCAATGAAGGGTAATGGCTGAAGAGGCAGAGGAGGAGTGGGTGACAGAACCCCCAAACCGAGGTGGTCCCTGGACTCTGGTCACGGAATCCAAGAAAGTCACAATGTGATGAATGAGTACATAAATAACACAGAGACATGCACAGGAGGGGCGGGTGGTTCATCAACAGGGAGAACACCCACTTCTAGGAGAACAGGAAAAATGCACCAAATATATGAAATCTAGGATTGTGGGCAATGGTGCTTTGCTTTGGTAGGTTCCATAGCAGCTAACCAGGAAAGGTTTTGTCTCAGTTCAGATGATAGGCTCAACCCTTAATGGGTTTTCAGACTAAGGTTTCATTATCAATGCCTTTGTTCTTGGGCCAGCCCAGACACCAAATGCACTGGAGAATAAATATGATGTACACTGAGATATCAAGGTACACAAACACTAACTAGTTAACCAGTAAATAAAACATGCATTGGCAAAATCAATTAAAAATACATTTGTAAGTGTGCTAAAGTGCATTTCTACAAGTGGAAAGACCCCATAGGAAATGTGAGCTTTAAGCAAAGTAAGGGTGGGAAGGGTTTACGTGCAATGGAGGAGTGGGTAGGGGAGATTAAATACAAATAAATATGGGTTTGGGGAAACTGGATAAAGAAGGAAAAGCAGAGCAGCACACGAGGGACAGAGCAACAAAGGCACAGCCCTAAGGGTTCTCTGCACAGGTCACAATAGTAGGCACAGTTCTTCTTTGGCCTCCCACGGGTCCAGCAGTGTTCTGAAGAGAGGACTGGAGGTGCAACATCTATGCCCAGTGCCAGTATGTGGGTGGAAGAACCTCTTGGCTATTATACAACCTATTTGGGTAAAACTTTCTAGGGATGTCTCAACCCACTTTTGCAGCATGCCCTGTGTGTTTACTGTAAACTACCCCACCCCACAGTACCCTTCTATACTTAACATTCAAGTCGCCAGAATATTCTTTTACTGTGCAGAGCACATAATAATGAGTAAACCCTCCCTTGTGGTTCTGAAGGCAGCTCCTTTCCCACTGGGAGTGGTGCTGGATTGGCTAGCAGGACATAAGAGGGGGCAGGTCCAGGTGTGAGCTACATCTGCAGAGTAGGCATCCTTTGAAGTTAATTAAGTTACTGGGCACAGCCCAGATGTCTAGCCTGTCAGGGGAAGGTCAACTCCTCTCCTTTTGTCTCAGCTCTACGAGCCACTTCACACTCAATCAGGAGCCATTCAGTTGCTTGGTGACAATGAACGCTAGCAAAAAGGCTTAGGCAGGAAAGTGCAACTTTCTAAAAGTGTCCAATTTCAAAATAGTAATGTAAATCTGACCTGAACATTAGGTTGGATTTTAAATAAATATTTAAATGAGTCATTGAACTGAAGTTATATGGCACAATCGGAAGAGGTAAGGAGTACGCTTTTCTTTCTTCGTTATATTATTAGCAGCCAACAATAACTACAACGGACTCTATTTCCCATGACACCCATGGTAAGAAGTCACAGAATCACCCATAAAGAACTAACTAGCCGATCACTGGATCTTTCTTCCTTTGAGTGCAGATGGAGAGCCTCCTCATTATTCTTTTTTTGGCCTGTCAGATCCTATAAGAAGATGATCAAAGTGTATGAAACTGGAAACAAAGTCCATCCCTTGCTAACGTGTAAGTATCATACAGGGCATTATAATACACTCTCACCCAGAACAATATCATGAAATGCAATCGGATGAAGGATCCATACTTACTTCAACAATGACTACTACTCTCTTGAGGGGGAGGAGAAGGAATCCGGGTGGGTAAATCCACACCTCTCTGTCCTTTATAGAATTGAAACGTTGTCACATTAGCTAGGGAAGTTTTCATTCTGTGGCAGGACCGGAGGAGAGTTTTACGCTGGTTTATAGCTTATTCATGACCAACGAATAAAAAATAAAACCCCTGAAAGGTAGAATCAGATGGCCAGTCCGCAGCATTGAGGATGTCCTCCAGACGAGCTCAGAGGGAAAATGCCTTGGAGACCATAGATCCTGTGACAGAATGTGTCCCAAAAATTGTTGTCTGAATGTCTGCTTCCTACATAGTCCACTGGACCCATTGGGCAATCGTCAGAGACTGCTCTAAACGACTTGCGTAGAACAATGAGCAACTGTTGTTCTCCATGGGGGCATACATACTCCGTCATGGCCTTGATACATCTTACCACACAACGTTTGGGGGAATCTGGAAAAGAATGGTAATCAACCACTCAAATCAAATCTCTTTCTTCTAGAAATACGGAAGGAAACCCCTTCCAGGGTAAATACTCTACCTGTTAAACCCAGTGCTCTGACTTCCGATACACGTCGGCAAGAAATCAGGTAGATGAGTGAGACCAGTTTAGCCAAAGTGGCCTGCGTGATAGGAGTCCATTAGATGGTCGTGACTGAAGATCTTGTTAACATCCCACAGGGTCGAGTATCTGGGTTCCGGGGGAATGGAAAGGAGAATTCCCCGTAAAAGCTTTCACACCAAAGGATGTTCCCCTACTGGACGTTTGCCCACCTGAAAGTGGCCTGCCAAAATAGCTGGTCTAAAAGTGTTGATAGTTCTATATGCCAGGCCCTGGGATCCAAATGTCTTGTATTACACCAGCCCATCCATGTAGACAATGCTGATCGGTAGCGCTTTGTAGTGCTGTCTGCCCTTGCTTTGGAAAGGAGAGACGCATCCTTTCACGAAAGGCCTTGGACTTCCCATCGCCTCCTGTAATCCTCCATGACATAAGAGCCAGAGAATTCTCTAGAGCTAGAGGTTAGGGATTCCCCTCCGTATCTTGCACGAGATCCAGAAACAGGGGTAAAGGGATTGGAGAATCCCAAGAAAGTTCCAGAAGAACTGGAAACCAGGCTTGAGATCTCCACATTGGGGTCAGCAAGACGATGTCTGCCTTCTGTCATCTGGCCTGGGTTGAGAGCTGCATGATCATTGCGAATGGAGGGGACGCACAGCCGCGTTCCCGTAACCAATCTTGCAGGAAAGCATCTGTGGCTGTCGCCTGTAGATCTGTACGCCAGCTGAAGGACTTCGGGAGCCAACGATCCAGGCGGGAGGCATGAGATCCACCGAGAATGGACCCCATCTGTCCGAAATGAGTCAGAAGATCGATGGATGTAGACGCTACAGTCCCTGAGATGGCAATAATCCCAAAACTTGTGCACTAGGTCCGCTAAGTTCTTGGATCGGGTCCCTCCCAGGTGATGTATGTAGTGGACTACCACCATGTTGTCCATTTTGAGGAGGACACAACACTCTGTTCTTGCCTTGGTCCAGCAACGGACCGCAAAAGGACCCGCTAGGAGTTCGGGACAGTTTATGTGCATTGAAAGTTTGTGAGCGGACCAGCTTCGTCCGGTGGAGAATTCTTTACATCTTGCCCCCCCCATCCTCAGCCACTGGCATCAGACTCTCTGACCAGATCTGCAAGGAAGTCGAAGATCGCTCTGCTATTTCAGGACTCCTTGTGAGTCAGCCACCACTGGATCGCTTCTCGAGTGTCCTCTGATAAGGGGACCACCTGAGAATATGTCAGTCCTTTCCTTAGATGAGACACTTTCAATCATTGAAGGGCTCAATAGTGCAAAGGAACCTGAAAAATTGCCTGTATCAAGGAGGACAAGAGCCCCACCACCCTTGCTAGCTGCAGCAGGGAGATGGAAGGCCTAGTTTCCAATCAATGCAGTTTGTGTTTGATCTTGCCCATCTTCCTGGACGGGAGACTGAGGGTGGCCACCTATATTTAGTCCACAACAGAACCTAGAAACACCAGCGATTGAACAGGGACGAGGGTGGACTTCTGTTGACTGATGATGAAGCCTAGGGATTCCAGCAGGAAGACAGACATTTAGAAATGACACCAGAGTAGTCGAGGGCATTGGTCTATGAAAATAATGTTGTCTAGATAAACAATGAGCCAGATTACCCGCGCTCTGATGAACTCCACAAGGGGGGGCATCACCTTGGTGAAACACCAATGAGTGGAGGACAGACCGAAAGGAAGAGAGGTGAACTCGAAGGTCTTCCCCTTCCAGAGAAATTGAAGGAAAGAATGGTGGGAGAAAAGCCTGGGCCCGTGAGGTAGGTGTCCTTGAGGTCCAGGCACGCCAGCCAGTCATTGGAAAGGAGGAGATCCCTGAGTAAGTGAATGCCCTCTATTTTGAAATGCTGGTATACCACCCACTTGTTGAATTCTTTTAAATTGATCACCAGTCTCTGACCACCGTCTCTCTTTCCACAATGAAGATACTGCTTAGAAAACCCCTGGGGCGGGGAACGATCCACACAATGGCACCTTTGAGATGGTCAGCAACCTCTTTGTCCACCAGAGAGGTGTGTGCTGGGGAAAAAATAGAGGAATTGGGGCTTGTCCTGCAAAGTGGAGCCATAAAACTCTTTGTGGAACCCCTGCACCGTTTGGAGGACGCAAACTTCGGTAGTGAGAGACTGCCAATTGTGGAAGAAGAATTGCAGCCTTTGCCCCAGCCCCTGGCACAGTAGAATCTGAACTCTCACCTGAAATGGATCCCTGGGCAGGTACGCTACGTCATCCTTATCTCCTTATGCCCCTCGATGTCTAGGGTAACCACTTGTGGGGTGAAAACTGCCAAATCAGGAGGTGTCCTGATAGCAATCCTTCTTGAGATCCTTAGCTCTGGAGGAGGCTGTGCTGTTAGTGTGGCCGACCGAAAACCCAAGCCTTGAAATTGCGTTTTATAGACACCTGCGGCTTGTCGGGAGAATTGAAGGTCGGGACGAATTTCCCCCATTCCCTTATGAAGGGATCTCCGAACAAACCCCCCTCGGTCACTGGGCCTGCCTCCGTTGTGACTAAGTCCCCCAGTTTAGGGTTGATCTTGATGAGCAGCGAATGGCGTTGCTCCTTGGAGATGGCACAAGTGGCATTCTGCAGGAGAATGATAGCCCATTGAGCCCAACCCAAGAGGACATCTGGAGAAATTTGGTTTCCTGACGTTTTGGCATCCTCCGCCATGTCCAAGATTTTTGTAAGGGGCCCGTCAGGTCCACCAGCTTATCCAGGGAAGCCTGCCAGGACCTGTTGATTGCCTTCTTGGGGTCTCTCATGTATTTCCCCAAGAATGTGGCCATGCGCTCGTCGATGTCGAGAGTGAGCGCCACTTTGTTATCCAAAGAAGTGTGGGGACAATCCGCTCAGAGGCGATTATAGACTTCTTTTTCTAGTGGCTTGCAAAGCCGCCCGCAGCATAGGCCGCAACTTTTTCCGCAGCAAACGATTCAGAGGAACAGGGATGCAGGAGCCTTTCCAGATCAAGCATATCCAAGGACCCTTGGGCAGAATCCTCCACGACTTTTCCTAAGAGTGACTAGGAGAAGAGCACAAGCTTGCCTCCTGTTTGCCACCCAAACCCGTTGAAGAGTCGGGGTAATGAGATGGCAAGCCGGGTGACAAGGTTTCTGGGTTATGCGGCGCAACCGGAGGTTGAAGACCTGAGGAGCCTTGCTCCGCAGCATCCAAAGGTTCAGATTGCTCACAGGCTAAAAAGGTGCAATTTAATTTAGCAAAGGCTTCCAGATCAACGCCAGATACAGGGTCCCTTTTTCATTTTACCCGTGGTGGCGGCTGGATGGGGCCCCCAGGTGTATTAAGGGGACAAGCCCCAGGTCGACTACCCTCCCAGGGAGGGGTTTGAGCAGCCCTCAACGTACTGCAGTAGAGTCTTCTCCAGGGGGGCGATTACCAGGGACATTGCTTTGATACTAGAGATGTCCATAACCTCACAAAAACGGTCATCAATGAGGAGGTAAGTAGTGGTATCCTCCTCTTCATAGGAGTCTTCAAAATCACTCATGCTGTGAAATAATAATGACAGCAGTATTTGTGTCTGGGGAGTGGGGTGGGGCTTTGGGGATCGGGGCAGTTTAAGAGGGATATAAAAATGGGGTTTGCCCAGACAGTAATAGGGCCCAAGGGGCCAATTACAGGGTGCAGGCCACCACTCGCCCACAACAGTATTCAGGGCTGCTGGACTCGCCTGGGTTGGTGTTGACTGTTTCTAAGTAGCGCGTTGCAAGCGAAAGAAGTAAATACGGACCCATTAGGGCGTAGAGACTCCAGGCATATGAAGGCAAAATTAAGATGTAAATCCCGGCTGGCCGTGCTGACAGGAGTATTCAAAATTTACATGCTGGTGAGGATCAAAGAGACGCGCCAGGTGCGTTGTAGCAGCTCCCTCTAGTGGCTGGAGGCTGAGGCAGCAATGGCCCTACGTGCCGAATAGTGTCAGGAAAACACCTGACAGCAGCTGTGAAGGAGCAACGAGCACCCCGCAGTCTCACCACAAATATAATTTATCATGTTACCAGAAACCCCTAAACTCCACTAATCCCTAAATCATTACATAATCACCGAACGCAGTGGAGTGGGACCCTGTTCCACACCCAGCACTTCTTCTGATACTATCACCACGACTTCTACTTAGTCTCCATGAAGGTATATCCTTATTATGGATGAAAAGGCCTCACACACCTAATAGTGGCATGCTTCATCATTGGCCAGTCCAATCCGCTGAGTTAAGATGATACTAACTCGGCGGTCTCAACCATAACCCCAGAGGAAAACTAACTCCTTTTGGGACAGAGAGATCAGAATGAAGTCTATTCTGGTAAGCAGAGAACTAGTGCTGGAAAAAATTAAAACTGCCTCTGTGCCTATCCAAAGTTATTACTTTATTCGGGATGGTACATGGTAGGATTAAAAATAATTCAACTGTGTAATGCTGATCTTAGATGGATCTATGCCCCTTTTCAAATGCCAACATGCCTTCGTCAGGACATACTCATAGTCCAACCCTACTGTCCATTATGTTTGTTATCATACATGCAATGTGTTGAACAACAAATACCCTCCGCACACATATTAGTCAATAATTTTGCGAGTCATAAACAATCCCATCCCAGTAAGGATGCGTAAAAGACTGTAAAATTGAGATCCTTTTATTGACATTTCATATGGACCTTTGACAGTGGGCATGTGTTTCATCGCCAATGTGGTTTTCTCAAGGCTGCAAAAAGTACATGAGAAGATTACATTGCGATATAAAGATGATGACAGGGCTACTTACAATACAAGAAGCTCTTGTACATGCGTCAAAAGCTGATTGGCAGGAAAAAAGAAATGAAGTGTGTGCCTCCATGGCAAAAATCATCAATCCCATGCAGAAAAGAAGCAAATAACCGAGCCTGATGCTGGTCAGTCAAAAACTCTTCTACAACATCATGCATAAAATTGCAAAGTACATGCCTGACACCAAAGATACCATGTGAAAACAGCAGAGAAATAGTACCTAAGGTGAAAAGATGATAAAAAAAGATGATAAAAAGTAGTGACCAATCCCAACAAATACAATGAGCACCAAAGAAAAAGAATAAAGAGTAAAATAAAAAGGACTGAGGGACAACTCTATAAACAAGCATTGGCCTAGCCAATAGGTCTCGCCAATGGCTTTGTATTTTGTTGTTGTTGTATATTTGTTTTATTGCTATGTAGTATGTCTAAATGTTTTTGGTGTAATGGAGTGAAGGTTTATAAATTAGAGTAGAATGTAGTTGTATGGAGTTGAGTGGAATATAGTGGTGTAGAGTTGAGGTGAGTAGTATGTTGTGTTATGGAGTGGCATGGGGGCTATGTTGTTGTATAGTGGAAGGGCATAATGTCTAGTGGAGTAGATTGCTGGAGTGGAGTATATTTTGTAATGCAGTAGAGTATTGTTAAGAGTGGTGTATGGTATGGAGTAGGTTTGTGTGGTGTAAAGGGTGCTGTGTACGTTGTTTTAGAGTTTGTAGAGTAGAGTGTCTAAGAGTGGATTCCATTTGGAGTTCGGAGTGGTATAGAGGGGAGTGTTGTAAGAGAGTGTAATGATACAGAGTGGTGTAGAGTTTTGTGAATTTTAGTGGCTTTTATTCTAGTGGTGTGGCGTAGAGTGGAGGTTTAGGGTGGTTTCTTGTGTTGTAGAGTGGACTTAAGTGGTATGGAGTGGTATAGAGGGAGGTGAGTAGAGTGTATAGAGAGCTGTAGAGTTTGTTTAGCATATTGATCAAGATTGCATTTGAGTGTTTTGTTGGAGTATAGTTTAATGCCCTTTTTGGTTTTTATTATAGTGGTATGTTGTAGATTTATTTTTGTTGCCTGGAGGTAGGGTGTAGTGTTGTAGAGTAGAGTGTTGTAGAGTAGAGTGTTGTAGAGTGGTTTGGGGTGAACAAATTCCTGTATCCCCTGACTGTGGGTAGTTCATGGATACAGACATTTATTGCTCACCTTATCACTCTGGGTTCGAAAGAGCATTTCTTCTAAGGCTGTAATCCAGGAATCACTGAATAAAGTGAAAGCCTAGCCCTAAAACTTGCTAAACATTGATATTGTTTTATTTTTGGGTGATTTAACCTAAGGCAGGCAGAGATGGCCGAGTAGTTAGCTGCTCACTGTTGTAAGACAGCCAAGAAAGAATGGCAGTGTGCATATGAAACAAAGCTGCTGATCCTCCTCCCTCCTTCAGGCAGTGCAGCCATTACAGCTGAAGAGTTCAGAGTACACCCAGCGCTGCATCTGGACCATAAGCAGATCCGTTTAAACATGCCTAAGATTTGGAGCGATGCCATCCCTGTGGTTGCACCCGACACAGCCTTCCCACTGCAATGCCAGGCCCTCGCCATGCTTACTACCTACCCAGCACACAGATGTGCAAAAGGGTGACTTTAACAGAAGACAATGATGCCTTAAACGGGTGGCAGGTCCCTTTAAAAACATCCCATTTCAGAAATGGAAAATGGAAACATGTTAAAAACAACAGAATTTAAAAGACAAAAATAAGAGTGCAAGGGCATTTGGTGAACATGTAAAGCAAAGCTGTGCAGCAGAAAATATAAAGACGCATACTTCACTATTCGTAGCATTACCCTGCCCCCAACATCACCCCACCCTCCCAAGATGAAAGGAAGCAGACACTTGTTTAGAGCTTGTAAATTCTGAACCAACTGGCCTGCTTCACTGAATGTGAAAGGGGCTCGATAAGATCTCCTTGTGGGCCTTTGCTGTATTTTAACATCTCAATGTACTGCAGGGAGCCTTTTCTACTGCAAATTTTCCCTGTGGCTCAGATCAAACTCGGCACAACCAGATTAGAGGGATTTCCAAACAAAACAACAAAAACTCCCCAATCCACTCAGAAGGACCCTCAAAGGGTCAATGGCCAGGTCTGGTGAGATGCCACAGTAATTACAGCAGAGGCAGTGCAAGGGCAGCAGAGGCTATCTTTAGTAGTCAGATGACAGCAAACTGTGTTTTAGTTATTTACATGTTATAAATGTTCAAGTGGATGTAAGCACCAGATTTGTATAAATATTTGAAGTAAACAGGCACCTTTAGAATTTGTGCACACAGTTGGATCTGGCTGGATTACGCTTACAAACAATCAACAGCCAGGAGTGGATGTCAGATGGTGTTAATGTCGGTTTTGTGGCAAAAGTGTCTTTACGGTATACAAACGCACCCAGATTAGCTCTAGTATATGAACTTTATTATTCATGGGTAATTTGTATAACATTTTTTAGAATTCGTTCCTAAAATCCAGATAGATTGTTTAACAAGTAGATCCGATGTTGTCTCCATAGTGAAAAAAAATGATTACTTTTTCCAAATACGAGTTAATATTGCCTACAAAGTGAAAAAAGATACTAAAGCATAACAAGGAAATGCCACAAACATTCTACAGGTAAATTATCTGAATTACTCAACAAAGTACTAAAAAGTAAAAATAGGAAGCATTCACAAACTACTGTTAGAAGCTGGCTGAATTTTCTGTGTCTAGTTCAACAGCTCCCGAAGTCTCAACAGTGAATGGGGCTTAAAACAGTGTGAATTACCCAAGATCACCATATGTTAGAGTGGCGCCAATACATGAATGAGCTTTTGGCCTTTAAAATTAACTCGAGGTCATCCTCTATTTGCCTCAAATGTAGCTGGCTATTTCCTGTGAAAAGGTCTTATCCTGCAACAGAGAAGTTGCGAATGTCTGGTCCGTCAATGAACCATAAACAGTGTAAAATGCTAAAAACCACCCACCATATGGTAGGCTGTCGACAACGCTCTGAAAAAAATACCGAGCAAATGGAGTTTTACATATTAGTGCTCTTCAAAGTATGCAGACTCCGTTCTCCAGCCAGCAGAAAGTGCTATGCTTACAATCCAAAGCGCTATGGCAGTTGTGTGTCACTGTAAAATTACACAGAAGTAAAATAATTTGTAAAACAAATCATCCCTTCACACTGCCAAGGGCCTTGCGCATATAGAGCACTACAAAACCGTCAGGCCTGTTACCACTACTTCGAGTTTTTTTTTTTTTTTAGAACAGTGGAGCACCCAAAGCTGCGATTGCATTTTTCAACCTCCAAAGAATAAAAAATGAAATAAGCGCTACCCTAATTTTATCCCATATATTGCAGATGGCTCCAAAATCAATTTCCAGCTTTTCGCTACATCATAATTTTGCTTGTTTATGTAAAAAATAAAATATCCACCAAACGTTACAGCATTTTGTTTGTACCGGGGATAATACAATCTACACAATACAGGCAGTGATATTACGACCAGCAGAAGGGACAGGCTGCAATCACATCGCCATGTTAATAATCCAAGCAGTTGTCTAGTGTGGTAATATCATAGAGAAATAAAACATTCTATAAAACAAATCATTCCTTCACACCGCCATGGACCGTGCTCATATAAAGCACTACAATACCTTTGGTCATGTTATAGCTACACCATTGCATGTTTTTAAAAATAACACTTATATAAAACAGTGCAAAAATACTAAGACACAAACAAACTAGACAACAATGCCCGGCGGCTAGAATGTTGGATGCCAGTGCTGTTAAAAGTATGCAGCCTGTTTTATACGGCCAGCAAAAGGAACAGGCTGCAATCACCGAAATTAAGGATTATCATCTGTGGAAAAAATTGGTTTATTTATTCTGCATGGTTAGAAAATTAAACATTCTCTACTCCTTCAGCAGTTTACCCAAAAAATCAAAAGGCAGTAACATTACGCTCAGCAAAAAGGACATACAGAAGTCAAACAATATGTAAAACAAATCATCCCTTCACACCAGCCACAGAGCGGCGGTGCTTTATATGAGCGTGCTCACATAAAGCACTACAACACCTTAGGACATGTTACCGCTACATCAGTGCATGTTTTTAAAAGTAACATATATATATATATGTATATATATATATAAGAGCAAATATAACAAATAAATGAAAATAGTAAAACACAAAATAGACAAGCTTCTTAGCGATACAACCACAATGCGTGACGGCTGGAGTTTTATATGCCAGTGCTCTTGAAGTATTCAATCTCCCTTCTCTGGCCACCAAAAGAAACAGGCTCCGAACATAAATCTTAAGGACTATCATCCATTGCTGAAATGGACAGGTCAAAATGAAGACAATTAAAGGGCAGGCGTGTCCCTCTTGCAAGGGGATGCCATGCTGATAAAGGGAAACACACAAACGTCTGTGAAGAGCTCCGAAGAGCTGTTCAGAATTGAAAAGCAACCATCTGAACTGCAATGGGTCTCACGTTCCCTCGAGTTAGAGCTATTAGCGCTTTATTGCCAAAAAACTGAAAATAAAATGTAAAACAGTTGACATAAGCGGCCGGTTCAAAGCGCCGCCGTGAGCTCGCAGAGACAGATAAAAGGAACAAGCATTTGCAATGCAAGAACAGAAAATGCACGAGGGAGAGTACGGAATGGAATAAACAAACTCACACATGACTGCAGATGAAAATAAGTTATAGACTGGAGCCCTGTTAACAGAAACAGACTGGAGCCACTGAAACATCCACACTCTTAGCCTTTGAAAACAAATTTGTATATAACAACAAAAACATCTGATAACATTGTCACATAATGTGCTTACAAAGTCCAAATAGGTTAAAAAAAACAGTATTATTATGTATATTACAACACGAGCAGTCCAAACAGATGTAAATTACCAATGTAAGAGAGAAGATTCATGTGTGATACACCCAAGCAACATAGGTGAAGAACTTGCTTTGTAAAGCAAACTGTATGCTTCACGTTAAGTAAAATAATTACTAATGAGCACTGCAACTGAGTATATAGTTAATCCCACCAAGTCTTCGAAAACAAAAATGTTTCATAAGATTAGAAATAACACACCATCAATCAACTTCACTTAAATTATAGAGGTCTAGCAAGCAATAAATAACAATTCTTACAAACAATATTTTTTAGGCTTCAAACCCCATTTCCAACACTGGTTGTCAGGATGAAGAAACCTCTGATGAACCACTCGGTTACAAATGCCCATTGTATAGACAAGTCTGAAACAACATGTGTCCATCTTATCCAAACGGCAACAGCATAGGTGTGCAAAATATTAAAGACAAATCCCTTAGTGGCAACCATATTTAACTCTTTAGAAACACATGCAGTTCCTTATCTACATTTAATCCCATGTCAGCTGCTCATAAGTGAATAATCCACTCACTCTCCAGTCTCCTCAATGTGTCTACTGCCACCTCTGGGGTTGACCTCAGTCATAGCTATACCATTGAATTTCACACTGAAGATTTCCATCCCTTTGTGGATTGTGTTTAAATGTACTGCTAATGGGTACTTGGGGTTGTTGTTTTTAATTGCCCTGATGTGCTTCTGGATTCTTTCTTTGAGAGGTTGTACAGTGCTCCCAACATAGATTCACTCACAAGTGCAAATAATAAAATAGACAACAAACTTGAATTACAGTTCATAAAATGCTTTATAACATATGTATTCTTAGTATTGTACTTAAAATCTACTTTCTTGTCCAAGGCAAAGATACACGTCTTAGACTGTATCCATCTGTAAAAACCCTTAGGTCTCTCCGGTAACCAGGTTCTAGGTACCCCTTGTGGAGTGGGAGGAATAGCTGGCACATAGTATGTTCCTGAGGGTTTTCCCTCTACTGTATGTGATACAAGGCCTGGTAGTGATATGTTTCAAAAAATGTGTTGTCTAACTTGAGTAGTTGTTCAAGTAGAATCCGATATATGTGATGACTATGTGTGTTATACCTGGTGACGAAATTAAAGCGTCCCTACCTCTTCTTTTATGCTCGACTCCCCCTAAGAAGTGAGCCACATGTTATTTTACAAATCTTTGCCCTGGCTGTAGTTAGTATTGACTGAGAGTAACTCCTCTGTCTGAAATGTTCTTCAAACAGCTCCACCTCATGTTCAAATAAAAGGTTATAACTACAATTTTGTCTCAGTCGGGTCATTTCACCTAGCGCAAGAGAGTTAATCTGTGCTTTTGGGTGACCAGTCCGTGCATGAAGATGACATTGATTTTCTGTAAATTTTAGACAACATTTTAGAATCTTCAACATAGAGACTGACATCCCAAAACTCTATCTGTTTGAAATCAGTGTGATGTGTAAAAAAGACATTGTAAGGATTGGTGTTTAAATGATTGAGAAGAATGTCCAGTGCAGAATTATTTCCTGACCAAATTACAAAGATATTGTCAATGTACCTCCCCCAATACACTATGTTATCTGTAATATCGGGTGGACTTGACAGCCATAAGTTTTTTTTTCTCGAAATGTCCCATGTACAGACTTGCACAAGAGGGGGAAAATGTTGCCCCCATCACCTGCTCCTTTTATCTGTCTGCACAGGCAACATGGCAAGACTACTTCTTACTTGGTCCTTTATGCATCTACCTGCAATTGTCAGGGAAAGGCCTCACCTATTCAGAGCTTCTCTGTAGTGCTGCCGCTGCTAGAAATGAGGAGCTCTGGATAGGTGCGATGAGTGGAGGACTCACTTTGATGAATGTGTGACAATAAGTGAAACTCTACTTCCTAGTGATTGATGAGGCCTTTCCCTGACAGTTACAGGGAGATGCATAGAAGACCAGGATACCATGTTGCATGTATGATAACAAACACGAGACGGCCAGTAGGGTTGGACTAAGAGTATGCCCCTTGCGCAGGTAAAAAAAAAAAAAACGCCCTCCACAGAACCAAGGCCAGCTGGTTCACCCCAGACCTACAGGAACCCAAACAGTCATGTCAAAAAATGGAGAAAACCTGGCGCCTTGAACCTACCAACTCCAACCACATTGCACTCAAGGACGCCATACGCAAGCATCACCAGCTGATCCGCACCACCAAAAGGACCCACTATAAAAACCGTATAAACACCAACGCTCACAACAGTAAAGAGCTCTTCGACATCATTAAAGAGCTCTCCAACCCCAGGACCTGCTCTAACGAACCCCCGCCATCACAGGAGTTCTGCAACTCCCTCGCTACCCATTTCCGTTGAAAGATAGAAAAAATCCACAACAGCTTCAAACCCCAGACCCACCAACTGACCACAGACACCCACGAACCCAACGCCCCAAACAACACCTACTTCCTCCACACCTGGACCCTCGTCAACAAAGAAGACATCGCTAACACCATGGCCTCAATCCACTCCGGCTCACCATCAGACCCATGCCCACACCACATCTTCAATAAAGCAAGCAACATCATCGCTCCCCACCTCTGCGACACCATCAACAGCTCCTTCGAGTCAGCCACCTTCCCAGAAAGCTGGAAACACGCAGAAGTCAACGCCCTGCTGAAGAAGCCCAAGGCGGACCCAAATGACCCCAAGAACTACCGGCCGATCTCCCTCCTCCCCTTCGCAGCCAAGGTCATCGAAAAAATCGTGAACAGCCAATTATCCCGTTTCCTGGAAGACAGCAAGGCGCTTAACACCTTCCAATCCGGATTCCGCAAAAACCACAGCACCGAGACCGCACTCATTGCTGCCACAGATGACATCAGGACCATGCTCGACGAAGGAGAAACAGCGGCATTCATCCTCCTGGACCTCTCCGCAGCCTTCGACACAGTATGTCATCACACTCTCCGCACATGCCTTCACAACGCCGGAATCCACGAAAAGGCTCTCAAATGGATCTCGTAATTTCTCGCCGGCAGAACACCTTCCACCGTTCCAGTGAGAAGCCTCCAAGATCATCTGTGGCGTCCCCCAGGGATCATCTCTCAGCCCAACGCTTTTCAACGTTTACATGGCCCCACTCGCCAACATCGCACGAACCCACTACATCAACATAATATCCTACGCAGACGACACCCAGCTGATCCTCTCCCTCACGAAAGACCCTACAACTGCGAAGAACAACCTCCACAACGGACTTCACGCCATCGCCAACTGGATGGAATCAAGCCGCCTCAAGTTAAACACGGACAAGACAGAGATCCTCATCTTTGGCGCCAGCCCCTCAGCATGGAACGACTCCTGGTGGCCCACCTCCCTAGGAACCGCACCCCCGCCCGCCACCCACGCACGCAACCTGGGATTCATCTTGGACTCCACACTCAGCATGACTCGGCAGGTCAACACAATCTCCTCTTCCTGCTACAACACTCTCCGTATGCTCCGCAAGATCTTTAAGTGGATTCCCATCGAAACCAGGATAACTGTCACCCACGGCCTGGTCAGCAGCCGATTGGACTACGGAAATGCTCTATATGAAGGAACAACGGCTAAACTCCAAACGAAGCTGCAACAAGTCCAGAACACTTCTGCCCGCCTCATTCTTGACGTCCCACGCCGCAACCACATCTCCCCCCACCTCGGAGACCTACACTGGCTACCCGTATCGAAGAGGATCACCTTCAAACTCCTCACCCCACGCACACAAAGCCCTCCACAACACAGGTCCAGCCTACCTCAACGACAGACTCACCTTCCACACCCCGACCCGCAATCTTTGCTCCACCAGCTTCGCCCTCGCCTCCGTCCCCCGCATCCGCCGCCCCACCACCGGAGGAAGATCATTTTCCCAGACCCAGGACCTCCTGACATTCAGGAAACGCCTCAAGACATGGCTCTTCGACCAGTAGCATCCCCCTCCCCCAGCGCCTTGAGACCCTAACGTGTGAAAAGTGCACTTTATAAATCTATTGATTGATTGATTGGAGGAAGCCTGCAAGACTCCTGTTCTGAGAAAACATTTCTTCCAGACAGCTATTTTGGAAGCGGCAAAAACATGTTGGCATTTGATTAGGTGTATAGATCCATCTAAGATCACAATTACACCCTTAAAGTATTTGTATTCCTATCACGTACCATCCCAAATAAAGTAATAACTTTGGATAGGCATGGAGGAAGTTTAAGATTTTTACCAGCACTGGTTCTCTACTTACCAGAATAGATTTTATTCTAATCTCCCTATCCCAAAAGGAGGTAATTCTTCTCTGGGGCTACGGTTGAGACCACTGAGTAAGTATCATCTTAAACTCTGCAGGTTGGACTGGCTAATGATGAAGCATGCCACTATTAGGTGGGTGAGGTCTTTCCATCCATAATAAGGAAAAATCTTCATGGAGCTAGTATCAGACGAATTGCAAGGCGTGGAACAGGGTCCCGCTCCATTGTGTTGCATGAAAAGGTTTATTATGCCAGGTCGAATTGGCAGTTTTAAAGCTGCATATTCAGGCTGCAGGTGCAGGCCTGGCAACATGTTTTGGAGTGTCAGTTGAGTGGTGGCACAATACGTACCCTGAGTATACTTTTGTAACATATACTAGAGACTTAAAGGTAACTTAAATATACCAGTCAAGAATGTTGTTAATTTCAACATGTTTTAGGGGTCGAAGCACATACCCTGGGGCCTGGCTAACATTATCCCAGTGCGCAAAAACACAGTAGCATCAGCCAGAAAAAAACGGGGGTGACTGTAGAAAAAAAGAGGAATTTTCCTGCACACACAAACAACAGAAACCCAAGAAATACAGTGGGGTGGGACTACCATACATCCTGGTCGAGTTGGGTTAATTAGGATCCGAAAAAAAAACAGGGCGTCATGGACTAAACAATAAGTGGCATATACATTTGGCAGGTGCCATGGATGCTCAAGATATATAGAATGTGAGGATTATTTTTATCCCCAGTAACGCGAGTGATGCTAGAAGTATGACCTAAAATAGCAGAAAAGGGAAACTCGCCAGATTTCTATCCCAGTGGACCCATTACTTGGAAAACCCAAAGTCTGACGGAGTCCACCAAGACCAATGCTTCGAAATTTAGTGACAAAGGATGGAAAAGAATGTTTGAGGGAAAATAGTTTAGACGATTTTTGAATATATAGTGGCAATACAAAATTCCAGACACAGACCGGCTTTGCTATGACCAAATTGGACATTGGGTCTTAAACCCAACAGTTAAAGGAACTGCCTGCAGAACTGTCACCAAATTTGAACAATGGATTGTATAAACGGAAAATGATGAAAAAGTGACCACAGACATTTACAAATTGCACACAGGGTCCGGAACACTGAAAACTCAAGGGCAAAGACGATGGGAGACAGAACTACATAGGGTACTGTTAAGGAAAGAATGGAAGGAGGTATAAACGAGGATACAGGGTATCCTATATAGCTGGCAACTATTGAATCTAGCAACCTATTGGTAAATGCTGTAGTGGCTGAGAATCTAATGTTAATCTAATCTCAATATATATCGGCAGTGCCCAAAATGACAAACATATTGTACTTATGTTTATGGAATAGATAAAATGTTTCAAACTATAATCCCCAGGTTACACGGGTGTGTTCTTCTGGGCACTGCCAATTCACAAACTTACCTGTACACTTAAAAAAACGGTACGATATGATATCCCTGGCCCTGTCTGCAGCGAAGCAAGCAATAACGATTCTTCGAGGAATGGATCAACAAACTTCAGAAAATGATTATAGAAAATAAGCAATATCATGGGAATGGAAAATAAGCAATATCCTGGAAATGGAAAAATAGCTAACACCATATTTTTTATGGCAAAACAAAATAAAACACAATGGCCCCATTCCTTACATAGCTCTCAAAAGAAACGATGCACCCCAGACCCTGAGAATAAATCCAGACAAAACCGACAGTAGTCTTGCGGGAGATTCAGAATTTGAGCATAAAGATGAAAGGATATCTCGAAGAATGCTAAAATTGTGTAGGTTTATAGGTGGGAAAGAACATGCGATAAAGTTTAGTAAATGAAAATTAGGGATCTTACCGGCCAATGGATGTAGACAAGTGTATGTGTACAAGAGGTATTCACAATAAAACAATTGACCCTAAATCCCTTCTTCTAAATAATGCCTTAGAAAAACCGGCTGTATGTTGTCCTTACAAACTGCACAGTAATTTCGCAATACTGTAACCATAATTTTTTTTTTTTTATTGTAACTTTTACTTGGGAACTTTTTAGTTGGAAAACAACCAAAATGGAAAAACTGTCTTATCTGTTTTTTTCCACTGAAAATATTTTCAGTTATATGGTTCTCTTTCAAAATAAAATCACGTGTTAGGAAATAATAAGTAGCATTCTGGGAGCCATTTACACAGCCACAAAATAGTTAGATTTTGTAAACGTGTCCATGTTTATGTTTTGGAACAACAAAGTAAAAGCTTTGCAGTAATGAATCATTTATGCCATTTTGAACATCTTACATATATGACTGCATGTCCTGCCTTAGCAGCAAACAGTTATTTCCCAGTGCATTTCTTCACAGCGCTTGTCCTGAACAAGTTATACATATCGCAGCATGTCTTGCCTCGGCATCAAACAGTGATTTCCCATAACTATACAGTAGCACTGTAAACTAGCAGACAAGTGGGTTTGTGCTGTTGGGGTTGCAGCTACTTATTTAGGGAGCAAAACAAACATGAAGACCAGCAGCAGCTACTCACCAGGGGCTTCAGGGCGCTGCCCTGTCACCTGCGAGCCACCACACAATGCCCCTTAGCCGTGCCCACACTATTTAATTTATTAACAGTGTTTATAATTTTGTGTTTTTATGAATATTGTCAGGGTGCAAGTCAGGCCTCTCCAGGGTCTTCATGACAGGAGGAGAGGGTGGGCATGTTCCGTCTACAAAGTTATGTGTAAAATCATTGCACTACGTAGGTGGCTAGCTAGATAATGCACGTCTGAGGGGCATAACTGCAGTATGTAGGTGATTGGCTGGGATTGCACATGTATGAGGTGTATAATTCAACTACGATCCACTCACACAGGCACAATCCATTGTATTTACCAGACATACTGCGCATGCCTAAGGCAGTACAGTCTATCTGCTAAAATTAGACTTACAGGTCACAGATCAGTGCATTCTTGAGGCCAATGAAAAGCAACATAAAGCAGCAGGGACAAGATCACAAGCACTGTTCCTGCTCCTGACAGGGCTATGTTTCCAATCCTATCAAGAAGCTGGGAAAAGAAATGAGGTGGATATTTCCCATTTTTATCCTGCCCTGCTCTTCGCAAATCATGCCTTGCACAATCTAATTCTAAATTCCCGCCATGCTTCTGCCATGAAACGTCTGAGTTGCCAGAAAAGGAAGCAAGGTAAGTCAAAATAAGTATTTTTACTCTGTGCATATCTGAGTTTCTGTTTGTGAGAGTGTTTGAGAGTGTTAATGAGAGTAAAAACCAAGTGAGAATCAGTGAGTGTGTGACAGCAAATATGAATAAGTGAAAGCAAGTGCAAGGGCATGAACTAAGTACTGTGAGTGAGTTAGATTCAGTGAGTGAGGGGAGGTTGTGAGTAGGAGTGAGTCAAAGGGTGTAGTTATCAAGGTTGCAGCAGGTACAGTTGCATCAGGGCCAGAGGCCGAGAGGCTTACTGAATCGTTTTTATTAAAGAAGAATGCCCTAATTAGTACATTAGGGACCATATCCCATAAAGTGCCCTTGTGCTTTCCCAGTGCACTTTGGTAATACAGAAGGGGTCACTGAATCTTGTGTGGCCTCTTCTGTACTACTGATAGCACTAGCGTACATGTAACAAAGCGCTATCTTGCAAGGGCATTCCCTCATTTGCATGGGGTGTGACCCCATGCAAATGAGGGAACCTTCCTGCCTCTACACCATAATATGGCTGTGGGCAGAAAGGTAAAGAAGCCGTCAGGAGGCGCACTGAAAGTGCAAAACAAAAAAGTGGCACACTGTCAGTGCTCACCCTGAGGGAGAGAACAGAGAGGGTCCGATGGATCCCACAGGCATTTTTCTGCAAGCTGATGCAGTCACTCCCTGCACCTCGCTGCAGGGTTATCCCTATGCTCTCTGTAAAGTGCATGCGGGTGCTACCAGCACAGTGGAAAGCGGCTGATTAAAGTAGCCACTCTGTATTTCACTGAATGCACTGACCCTAGGGCAGCCCCAAGTTCTCGGCCGTCCTAAGGGCAGCGCATTCATTGAAATCCAACACACTGTTCATGTTTGCGCCTGGCGCATCTGTTTAAAGGTGTGCTGTGGCGCAAATATGAACAGTGTGCCTGATACCTAATATGGGCGCTGGTGTTCAAAGCAGAGCCTCCTATACCCCAGCAGTTGTGAGAGAGAGAGAGAAGCACACATGAGTGAGGGAATTTGAATTAAAGTGTTAACTTACTTTATGCTGATGAGTCTACTGCTGCCCAATGCGTATTAAAGATATGTTTTGGCTTATGGGGACACCCAAGATAACCTGCTGCTACTGGCATATGGAAGGCAATTACTAAGGCATACTGTAGGGCATTAGTAGCATAAACAGGGCATCAAGTAATGAAAATAATTGTTGGGAGAAGAGTAATCCTATTGCAAAATGCAGCCACTGGTATTTCTTGGCCTCTGAGAGGGCAGCCATGGCATATCGGGGGTCTGTGTCAGTTCTGAGGAAGCAAACCAGGATAAAATACTGGCCCTTACATACTGAAGGTAATTAATGTCATATGAGGCAGTATCAGTGGCAAAGTTCTGGCACTGGCAACTGTATGTCATTATTGACTAAGGGGATAGCCTTGATAAATGCAGAAATTTGCAAACTAGAGATAATCCTTAACATACATGGGGCACCCAAGGCAAATTTTGAAAAACACGGGGTGAACTTGTGGCAAGTATTACGCCCCACCTCTTTCAGAGATCACTAGCGGCAACTAATAGACTTGTTGTTCTTAGCCCAAAACAATATGTCCTGCGTGTCAGGTGACAGGACCCCACACCACCGCATGAAATCAGATGTCAGTAATCAAAGTGTTGTAAGTGTAATGTGTTGACAGTTGTTCAGATGTTGGTGGCTCTCATCCATTCACTGAAGGCGTGTGCATCTCTGGGAAGGATGTCCCTGCATTTAAATGCTGTGTTTGATGAAAAAGGAGGAAGGAGCACCTGCGATGCAAACAGCATTGGGCTAAATGTGTCGGTTTCCGATTGGAGGAGACCTGTGAAATTTTTGTTGGTGTGGCTTCAAGGGACAAATGATAAGGCAATGCATTTTTTTCAAAAGGTTCACAAAGCATGCACTTGCATGAGTAATTAAAGTTTTGACACTTACGCCCTCATTACAACTTTCGCAGTTTTCGGGCGATACCACAATGAGACATGTCACCATCATACGGCCAGTGGTAGCAGTACAGCGACCGCCGTATTATGAGTTACAAAGAACAAACCGCCCAAATACAGCAACAAAACCAACCCCGCCAGGCCGGCCAACGATGAAATGTTGACTGATCTACCGCCGGCCGGCCACGCCAACCCCATTCCGACCGCCCTATTACGAGTCATTTTTCAGCACATCAGTACATGCACGCGGGTAAACCAACGGCGGTCCGCACTGCTGCGGTACAGAAACGCACTGCCAATTGTAGCCAAAACCCCACTGGACAGTTCGAAACCCACACCTGAAACACATACACACACCTGCTCATGGCAAAATATACCAACCCGCCACACACCAATAATCCTTTGCGATTACCACGACAAGCCAGAGAGGCACGAGCCATAAAGCACACCCCATACACAACAAACACCTGCACATTCCACATTTTGCACACAACACCACCGCAACCCACCAGCACCAACATCCAAACACCCCCACACCACCAATCACCCTGCACTGCACCCTACCCACACAACATCCCCCACCGAATTGTCATGCCAGAAGCATCCACGGTTCACAGACAATGAGTTGCGGGACATGGTGAACAAGATCGTCAGAGTTGAGCCACAACTGATGGGAGTCCAAGTCCAGCAAACATCACCGGGCAGGAAAACCGAGTTATGGCACAGGATCGTCAACATGGTCAATTCAGTCGGCACCTCTCCACGCACAAGGAAGGATATAAGGAAGAGGTGGAACGTCCTTAGGATGAAAGTCCGTTACAAGGTGTCCAGGCACAGGATCGCCCTGAACAAGAATGGCGGTGGGCCCCCGACCCACCCCTTGACTTAACATCCTGGGAGAAGAAGGTCTTGGACATCATGCATCCGGAGGGACTCACTGGAATTGACGGAGGGCTCGACACTGGTAAGGCAACAATACCCCCCCAGGCAACAACCACTCCTAACCAGCATGCCGACCCACCACCCACCAATCGCCTATCCCTTGCATGCCACACCACCCCTGTCCCACCATATCCACACACTCCCCCCAATGCACAGATTAATGATCACAATATGAAGAACCTCAACTCCCACAATGCATCACGCCCAACACAGCTAAAACTCACTGTACCACTTCACAGTGGGACACCTGCATGGACAACCATATCACAGCCCACACCTACTGTTTGCTACAACTGCCTCCCAACACATGGCAATAACAACAATGCCAACCACCATCCACAACCCACTATGGCACATAGAAACCATGGCACAGTGCAGCTGTCATTGCCATCAATGGGGAGCAAATGTAGCCACTGCATGCACCACACCATGAAAATGACAACTACACATCCACATACAAACTCTCCCTCTTTCCATCTAACCCTGCCACTGCCACCCAACAGAGGATGCCAATGTCACACAGCCATCCCAGTGATGCAGGACCAAGTGGATATCTGGATGGGAACGAGTTGCCTGGGCCATCTGAGGCGACTGGTCAGTCAACTACTAGCAGCCCCACCCTGGACACACCGGACTCACTGTCCCATGTGGCTGCAATACCACAGCCAGCCCCTCCACCCCAAACCTGTGCCCCAGGGACCTCTCAGTCAGAAATGTGCACCACAGTATAGGGCCCAGAGTCAAGGGCACACACCTCAGACAATGAAGGACCTGGTGGCACTGGGAGTACTGTGCCAGGGGCACGGGTACAGGGAGCTAGTGGCAGTGGGAGGGGATCAGTGGCCCAACGGACAGGGCACAAACAACAACTGGCTTCCCAGGAGGCCCTCACCCAAATCCTGGGGGCAAACCACCAAACCCAGGACACAAGGGCCCAGATCCTCACCACTGTGAAGGAGACCCAGAGGCTTCAGAGTGAATACCATCAGGAGGCTATGCAGCAGGGGCAGTCCCACAATACCACCATGGCCTCCATGGCAGGGGTGTTGAAGGAACTCACCACCAACTTTCGTCAGTCCATCTCCCACCAGCAGTCCCCTTCCATTAACCATTTCAATTCTGAGCCCACCACGTCAGTGGCAGCTAGTAATGTCTCCATACTCCCATGGCCACCATACTGGACCCCAACTACAGACAGCTGGCCCAAATACTCTGATGAGCCCACCCGCCATTACCCCACTCATGACCCCTTGCACTTGTACATCCCAAATAAACAGCATTGATCACAATTACTGCCTACGTCTTTATTGTCATGAGCACGAAAGATACAGCCATTACGTGTGCAACCGTTAAACCAATGTCCTGCCAATATATGTGTGAGTGACAGAGGGGGAGCGAAATGTAGCAAGGATTTCAGTGGAGCAGGCAGTGGCTGGAGAGATGGGTCAAGGGAGGCAACAGGTGAGGCAGGGACCGGAGTGCACCACAACAATGCCCTGAAAGTAGAAAAAGACCAGGACATCAGTCACATATTCCTGTTTTAGCTGTTGGTCCATAAGGCTGGGTCTCTGAGGATTTCTATATGGCGCTGGAAGGCCTTCGGGTAGCTATGCACTCTATAAGTATTCTTAACATAACATATGCCAAATCAACACACATGCACTGTAAGTACAGGAAGCCAAGGTTGAGAAGGCAAGTCAAGTCCAAAAACATATGGCCATAACAAACCCACATGCACAAGACATACCTCCCAAATGGTCCCTCCCTCACAGCAAACAGAACCACACGTTAGGCAGTTCACACTGCCACGAAGAGAAATGTTGCACCGCCTCCCAATGTCGAATCCCAGTACAGGATGCAATACAGAGGAAACCACCTAGTGTAGCACACATATTACACTGAATCAGGCAGTTCAGGGAACAATGGTCCTGCACATAGATGGCACAAGTGCAGCAACACAACAGCAGGATGTGAATAGCACTGACTTGTGCACAGTAACAACCCAACTAATGGCCACACATAACCCCCCTCAAACCACCCAGACTCAGAGCTCAACTATCTGCAGTTATTACAGACAGCAGGTGGTAGCATGACACAAGGCAGACAGTGGAACTGGACGTATACCATACATATGACACATACCTGTATCTCAGTGGAAGTATTGTCGTATCAGCTCTGCTCTAGAGTCAACTGAATCCTCATCATCATCACTCCCCATGTCCCCTTCATCAGCCACTGGTACAGCTGCCACCTCCTCTGCATCCAGATGTGACGTCTCAGGGCCAGATTGTGTAGCATGCAGCAAGCAACAATGATCTGGCACACTTTCTGAGGTGTGTAGAGTAGGGCACCTCCGGAGATATGCAGACACCGGAATCTGGCCTTCAGCAGGCCAATGGTCCGCTCACTCACCCGTCTTGTACTACTGTGGGCCTCATTGTACCTGTTTTTATCAGCTGTAGTTGGATGCCTCATGGGTGTCAGTAGCCAGGGAAGGTTGGGATAGCCACAGTCACCTGTGTGCACAGAGGTAAGAGCCATGTCAGGACCAGGACGGTGTAGTGTAGGTGTGAAGAGTGTTGAGAGCAGAGGGGCACACATATGTGAGGATACATACCAATAAGGCAGTCCCGGTCCTTCTGTAGTGGTGCCATCATGTGTGGGACGGTGCTGTTCCACAGAATGTAGGAGTCATGCACAGACCCAGGGAACCTGGCCGTCACTTGTGTGATATTTTGGTCAGCCACACACACCACTTGCACATTGGTGGAATAGAAGTTTTTACGGTTCCTATACACTTGTTCACTACTCTTGGGTGGCACCAGGCCAATGTGGGTGCCATCTATGGCACCTATCACATGAGGGACATGTGCCAGATTGTAGAAGGCAGCTTTCACAGTGGGCAAATCAGCACAATGTGGGAACCTGATGTAGCTGGCCATATGTTGTAGCAGGGCACATAGGACGTCCTTCAGGACGTTGCTGAACATGGGCTGTGACATCCCTGCTGGCGGCCGCCTGTCCTGCATGCACTGGACAGATGGAAGTGTGCTCATCCCACTGGCATTAACATGTCATGGCGTTCGGCAGTCTAAATCGCCGTGCAACTCCTCATTGGTTAACATGGTTGCCTACGGGAGAAAGGAGCCAAAGGTGATCGTCGCCGGCGGTGATGGTGATGTCTAAGGTGGCCGTGACCGCCATATCATGTGCTCATGCTCACTTGACTCCTGACAGTCCTGCACAGAAGACCTCCACTGCATGTGCTGCTGTGTTATGACTCTGGTAGCCAAGATGCCACGTCCTGCAGGAGATGGGGCCCCAGCCTTCACCCAGGAGGAATTGGAGAAGCTCGTGCAGGGGGTCCTACCCCTGTATGGACAGTTGTATGGGGCACCAGAGCAGCAGGGGAGGCCAATGTGTCTGTCCTGTCTTTGAGTGGTGCGTATGGGGATGGGGACTTTGGGAGTCAGTGTGACTGGAGAATGGACATGGGTGAGGAGTCTGAGCCTAGGTGGATTGATGACATGTGAGTGTGGTTGTGAGATGTGTGCAGTCCACTGCTGTGAAGCCATTCTACATTAATGTTTCCTTCTGTCTGTGTCACCCATGCAGGTCAGTGCCCATCAGAAGAAGGGGATATGGCGTGCCATCGCTAAACAAGCGTGGACACCGGGAGTCCATGCCTGGCGGAGCACCCACTGCAGAAAGAGGTGGGAGGACCTGATACGCTGGGCCGGAAAGACCGTGGAGGCCCAGCTGGGGATGTCCTCCCAAAGTGGGAGGGGTGCCCATTGGACCCTGTCCCCCCTGATGGCCCGCATTTTGGCGGTGGCCAACCCTGAGGTGGATGAGCGTTTGAGGTCAGCACAGCAGCCAAGAGGGGGTGAGTACACAGTCTCACTTATAATGTGTGTTGCCATTGTGGCTCTGGGTATGCACTACTGGAAAGCTGTAGCGTGGGTACTAGGTGGATTCATGTCCACTATGGGTATCAGCCAGCCGGGCAGGATTCGCATCATGGATGTGTGGCCATACAGTCTGTGAATGGAGGTGCATCTGTGGTGTCAGGCAATTGTAATCAGTTGATGCCAACCACTGTGCCAGGGGTGCCTGTTGAGCCCTCAGTCTGCTGCCAGGTACTGTATATGTAGTGAGGAAGGGTGGGCCAAGATGTTGCTGTGCAATTTGACAATGGGCTAGTTGGCATGCCAACTAGGCATGCAGGAGTCTGTTGGTTCTGTAATGCAGGAATAGTGTGTCTCTACGGGCATGTGAAGAGGGCAGGTCCTGGGCGGTGTGACAGGTATGCCTCACATCTTGTACACGATTGCATCTGTAACAGCGTCAGTGATATACATGTGCATTGCTGTGGTATCCCCCATGGTGTTCCATTATTGTAACATGTGTAGGTGAGGGCACGGCGTGTCATGGCATGGTATCAGTAGATGTTGTAGTTACTCTATGTGACTGTTGTGCTGGCATTGAGCAGTTGCACCCTGTCTCCCTCTCTACCTCTCCTCCTGTGTCTTTGTGTGCATCAGCATCATCTGGCGAAGGAGAAGGGCCACCGACAAGTGGGGATGCTGCAGCCCACGGGACCCAAGAGGCTGATACCAGTGGAGCCAAGGGGACCAGTGCGACGAAGGGTGAGGGGAGTGCCACGGGGGAAGACAGGATCAGCGACACCATCTTCAGATTCCTCCTTCGATGGACGCTCCCTGGCGGTGGCAGAACCTTCTGGGACCACCCCCCTTACCAGCACCGCCCTGCCTGTAGCTCCCCACCCAGTTGCCCATGCTCGCCCACCCAGAAGGGTGGGCATCTCCTTTGCCGCAGGCAACCCTGCTCCTATCAGCCCTGCTGCTCCAAAATGAGGAGGTGATTGACCTCCTGAGGTCCATCTCTGGGGGCAGACAACCATTGTGAATGCCATCCAGGGACTGTCTTCCCAGATGCAGCAGACCAATGCGTTCCTGGAAGGCATCCAAGGTTCCCTGTCTGGCCTGCAGAGATCGTTTCAGGCTCTGGCCTCCTCCTTAATGGCAGCCATTGTCCCTTCTTCTTCCGCACCCCCTCCAGCTACCTGTTCCCAAACCCACATCCCTCTCCCCTCACCCATCCAAGGCACACTTACTGACCCACATGCATCCACATCAACAGACATGGTATGAAAGGACAGACACAAGTACCACAACGCCACCACCACCATGCACACACACAACATTCAGATGCAGACATGCCAACATCCACTCCCTTCACCAACTCCTCCACCACCTTCCCTATCACAGTCCAACCAACACCACTCACACCTGCAGTCAGCATCTCATCAGTCACAGATCCTGCCACATGTGCCCTCACTTGCACCGTCACCACAATAACAGACCCCATATATGCACCCCATACACCACATGTGCACACACCATGACAATCAACAACCCCACATGCAGCACATCAACCCTACCTGCAGACACCACCCCAACATTCACTCACACATCCCCCCTGCCATCTCCGTGCATCTCCTCCACCCCTCCTAGTACACCTAAACGCCC